>NC_086446.1:97222880-97831213 GCF_028390025.1 Pseudophryne corroboree
GCACAAATATGGGTATTTTTTGGTCTAGATTAATTATATTATATATATATTATGTGCAAGTGTGAAGATATCTATATTTATAGTGCATATACTTAAATGTCATATATGTGCTTTTAGTGACAAATAATGCTATATGCTTAATTATGCGCTCTAATGGTAAGAGAATCATACGTATTGCATAAATAAACATATTTAGACACATTCGAGTTTTTTAGAAACCATTTTTTACAGTACTTTAGCTTCCCAGGGGGTCTCCCTCTTGGTACTGTTAAAGCCCAACACTGCTTAGCTTCCAAGATCGGACGGGCTTGGGCGTGGAGCCAGTGTGGTATGACTGTATCTTATTGGTTATGAGAGGCACACTCATTTCTGTGTCAAAAATGTTTTTATTTTCAAGCTCACGTATACAGTAGTTTAGTATTGTGACAGTCGTGGAATAAAATATGAAGATATCAATGACCTTATAGGAAGGGGGCAATTTCGTAGCCCTCATTAAATCCTGCCGGGTGCATCGTGTTGAGCTGGTAAATCCAAAACATTTCCCTTTGGGACAGTTTATTCGCCAAGTCTCCTCCTCTTTCTCCAATCTGTACGTGTTCTATTGCTTTAAAAGATAGGTCTTCTGGGTTTGAGTTGTGTTCCAAAAGGAAATGTCTGTAGATGAGGTGGGTGTCGAGCTTGTTTTTGATGCTCCTGATGTGTTCCTGGATTCTTATTTTGAGTACACGCTTCGTTTTCCCCACATACTTCTTCTTGCATGTGCACTCCAATAGGTAGATGACTGAGCTGCTGTTGCAATTGAGAAATTCCTTTATCTTGAATTCTTTATTATTTCCAGAGTCAGAGAAAGTTTTCCTGTTTGGGTTTAAGAACTTGCAGATATTGCACCGTCCGCATTTGTAAGCTCCCGTGCATTTCATGAATGTTTGGGATATTTTTTCTTTATTGGTGTTGCATAGCATGCTTGGTGCAAGGTGGTCTTTGAGACTTTTGGATTTACGGAAGACTATCTGCGGTTTTTCCGGTAGAATTTCCTTTAGTACCGGATCCATAAGCAGGATTTTCCAATGTTCCCTGAGGGATGTTTTTATATGATTCTCATGTTGGTTAAACGTGGTAATGAATGCAGTAGATTCCTTCGGGGCTTCCTTCCTTTTGTATTCTAGAAGGTCTTCCCTTTTTAAGGTGTTTGTTCTTAAAGTAGCTTTGTCCAATATTGATCTTGGGTATGACTTATCCTCAAAGCGTTTTCTGTAGATGGCTAACTGTTCATTGCAGTCCTCTTTCCTGCTGCAGTTCCGTTTTATTCTATGGAACTGAGAGTAAGGGATGTTATCCTTCCATGTTTTTGCGTGGCTACTTTGATAATGTAGGTAGCTATTTTTATCTACTCCTTTGATGAAGTTCCTGGTTACCACTGTTGAACCTTCGCCTATTAATACAAGATCCAAGTACTCTATAGAAGTTTTACTTGTATTGTACGTGAAGGTAAGATTCATATCGTTGGTTTTTAAAATATTAAAAAATTCCATAAAAAGTTCCAGACTGCCATCCCATATTATTAAAATGTCATCGATATAGCGTTTGTATAAAATCACATTATTCTTGTAAAATTGGGTATTATACACATGAAGTTCCTCCCATATTCCCATAAATAGGTTTGCAAAGCTTGGTGCAAATATCGTACCCATCGCGGTCCCACAGCGTTGAAGATAAAAACTCTCTAAAAATTTAAAATAATTTCGGCTTAAGATAAAATTCATCACATCACAGATAAAAGATCTTTGTGTAGTTGAGAGGGTGGGGTCTTTGTCTAAAAACTCCTTGCAAGCCTTAATACCTTTAGAATGCTCGATGCACGTATACAGAGACTGGACATCCAAAGTAATCCATAAAAAGGTGTCCTTCCATTCGACTGATTTCATCAGGTTCAATACCATAGTGGTATCTTTAAGGTAAGAAGGTAATTCCTTGACATATGGGTTTAAGAAGACATCCACATATTCAGATAGTTTCGATGTTAGGGAGTCAATGCCGGCGACAATGGGTCTCCCTGGGGGATTCAAGAGGTTTTTATGAATCTTCGGTAAATAGTAGAAGATGGGGGTAATGGGACTAGATTGCATTAGGAATTGGAATTCTTCCTTAGTGATACTTCCATTCCGGAGTCCTTGTGTGAGGAGTAATCTCAACTCTTCTATGTAGGCGTCCTTGGGATCATTCTGTAGTGGTTCATAGGATGCGATGTCTCCTAATAAACGATGAGCTTCTTTCACATAGTTGTCTCGATCCAGAATAACTAGTCCCCCCCCTTTATCAGCCGGTTTTATCACTATTTCCGAATTTTTCTGTAATTTCTTGAGTGCCTCTTTTTCTCTGTTGGTGAGATTTTTTGTGGCCACTGGTGCAAGGTTGGTGTCGCACAAATCTTTTTTCACCAAATCGTAAAATATGCTGATATGGTTGCCTTTTGATTCGATCGGATAATATTTTGATTTGCGCTTCAACCCAGACCTTGATGCTTCCTCATAGTTCGTGATGATGGCATTATCCTTACGTGCAAAATGTCTTTTGAGTGTGAGCTTACGGATGAATTTATTTAAGTCTATAAATGTCTCAAATTTATTCAATTTCTCTGTGGGTGCGAATGATAAACCTTTACTTAATAGTGAGGTTTCATAATTTGTTAGTACATGTTTCGAAATGTTAAAAATGCCCTGCTCTTCAGGGACTAGTGCTGTACATTCCTCCTTTTTGTGTTGTAATCTTTCCCTCCTGCCGCCCCGTTTTCCTCTTCTTCTGCATGGGGCCTTTTTAGAGGGGATGCATGTGTTGATTCTTCTTGTAGTGTGCCTCTGAACGTGTTTTTTGGACGAGCTCCTAGGCGTGGTGATAAAAAAACCTTTTCGTCTGTTGATCCTAATCTTCGTAGAGTGGAATATTTGTTTTGTGTCTTGATCTTTTGTGTATGGTGAGAGTCGTTTCTGGTATTTGATCTGCCTCTGTGTGGAACCGTTTTCCACACCTGGTTCCCACGATTTTGTGTATTTGTGGTAGTGAATCTGCTCCAATTTTTTGTTTTACCATTGTCATAGTCCTCTTTGTCACAAAACAAATATTCCACTCTACGAAGATTAGGATCAACAGACGAAAAGGTTTTTTTATCACCACGCCTAGGAGCTCGTCCAAAAAACACGTTCAGAGGCACACTACAAGAAGAATCAACACATGCATCCCCTCTAAAAAGGCCCCATGCAGAAGAAGAGGAAAACGGGGCGGCAGGAGGGAAAGATTACAACACAAAAAGGAGGAATGTACAGCACTAGTCCCTGAAGAGCAGGGCATTTTTAACATTTCGAAACATGTACTAACAAATTATGAAACCTCACTATTAAGTAAAGGTTTATCATTCGCACCCACAGAGAAATTGAATAAATTTGAGACATTTATAGACTTAAATAAATTCATCCGTAAGCTCACACTCAAAAGACATTTTGCACGTAAGGATAATGCCATCATCACGAACTATGAGGAAGCATCAAGGTCTGGGTTGAAGCGCAAATCAAAATATTATCCGATCGAATCAAAAGGCAACCATATCAGCATATTTTACGATTTGGTGAAAAAAGATTTGTGCGACACCAACCTTGCACCAGTGGCCACAAAAAATCTCACCAACAGAGAAAAAGAGGCACTCAAGAAATTACAGAAAAATTCGGAAATAGTGATAAAACCGGCTGATAAAGGGGGGGGACTAGTTATTCTGGATCGAGACAACTATGTGAAAGAAGCTCATCGTTTATTAGGAGACATCGCATCCTATGAACCACTACAGAATGATCCCAAGGACGCCTACATAGAAGAGTTGAGATTACTCCTCACACAAGGACTCCGGAATGGAAGTATCACTAAGGAAGAATTCCAATTCCTAATGCAATCTAGTCCCATTACCCCCATCTTCTACTATTTACCGAAGATTCATAAAAACCTCTTGAATCCCCCAGGGAGACCCATTGTCGCCGGCATTGACTCCCTAACATCGAAACTATCTGAATATGTGGATGTCTTCTTAAACCCATATGTCAAGGAATTACCTTCTTACCTTAAAGATACCACTATGGTATTGAACCTGATGAAATCAGTCGAATGGAAGGACACCTTTTTATGGATTACTTTGGATGTCCAGTCTCTGTATACGTGCATCGAGCATTCTAAAGGTATTAAGGCTTGCAAGGAGTTTTTAGACAAAGACCCCACCCTCTCAACTACACAAAGATCTTTTATCTGTGATGTGATGAATTTTATCTTAAGCCGAAATTATTTTAAATTTTTAGAGAGTTTTTATCTTCAACGCTGTGGGACCGCGATGGGTACGATATTTGCACCAAGCTTTGCAAACCTATTTATGGGAATATGGGAGGAACTTCATGTGTATAATACCCAATTTTACAAGAATAATGTGATTTTATACAAACGCTATATCGATGACATTTTAATAATATGGGATGGCAGTCTGGAACTTTTTATGAATTTTTTAATATTTTAAAAACCAACGATATGAATCTTACCTTCACGTACAATACAAGTAAAACTTCTATAGAGTACTTGGATCTTGTATTAATAGGCGAAGGTTCAACAGTGGTAACCAGGAACTTCATCAAAGGAGTAGATAAAAATAGCTACCTACATTATCAAAGTAGCCACGCAAAAACATGGAAGGATAACATCCCTTACTCTCAGTTCCATAGAATAAAACGGAACTGCAGCAGGAAAGAGGACTGCAATGAACAGTTAGCCATCTACAGAAAACGCTTTGAGGATAAGTCATACCCAAGATCAATATTGGACAAAGCTACTTTAAGAACAAACACCTTAAAAAGGGAAGACCTTCTAGAATACAAAAGGAAGGAAGCCCCGAAGGAATCTACTGCATTCATTACCACGTTTAACCAACATGAGAATCATATAAAAACATCCCTCAGGGAACATTGGAAAATCCTGCTTATGGATCCGGTACTAAAGGAAATTCTACCGGAAAAACCGCAGATAGTCTTCCGTAAATCCAAAAGTCTCAAAGACCACCTTGCACCAAGCATGCTATGCAACACCAATAAAGAAAAAATATCCCAAACATTCATGAAATGCACGGGAGCTTACAAATGCGGACGGTGCAATATCTGCAAGTTCTTAAACCCAAACAGGAAAACTTTCTCTGACTCTGGAAATAATAAAGAATTCAAGATAAAGGAATTTCTCAATTGCAACAGCAGCTCAGTCATCTACCTATTGGAGTGCACATGCAAGAAGAAGTATGTGGGGAAAACGAAGCGTGTACTCAAAATAAGAATCCAGGAACACATCGGGAGCATCAAAAACAAGCTCGACACCCACCTCATCTACAGACATTTCCTTTTGGAACACAACTCAAACCCAGAAGACCTATCTTTTAAAGCAATAGAACACGTACAGATTGGAGAAAGAGGAGGAGACTTGGCGAATAAACTGTCCCAAAGGGAAATGTTTTGGATTTACCAGCTCAACACGATGCACCCGGCAGGATTTAATGAGGGCTACGAAATTGCCCCCTTCCTATAAGGTCATTGATATCTTCATATTTTATTCCACGACTGTCACAATACTAAACTACTGTATACGTGAGCTTGAAAATAAAAACATTTTTGACACAGAAATGAGTGTGCCTCTCATAACCAATAAGATACAGTCATACCACACTGGCTCCACGCCCAAGCCCGTCCGATCTTGGAAGCTAAGCAGTGTTGGGCTTTAACAGTACCAAGAGGGAGACCCCCTGGGAAGCTAAAGTACTGTAAAAAATGGTTTCTAAAAAACTCGAATGTGTCTAAATATGTTTATTTATGCAATACGTATGATTCTCTTACCATTAGAGCGCATAATTAAGCATATAGCATTATTTGTCACTAAAAGCACATATATGACATTTAAGTATATGCACTATAAATATAGATATCTTCACACTTGCACATAATATATATATAATATAATTAATCTAGACCAAAAAATACCCATATTTGTGCTTATGAATAACATATGCCAGTCTAATCAGGTGGTAAAGTCCGTTTTTTCTTCTGCTATAAAAATGTCATTTATTAATCTAACAGTATGCCTCATATATAAGAATGGACAGTGGACACAATTCCACGCAAAAAACGCATCTCTACTGACAATATTTAAAGTACATTGATACTAACGATTGTCTTTTTCCGTTTATTTCATGTCAATGGGATCTATATATGGAGAATAATTGTCCTCAAATAGGGACTTCAATAAAATGGCCGCCGCTCTTACACAGAACTCTCCCATACATCCTCACAAAAAGACCATGTGACTCCGGACTCACAAACCGGAAGTGGGGCATAGAAATACATGAACTGTCAGAACGGAAGTGGGGCATGAAGCCCTGAACACCCACAGTGAATAAGACGCGAAAACCGGAAGTGCGGCGTCTGCACATGCGCACTCCGGAGACGCGAAACCGGAAGTGGGGCATCTGCGCACGCGCACTGAAGCCCTGCCGAAACCGGAAGTGTGGCGGAAGTGCGCCTTTTAACACAAAATTATTGATTTAAACTGCTAAAACTAAGTTATAACACTCGTTTTTTCAATGTTAACATGGGAAGCCTCCCCATGTCATCCACTATACTGCTCCATCATTGTTTATAATGTTTTAATATAAATTATATGTGGAATACATTTTCTCATTACTAACAGACAGGAAGTGATGTCATAACCAGTAGCTCCTTATCTGTGGGTATTTAAGCCCACTGGGATCATTCAGTCACTACCCCTTGATGAAGTCAGATAGACGAAACGCGTTGGGATTTCCTGTATGACCTTCCACCCTAAGTTAAGCTGCTTTTTACTAACTACAAAAAATCTTTTTAAAAATATATTTTTTTATCTCTTTCCATTTTATGTCTTAAAATATTTTATACAACTGCTTTTTACTATATAATCCGTTTTTATACATTTTTTATATCTGTAGAGGAATCGGTTTTATATGTATCTTTTAGAAAAGCAAAGTGTAAAAAATATATATTTTTTATTGATAAAATAAATTGTTATTTCTCTTTTACATAAAAAGGAGTCATTTCCTTAATCCAATCCTTCATTCTTAGTACTAGTCCGCTAAATATTTTTGTATAAAAAAACACCGGTTGGTCGCCATTCCCCTATCTACCCATACATATATATATATATATATATATATATCTCTCTATATATATCTCTCTATATATATATATATATATATATATCTCTCTATATATATATATATATATATATATATATATATCTCTATATCTATATATATATCTATCAGATTTGCCCGGCACTCCCAATATTGGCAAGTATCCCGGGTGCCCACGCAGCAGAATAAAGTAGAGATGAGGTAAATGAAGCAGCGGCACTCCGGTTTAAATCAATCAACGAACGTGTATTGTATCAAAAGCATGCATGAAGTGGTCACATAGGGCCAACGTTCCGGGGTCCGCAACCCCTTTGTCAAGGTGTGAACTGTTCACGTCTTGACAAAGGGTTTGCGGACCCCGAAGCATTGGCCCTATTTGACCACTTCATGCATGCTTTTGATACAATACACGTTCGTTGATTGATTTAAACCGGAGTGCCGCTGCTTCATTTACCTCATCTATATATATATATATATATATATATATATATATATAGAGATATATAGAGATATAGATATAGATATATATCTAGATGTAGACATACATATACTGTGTGTGTGTATGTATATGTGTATATATATATATATATATATATATATATATATATATATATATATACACACACACACACTGTACAGGATATATACATGTGTTATAAATATATATACATATGTACAGTCAGACAGCCCGCCCCTTGAAGTGTCGAATATCTCACTGTGATCCTCTCTACTGATGAACGACGGCGTCAGACACTATCCGGACCAGCCAGGGCTTCCTTCACTGGGCTTGCAGCAGAGGGAGCAGTGCCTGTGCTGTGCTGCGCTGCGAAGCTGGACATTGTGTGCGGTTGCGGGGCGGCGCCTATATGACGTCACACGTCGTGACGTCTGCGGCGCGGAGGAGGCGCCGGGTCTCACTGTGAGAACGCGGCGCATGGAGGGCTAGGAAAGCCTTTCACTGCGCCGCCATTGTGAATATTTTTATGCCTGTGGGCTGTGGCGGCATTTGAATAATCTCTAAGGCAGCGGCGGAGGTTAGGAGGGGGAAGGCAGCGGGGATGTTGGAATGCTGCTGTAGAAGGAAATCATTTTTCCTGTCTACAGCAGCATAGAGCAGTGGAGATGCTGTGGGCCTATTTGATGTGTGGGCCTGGAGCTGCAGCTCCATCCACCCCATTGTTAATCCGGCCCTGGGTACACCGGCACTGAAATACCGACCACTGAAGGTAAGTATCGTGGAGAGCTTTAGTGTTAGGGCATGGGGTGGTTAGAGTTAAGCACTGGGGTTTTTTTGCTCTAGCTGTCACCCCCCCCCCCCCCCCTCCAAGGGTTACCCTAGCTGCCACCCCGGGAGGTTAGGGTAGGGACGAGTAAAAATACTTACCCCCTCTGCCGATCTTCAATGTCAGGATGCCGGTGACGGTCATGTGACCACTGGTAGCGCGACCACTGGTAGCGCGACCACTGGGATAGCATACTGAACCCATCCCATCTTATACCAAATGCTAATCCAATTAGAGTACATGAGTCTTTTCTGACTGGAAAACTAACAGGATAATTCCCTACCAGAAACCGGGTCCCCAGAGCTTACTCTCTGGGGGCTATGGCCCTGTGTCTCTTGTCAGTTTTGTAACACCCTACAACTGCCCCTCTTCCTCCCACATGCTCACATTGGTGAGCAATGCTCTGCCTGTGTGAGCAAGTGACCCTGGTATCTACGCACTCTCCTCACTACAGCCGCCCCAATGTCTTCTCATACAGGCAGCAAGTTGTCGGTCTGCGGGAGCCGGCGTTGCTGCAGCAGGAGTGTGTACGACATTGAGGCTACTTCTGCAGAACTTAAACACTGGATCCCCAGATAAGTTACCTCTGGGACCGGTTTTACTCCCAATATACAATAGCTGCTTATAAATGGGAAATACGGCACTATTCCTCTTTCATCCTATGTGTATTGTATAATAGAAACAAGTTGAAGTCTTGTGCATGACTTTGGCTCATTAGGTCAATAGATTGCACTGGGCTCATTACCAATAGTAGATTCATTGCCCAATATTGCCCTGCCAAAGTCCTGTATGTGACCTTCTACATGAGCAGCTCTGCATGTTACCTGATGCATTTTTTCCATTCTATATGTTTAGTGGCCGTGTTACATGTGTGATAGTTCCATGCTGTTTCTGTTGTATAATCCCTTTGTATCATGTCCTTTGCAGCATC
This sequence comes from Pseudophryne corroboree, assembly GCF_028390025.1. Classification (NCBI taxonomy): domain Eukaryota; kingdom Metazoa; phylum Chordata; class Amphibia; order Anura; family Myobatrachidae; genus Pseudophryne; species Pseudophryne corroboree. The sequence goes on from NC_086446.1 coordinate 97,232,323, forward strand.
GACAAAATCTCCAAGGTCACCTGCCCGGTACTCATCTTCAGTCCCATCATCCATGGGACTGAAGATGAGATTGTGGACTTCTGCCATGGGCTGACAATGTATGAGCGCTGCCCAACTGCTGTACAGCCTCTCTGGGTGGAAGGAGGAGGGCACATGGATTTATATAAGCACAAGCAATATCTAGTGAGACTCCAGAAATTCATCTCTCAGGAGCTGCCCAATATCTGAATCCACCTCCGCCCCTGTACATGTACCATCTAATCCGGGGGACTGAGACCTCTCAACGGCACATTCCACCTAAGTGCATTATAGAGCCATCAGATCCATCAGTCAAAGATATCCAACATGGGCCTATATTTACTAATAATCCGAGTTTGACCGATTTGTGTTTTATTTTCTAAGTCCCAACACGGGAATTCACTAAGCACAAATCTCGGCAGTGTTTGGGCTATTCGTAATGGTTTTAACGGCAAAGTTCCGAAATACGAATGAATAGACCATCGGTCAAACGCGGATGTTATTTCATACAACATGGGTATTCACTATTCATTCGTATTTGGGTGTTAGTCTCTTGGTGCTAAATTGCGGTCGTATTTTTTTGCGATTCGTTAAAAAAAGCGGCAAAAAAATAGACCTGCTTTTTTCATGTGTGTTTACATGTGTTGCCACTTGCAAATCATTCACACCTGAATTAGGATGCCTATAAAAGGACCTTAGGCCCATTTCAACCAACCTACACTCAGAAATGGCAGCAGGACTGTGGACCAGTGATCTTTTGTGTGCTGTGGGGTTCCTCAGACTCAGACATCAGCCTGTAAGTAACCAGGGCCAAGAAACTGAACATGGTCAGCAGGTTGTACAGGTTCCGCGGAGGCCTCGTTTTTTTAGGGGGCGTTTAAACTTGAACGCATTTTCCGATGATCGGGTCATACAGATGTTCCGTCTAAATCGTACCAACATTTTCTGTCTGTATGACCTTGTCAAACTGGGCCTAGACCCTGAGACAGCACGCTCTCGCTCTGTCTTAGGCCTGCACAAACTCCTGGCTGTGTTGCACTTTATCGCTACTGGGAGCTTTCAGGCTCTGTCTGGGGATGTCATAGGAATCTCACAGCCCTCATTTTCAAGAATATTATCACAGGTGATGTATACCTAACTACCTCCTCTGTTTTTGGTTGTTTTTAATGACTCACGTGGCCAGTTCTGTCCTAAAATCTCATGTTTCATTTTCTATCAAATATACACACAGGTTTTGGCTGTTTTGCAGCCCCACATCGATGCCTCAATCTGCTTCCCTACCCAGGAGTCTCAGTGGCATGCCGTCAGGGTAGATTTCTATGAGCTTGCTGGCAAGCCCAATGTGCTGGGAGCCATAGATTGCACACACATTCAGCTGAGACCACCTAGGGGCAGGCAGCACATCTATACTAATCGTCATCTAGAGCACTCCACAAATGTGCAGGTGGTTTGTGATGCAAAACTTAAAATAATGAGTGTTGTTGCTGGTTACCCTGGGGCTGCCATGACTCCTTCATTCTCAGTCAGTCATTCCGCTTTGATAAGTCTGAGGATGGACAAATGCCAGATGGATGGCTGCTGGGTATGTAATTTGATATGTGTAGGCCTGTGTATACTTTGGCCAAATACAGTGTGTTACTTATGTGTTGCTGTATCTTAACATGAGACACGTTATTATATCTGTCTTTCAGGTGATGGAGGATATGGCTGTTTCTCTTGGCTTCTAACTCCATTGTCCCGACCTGATACCCTGCTGAACACAATTACAATCATGCACATAAGTCCACGCGGAATGTGATAGAAAGATGTTTTGGTGTGCTGAAATCTAGGTTTCGGTGTCTGGATAAGTCTGGTGGCCTTTTGTTGTATAGTCCCTTGACGGTGACTCAAATTGTGTTCTGCTGCTGCTTTCTTCATAACGTGTTTGCAACAACATCTGCCACATATTGAGGAGGAGGAGGAGGATGAAGAAAGTAGCCAGCAAGCAGAGGAATTAGAGACATCTGGTGATACTTGGAGTACAGATGTAGGGAGGCAGGTTAGGCAAGACCTGATAAGTACTTATTTTTTAGGTAAGTTTTGTTTGCTTCTTTCATTTTTTGTGTAAGCATAAATATATGTTGCCCCATTTTTCATTTAAAAACCATTACTCAGAATGTGTCTGTCTCCTTGAGACATACAAACATACCCTCGCTTTATGCAAAACAAATGTAGCATGTGTATTGTTTATTTAAAATCTCTAAACAACAGATTATGAGTGGCATGCATGAAGTCTGGATAAGTGTTAATAAACTTGTACTGATAATTTATTAAAAGCACACATAATCCACATAGTAATTTATTTCGGATTTTACTTTATGAATGTGTGTAGCGTCCTAATGTAACACTTCTCCACATATAATATGTTAGCCTTGAGGAATACATGTGTCCCTATGTGTGATGCTCCATCGTATTTAAGGGACACAAACTTAGTATCATCCAAAATTTATTTTGTTATGTTTGCTGGAGTAAACTTGGTGATTTGTAAGTCAATACACAGTTTTCAACATATATCCATTATTATACACATTATTTGTGTTGATTAAAATATTTACAATTTCTTTGTTTCTGCATCATGTGTAATAATCTGATTACTCATTTTTAACACACACAAACATGGCACAACAATAATGTCATTCATTTTGGGACTGAATTATCTAAATAGTTTCACAATATATTAGTACCTTTTTAGGCTACTCAATTGTGTTATTCTTGTAATGTCGTCTAGAGAAGAAATGTAAACATTGTAAATTGTATTGGTCATGGATGAATCTGCATGGCTGCCAATTAGTCTGCCTGCAAGATATGAGAATGATTGGAATCTAGAAAGAGTAATGATTAGAAAAAAATCAAGTGATCTTGTTACTGCATTCTACGATCAATGTGCAGATCAAATTACTTTTTCCTCCTCCAAAAAAATACAAAAGGGGTATATGCAATTGCGGTCGAATTCCCAAAAATGTCGAAAAAACAGGACATTTTCGCCAAAAAAAAAAAAATTCGACAATGCAATTCAGTACTTTTTGACAAAAAAACGGCCAGTCCAAATTCGACTTTTTGAAATTCGACATTTGTCAAATTCGACATTTCTGCAATGGTACAAATGCGGCATTTCGACAAAAGTATATTCAATTGAAGATTGTAAATTCGACAACAGTGCTTTTAGACAGTAAATTCGTCATTTTCAATCTGCCACACTTTGCTGGCGGAATCTAATAAAAAAAATTAAAAACATGTGGGTTTTTTTGTGTTTTTTTATTGGTAATAGCATATCTATTTATATTAGAAGAGATTAGGTACTTGGTTTGTCTATTTAGGAGGCACAAGTATTATTTATATATTTTAAAAAAATTGGGGGTTTTTTTGTTTGTTTTTTATGCAATGGGGTAAAAATCAGGAAAAAAAATGCGTGGGGTCCCCCCTCCTAAGCATAACCAGCCTCGGGCTCTTTGAGCCAGTCTTGGTTGCCAAAATACGGGGGGAAAAATGACAGGGGATCCCCCATATTTTAACAACCAGCACCGGGCTCTGCGCCTGGTCCTGGTGCAAAAAATACGGGGGACAAAAAGAGTAGGGGTCCCCCGTATTTTTTGTACCAGCACCGGGCTCCACTAGCTGGACAGATAATGCCACAGCCGGGGGGTCACTTTTATACAGCGCCCTGCGGCCGTGGCATTAAATACCCAACTAGTCACCCCTGGCCGGGTACCCTGGAGGAGTGGGGACCCCTTCAATCAAGGGGTCCCCCCCACAGCCACCCAAGGGCCAGGGGTGAAGCCCGAGGCTGTCCCCCCCCACCCAAGGGCTGCGGATGGGAGGCTGATAGCCTTGTTGAAAATGTAAGAATATTGGTTTTTGCAGAAGAACTACAAGTCCCAGCAAGCCTCCCCCGCAAGCCGGTACTTGGAGAACCACAAGTACCAGCATGCGGGCGGGAAACGGGCCCGCTGGTACCTGTAGTTCTACTTAAAAAAAAAAAAAAAACAGGACACAGACACCGTGAAAGTATAACTTTATTACATACATGCCGACACACATACTTACCTATGTTGACACGCCGACTCTGGACACGTCTCCAATGTCGACGTCCGGGGTACCTGAAAATAAAATTATACTCACTTGATCCAGTGTCCGAATTCTTTTATTGTAATCCACGTACTTGGCAAAACAAAAAAACGCATTTACCCAAACCAGACGGACTGAAAGGGGTCCCATGTTTACACATGGGACCCCTTTCCCCGAATGCAGAGACCCCCCGTGACTCCTGTTACAGAAGGTCCCTTCAGCCAATCAGGAAGCGCCACTTCGTGGCACTCTCCTGATTGGCTTTGCGCGTCTGAGCTGGCAGACAGCGCATCACACATCACGCATCAAAGGTGGGAACTTTGCGGTCAGCGGTGGGGTTACCCGCGGTCGGTGACCTCACCGCTGACCGCAAAGTTCCCACCATTGAAGATAATGGAGGGGGCTGTGCGATGCGCGTCTGACAGCTCCGATGCGCATACAGCCAATCAGGAGAGTGCCACGACGTGGTGCTTCCTGATTGGCTGAAGGGACCTTCTGTGACAGGAGTCACGGGGGGTCTCTGCATTCGGGGAAAGGGGTCCCATGTGTAAACATAGGACCCCTTTCAGTCCGTCTGGTTCGGGTAAATGCGTTTTTTTGTTTTGCCACGTACGTGGATTACAATAAAAGAACCGGACACTGGATCAGGTGAGTATAATTTTATTTTCAGGTACCCCGGTCGTCGACATTGGAGACGTGGCCAGAGTCAGCGTGTCAACATAGGTAAGTATGTGTGTCGTCATGTATGTAATAAAGTTATACTTTCACGGTGTCTGTGTCCTGTTTTTGTTTGGGTATTTTTTTGCAGTAGAACTACAGATACCAGCAGGCCCGTTTCCCGCCCGCATGCTGGTACTTGTGGTTCTCCAAGTACCGGCTTGCGGGGGAGGCTTGCTGGGACTTGTAGTTCTTCTGCAAAAAAACAATATTCTTACATTTTCAACAAGGCTATCAGCCTCCCATCCGCAGCCCTTGGATGGGGGGGGACAGCCTCGGGCTTCACCCCTGGCCCTTGGGTGGCTGGGGGGGGACCCCTTGATTGAAGGGGTCCCCACTCCTCCAGGGTACCCCGGCCAGGGGTGACTAGTTGGGTATTTAATGCCACGGCCGCAGGGCGCTGTATAAAAGTGACCCCCGGCTGTGGCATTATCTGTCCAGCTAGTGGAGCCCGGTGCTGGTACAAAAAATACGGGGGACCCCTACTCTTTTTGTCCCCCGTATTTTTTGCACCAGGACCAGGTGCAGAGCCCGGTGCTGGTTGTTAAAATACGGGGGATCCCCTGTCATTTTCCCCCCCGTATTTTGGCAACCAGGACCAGCTCAAAGAGCCCGAGACTGGTTATGCTTAGGAGGGGGGACCCCACGCAAATTTTTTTCGGGTTTTTTACCGTTTTTTAAACATTTTTAAAAATTTAATCAAAATCCGTCAAATCGGCCGTTTTTCGACAGCGGGACAGTCGAATTCGTTTTTTATTGAATATGTCGAATTCCGGCACCCACCTGCCGGAATTCGACGGTCGAATTGTGTCGAATTTAAAAACGGGCGAAAAAGTGCCGCAATTCGCCCGGAATTGCATATACCCCAAAAATGTTAAAGAATAAATGTGTTGGCAAAAATCCTGTTGTTGTTTGTAACACTTATAATTAATGATGTTCAACAAATTGACAAGGGGCTAAGTGTTATATATATATTGAGACAAACCTACACTTACTAACTGATTATTTTCTTCTCTATACAGAAATCGGTGTCTCTATTTCTTTATTTTTGGGGGGGTTGGCTGCTTGGACTGGCCTTTGCCACTGTCATGTTGGCGTGCTCTGGTGGAGCGCCTTGGTGGTGAGGACACTGGCGATAGAATAGGAGTAGTCGTACCAGAACTGCTGCTTGGTTGCTGTTGGTGCTGGGATCTGAGTGTTTCATTGAGGTTAGTGAGGGTGGCATTAAGTTCACGTGTTGCAGCATTTTGATTCTCTAAAATTCTGGTGATAGATTCTTGATCATTTGATTGTTTTCTAAGATATTGATGTAGCTTTGCGGTTGTCTGTGCTGTTCTTCCATTATGCGTTGTAAGTTGCCCATGACATGTGTAATGTCTGCACGCATGACTTCCATGGTATTGGCAATTCTGGGGGTTGGTTCATTTTGGCGACTGATATTTCTGCTGATTCTTCTGAGGTGAGATGGTAGGTTAGCAAAAATGTGGGTCTGCCTACACTGGCAATCTTGATTGGTGGCCTGCTGTGTAGCCCAACTGTCCCAAAACACTTGATCAGGGCCTTGTGCTACTGGTGTTGGGCTGTGTTGTGGTGGTGGAGTGCTTTGCTGTGGTGGTGTATTCACAGGTGCTGGGTGGCTGATTCCTTCGATTAATGGCTGCATTTGTAACATGATTGTCTCATCCATGTCACTGTGTTGCTGCTGTTGCGTCGGGATGCTGGTACCAGTACTAGAATCTGGAATTAGAACCATTTTGGCGTTAGTTAGACATATGTTTGAGAAATTAAAGCAAAGCAATAAACATGGAACTCATGTATTTAAATGGTGCTTTCAGATATCCAAGCATAGCAACATCATCTCTCAGAACTTAAATACAGACATATTCCTGTTTGTGGCAAATGTGTCTGGTTACTTAATTCTTAAAGCAAGCATATGAGTTGTATGGTAGATCAGACATACTCCACCATAAAAACACTTTAAATCATAATGTGTTGCCTTATAGTGTTTAAAATAGAAACATAGTAGTGTTTTGGCATGTTGGCGCCAATGTTACGACAAACACATAAGTGAAATTGATTAAAAAAACCTTACTATTTGCCACGCTTACACATGTGTTTATGTTGCAGCATCTTCCACACAATCTGCTGCTGTATGGCTGAAGTGGACATACATATCTTTACTGGATGTGGACAAGGCCATTTGCTCAGAATCCATTTGATGTTTTTTTTTTTTCCGGTAAGTATAGCAGATTTTGAGGAATTTAGAGTTAATTAGTCTAATTAAATGGATTATTATGAGATGAGTAATTGTTTAAATCATTACAGTTTCTTACTCACAATCAAGATGAGGGGAGTGTGGTTGGCGTCTTGGGGGTGTGACCAAAATTTGGAGTGGTGGGACCACAGAAACTGCAGACAATCTTCGTGGGGGGTAGACTGCTGTGGTTGTGATTGGACATCAGACCTTGCTTTCTTTGTTGCCACATGTATTATTGTTTGGTGTGCTACAGGAGTCTGCCTCCTGCTGCTCAAGTCTTCTTTTGATGGACCTAGGATTTAAAATGTACTTTTGTTATGGCCATTCCTTTACAAATATAACCTATACTACAATGGACACTTTACCTGTTTCCACAGCGTCATCATCATCAGATGTTATGGGAGTGACTGTAGGCCGACCAGTACTGGTTTTTTGCAACACTGTAAATAATGAAACAAATAAAAGAACTCATTTATTCATGCTATTGTTTATACATTCACCCATTATGTTTATAAACATTACATTTTTCAAAAATGGATGCTTATTTATGTGGGAATAATTTCTGAACAAAACCATAAAATAATTTCTAAAACACACACACATTGGCCAATAGCCATATGTACTATGGAAAGTGCAACACAGGAAATAATGTACAGGACACAGACATAGGACACAGGGGCAGATTAATTAAGCTCGGTGAAGTGATAAAGTGGAAGGTGATAAAGCACCAGCCAATCAGCTCCTAAGTGTCATTTTGCAAACCCAGCCTGTAACATGGAAGTTATGACCTGATTGGTTGGTAATTTATCAACTTCCACTTTATCACTTCACCAGGCTGAATAAATCTGGCCCACAATTACTAATACATACACTAACAAGCCAAAGCACAGACAGCTTCATTTAAAAATGTTATGTAATTAATGAAAGAAGCAATATAGAAAATTCTCTGTGATGTGGCACTCCAAACACACATTAGCACAATATGAGCCAAAAAACACACCAACATTAAAAAAACAAGCATAATAGTACGGTAACCAAGTCTGCAGTGTTGTGTCAGGGTACAAATACAGACTCTAAATGATCTAAAAAAAAGTGGGTTTGTCTTAAACAAGATTACATACAGTACTAATATGAAATTACACATGTAACTGGCTTCAAAGCCACTTTGCACTACTCCAGCCTCTAACATGTCAAGCACTGATTTTCAAACATTGCACATGAATAACTGAAATCAAAAACATAGGCCAACTTGCAAACTGACAAATGTGCAAAAGGAAAACATTATTGCTGGGCAATTCAATGACACACAAGGTCCAAACTACACATGGAAAATGTACTGTAAAAAAAAAACACATGACATACAATAAAGTACTATGTTACATTGGCTTTTGTAGAAAACATTACCCAAAACAATGTATCTGCTGACGCACACATGAAGATGGGAGTAATATGCAACGTCACGTGACACACATTTCCCCAAAAAATAACGCAAGAAGTAATGTAATCGAATGTTAAGACAAATACACATGCTCACCATCCTTCCTGGGCAGATCGGAATCACGGACATGGGTTGCAGACACTACTTCAGGAGGTATTAAACTCCGCATGGGCTCCTCATAGTCCAGACATCTGGCAATATAGGGCTGTCTACCACCGGTTTTGCGAGCCGACTTCGCCTCCTTGGCCATTTTGGACTTCACACGGCGCTTGATGTCATAGTACCGTTTGCGGCACGTGTCCTCCATCCACTTGACCACCCCCTCATTATTTACAGCAGCAACAACTTTCGCCCACAACATCGTCTTCTTCCGTGTTGGCACCTTGGCGGACTGAGGCCCAAATAGCTGCCGCTGATACTTCATCAGCTCCCGCACCAATGCCACATTTTCAGCATAACTAAACTTGACATTCCGCCCAGTCTTAGTAGTGGTGCATGGCTGCAGAGCTCTCTGACTGTCACTATCACTGTAACTTGAGGCTGTTGCAGCAACCTCACCCACCTCCTCAACCTCCCTAACCTCACTCTCACTCACCTCCTCCACCTGACCAACCTCCTCCCCCTCACTCACACCCTCCACCTCAGCCACCTCACCCACCTCTGAGTCAGACATAATTGTGTGGTTCAGCAATTAACACAGAAAAAATAAATACAAACAACACACTCCTCCACTACCACTGCACAACTCACACACACACACACACACACACACACACACACACACTGACAAGGGACTATAAGTCAAAAAAACTTGGACATAAAATGAGACAAAACCATAAAAAACAAGACTACAAGAATGACAAGACTACTTTCAAACACAATACTACACTCAGAAATCGCCCAAAAAACTCCTCACCAAACCAACTACTCACCAACCTCCACAGCACACCCACCCTCCTCACCACTAACTAAACCGGTTTTGTTCATACGTTTGTAAATCCAGTCATCAGGACACAGAGACATGTGAGTACACTGCTGTGCTGTTTATTTCCTCCAACTCCAGGCACACTGCACACTGGACCACCCACTTCCCAGCATCCCCCTGGTCCCAGGGACCATCACTGAAGATACAGGCTTACAAACATTAGTAAGGGAGTGTGTACAAATATTAAGCATTCTAATACACTAACATCACATCCTCTTTTCTTTAAAGATAAGCTCTGTACGCTTCAATGCAACAATTAACAACGTCATATTAAGAACATCATCTAACACGTTTCAATGAGTCTCTCAGGTCTGCGTATTTCCCTTTTGGGTCTTTCATACACAGTCTGTGTTTCATCGACCATGTTGGACCTTTCTAGAATCGTGGTTTGTTCACCATTATCAGGATCATCATACATGTCCAGATGAAGAGTATTCTTCAGTCATGTTGTCTTCATTATGGTTAGGTTGAGATCTTAAATCCACCCGATTTCTTCTTACTTTCGTTCCATGCTCTGTACGTATAGTATAAGATCTTGGTGCTACTTGTGCTTGCACAATACCTTTCTGCACCCAAATACCTTTCTCGTGATCTCTGAGACGGACTTGGTCACCCGATTTTAGATCAGATAAGCTTTTTGCTCGCCTGTCATGGAACAGTTTCTGTTTCGCCTGTTGACGTTCCTTACTCAGTCTGACCAACGCTGAGTTATGTGTATTAAGCAGTTCATCATGTATCGGGAGATTTGCTCTAATCCTCCTTCCCATCAGCATTTGTGCAGGAGAAAGTCCATTCTGTAAAGGTGTACTGCGGTAGATTAAAAGACTTTTGTAGAAATCTTCTTTACCTTCTTGAGCTTTTTTCATGAGACTCTTTACAGTTTTTACTGAACTTTCCACCAACCCATTTGAGCGTGGATAGTGGGGACTTGACGTAGTATGGACAAATTCCCACTCATCAGCAAATTGTCTAAATTCAGCACTGGAAAACTGAGGACCATTGTCAGTGAACACTTCCATAGGAACACCATGCCTTGCAAACATTCACTTCATGCAATTGATTACGGCTTTACTAGTAGTTGTATGTAGTGTCTTCACCTCAGGGTAGTTAGAGTAATAATCAGTCACGACAATGTACGTTTTCCCATTACAATCAAACAAATCTGCGCCAACTTTCTGGTACGGTCTCTCTGGCACTGCGTGAGGACTCAGTGGCTCGACTTGTTGTTTCGGTCTATACGTAAGACATAATTCACATGTAGCTATAGTCTGTGCTATGTCTTGGTTCATTCTTGGCCAATACATAACTTCAGGCGCTCTCCGCTTACATTTTTCTTCTCCTAAGTGGCCTTCATGTAGCTTGCACAGCATAGTTTTTCTTAGTCGTGCAGGTATGACAAACCTATTGCCTTTGTAAATAATACCATCGACAACTGTAAGATCACTGCGGTACATCCAATAATCATGGATAGACAGCGGGCACGCATGTTTTTCTGCTGGCCAACCTTTCAGAATGATATCTTTCAACACTTTCACTGTGTCATCTGTCTCAGTTTCTTTCCTAATCTGTTCTTGTCTTGCAAGAGACACCGGTAGAGAAGCTACGATCAAATTAACATAGGCTTCTATCTCTTCATCCATCAGACTTTTGGAACCTTCACTTTTGTCCACAGCACGAGAAAGTGTATCCGCAATGTACATGTATTTGCCGGGACAGTACAGCAAGTGTACATCATATTTCTGTAGTCTGATAAGCATTCGTTGAATTCTCATGGTACAGTCATGTAATGATTTAGTTATGATAGCTATCAATGGCTTGTGGTCACTTTCCACTGTAAATGTTTGACCATACACAAACTGATGAAATCGCTCACATGCATATGTGATCGCTAGAAGTTCTTTTTCTATCTGAGCATACCTTGTTTCAGCACTTATCAGTGCTCTTGATGCATAGATTACTGGTTGCCATGTATCCTCATGTTCTTGTAACAGCACTGAGCCTAGGCCAAATTGCGAAGCATCTGCTGAAATTCTTATTCTTTTCGCAGGATCAAAGAATTTTAGCACTGGTTGCTCTGTAATGATCTGTTTCAAGTTTGCCAACTTTCTTCTTGTTCATGTGACCACATCCACTCGTTATCTTTGTCCAACAACCATCTAAGAGAGGCTGTTCGTTCAGAGAGTTGAGAAATAAATTTTCCTAAGTAAGTAATCATTCCTAGGAATCTTGTGACGTCGTCTTAGTTGTTAGGACGTTCCATGTTCACTATGGCTGATATTTTCCTTGGGTCTGGTCCCTTGATCCGAGACCACGTCGCCCATAAAGGTAAGTATATTCACGCCAAATTCACATTTGTCCTTGTTTAGCTTTAGATTCACTTTCTTGACAAGTTCCATTACTTGTCTCAATCTAGAATCATGTTCTTCCTTTGTAGATCACCAGACAATAATGTCATCCATCATTGTTTCAACACCTGGAATGTGTTCAAAAATCATGTGTATCTTTTTGTGATATACTTCTGGAGCAGACAATCTGTATCGACCTTCTGGTGTATTAAATGTACAAAGCTTTGAGTGGCCTCATCTAGCTTCAATTGCCAGAATCCTGAAGATGTGTCCAATTTACTGAACCATTTTGCTCCCGCAAATTGCGACATGATTTCATCTCTGGTTGGTAGTTTGAAATGTTCTCGTTTAATAGCTTTGTTTAAATCTCTGGGGTCTAGACATATTCTGAGATGTCCATTTTTCTTTTCAACAATTACTAAGGAGCTTACCCATTCAGTAGGCTCATCAACTTTTATTATTAAATTCACCTGCGCACCAGTATCAAGCTTAAAGGGAATGACAATCTCGTTCACAGTTAAAGGGACAATCCATTCTTTCTTATCTGCACTGCAAAGTTCAATGCAATCCACAAAGAATTCATCTGTTGTTTAACAGCATGCACTTTGGTTGTTTTACTATTAATTTTACAGCATTTGGCAAAGTGATTAAGTCTACCACATGTCATGCAGGTTTTACCCATAAGCAGGGCACATTTTAGGATTGTGAGTATTTCCACATCTACTACACATTTCCTTATTAGACTGTGGTTTAGACTGCTGCATTCTTGAGAATGGAGGTTTGCATGGCTCTGTTTTCTGCACTACATGGACATTAGCTTCCTTGTGTAACTTTTTGGCTTGAAATCTAGTTATTTCTGCAGATCTACACATAGTCACTGCCTTTTCTAGTGTTAGGTCTTGCTCTCTCAGCAATCTCTCTCTGAGTCCATTATCAGGTATTCCACAGACAATACGATCTCTAATCAGTGAATCCTTTAAATCACGAAACTCACAGGTTTTACTGAGTGATTGCAGCTCTGTAACATACTGATCAAATCCATCTACAGACTTCTGATCACATGTGAAAAACTTATATCTTTCATATGTCACATTTTTCCTTGGCACAAAGTAATCTTCAAACTTTTTCATTATAGAAGATAGCACCATGTTCTGCCCCTCATCAAACTGAAAACTATTATAAATGTTCAGCACATCCTCTCCTATCACATGGAGGAAAATGGATGCCTTCGTTTTGTCAGCCTCTGAATCAGCTCCACATGCAGTAAGATATATATTAAACCTTTGCTTAAATCTTTTCCAGTTTTCAGACAAGTTACCAGACATCAGCATGCCGGTTGGAGGAGTTAGTTTATCCATGGTTACTCACTGTTTGAAGATAGGAGCACACGGCAGGTTTTGCAGACACTGAGTATCACAGCCACAGACTTCTGCAAGATTCTTTCACACTCTGAGAGCACTAGCAGTCCAAGTTAAACTTCTTCTGACACTATGTTTTGTTCATACGTTTGTAAATCCAGTCATCAGGACACAGAGACATGTGAGTTCACTGCTGTGCTGTTTATTACCTCCAACTCCAGGCACATTGCACACTGGACCACCCACTTCCCATCACTGAAGATACAAGCTTACAAACATTAGTAAGGGAGTGTGTACAAATATTAAGCATTCTAATACACTAACATCACAAAATCCACGAGGTGCGGACGGTTTCGGGCGTATTTATATGGCTGCGCACAGACACTTCTACATCTGAAACACAACCAATCATGAACGGGGATGAAAATCGAAACTAAAAGTGAAAATGCGGCCGTGGTTGATAAATAACCCTGCCGCGTTTAACATAGAAAATAAACCAGTAAAAACAACAAAAACACGTACGCAAACGACAATGACGGCCGTAAATGTGACCAAAAAAAAAACGACTGGCATCGCCATCGGAAAACACGAAAACCATAAACTCGACTGCTTCGTAACTTGGCGTATATAGTTTCAAAAAGTTGCATGAACATGCACCCGATAACAAACGAGTTTAAACACTACACAAACCGAAACAAAAATGAATATTAGTAAATAAACCCCATGGACTGCAGGGAGCTAACATCCAGGATCTGACATATACATAATGCCTAATGCTCTCTTACAATATACCAATCTGAACTAATGCAAGGGTGTCTGTGAAATTTTTCCATAGTGTTTTCTCATGCAGGAACACAAGCTGTAAGCATGGGGGATATAATAGGATTTGAATTACTTACTGGTAAATGCTTTTCTCGTAGTCCATAGAGGATACTGGGGTCCACATTAGTACCATGGGGTATAGACGGGTCCACTAGGAGCCTTGGGCACTTTAAGAAATCAGTAGTGTTCACTGGCTCCTCCCTCTATGCCCCTCCTACCAGACTTAGTCTAGAAACTCTGCCCGAGGAGATGGACATATCCTGAGGAAGGATGTAACAGAACAGTGGTGAAATTCGAACCAGCACACACAAACAAGAGGAAAGCCATGCTAACCAAAACTGAACAGGAACAGCAACAGCTGTACCAACAACATTACTTAACTAAGTAACAGTGCAGGAAACACGAAGCACAGGGCGGGCGCCCAGTATCCTCTATGAACTATGAGAAAAGGATTTACCGATAGGTAATTAAAAATAAGATTTTACTTACCGATAAATCTATTTCTCGTAGTCCGTAGTGGATGCTGGGGACTCCGTCAGGACCATGGGGAATAGCGGCTCCGCAGGAGACAGGGCACAAAAGTAAAAGCTTTAGGATCAGGTGGTGTGCACTGGCTCCTCCCCCTATGACCCTCCTCCAAGCCTCAGTTAGGATACTGTGCCTGGACGAGCGTACACAATAAGGAAGGATATTGAATCCCGGGTAAGACTCCTACCAGCCACACCAATCACACTGTACAACCTGTGATCTGAACCCAGTTAACAGCATGATAACAGCGGAGCCTCTGAAAAGATGGCTCACAACAATAATAACCCGATTTTTGTAACAATAACTATGTACAAGTATTGCAGACAATCCGCACTTGGGATGGGCGCCCAGCATCCACTACGGACTACGAGAAATAGATTTATCGGTAAGTAAAATCTTATTTTCTCTGACGTCCTAGTGGATGCTGGGGACTCCGTCAGGACCATGGGGATTATACCAAAGCTCCCAAACGGGCGGGAGAGTGCGGATGACTCTGCAGCACCGAATGAGAGAACTCCAGGTCCTCTTTAGCCAGGGTATCAAATTTGTAGAATTTTACAAACGTGTTCTCCCCCGACCACGTAGCTGCTCGGCAGAGTTGTAATGCCGAGACCCCTCGGGCAGCCGCCCAGGATGAGCCCACCTTCCTTGTGGAATGGGCCTTGACAGATTTAGGCTGTGGCAGGCCTGCCACAGAATGTGCAAGTTGAAATGTGCTACAAATCCAACGAGCAATCGTCTGCTTAGAAGCAAGAGCACCCAGTTTGTTGGGTGCATACAGGATAACAGCGAGTCAGTTTTCCTGACTCCAGCCGTCCTGGAAACCTATATTTTCAGGGCCCTGACAACATCTAGCAACTTGGAGTCCTCCAAGTCCCTAGTAGCCGCAGGTACCACAATAAGCTGGTTCAGGTGAAACGCTGACACCACCTTAGGAAGAAACTGGGGACGAGTCCGCAGTTCTGCCCTGTCCGAATGGACAATCAGATATGGCTTTTGTGAGACAAAGCCGCCAATTCTGACACTCGCCTGGCCGAGGCCAGGGCCAACAGCATGGTCACTTTCCATGTGAGATATTTCAAATCCACAGATTTGAGCGGTTTAAAATGTGATTTGAGGAATCCCAGAACTACGTTGAGATCCCACAGTGCCACTGGAGGCACAAAAAGGGGGTTGTATATGCAATACTCCCTTGACAAACTTCTGGACTTCAGGAACTGAAGCCAATTCTTTCTGGAAGAAAATTTACAGGGCCGAAATTTGAACCTTAATGGACCCCAATTTGAGGCCCATAGACACTCCTGTTTGCAGGAAATGCAGGAATCGACCGAGTTGAAATTTCTTCGTGGGGCCTTCCTGGCCTCACACCACGCAACATATTTTCGCCACATGTGGTGATAATGTTTTGCGGTCACCTCCTTCCTGGTTTTGACCAGGGTAGGAATGACCTCTTCCGGAATGCCTTTTTCCCTTAGGATCTGGTGTTCCACCGCCATGCCGTCAAACGCAGCCGCGGTAAGTCTTGGAACAGACCTGGTACTTGCTGAAGCAAGTCCCTTCTTAGCGGCAGAGGCCATGAGTCCTCTGTGAGCATTTCTTGAAGTTCCGGGTGCCACGTCCTTCTTGGCCAATCCGGAGCCACGAGTATTGGCCCTCATTCCGAGTTGATCGGTCGCAAGGCGAATTTTGCAGAGTTACACACGCTAAGCCGCCGCCTACTGGGAGTGAATCTTAGCTTCTTAAAATTGCGACCGATGTATTCGCAATATTGCGATTACTAACTACTTAGCAGTTTCAGAGTAGCTCCAGACTTACTCTGCCTGTGCGATCA
Source organism: Pseudophryne corroboree (assembly GCF_028390025.1). NCBI lineage: Eukaryota > Metazoa > Chordata > Amphibia > Anura > Myobatrachidae > Pseudophryne > Pseudophryne corroboree. The sequence continues at coordinate 97,248,726 of NC_086446.1, forward strand.
TTTCAGTGCTTGTCGTTCCTGGTTGACGTCACAAACACACCCAGCGTTCGCCCAGGCACTCCCACCGTTTCCCCGGCCACTCCTGCGTTTTTTCCGGAAACGGTTGCGTTTTCAGCCACACGCCCCTGAAACGCCGTGTTTCCGCCCAGTAACACCCATTTCCTGTCAATCACATTACGATCGCCGGAGCGAAGAAAAAGCCGTGAGTAAAAATACTTTCATCATAGTAAAGTTACTTGGCGCAGTCGCAGTGCGAACATTGCGCATGCGTACTAAGCGGATTTTCACTGCGATGCGATGAAAAATACCGAGCGAACAACTCGGAATGAGGGCCATAGTTCTTACTCCTCTACGTCTTATAATTCTCAGTACCTTGGTTATGAGAAGCAGAGGAGGGAACACATACACCGACTGGTACACCCACGGTGTTACCAGAACGTCCACAGATATTGCTTGAGGGTCTCTTGACCTGGCGCAATACCTGTCCAGTTTTTTGTTCAGGCGGGACGCCATCATGTCCACCTTTGGTCTTTCCCAACGGTTCACAATCATGTGGAATACTTCCCGATGAAGTCCCCACTCTCCCGGGTGGAGGTCGTGCCTGCTGAGGAAGTCTGCTTCCCAGTTGTCCACTCCCGGAATGAACACTGCTGACAGTGCTATCACATGATTTTTCGCCCAGCGAAGAATCCTTGCAGTTTCTGCCATTGCCCTCCTGCTTCTTGTGCCGCCCTGTCTGTTTACGTGGGCGACTGCCGTGATGTTGTCCCACTGGATCAATACCGGCTGACCTTGAAGCAGAGGTCTTGCTAAGCTTAGAACATTGTAAATTGCCCTTAGCTCCAGTATATTTATGTGGAGAGAAGTCTCCAGACTTGATCACACTCCCTGGAAAAAATTTTTCCCTGTGTGACTGCTCCCCAGCCTCTCAGGCTGGCATCCGTGGTCACCAGGACCCAGTCCTGAATGCCGAGTCTGCGGCCCTTTAGTAGATGAGCACTCTGCAGCCACCGCAGAAGAAACACCCTTGTCCTTGGAGACAGGGTTATCCGCTGATGCATCTGAAGATGCGATCCGGACCATTTTTCCAGCAGATCCCACTGAAAAGTTCTTGCGTGAAATCTACCGAATGGAATCGCTTCGTAAGAAGCCACCATTTTTCCCAGGACCCTTGTGCAATGATGCACTGACACTTTTCCTGGTTTTAGGAGGTTCCTGACTAGCTCGGATAACTCCCTGGCTTTCTTCTCCGGGAGAAACACCTTTTTCTGGACTGTGTCCAGAATCATCCCTAGGAACAGCAGACGTGTCGTCGGAAACAGCTGCGGTTTTGGAATATTTAGAATCCACCCGTGCTGTCGTAGAACTACTTGAGATAGTGCTACTCCGACCTCCAACTGTTCTCTGGACCTTGCCCCTATCAGGAGATCGTCCATTTTCTTTGAAGAAGAATCATCATTTCGGCCATTACCTTGGTAAGGACCCGGGGTGCCGTGGACAATCCAACCGGCAGCGTCTGAAACTGATAGTGACAGTTCTGTACCACGAACCTGAGGTACCCTTGGTGAGAAGGGCAAATTGGGACATGGAGGTAAGCATCCCTGATGTCCCGGGACACCATATAGTCCCCTTCTTCCTGGTTCGCTATCACTGCTCTGAGTGACTCCATCTTGATTTGAACCTTTGTATGTAAGTGTTCAACTATTTCAGATTTAGAATAGGTCTCACCGAGCCGTCTGGCTTCAGTACCACAATATAGTGTGGAATAAATAAGAATTTACTTACCGATAATTCTATTTCTCGGAGTCCGTAGTGGATGCTGGGGTTCCTGAAAGGACCATGGGGAATAGCGGCTCCGCAGGAGACAGGGCACAAAAAGTAAAGCTTTAGGATCAGGTGGTGTGCACTGGCTCCTCCCCCTATGACCCTCCTCCAAGCCTCAGTTAGGATACTGTGCCCGGACGAGCGTACACAATAAGGAAGGATTTTGAATCCCGGGTAAGACTCATACCAGCCACACCAATCACACTGTACAACCTGTGATCTGAACCCAGTTAACAGTATGATAACAGCGGAGCCTCTGAAAGATGGCTCACAACAATAATAACCCGATTTTTTGTAACTATGTACAAGTAATGCAGATAATCCGCACTTGGGATGGGCGCCCAGCATCCACTACGGACTCCGAGAAATAGAATTATCGGTAAGTAAATTCTTATTTTCTCTATCGTCCTAGTGGATGCTGGGGTTCCTGAAAGGACCATGGGGATTATACCAAAGCTCCCAAACGGGCGGGAGAGTGCGGATGACTCTGCAGCACCGAATGAGAGAACTCCAGGTCCTCCTCAGCCAGGGTATCAAATTTGTAGAATTTTGCAAACGTGTTTGCCCCTGACCAAGTAGCAGCTCGGCAAAGTTGTAATGCCGAGACCCCTCGGGCAGCCACCCAAGATGAGCCCACCTTCCTTGTGGAATGGGCATTTACATATTTTGGCTGTGGCAGGCCTGCCACAGAATGTGCAAGCTGAATTGTATTACACATCCAACTAGCAATAGTCTGCTTAGAAGCAAGAGCCACCCAGTTTGTTGGGTGCATACAGGATAACAGCAAGTCAGTTTTCCTGACTCCAGCCGTCCTGGAACCTATACTTTCAGGGCCCTGACAACATCCAGCAACTTGGAGTCCTCCAAGTCCCTAGTAGGCGCAAGGCACCACAATAAGCTGGTTCAGGTGAAACACTGACACCAACTTAGGGAGAGAACTGGGGACGAGTCCGCAGCTCTGCCCTGTCCGAATGGACAAACAGATATGGGCTTTTTTGAGAAAAAAACCACCAATTTGGCACTCGCCTGGCCCAGGCCAGGGCCAAGAGCATGGTCACTTTTCATGTGAGATGCTTCAAATCCACAGATTTGACTGGTTTTAAACCAATGTGATTTGAGGAATCCAAGAACTACGTTGAGATCCCACAGTGCCACTGGAGGCACAAAAGGGGGTTGTATATGCAATACTCCCTTGACAAACTTCTGGACTTCAGGAACTGAAGCCAATTCTTTCTGGAAGAAAATCGACAGGGCCGAAATTTGAACCTTAATGGGCCCCAATTTGAGGCCCATAGACACTCCTGTTTGCAGGAAATGCAGGAATCGACCGAGTTGAAATTTCTTCGTGGGGCCTTCCTGGCCTCACACCACGCAACATATTTTCGCCACATGTGGTGATAATGTTGTGCGGTCACCTCCTTCCTGGCTTTGACCAGGGTAGGAATGACCTCTTCCGGAATGCCTTTTTCCCTTAGGATCCGGCGTTCCACCGCCATGCCGTCAAACGCAGCTGCGGTAAGTCTTGGAACAGACATGGTACTTGCTGAAGCAAGTCCCTTCTTAGCGGCAGAGGCCATAAGTCCTCTGTGAGCATCTCTTGAAGTTCCGGGTACCAAGTCCTTCTTGGCCAATCCGGAGCCATGAGTATAGTTCTTACTCCTCTACGTCTTATAATTCTCAGTACCTTAGGTATGAGAAGCAGAGTAGGGAACACATACACCGACTGGTACACCCACGGTGTTACCAGAACGTCCACAGCTTTTGCCTGAGGGTCTCTTGACCTGGCGCAATACCTGTCCCGTTTTTTGTTCAGACGGGACGCCATCATGTCCACCTTGGTATTTCCCAATGGTTCACAATCATGTGGAAAAACTTCCCGATGAATTTTCCACTCTCCCGGGTGGAGGTCGTGCCTGCTGAGGAAGTCTGCTTCCCAGTTTCCACTCCCGGAATGAAACACTGCTGACAGTGCTATCACATGATTTTCCGCCCAGCGAAAAAAGTAGTTTTTGCCTTTGCCCTCCTGCTTCTTGTGCCGCCCTGTCTGTTTACGTGGGCGACTGCTGTGATGTTTTTCCCACTGGATCAATACCGGCTGACCTTGAAGCAGAGGTCTTGCTAAGCTTAGAGCATTATAAATTTACCCTTAGCTCCAGTATATTTATGTGGAGAAAAGTCTCCAGACTTGATCACACTCCCTGGAAATTTTTTCCTTGTGTGACTGCTCCCCAGCCTCTCGGGCTGGCCTCCGTGGTCACCAGCATCCAATCCTGAATGCCGAATCTGCGGCCCTCTAGAAGATGAGCACTCTGTAACCACCACAGGAGAGACACCCTTGTCCTTGGATATAGGGTTATCCGCTGATGCATCTGAAGATGCGATCCGGACCATTTGTCCAGCAGATCCCACTGAAAAGTTCTTGCGTGAAATCTGCCGAATGGAATTGCTTCGTAGGAAGCCACCATTTTTACCAGGACCATTGTGCAATGATGCACTGACACTTTTCCTGGTTTTAGGAGGTTCTTGACTAGCTCGGATAACTCCCTGGCTTTCTCTTCCGGGAGAAACACCTTTTTCTGGACTGTGTCCAGAATCATCCCTAGGCACAGCAGACGTGTCGTCAGGATCAGCTGCGATTTTGGAATATTTAGAATCCACCCGTGCTGTTGTAGCAGTATCCGAGATAGTGCTACTCCGACCTCCAACTGTTCCCTGGACTTTGCCCTTATCAGGAGATCGTCCAAGTAAGGGGTAATTTAAGACGCCTTTTCTTCGAAGAAGAATCATCATTTCGGCCATTACCTTGGTAAAGACCCGGGGTGCCGTGGACAATCCAAACGGCAGCGTCTGAAACTGATAGTGACAGTTCTATACCACGAACCTGAGGTACCCTTAGTGAGAAGGGCAAATTTGGGACATGGAGGTAAGCATCCCTGATGTCCCGGGACACTATATAGTCCCCTTCTTCCTGGTTCGTTATCACTGCTCTGAGTGACTCCCTCTTGCTTTGAACCTTTGTAAGTGTTCAAATTTTTTTAGATTTAGAATAGGTCTCACCTAGCCTTCTGGCTTCAGTACCACAATATAGTGTGGAATAATACCCCTTTCCTTTTTGTAGGAGGGGTAATTTGATTATCACCTGCTGGGAATACAGCTTGTGAATTTTTTTTTTTTTTTCCATACTGCCTCCTTGTCGGAGGGAGACCTTGGTAAAGCAGACTTCAGGAGCCTGCGAGGGGGAAACGTTTCGACATTCCAATCTGTACCCCTGGGATACTACTTGTAGGATCCAAGGGTCCTGTACGGTCCCAGCGTCATGCTGAGAGCTTGGCAGAAGCGGTGGAAGGCTTCTGTTCCTGGGAATGGGCTGCCTGCTGCAGTCTTCTTCCCTTTCCTCTATCCCTGGGCAAATATGACTCTTATAGGGACGAAAGGACTGAGGCTGAAAAGACGGTGTCTTTTTCTGCAGAGATGTGACTTAGGGTAAAAACGGTGTATTTTCCAGCAGTTGCCGTGGCCACCAGGTCCGATGGACCGACCCCAAATAACTCCTCTTCCTTTATATGGCAATACACCTTTGTGCCGTTTGGAATCTGCATCACCTGACCACTGTCGTGTCCATAAACATCTTCTGGCAGATATGGACATCGCACTTACTCTTGATGCCAGAGTGCAAATATCCCTCTGTGCATCTCGCATATATAGAAATGCATCCTTTAAATGCTCTATAGTCCATAAAATACTGTCCCTGTCAAGGGTATCAATATTTTTAGTCAGGGAATCCGACCAAGCCACCCCAGCTCTGCACATCCAGGCTGAGGCGATCGCTGGTCGCAGTATAACACCAGTATGTGTGTATATACTTTTATATGATATTTTCCAGCCTCCTGTCAGCTGGTTCCTTGAGGACGGCCCTATCTATAGACGGTACCGCCACTTGTTTTGATAAGCGTGTGAGCGCCTTATCCACCCTAAGGGGTGTTTCCCAACGCGCCCTAACTTCTGGCGGGGAAGGGTATACCGCCAATAATTTTCTATCGGGGGGAACCCACGCATCATCACACACTTCATTTAATTTATCTGATTCAGGAAAAACTACAGGTAGTTTTTTCACATCCCACATAATACCCTCTTTTGTGGTATTTGTAGTATCAGAAATATGTAACCCCTCCTTCATTGCCCTTAACGTGTGGCCCTAATAAGGAATACGTTTGTTTATTCACCGTCGACACTGGATTCAGTGTCCGTGTCTGTGTCTGTGTCGACCGACTAAGGTAAACGGGCGTTTTAAAACCCCTGACGGTGTTTTTGAGACGTCTGGACCGGTACTAATTGTTTGTCGGCCGTCTCATGTCGTCAACCGACCTTGCAGCGTGTTGACATTATCACGTAATTCCCTAAATAAGCCATCCATTCCGGTGTCGACTCCCTAGAGAGTGACATCACCATTACAGGCAATTGCTCCGCCTCCTCACCAACATCGTCCTCATACATGTCGACACACACGTACCGACACACAGCACACACACAGGGAATGCTCTGATAGAGGACAGGACCCACTAGCCCTTTGGAGAGACAGAGGGAGAGTTTGCCAGCACACACCAAAAAACGCTATAATTATATAGGGACAACCTTATATAAGTGTTTTCCCTTATAGCATCTTTTTATATATTTCTAACGCCAAATTAGTGCCCCCCCTCTCTGTTTTAACCCTGTTTCTGTAGTGCAGTGCAGGGGAGAGCCTGGGAGCCTTCCCTCCAGCCTTTCTGTGAGGGAAAATGGCGCTGTGTGCTGAGGAGATAGGCCCCGCCCCTTTTTCGGCGGGCTCGTCTCCCGCTCTTCAACGGATTCTGGCAGGGGTTAAATATCTCCATATAGCCCCCGGAGGCTATATGTGAGGTATTTTTTGCCAAAAAATAGGTTTACATTGCCTCCCAGGGCGCCCCCCTCCCAGCGCCCTGCACCCTCAGTGACTGCCGTGTGAAGTGTGCTGAGAGCAATGGCGCACAGCTGCAGTGCTGTGCGCTACCTTAAGAAGACTGAGGAGTCTTCTGCCGCCGATTCTGGACCTTCTTCTCTTTTCAGCATCTGCAAGGGGGCCGGCGGCGAGGCTCCGGTGACCATCCAGGCTGTACCTGTGATCGTCCCTCTGGAGCTAATGTCCAGTAGCCAAAGAAGCCAATCCATCCTGCACGCAGGTGAGTTCACTTCTTCTCCCCTAAGTCCCTCGTTGCAGTGATCCTGTTGCCAGCAGGACTCACTGTAAAATAAAAAACCTAAGCTAAACTTTTCTAAGCAGCTCTTTAGGAGAGCCACCTAGATTGCACCCTTCTCGGCCGGGCACAAAAATCTAACTGAGGCTTGGAGGAGGGTCATAGGGGGAGGAGCCAGTGCACACCACCTGATCCTAAAGCTTTACTTTTTGTGCCCTGTCTCCTGCGGAGCCGCTATTCCCCATGGTCCTTTCAGGAACCCCAGCATCCACTAGGACGATAGAGAAATACCCCTTTCCTTGTTGTAGGAGGGGTACTTTGATTATCACCTGCTGGGAATACAGCTTGTGAATTGTTTCCACTACTGCCTCCCTGTCGGAGGGAGACGTTGGTAAAGCAGACTTCAGGAACCTGCGAGGGGGAGACGTCTCGAATTTCCAATCTGTACCCCTGGGATACTACTTGTAGGATCCAGGGGTCCACTTGCGAGTGAGCCCACTGCGTGCTGAAACTCTTGAGACGACCCCCCCCCACCGCACCTGAGTCCGCTTGTACGGCCCCAGCGTCATGCTAAGGACTTGGCAGAAGCGGTGGAGGGCTTCTGTTTCTGGGAATGGGCTGCCTGCTGCAGTCTTCTTCCCTTTCCTCTATCCCATGGCAGATACGACTGGCCTTTTGCCCGCTTGCCCTTATGGGGACGAAAGGACTGAGGCTGAAAAGACGTTGTCCTTTTCTCCTTTATACGGCAATACTTCCATGTGCCGTTTGGAATCTGCATCACCTGACCACTGTCGTGTCCATAAACAACTTCTGGCAGATATGGACATCGCACTTACTCTTGATGCCAGAGTGCAAATATCCCTCTGTGCATCTCGCATATATAGAAATGCATCCTTTAAATGCTCTATAGTCAATAAAATACTGTCCCTGTCAAGGGTATCAATATTTTCAGTCAGGGAATCCGACCAAGCCACCCCAGCGCTGCACATCCAGGCTGAGGCGATCGCTGGTCGCAGTATATAACACCAGTATGTGTGTATATACTTTTTAGGATATTTTCCAGCCTCCTATCAGCTGGCTCCTTGAGGGCGGCCCTATCTGGAGACGGTACCGCCACTTGTTTTGATAAGCGTGTGAGCGCCTTATCCCCCCTAAGGGGTGTTTCCCAACGCGCCCTAACTTCTGGCGGGAAAGGGTATACCGCCAATAATTTTCTATCGGGGGAAACCCACGCATCATCACACACTTCATTTAATTTATCTGATTCAGGAAAAAATAAGATTTTACTTACCGATAAATCTATTTCTCATAGTCCGTAGTGGATGCTGGGGACTCCGTCAGGACCATGGGGATTAGCGGCTCCGCAGGAGACAGGGCACAAAAAGTAAGCTTTTAGGATCACATGGTGTGTACTGGCTCCTCCCCCTATGACCCTCCTCCAAGCCTCAGTTAGGTACTGTGCCCGGACGAGCGTACACAATAAGGAAGGATCTTGAATCCCGGGTAAGACTCATACCAGCCACACCAATCACACCGTACAACCTGTGATTTGAACCCAGTTAACAGTATGATAACAACGAAGGAGCCTCTGAAAAGATGGCCCACAACAATAATAACCCGATTTTTGTAACAATAATTATGTACAAGTAATGCAGACAATCCGCACTTGGGATGGGCGCCCAGCATCCACTACGGACTATGAGAAATAGATTTATCGGTAAGTAAAATCTTATTTTCTCTAACGTCCTAGTGGATGCTGGGGACTCCGTCAGGACCATGGGGATTATACCAAAGCTCCCAAACGGGCGGGAGAGTGCGGATGACTCTGCAGCACCGAATGAGAGAACTCCAGGTCCTCTTCAGCCAGGGTATCAAATTTGTAGAATTTTACAAACGTGTTCCCGCCTGACCACGTAGCTGCTCGGCAAAGTTGTAAAGCCGAGACCCCTCGGGCAGCCGCCCAAGATGAGCCCACCTTCCTTGTGGAATGGGCATTTACAGATTTTGGCTGTGGCAGGCCTGCCACAGAATGTGCAAGTTGAATTGTACTACAAATCCAACGAGCAATAGTCTGCTTAGAAGCAGGAGCACCCAGCTTTTTGGGTGCATACAATATAAACAGCAAGTCAGACTTTCTGACTCCAGCCGTCCTGGAATTATATATATATATATATATTTTTTTTTTTTTTTTTCAGGGCCCTGACAACGTCTAGCAACTTGGAGTCCTCCAAGTCCCTAGTAGCCGCAGGCACCACAATAGGTTGTTTCAGGTGAAACGCTGACACCACCTTAGGAAGAAACTGGGGACGAGTCCCAGTTCTGCCCCGTCCGAATGGAAAATCAAATATGGGCTTTTGTAAGACAAAGCCGCCAATTCTGACAATCGCCTGGCCGAGGCCAGGGCCAACAGCATGGTCACTTTCCATGTGAGATATTTCAAATCCACAGATTTGAGCGGTTCAAACCAATATGATTTGAGGAATCCCAACACTACTTTGAGATCCCACGGTGCCACTGGAGGCACAAAAGGGGCTGTATATGCAATACTCCCTTGACAAATGTCTGGACTTCAGGAACTGAAGCCAATTCTTTCTGGAAGAAAATCTACAGGGCCGAAACTTGAACCTTAATGGACCCCAATTTGAGGCTCATAGACACTCCTGTTTTCAGGAAGTGCAGAAATCGACCTAGTTGAAATTTCTTCGTGGGGCCTTCCTGGCCTCACCCACGCAACATATTTTCACCACATGTGGTGATAACGTTGTGCGGTCACCTCCTTCCTGGCTTTGACCAGGGTAGGTATGACCTCTTCCGGAATGCCTTTTCCCTTAGAATCCGGCGTTCAACCGCCATGCCGTCAAACGCAGCCGCGGTAAGTCTTGGAACAGACATGGTACTTGCTGAAGCAAGTCCCTTCTTAGCTCCTGAGGCCATTAGTCCTCTATGAGCATCTCTTGAAGTTCCGGGTACCAAGTCCCTCTTGGCCAATCCGGAGCCACGAGTATAGTTCTTACTCCTCTACGTCTTATAATTCTCAATACCTTGGTTATGAGAAGCAGAGGAGGGAACACATACACCGACTGTTACACCCACGGTGTTACCAGGACATCCACAGCTATCGCCTGAAGGTCTCGTGACCTGGCGCAATACCTGTCCCGTTTTTTGTTCGGGCGGGACGCCATCATGTCCACCTTTGGTCTTTCCCAACGGTTCACAATCATGCGGAAAACTTCCCTATGAAGTTCCCACTCTCCCGGGTGGAGGTCGTGCCTGCTGAGGAAGTCTGCTTCCCAGTCGTCCACTCCCGGAATGAACACTGCTGACAGTGCTATCACATGATTTTCCGCCTAGCGAAAAATCCTTGCAGTTTTGCCACTGCCCTCCTGCTTCTTGTGCCGCCCTTTCTGTTTACGTGGGCGACTGCCGTGATGTTATCCCACTGGATCAATACCGGCTGACCTTGAAGCAGAGGTCTTGCTAAGTTTAGAGCATTATAAATTTGCTCTTAGCTCCAGTATATTTATGTGGAGAGAATTCTCCAGACTTGATCACACTCCCTGGAAATTTTTTCCCTGTGTGACTGCTCCCCAGCCTCTCAGGCTGGCCTCCGTGGTCACCAGCATCCAATCCTGAATGCCGAATCTACGGCCCTCTAGAAGATGAGCACTCTGTAATCACCACAGGAGAGACACCCTTGTCCTTGGATATAGGGTTATCCGCTGATGCATCTGAAGATGCGATCCGGACCATTTGTCCAGCAGATCCCACTGAAGAGTTCTTGCGTGAAATCTGCCGAATGGAATCGCTTCGTAATAAGCCACCATTTTTACCAGGACTCTTGTGCAATGATGCACTGACACTTTTCCTGGTTTTAGGAGGATCCCGATTAGCTCGGATAACTCCCTGGCTTTCTCCTCTGGGAGAAACACCTTTTTCTGGACTGTGTCCAGAATCATCCCTAGGACCAGCAGACGTGTCGTCGGAACAACTGCGGTTTTGGAATATTTAGAATCCACCCGTGTTGTCGTAGAACTACTTGAGATAGTGCTACTCCGACCTCCAACTGTTCTCTGGACCTTGTTCTTATCAGGAGGTCGTCCATTTTCTTTGAAGACGAATCCTCATTTCGGTCATTACCTTGGTAAGGACCCGGGGTGCCTTGGACAATCCAACGGCATCGTCTGAAACTGATAGTGACAGTTCTGTACCACGAACCTGAGATACCCTTGGTGAGAGAGGCAAATTTTGGGACATGGAGGTAAGCATCCCTGATGTCCCGGGACACCATATAGTCCCCTTCTTCCCGGTTCGCTATCACTGCTCTGAGTGACTCCATCTGGATTTGAACCTTTGTAAGTGTTCAAGCATTTCAGATTTAGAATAGGTCTCACCTAGCCTTCTGGCTTCAGTACCACAATATAGTGTGGAATAATACCCCTTTCCCTGTTGTAGGAGGGGTAATTTTATTATCACCTGCTGGGAATACAGCTTGTGAATTGTTTTCAATACTGCCTCCCTGTCGGAGGGAGACATTGGTACAGCAGACTACAGGAACCTGCGAGGGGGAAACGTCTCGACATTCCAATCTGTACCCCTTGGATACTACTTGTAGGATCCAGGGGTCCTGTACGGTCCTAGCGTCATGCTGAGAACTTGGTAGAAGCGGTGGAGGGCTTCTGTTCCTGGGAATGGGCTGCCTGCTGCAGTCTTCTTCCCTTTCCTCTATCCCTGGGCAGATATGACTCTTATAGGGACGAAAGGACTGAGGCTGAAAAGACGGTGTCTTTTTCTGCAGAGATGTGACTTAGGGTAAAAACCGGTGGATTTTCCAGCAGTTGCCGTGGCCACCAGGTCCCATGGACCGACCCCAAATAACTCCTCCCCTTTATACGGCAATACATCTTTGTGCCGTTTGGAATCTGCATCACCTGACCACTGTCGTGTCCATAAACATCTTCTTGCAGATATGGACATCGCATTTACTCTTGATGCCAGAGTGCAAATATCCCTCTGCGCATCTCGCATATATAGAAATGCATCCTTTAAATGCTCTATAGTCAATAAAATACTGTCCCTGTCAAGGGTATCAATATTTTTAGTCAGGGAATCCGACCAAGCCACCTCAGCTCTGCACATCCAGGCTGAGGCGATCGCTGGTCGCAGTATAACACCAGCATGTGTGTGTATACTTTTTAGGATATTTTCCAGCCTCCTATCAGCTGGCTCTTTAAGTACGGCCCTATCTGTAGATGGTACCGCCACTTGTTCTGATAAGCATGTGAGCGCCTTATCCACCCTAAGGGGTGTTTCCCAACGCGCCCTAACTTCTGGCGGGAAAGGGTATACCGCCAATAATTTTCTATCGGGGGAAACCCACGCATCATCACACACTTCATTTAATTTATCTGATTCAGGAAAAACTACAGGTAGTTTTTTCACATCCCACATAATACCCTTTTTTGTGGTACTTGTAGTATCAGAAATATGTAACACCTCCTTCATTGCCCTTAACGTGTGGCCCTAAAGGAAAATACGTTTGTTTCTCCACCGTCGACACTGAAATCAGTGTCCGTGTCTAGGTCTGTGTCGACCGACTGAGGTAAATGGGCGTTTTACAGCCCCTGACGGTGTTTGAGACGCCTGGACAGGTACTAATTTGATCGCCGGCCGTCTCATGTCGTCAACCGGCTTGCAGCGTGTTGACATTATCACGTAATTCCATAAATAAGCCATCCATTCCGGTGTCGACTCCCTAGAGAGTGACATCACCATTACAGGCAATTTGCTCCGCCTCCTCACCAACATTTTCCTCATACATGTCGACACACACGTACCGACATACAGCACACACACAGGGAATGCTCTGATAGAGGACAGGACCCACTAGCCCTTTGGGGAGACAGAGGGAGAGTTTGCCAGCACACACCAAAACGCTATAATTATACAGGGACAACCTTTATATAAGTGTTCCTCCCTTATAGCATTTAATATATATTCATATCGCCAAATCAGTGCCCCCCCTCTCTGTTTTAACCCTGTTTCTGTAGTGCAGTGCAGGGGAGAGCATGGGAGCCTTCCCACCAGCATTTCTGTGAGGGAAAATGGCGCTGTGTGCTGAGGAGAATAGGCCCCGCCCCCTTTTCGGCGGGCTTCTTCTCCGGAGTTTGTGATATCTGGCAGGGGTTAAATACATCCATATAGCCTCAAGGGCTATATGTGATGTATTTTTCGCCATACAGGTATTATACATTGCTGCCCAGGGCGCCCCCCCCCCCCCGCGCCCTGCACCCTCCGTGACCGCTGTGTGAAGTGTGCTGACAACAATGGCGCACAGCTGCAGTGCTGTGCGCTACCTGATGAAGACTGAAAGTCTTCTGCCGCCTGGTTCCGGACCTCTTCAATCTTCAGCATCTGCAAGGGGGGTCGGCGGCGCGGCTCCGGGACGAACCCCAGGGCGAGACCTGTGTTCCGACTCCCTCTGGAGCTAATGGTGTCCAGTAGCCTAAGAAGCCAATCCATCCTGCACGCAGGTGAGTTCACTTCTCTCCCCTAAGTCCCTCGTAGTAGTGAGCCTGTTGCCAGCAGGACTCACTGAAAATAAAGAACCTAAAAACTTTTTCTAAGCAACTCTTTAAGAGAGCCACCTAGATTGCACCCTGCTCGGACGGGCACAAAAACCTAACTGAGGCTTGGAGGAGGGTCATAGGGGGAGGAGCCAGTACACACCATGTGATCCTAAAAGCTTACTTTTTGTGCCCTGTCTCCTGCGGAGCCGCTAATCCCCATGGTCCTGACGGAGTCCCCAGCATCCACTAGGACGTTAGAGAAACTACAGGTAGTTTTTTCACACTCCACATAATACCCTTTTTTGTGGTACTTGTAGTATCAGAAATATGTAACACCTCCTTCATTGCCCTTAACAAGTAACGTGTGGCCCTAAAGGAAAATACGTTTGTTTCTTCACCGTCGACACTGGAGTCAGTGTCCGTGTCTGTGTCTGTGTCGACCGACTGAGGTAAAAGGACGTTTTAACGCCCCTGACGGTGTTTGAGACGCCTGGACAGGTACTAATTGGTTTGCCGGCCGTCTCATGTCGTCAACCGACCTTGCAGCGTGTTGACATTAGAGATGAGCGCCTGAAATTTTTCGGGTTTTGTGTTTTGGTTTTGGGTTCGGTTCCGCGGCCGTGTTTTGGGTTCGAACGCGTTTTGGCAAAACCTCACCGAATTTTTTTTGTCGGATTCGGGTGTTTTTTGGATTCGGGTGTTTTTTTCAAAAAACACTAAAAAACAGCTTAAATCATAGAATTTGGGGGTCATTTTGATCCCAAAGTATTATTAACCTCAAAAACCATAATTTACACTCATTTTCAGTCTATTCTGAATACCTCACACCTCACAATATTATTTTTAGTCCTAAAATTTGCACCGAGGTCGCTGTGTGAGTAAGATAAGCGACCCTAGTGGCCGACACAAACACCGGGCCCATCTAGGAGTGGCACTGCAGTGTCACGCAGGATGTCCCTTCCAAAAAACCCTCCCCAAACAGCACATGACGCAAAGAAAAAAAGAGGCGCAATGAGGTAGCTGACTGTGTGAGTAAGATTAGCGACCCTAGTGACCGACACAAACACCGGGCCCATCTAGGAGTGGCACTGCAGTGTCACGCAGGATGGCCCTTCCAAAAAACCCTCCCCAAACAGCACATGACGCAAAGAAAAAAAGAGGCGCAATGAGGTAGCTGTGTGAGTAAGATTAGCGACCCTAGTGGCCGACACAAACACCGGGCCCATCTAGGAGTGGCACTGCAGTGTCACGCAGGATGTCCCTTCCAAAAAACCCTCCCCAAACAGCACATGACGCAAAGAAAAAAAGAGGCGCAATGAGGTAGCTGTGTGAGTAAGATTAGCGACCCTAGTGGCCGACACAAACACCGGGCCCATCTAGGAGTGGCACTGCAGTGTCACGCAGGATGTCCCTTTCAAAAAACCCTCCCCAAACAGCACATGACGCAAAGAAAAAAAGAGGCGCAATAAGGTAGCTGACTGTGTGAGTAAGATTAGCGACCCTAGTGGCCGACACAAACACCGGGCCCATCTAGGAGTGGCACTGCAGTGTCACGCAGGATGTCCCTTCCAAAAAACCCTCCCCAATCAGCACATGATGCAAAGAAAAAGAAAAGAAAAAAGAGGTGCAAGATGGAATTGTCCTTGGGCCCTCCCACCCACCCTTATGTTGTATAAACAAAACAGGACATGCACACTTTAACCAACCCATCATTTCAGTGACAGGGTCTGCCACACGACTGTGACTGATATGACGGGTTGGTTTGGACCCCCCCAAAAAAAGAAGCAATTAATCTCTCCTTGCACAAACTGGCTCTACAGAGGCAAGATGTCCACCTCATCTTCACCCTCCGATATATCACCGTGTACATCCCCCTCCTCACAGATTATCAATTCGTCCCCACTGGAATCCACCATCTCAGCTCCCTGTGTACTTTGTGGAGGCAATTGCTGCTGGTCAATGTCTCCGCGGAGGAATTGATTATAATTCATTTTAATGAACATCATCTTCTCCACATTTTCTGGATGTAACCTCGTACACCGATTGCTGACAAGGTGAGCGGCGGCACTAAACACTCTTTCGGAGTACACACTTGTGGGAGGGCAACTTAGGTAGAATAAAGCCAGTTTGTGCAAGGGCCTCCAAATTGCCTCTTTTTCCTGCCAGTATAAGTACGGACTGTGTGACGTGCCTACTTGGATGCGGTCACTCATATAATCCTCCACCATTCTATCAATGTTGAGAGAATCATATGCAGTGACAGTAGACGACATGTCCGTAATCGTTGTCAGGTCCTTCAGTCCGGACCAGATGTCAGCATCAGCAGTCGCTCCAGACTGCCCTGCATCACCGCCAGCGGGTGGGCTCGGAATTCTGAGCCTTTTCCTCGCACCCCCAGTTGCGGGAGAATGTGAAGGAGGAGATGTTGACAGGTCGCGTTCCGCTTGACTTGACAATTTTGTCACCAGCAGGTCTTTCAACCCCAGCAGACTTGTGTCTGCCGGAAAGAGAGATCCAAGGTAGGCTTTAAATCTAGGATCGAGCACGGTGGCCAAAATGTAGTGCTCTGATTTCAACAGATTGACCACCCGTGAATCCTTGTTAAGCGAATTAAGGGCTGCATCCACAAGTCCCACATGCCTAGCGGAATCGCTCCCTTTTAGCTCCTTCTTCAATGCCTCCAGCTTCTTCTGCAAAAGCCTGATGAGGGGAATGACCTGACTCAGGCTGGCAGTGTCTGAACTGACTTCACGTGTGGCAAGTTCAAAGGGCATCAGAACCTTGCACAACGTTGAAATCATTCTCCACTGCACTTGAGACAGGTGCATTCCACCTCCTATATCGTGCTCAATTGTATAGGCTTGAATGGCCTTTTGCTGCTCCTCCAACCTCTGAAGCATATAGAGGGTTGAATTCCACCTCGTTACCACTTCTTGCTTCAGATGATGGCAGGGCAGGTTCAGTAGTTTTTGGTGGTGCTCCAGTCTTCTGTACGTGGTGCCTGTACGCCGAAAGTGTCCCGCAATTTTTCTGGCCACCGACAGCATCTCTTGCACGCCCCTGTCGTTTTTTTAAAAATTCTGCACCACCAAATTCAAGGTATGTGCAAAACATGGGACGTGCTGGAATTTGCCCATATTTAATGCACACACAATATTGCTGGCGTTGTCCGATGCCACAAATCCACAGGAGAGTCCAATTGGGGTAAGCCATTCCGCGATGATCTTCCTCAGTTGCCGTAAGAGGTTTTCAGCTGTGTGCGTATTCTGGAAAGCGGTGATACAAAGCGTAGCCTGCCTAGGAAAGAGTTGGCGTTTGCGAGATGCTGCTACTGGTGCCGCCGCTGCTGTTCTTGCGGCGGGAGTCCATACATCTACCCAGTGGGCTGTCACAGTCATATAGTCCTGACCCTGCCCTGCTCCACTTGTCCACATGTCCGTGGTTAAGTGGACATTGGGTACAACTGCATTTTTTAGGACACTGGTGAGTCTTTTTCTGACGTCCGTGTACATTCTCGGTATCGCCTGCCTAGAGAAGTGGAACCTAGATGGTATTTGGTAACGGGGGCACACTGCCTCAATAAATTGTCTAGTTCCCTGTGAACTAACGGCGGATACCGGACGCACGTCTAACACCAACATAGTTGTCAAGGCCTCAGTTATCCGCTTTGCAGTAGGATGACTGCTGTGATATTTCATCTTCCTCGCAAAGGACTGTTGAACAGTCAATTGCTTACTGGAAGTAGTACAAGTGGGCTTACGACTTCCCCTCTGGGATGACCATCGACTCCCAGCGGCAACAACAGCAGCGCCAGCAGCAGTAGGCGTTACACGCAAGGATGCATCGGAGGAATCCCAGGCAGGAGAGGACTCGTCAGAATTGCCAGTGACATGGCCTGCAGGACTATTGGCATTCCTGGGGAAGGAGGAAATTGACACTGAGGGAGTTGGTGGGGTGGTTTGCGTGAGCTTGGTTACAAGAGGAAGGGATTTACTGGTCAGTGGACTGCTTCCGCTGTCACCCAAAGTTTTTGAACTTGTCACTGACTTATTATGAATGCGCTGCAGGTGACGTATAAGGGAGGATGTTCCGAGGTGGTTAACGTCCTTACCCCTACTTATTACAGCTTGACAAAGGGAACACACGGCTTGACACCTGTTGTCCGCATTTCTGGTGAAATACCTCCACACCGAAGAGCTGATTTTTTTGGTATTTTCACCTGGCATGTCAACGGCCATATTCCTCCCACGGACAACAGGTGTCTCCCCGGGTGCCTGACTTAAACAAACCACCTCACCATCAGAATCCTCCTGGTCAATTTCCTCCCCAGCGCCAGCAACACCCATATCCTCCTCATCCTGGTGTACTTCAACACTGACATCTTCAATCTGACTATCAGGAACTGGACTGCGGGTGCTCCTTCCAGCACTTGCAGGGGGCGTGCAAATGGTGGAAGGCGCATGCTCTTCACGTCCAGTGTTGGGAAGGTCAGGCATCGCAACCGACACAATTGGACTCTCCTTGTGGATTTGGGATTTCGAAGAATGCACAGTTCTTTGCTGTGCTGCTTTTGCCAGCTTGAGTCTTTTCATTTTTCTAGCGAGAGGCTGAGTGCTTCCATCCTCATGTGAAGCTGAACCACTAGCCATGAACATAGGCCAGGGCCTCAGCCGTTCCTTGCCACTCCGTGTGGTAAATGGCATATTGGCAAGTTTACGCTTCTCCTCCGACAATTTTATTTTAGGTTTTGGAGTCCTTTTTTTACTGATATTTGGTGTTTTGGATTTGACATGCTCTGTACTATGACATTGGGCATCGGCCTTGGCAGACGACGTTGCTGGCATTTCATCGTCTCGGCCATGACTAGTGGCAGCAGCTTCAGCACGAGGTGGAAGTGGATCTTGATCTTTCCCTAATTTTGGAACCTCAACATTTTTGTTCTCCATATTTTAATAGGCACAACTAAAAGGCACCTCAGGTAAACAATGGAGATGGATGGATTGGATACTAGTATACAATTATGGACGGGCTGCCGAGTGCCGACACAGAGGTAGCCACAGCCGTGAACTACCGCACTGTACTGTGTCTGCTGCTAATATATAGACTGGTTGATAAAGAGATAGTGTACTCGTAACTAGTATGTATGTATAAAGAAAGAAAAAAAAACCACGGTTAGGTGGTATATACAATTATGGACGGGCTGCCGAGTGCCGACACAGAGGTAGCCACAGCCGTGAACTACCGCACTGTACTGTGTCTGCTGCTAATATATAGACTGGTTGATAAAGAGATAGTATACTCGTAACTAGTATGTATGTATAAAGAAAGAAAAAAAAACCACGGTTAGGTGGTATATACAATTATGGACGGGCTGCCGAGTGCCGACACAGAGGTAGCCACAGCCGTGAACTACCGCACTGTACTGTGTCTGCTGCTAATATATAGACTGGTTGATAAAGAGATAGTATACTCGTAACTAGTATGTATGTATAAAGAAAGAAAAAAAAACCACGGTTAGGTGGTATATACAATTATGGACGGGCTGCCGAGTGCCGACACAGAGGTAGCCACAGCCGTGAACTACCGCACTGTACTGTGTCTGCTGCTAATATAGACTGGTTGATAAAGAGATAGTATACTCGTAACTAGTATGACTATAAAGAAAGAAAAAAAAACCACGGTTAGGTGGTATATACAATTATGGACGGGCTGCCGAGTGCCGACACAGAGGTAGCCACAGCCGTGAACTACCGCACTGTACTGTGTCTGCTGCTAATATATAGACTGGTTAAGAAAGAAAAAAAAACCACGGTTAGGTGGTATATACAATTATGGACGGGCTGCCGAGTGCCGACACAGAGGTAGCCACAGCCGTGAACTACCGCACTGTACTGTGTCTGCTGCTAATATAGACTGGTTGATAAAGAGAGAGTATACTCGTAACTAGTATGTATGTATAAAGAAAGAAAAAAAAACCACGGTTAGGTGGTATATACAATTATGGACGGGCTGCCGAGTGCCGACACAGAGGTAGCCACAGCCGTGAACTACCGCACTGTACTGTGTCTGCTGCTAATATAGACTGGTTGATAAAGAGATAGTATACTCGTAACTAGTATGTATGTATAAAGAAAGAAAAAAAAACCACGGTTAGGTGGTATATACAATTATGGACGGGCTGCCGAGTGCCGACACAGAGGTAGCCACAGCCGTGAACTACCGCACTGTACTGTGTCTGCTGCTAATATAGACTGGTTGATAAAGAGATAGTATACTCGTAACTAGTATGACTATAAAGAAAGAAAAAAAAACCACGGTTAGGTGGTATATACAATTATGGACGGGCTGCCGAGTGCCGACACAGAGGTAGCCACAGCCGTGAACTACCGCACTGTACTGTGTCTGCTGCTAATATATAGACTGGTTGATAAAGAGATAGTATACTCGTAACTAGTATGTATGTATAAAGAGAGAAAAAAAAACCACGGTTAGGTGGTATATACAATTATGGACGGGCTGCCGAGTGCCGACACAGAGGTAGCCACAGCCGTGAACTACCGCACTGTACTGTGTCTGCTGCTAATATAGACTGGTTGATAAAGAGATAGTATACTACTAATATTATATATACTGGTGGTCAGGTCACTGGTCACTAGTCACACTGGCAGTGGCACTCCTGCAGCAAAAGTGTGCACTGTTTAATTTTAATATAATATTATGTACTCCTGGCTCCTGCTATAACCTATAACTGGCACTGCAGTAGTGCTCCCCAGTCTCCCCCACAATTATAAGCTGTGTGAGCTGAGCAGTCAGACAGATATATAATATATATAGATGATGCAGCACACTGGCCTGAGCCTGAGCAGTGCACACAGATATGGTATGTGACTGACTGAGTCACTGTGTGTATCGCTTTTTTCAGGCAGAGAACGGATATATTAAATAAACTGCACTGTGTGTCTGGTGGTCACTCACTATATAATATATTATGTACTCCTGGCTCCTGCTATAACCTATAACTGGCACTGCAGTAGTGCTCCCCAGTCTCCCCCACAATTATAAGCTGTGTGAGCTGAGCAGTCAGACAGATATATATATAATATTATATATAGATAATAGATGATGCAGCACACTGGCCTGAGCCTGAGCAGTGCACACAGATATGGTATGTGACTGAGTCACTGTGTGCTGTGTATCGCTTTTTTCAGGCAGAGAACGGATTATAAAGTAAACTGCACTGTCCTCACTAGTAAACTCTCTCCACTCAGTCTCTACACTTCTACAGTAACAGTACTCCTCCTAGTCAGCTCCAGTAAATCTCTCTCAGTCTCTTATAATCTAAATGGAGAGGACGCCAGCCACGTCCTCTCCCTATCAATCTCAATGCACGTGTGAAAATGGCGGCGACGCGCGGCTCCTTATATAGAATCCGAGTCTCGCGATAGAATCCGAGCCTCGCGAGAATCCGACAGCGTCATGATGACGTTCGGGCGCGCTCGGGTTAACCGAGCAAGGCGGGAAGATCCGAGTCGCTCGGATTCGTGAAAAAAAACATGAAGTTCTGGCGGGTTCGGATTCAGAGAAACCGAACCCGCTCATCTCTAGTTGACATTATCACGTAATTCCTTAAATAAGCCATCCATTCTGGTGTCGACTCCCTAGAGAGTGACATCACCATTACAGGCAATTGCTCCGCCTCCTCACCAACATCGTCCTCATACATGTCGACACACACGTACCGACACACAGCACACACACACAGGGAATGCTCTGATAGAGGACAGGACCCCACTAGCCCTTTGGGGAGACAGAGGGAGAGTTTGCCAGCACACACCAAAAACGCTATAATTATACAGGGACAACCTTTATATAAGTGTTTTTCCCTTATAGCATTTTAATATATATAGTCATATCGCCAAATAAGTGCCCCCCCTCTCTGTTTTAACCCTGTTTCTGTAGTGCAGTGCAGGGGAGAGCCTGGGAGCATTCCCACCAGCATTTCTGTGAGGGAAAATGGCGCTGTGTGCTGAGGAGAATAGGACCCGCCCCCTTTTCGGCGGGCTTCTTCTCCCGTTTTTCTGAGACCTGGCAGGGGTTAAATACATCCATATAGCCCCCAGGGGCTATATGTGATGTATTTTTAGCCAGAATAAGGTACTATCATTGCTGCCCAGGGCGCCCCCCCCAGCGCCCTGCACCCTCAGTGACCGCTGCTATGAAGTGTGCTGACAACAATGGCGCACAGCTGCAGTGCTGTGCGCTACCTTATGAAGACTGAAAAGTCTTCTGCCGCCGGTTTCTGGACCTCTTCACTTTTCGGCATCTGCAAGGGGGTCGGCGGCGCGGCTCCGGGACGAACCCCAGGGTGAGACCTGTGTTCCGACTCCCTCTGGAGCTAATGGTGTCCAGTAGCCTAAGAAGCCAATCCATCCTGCACGCAGGTGAGTTCACTTCTCTCCCCTAAGTCCCTCAATGCAGTGAGCCTGTTGCCAGCAGGACTCACTGAAAATAAAAAACCTAACAAAACTTTTACTCTAAGCAGCTCTTTAGGAGAGCCACCTAGATTGCACCCTTCTCGGCCGGGCACAAAAATCTAACTGAGGCTTGGAGGAGGGTCATAGGGGGAGGAGCCAGTGCACACCACCTGATCCTAAAGCTTTTACTTTTGTGCCCTGTCTCCTGCGGAGCCGCTATTCCCCATGGTCCTGACGGAGTCCCCAGCATCCACTAGGACGTCAGAGAAATACTATTTTCTCTTACGTCCTAGAGGATACTGGGGTCCACATTAGTACCATGGGGATGTACCAAAGTTCCCAAACCAGGTGAGAGAGTGTTGAGTTTACTGCAGAACTAATTGACCAAACTGAAGGTCCTCAGAGGCCAAAGTATTGAACTTGTAGAACTCAGCAAACGTGTTTGAACCCGACCAAGTAGCTGCTCGGCAGAGTTGCAAAGCCGAGACACCCCGGGCAGCCGCCCAGGAAGAACCCACCGACCTAGTAAAGTGGGTCTGTACTTTAGGAAGCGGCAAAGCTTCCTAAAGCGGCAATGCTGCCGAAGAATAAGCATGCTGGATAGTATATTTTTGGATTGTGGGAGGAAACCCACACAAGTACGTGGAGAATATACAAACTCTGCACAGTTCGGGCCATGGTGGGAATCGTACCCATGACCTCAGTGCTGTGAGGCAGTAAAGCTAATCATCCATACTGCCCTATCAGTTTTGACCCTTCATTTGTGCAACCCTAGCACTGGAACCTGGTGGGCTAACGCTACGCTGGTTATCCAGGCAGGTGAGCGCAAAACATAAGGATTGGAAGGGATAGCCATTCTATATTAAAATACAGCTGAATTCAGCTGTTTAGCATTGAGAACAACCGCGGCGGTTAATTATTGCGCATATGTGAACCATCACAATTTTTTTTCATGTGATTGCTAGTTACCATTGGATCAAAAGTTTCGATGGTGGGCCTCCAATGTTTATCCCTACTGTACATCGGGGTGTATTCATGAAGCAGTGAAATGAGTGAAGTGAGCCAGTGGAGAAGTCGCCCATTGCGACCAATCAGCACTGAGGTAACATTTATCAAGCGCATTCTATAAAATTAGAAGTAGCAGCTGATTGGTTGCCATGGGCAACTTCTCCCCAGGCTCACTTCTCCACTCTTTTCCCTGCGTCATGAATAGACCCATTGTACGGCTAATTGGATTCTTCCAACCCAATGTTATATTACTCCTATCAGCATTATATATCTATAGGGTCTATTCATGAAGCAGTGAAAAGTGGAGAAGTGGGCCAGGGAAGAAGTTGCCCATGGTAACCAATCAGCTACTCTATAACTTTATAGTATGCAAATTATAAATTTAACTTCAATGCTGATTGGTTGCCATATGCAACTTCTCCACTGGCTCATTTCTCCACTGTTTTCACTGCTACAACTCTGCAGGAAGGGATGGGGGCAAGCCAAAATCTGGACTGGATAGAGCCCTATGGGGTCGTCGACCAGCTTTGCTATAAACCAATGAGATTTAGGAAGTCTTGGTTTGCTATTAGGAAGATGTGCTGCCCTTAACACTCTCACTAGGATGTCTCCTTAGATGTACTTAAATCAGATAAGCCTCAGAAATTATAATTACAATGAAAAGCCTTGTACATATCGCTTCTCAATATGTACTATAGCATTTTCACTGGCTTTTATCTGCCTGCGCACAGTTTTGATCTGAATATCGCACGTCCATAGGTTAATATGGCGGCGATATTTCCCTAAACTTACTAAACTTTCTCCAGTGCCAGCTTCGTCTCTGATGGCTGCCGTTATCTGCCCTCCACATACCCTCCAACATTCTACACATAAAAAGCAGTACAAATTGGAAAGGGAGCGTGGTCAGTGGGTGAAGGGGGCGTGGCCAGTGGGTGAAGGGGGCGTGGCCACATCCCTTTTCCTATACTTTCAATGGAAGTTTGGAGAGCCAAAAATCGGTACAGACCATAAAAAAAAGGTACTGTACCTTTAAAAAAAGTACGGTTGGAGGGTATGCCTCTATGCATACTTGCCTACCTGACCCTCTCCATGAGGGAGAAAATGTTATGTTCCTGGACTTTCCTGGTAATGTATGATTGCCATCACCTGTGGTGAAAACACCTTTCTTATCCATTAACCTGTTCAAAACAGGTTAATGGATAAATTAAGAGAAAAATCCAAAAACCGAGCATTCTGTCCCTCCTGGAGAGGGTTATGTTGGGAAGTATGCCTTTAATTTGTATGATTGTAGCCGGCAATGTCAGCCATTTTTCTATAGATTTTTCTGAATCTGTAACCACAGTGTAAGACGCTGGTGGACTTCAGCAAAATGGTTCTTGCAGTGAAGACATACTGGAATAAAACGTTGTCTTCTAGCGGTGACGCTAGATAATGACACGCACAGTACACAGAGAGGAGACTGAGCTGCTGCTGATCACCAGACGTACGGCGCGCCGGTGCAGGTGGGATCATCTGGTGGGTGACGTCTTGTTTATCCCTGAGGCGGCCAGGTATCGCCGGACCGGACAGGTGACCCCTCCCCCACCCCGTACACAGCTGCTGCTGCTGCAGTGTGGGCCCCTTATTGTCTGTGCAGCCAGAGGGAAACACAAGGGGGTGGGCAAGGGCTAAGAGTGAATTAATAGGTGCTAGGCGCTAGCTGGAGAAATGTAAGGCGCAGCATACTGGTGAGAGGGGCTAGGTTACCTAGGCAACCTATTGGTGACAGGGGTAGGCAGCAGGTGAACTCTATTGGTCAGAGGGGTTAGGTTACTGAGGCTGGAGGGTGCAGCCTATCATAGGTTACTGGGGCAGGAGGGTGCAGCCTATCGGTGAGAGGGGAACGGTTACTGAGGCAGGAGGGTCCAGCGCATCATAGGCTGCATACTACTGTCTTCATAACCTATGATACGCTGTACCCTCCTGCCTCAGTAACCTATCCCCTCTCACCAATAGGCAGCACCCTCCTGCCTCAGTAACCTATCCCCTTTCACCAGTAGGTAGCATCCTCCTGACTCCGTTACCTATCCCCTCTTACCAATAAGCAGCACCCTCCTGCCTCAGTAACCTATCCCCTCTCACCAATAGGCAGCAGCCTCCTGCCTCAGTAACCTATCCCATCTCACCAATAGGCAGCAGCCTCCTGCCTCAGTAATCTATCCTCTCCAATAGGCAGCAGCCTTCTGCCTCAGTAACCTAACCCCTCTCACCAATAGGCAGCAGCCTCCTGCCTCGGTAACCTATCCCCTCTCACCAATAGGCAGCAGCTTCCTGCCTCAGTAATCTATCCTCTCTCTCCAATAGGCTGCACCCTCCTGGCTCCATAACCTACAATTAGCTGCACCCTCCTGACTCCATAAGCTATGATAGACTGCACCCTCCTGCCCTCACTAATAGGCTGCATCCTCCTGCTTCAGTAACCTGTCCCTCCTCGCCAATATGCTGCAGCCTCCTGACTCCATAACCTATCATAGGTTATGGAGGCAGGATGGTGCAGCCTATTGGAGAGAGGGGATAGGTTACTGAGGCAGGAGGGTGCTGCCTATTGGTGAGAGGGGGATAGGTTATTAAATCAGGACAGTGCAGCCAATTAGTGAGGAGGTTACAATACTGAGGCAGGAGTGTACAGCCTATTGGTGAGAGGGAATAGGTTACTGAAGCAGGGGTGTCCAGCGTATAATAGGTAATGGAGGCAGGAGGGAGCAGCCTATCATAGGTTATGGAGGCAGGAGGGTGCAGCCTATTGGTGAGAGGGGGGTAGGTTACTAAGGCAGGAGGTTGCAGCCTATTGGTGACAAGGGATAGATTAGTAAGGCAGGAGGGTGCAGCCTATTGGTGACAAGGGATAGATTACTAAAGCAGGAGGGTGCAGCCTATACCCCTTTCAGACAAAAAATGAAATTACCGGGTGAAGCAGCTCCACTTGGTAATTTCATGAAAAACACTGGTCCTTTTTCTGTGGAAAGGGTCAAGCCGTGTTGTAATTCCCGGGACTTTAACCCTGGAATTATGACCTGGGTTGACCCTTTCACACAGACAAAATACCCGTGTTGATCTGCAAATTACCGGGTCGAAATTCTCGACCCGGTAATTTGCATATCTGTGTGAAGGGGGGGGGTCCGGCAGGTCCCGGCAAAACTACCCGGCACTGAAATGCCGGGTATTTGCCGGGACTTTCAGACATTTCTGTCTGAAAGGGGTACTATTGAGGACAAGGGATAACTGAGGAAGGAGGGTGCAGCCTGTTGGTAGGGGGGGATAGGTTACTGAGGAAGAAGGGTGCAGCCTATTGGAGAGATATACTGCCAACCTTAGAAGGGGAAGTGGTTAAAATACCTTAAAAGATATACCCCATGGAATTATATTACTCAGGGTGCTACTGTTCAATAAACAATGTTCACTTATTGTGAGGAGTGAGCATAAAAAAAGGCTGTGTCTTTAGAAGCTACCAGGGGACCTTGCAAATCGTCTCCCAGGTATTTGAGTACATTGTAGGAAACAGCTGTCTAAAGGCATTATGCTTAGAATCCAGTATTTGAATGGTGAGCCGATGCACTAATTATTGGGCCTGGTCAGATATTCTGCAACGTATTGGAAAGGATAACTCCAGGCATGGGATAGCACCCACCCCATCCACACACTGGTTGGTATAATCTGCTTACTAGAGCCCCAGAGGCCCTGTTTTGGCAAAGACTACAGAAGGAGTGTAGTATGTTAGCGTCCTCCTTGCTGATCTCTATGCAAATGCTTTCTTTGTCGCATATGGTCCCTTGAGTCCCATCCTTCACCCTATTTATTAGTTGTTGTCGTGTTCCTACTCTTAGGTCCATTAAAGTTGCTGTTGAATTTTATGTTCTCCATAGATACACTCCAGTAGGTCCTCCCACGATTTGCATTATTTAGTAGTGTCCTGGCAGTGCGCGCACTAACAGCTGTTGGTTCATGCTGACAGTAACCTATAGTAACATGTCTGTTCCTTTCGATTCTTCCCACAGGTTTCTGTAGCTGAACGCTGCACGCTGCTTGCGTCTATAGCAGACCATTGACGTTACATCTTAAAATGAAGTTGTCACGTCTAGATGATCTTCCCGAATCACTCAGTATGGACAAGGCCGGGAATCTCATGATTGAGAAGATAATGCATCTCACCCTGGATATTCTTTATCTGCTAACTGGAGAGGTGAGGGATTCTGGGAATGTCAGTGACCTCACTCTTATGTCACTGGCTGCTACAGCAGGGACTGGCAGAGGATTA
The DNA here is from genome assembly GCF_028390025.1 of Pseudophryne corroboree. Taxonomy (NCBI): domain Eukaryota; kingdom Metazoa; phylum Chordata; class Amphibia; order Anura; family Myobatrachidae; genus Pseudophryne; species Pseudophryne corroboree. The sequence continues at coordinate 97,276,105 of NC_086446.1, forward strand.
GTCATGGTTTGAAGGTAATGATTTTCATTAGTTTCTAGACAGTAATTATGTAATGGTAGGTTGATCCTGAAGGACACACACACTGTTATCTCCAATCAGAAGCACATGTGCCTCTGTTTAATTTAATTTATTGTAATACACAGGATTACATTGTGTTGAAGATGTCTGGTGGCCGAATTACGCATAGCAGCAGTCCTATGGTATGTGGAGGATTTGGTAGGACCCAGAGCCCTGTCGTGGAGCTTCCACCTCATTCATTGACACAAGAGAGGAAAAATGACAAGAAGATCCTGGAACTCACCAACAAGATCATTCAGCTGCTGACAGGAGAGGTGACTGCTGGGAATGGGACATTATACAGAAACGCCAGGGGTGGTGTCTGGGTGATTGTGTCACTGTGTGTGTCAGGTTCCTGTAATGTCTGAAGATGTTACTGTCTATTTCTCCAAGGAGGAGTGGGAGTATATAAAAGGAGACAAGGATCCGCACAAGAACGTGATGAAGGAAAATCACCAATACTTCACACCCCCAGGTAAGTGGAGACATCATGATTTTTGACTGTCCCAAGCCATAAGACTCATTGGTGTCAGGAAGATGTTAGTCTTTAGGTCCTGATCCAGTCCGTGATTCAGGCATCCCTTAACCTCCCATAGGCCTAGCCTAGTGTTCCTTGGCATGTTTGTATAGCCACTGGTTAATGATCAGCCGTCTTTGCGCCAACCTTCTGATATTTGTGTTTGGCGCCAGAAAGCCATTAGAAAATTGTAGGTATTCAGGAAACATTCTTTATTGGGCGATCATTTTACAACTTATTTTGTTTTTATGCTTAGCATTGATCCACTGTTCACTCTAGGAGTTAGTGCCTGGTTTTTGTACCTAACTTGAGTCTGTGTGACCTTACACCCCCTCCCCCAACCCACCCAACCTCCCGTGCACCTTCCCCACTTAAGATTATAATTTACGATTCAGTTAATAATGCCATTACTCATTTATAGTGTGTGTTTTCAACAGATGAATGTAATAATGAAAAACCTCCAGATAAGTGTCCCAGTTCATCCCAAAGAATTACAGAAGACCACAGTATACCGCAGAATAATCATGTAAGAGCTACTGCACTCCGTCACGTAATACTCTATGGGGGTTATTCAGGTTGGATTTTTTTGTTAGGTTGTATTCTGTAGCAGTACATTGTGATTTCCAGCAGTCTGGGTCAGAATCAGTCTTTGGAGGAGAAGGGAGATACTTCCCACCTCTGGATATTAGGGCATTGGAAATCCATGTTGATAGGACTCCACAAGTTAGGAAAATGGATGATCAAAAGGCAATCTAGGTGGATCAGTTCTGTCATTTGCCAATACCGCAGTGGGACCATGGAACAATGGGCCTAATTCAAGGTTGATTGCAAAACAACATTTCTCTTTCATCCATCTGGGGGACGCTGCGTGAGAACTGATGGGTTAGAGAGTGTGGGAAGGGAGCTTTGGCACAGAACCTATAAAAAAAAAACTAAGCCTTCTAACCCCTCCCATCTCCAGCCTGACTATCAAGTTTCCTCAGTTTAAGTTTTTTGCCTGGAGAGTGCAGGCACCGTTCCTTGCTTGGGATTTTAGTTAGGTTTCTTTTCTTTGATTTTCTATTTGTTCTACATGTACCCTAAGTCCCTGTTTACGGGTGACAGTTGTACTTTGAGCGGGGAGTAGTTAGTGGTTTTCCCGCTCTTTACAGCCGCTGGGGAAGTCACCACCTTTTACTGACTGGGGCTCCCTATATCCGGACTGAGGATCCGAGAAGGCAATTTTTCAGGTAGGGGGAAGAGAATGAGAATGACAGCCACATCCTGTCTGATAGTGTTGGGCTGTTTTTCCCCCATCCCCCTTCCCCCCCATAGCTTTGTGTGTGTGTGGCTGTGTATGCAGTGAGCGCTGTGGTTGATATACAGCAAGCGCTGTGGCGGGAGGGGGGGGCGTGCACGGTCCGCTATCTAATAGAAGCGGCCTGACAGCTCCCCAGGACACTAGGGCTGTGAAGCAGCCTACTGCCTAATACAGCTACAGTCTGTGGAGCCCAGGCGCTGCTCCCGCTCACTAGCACCAGTCCGCTTTAGTTCCCGGCTCCTTCTCCCACTCAGAGGATGTTCAGTGCCGCCCTCCTCAGTCTGTGGGGGCGGGTTTCTTCAGCGGTCGCCATCTTCTCCACGCCGCTGCAGGCGGCGGGGGATGCTGAGCTCCGGACACACACACACTTAGTTTTTTTTTTTTCACCAGGGGATCAGCTAACTGCAAGTATACTGTGTGTCTACTCCTACCCCTTTTTATATATTAAAGTAGAGGCTTGCTTGTTATACTAGCCCCACTTCTCACTCCTTTGTTCTTATACAGAGAGGATTCGTTTTTACAGACAGGAGTGAGGGGTTACACTGTGCTGTGTATTTACCTTTTTAGGACAGAGGGTGATTATTTTTCACAGCAGTATGGCCAATAAGCCGGACAAATCTGCCAAAGGGAAGGCATGCTCGGCTGTTTATTTTGCCTGTTCTCAGTGCAGATCCAAGCTGGTTAAGGGTAGCACGGATCCGGGTTCTCTCTGCAATGCATGCTCTGGGGCACCTGTTGTTGAACAGTTTGGTGGATCTGTAGATCACTCTATTCCTCCGTGGGCTAGGAACATGGCCGATGCTATTGCGGATTTGCGTCAATCCCAGTCGGGCACTGATTCAAATCTATCGGCTGAGGAACCACCTTGGGCTAGACAAATGGGCAAATGTCTTTCGGATTTAGCACAGTCTGTTAACAAACTGGTAACTGCTTCGGGTTCAGCAGCCACTAAAAGACAGCATCCACTGCCCGCTATCACGTTTCCAGGTGAGGAGTTAGATTTGGTCTCTCCTTTGGAGGAGGGTGAGCTAGCTTCTGAGTGGGAGGATGCTTCCACCTGGGAAGATGAGAAACCGTCTGCCAGTTACGGGGTCAGGTTATTGATCGAAGCCAGACGTCAAACTCTTAATCTTCAGGATACAGTAGAGGCTGAGACTTCGTCTGCCTTTTTCAAATGACAGAAAAGACAAGTAGCTGTCTTTCCCTCATATACACATTTTGCAAACACCTTGAAGGAGCCTTGGCTTAAGCCGGTTTCCCATTTTCAGGCTCCTAAGAAGTTACGGTTTCTTTATCCGTTTGCTGAAGAGGACACAAAATTCTGGGAAATGGCTCCAAAGGTGGATGCTCCTATTTCTCACCTGACGAAGGCTACAGTAATTCCTTCGGTAAAATCAGTGACTCTTAAAGATCCAACAGATAGGAAGATTGAGGCGATTCTTAAATCTGTCTTTGCCTTATCAGGTATTTCTCTCCGTCCAGTTCTCGCTGGTGCCTATGTCCTTAAAGCCATAGATGACTGGTTAGCTCGAGTGGTGTCGGGCATGCTGTCTGAGGACCCATCAGAGGCTATTCAATTAGCTGAACAGATTTCTGAGGCTCTCACTTATGTTGGTGAGGCCTTGTTGGATTCAGCCTCACTCCAATCACGTGTTTCTGCTTTAGCGGTTACCGCAAGACGTTCCCTCTGGCTACGCGTTTGGAATGCTGACTCTGATTCAAAACAGACCTTGACAGCCGTGCCGTTTGAAGGAGAATTCCTCTTTGGTCCGGAACTTACACGGATTATCTTTGATACTGCGGGTGGCAAAAGCCAGTTTCTTCCAGTTGCTCCTCAGAAGCTGAAACCAACTAAGTTTTGGTCCTTTCGTACTCGGGGCAGGGGCGGTTTCCAGTCCTTTCAAGCCTTTTCAAGATTTCCACGCAGAGGTGCGTAACGTGGTAGAGGATCACAGGCTCCTCGCAGACCAGCAGTCAAGCCTGCCGCATGACGCAGGGAGGTCTCCGGAGGGATCATTCGTGGTAGGGGCGCGGTTACTACATTTCAAAGCAGTGTGGCTCCTGTTGCACCCAGATCAGTGGGTGACGGGGGTCATTACCCGAGGTTACATTTTGGATCTCAAGGAACCTGTTCCAGACCGTTTTTTCATGACTCCTCTACCATGCGATCCCTCCAGACAACGAGCACTAATTCAGGCAACTTCCACACTTTTACAAAATGGAGTAATTATTGCAGTTCCCAGACTACAACGGGGTCCAGGCTTTTCCTCGAGTCTTTTTCTCGTAAACAAGCCGGACGGTTCATTTCGACCCATTTTAAATCTAAAAGGACTGAATCCGTATCTTTCTGTCCAAAGGTTCAAAATGGAATCGATTCGTTCAATCATTGCGGCCATGGAACTGGAGGAATATTTGGCATCTATAGACATCAAGGACGCATATCTCCATGTTCCCATTTGGACATGTCATCAACATCTTTTGAGGTTCGCAATTGGTCCTTGGCATTTCCAGTTTCAAGCTCTTCCGTTCGGTCTATCCACGGCCCCCCGAGTATTTACCAAGATATTGGGTCACGTAGTGGTGATTCTCAGATGTGAGGGGATCAACATTACTCCTTACATGGACGATTTGTTGCTCAAAGCTCCATCACAGGATCTTCTTCAGCAGCGCTTGCAACTCACCACAAAGAATCTACAGTCATCTGGATGGATTGTGAATTTCCGGAAATCGTCCTTGATCCCCTCTCAGGAGATGGCGTTTCTAGGTCTCTTATTCGACACAAGGACTCTAGAAAGTTTTTCTACCTCCAGACAAACGTCAGGATCTGCAATCCAGAGTCCGCTCCCTGTTACAATTGCCGAGAGTCTCAGTACTTATATGTATGCAGGTGTTGGGCAAGATGGTGGCGACCTTCGAGGCGGTGCCGTATGGCAGATTCCATGCTCGGCCCCTTCAGGCTCAGATTTTGGGCTCTTGGAATAAAACGGGTCCGCATCTGGACTTACAGTTATGCCGGCTGTCAACTCAGACTCGACAGTCTCTCCATTGGTGGCTTCACAGTCCCAGTTTAACCAAGGGGTCACCGTTCACTATTTGGGATTGGATGATGGTCACCACGGATGCCAGCATCACCGGTTGGGGGGCGATGTTTCAATCGCAGCAGTTCCAGGGAGTCTGGACCAGTCAGGAGTCGAAGTTATCCATCAACATTTTGGAGTTGAGAGCAATTCGGTATGCTCTGATTCAGGTACAAGGCAGCGTCCAGGGTTACCTGGTGCGCATTCAATCGGACAACGCCAAGGCCGTGGCTTACATAAACAAACGGGGCGGAACTCGCAGCTGGAGAGCCATGAAGGATGTCACCCATATTCTCCAGTGAGCGGAATGGTGGATTCCAACCATCTCCGCAATTCACATTCCAGGAGTGGACAACTGGGAAGCAGATTTCTTAAGCTGTCACACCATACATCCGGGAGAATGGGAACTACATCAAGAGGTTTTTCTGACACTAGTATCTCTGTGGGGAGCACCCGACATCGACCTCATGGCGTCTCGTCTCGACCAAAAGCTGCCTCGGTACGGCTCACGAGCTCAGGATCCTCAAGCAACGCTAATTGATGCGTTAACGGCGCCGTGGCATTTTCACCTGGGATATGTGTTCGCTCCATTCCCCTTGCTACCATGTCTGCTTCCACGCATTCGGAGAGAGGGTCTCCCGGTCATTCTTATAGCACCAGACTGGCCTCGTCGTCCTTGGTACTCTCTTCTTCACAGCATGTTTACCAAAGACCCGTTCCGTCTACCTCCGCGGCCCGATCTACTTCAACAAGGTCCTTATCGCCACCACGATTTAAATCGTCTGGCTTTGATGGCATGGTTCTTGTATCCAACATTTTAAGGGCAAAAGGGTTATCTCGACCTGTTGTCCAGACTATGCTTCAGGCTAGGAAGCCAGTCACCTCTCGGATTTATCACAGGGTATGGCGTATCTACATTGCTTGGTGTGAAAGACGTGGGTTGTCGCCACATCTTTCGTTTACCTCGCCTGTTATCCTTCCTTCAGGATGGTCTGACTAAAGGGCTTCGTTTGTCTCCCCTTAAGGGTCAGATTTCAGCATTGTCGATACTTTTCCAGAAACGATTGGCCCTCATTCCAGAGGTCCAAACATTCCTTCAGGGTGTCATCAGGATTCAACCTCTGTTTGTTCCTCCGGTTCCACCCTGGGACTTACATTTGGTTCTTCGAGCCCTTCAGAGACCTCCGTTTGAGCCACTGGAAACTGTTGAATTACGTTTCTTACGCTGAAGGTGGTTTTTCTTTTGCGCATTGCTTTGGCCAGGTGTGTTTCAGAGTTGGAGCTTTCTTGCAGACCGCCTTTGTTAGTTTTTCATGACGATCGTGTAGTCTTACGTACAAGGCCTTCCTTCTTACCAAAAGTTGTCGACTTTTCATATGAATCAGGACATAGGCCCTCATTCCGAGTTGTTCGCTCGCAAGCTGCTTTTAGCAGCATTGCACACGCTAAGCCGCCGCCTACTGGGAGTGAATCTTAGCTTAGCAAAATTGCGAACGAAAGATTCTCAAAATTGCGAATAGAAATTTCTAAGCAGTTTCTGAGTAGCTCGACACCTACTCTGCCACTGCGATCAGTTCAGTCAGTTTCGTTCCTGGTTTGACGTCACAAACACACCCAGCGTTTGCCCAGACACTCCCCCGTTTCTCCAGCCACTCCCGCGTTTTTCCCAGAAACGGCAGCGTTTTTTCACACACACCCATAAAACAGCCAGTTTCCACCCAGAAACACCCACTTCCTGTCAATCACACTCCGATCACCAGAACGAAGAAAAAACCTTGTAATGCCGTGAGTAAAATACCAAACTTCTTAGCAAATTTACTTGGCGCAGCCGCAGTGCGAACATTGCGCATGCGCAGTTTGCGGAAAATCGCTGCGATGCGATGAAAAAGAACGAGCGAACAACTCTGAATGAGGGCTGTAGTACTTCCAGCATGTGTTCCAGTTTCTTCTGGAAAGGATAGTCATTTTGCCTTATTGGATGTGGTTCGAGCATTACGCATTTATTTGTCCCGTACGGAGTCTATTCATCGTATGGATACCTTGTTAGTTTTAATTGATGCGCCCATGCGTGATTGGCCGGCTTCTAAAAACACGGTGGTGCGTTGGGTTACTTCTGCTATTCGACAGGCCTATGTTTCTTCAGCATCACCTGTTCCTGACTCGTTGAGGGCTCATTCAACTAGAGCTGTTGGAGCCTCCTGGGCTGTTTGCGGTGGTGTTTCAGTTGAGCAGTTGTGTAGAGCGGCAACTTGGTATTCCGTGAATACCTTCACCAGGTTTTACCGTTTTCATACTTTTGGTTTGGAGACTGCCTCTGTTGGGCGTCAGATTTTACAGACGGCTCTACCGTCTGGTTCTCCCTCCTCTATTTAACTGGCTTTGGGAAGTCCCATCAGTTCACACGCAGCGTCCCCCAGATGGATGAAAGAGATATAGGGATTTTTGTTTACTTACCGTAAAATCTCTTTCTCTGATTCCATCTGGGGGACGCTGCGATCCCTCCCTTTTTGTCTGGTTTATTGGTTGGCTTCTGTTTGCCTCTTCCGGCTTTGCTAAACGTTAACTGAGGAAACTTGATAGTCAGGCTGGAGATGGGAGAGGTTAGAGGGGGGAGGGCTTAGGTTTTTTTTTATAGGTTCTGTGCCAAAGCTCCCTTCCCACACACTCTAACCCATCCGTTCACACGCAGCGTCCCCCAGATGGAATCAGAGAGAGAGATTTTATGGTAAGTAAATAAAAATCCCTATTTTCCTCTAATGGACAAAACCATGTGCACTGCAGGTGTGGCAGTTGTAACATGTGCAGAGAGAGTTGGATTTGGGTGGGTTATATTGTGTCTGTGCAGGGTAAATACTGGCTGCTTTATTTTTACACTGCAATTTTAGATTTCAGCTTGAACACACCCCACCCAAATCTAACTCTCTCTGCACATGTCACATCTGCCCCCCTTGCACTGCACATGGTTTTTCCCATTAGAGGAAAATTTTGTTTTGCAAACAACCATGAATTAGGCCCAATAAGCGTTATGTGGGGAAGTTTGGCTGAGCAGCTATGTCAGGCAGCCACGTGGCGCTCTGTGCGTAACTTTTATCACATTTTATAAATTAAATGTTTTTGTGTCCCAATGATGGGCTGTTTTGATCTGTAGATTCTACGAACAACACCTTTGTGAGTGTGCCCACCTGGATTGGATACCTCCATAGTATAAGAGTTAACAGGATTTTTAAATTTGTGTTAAATCGTATCGTTCTCACCGCAAGATGGGAGTAAAGGGGGGGGGGGGGAGATACAAACAATGTTGTGTTTGTTTAGAGTGCCAAAATACAGTTGGAGGCTCTAGATCCCCAGAGTCCAGTGTACCCCAATGGATTCAGAGAGAAGGATTTAGCACAAGTATATCTAGCTTCTGATGCAGTTGTCTCTTCCCCTGCACTTACATACGCTGTATAAAAATAATAATTTGCTTACTATTTAGAGTGAAATCCACAACATGACCCCATTATCCAATCCAGAGGAAGTCAAAGTAGAGGAGACCTATGAGATGGGGGAGCAGCAGTGCGTGGAGAAAGACCTACCTACACATGTTGCCCCAGGTGAGGAATTCCAATTCTTGTTGAGTGACTACAACATAATGTCAGCCCTTAAGCCCATTAGGTTTCTGTACCTGACCAATGATCATGATGTTTGTCTGATGCTGCCTCTTCAATGCATGCAGCAGAGCTGAGAACACCGAAAAGTGGGCATGTTTTTACAAAAGACTCCTTCTGCGGCATTTGCATATCTTCTTTGATCCGCTGTGACCGAAGATGCAGAATTGACCCAATTTCCATCCATCTCTGAATCAGGCTCATTGTGCATTATCTGTGATATATACTGTAGCAATGTATGCGTGTTAAATTATGGTGTTTTGCTGTTCTTTAATGTCTCAAGGTGGGTTCCACAAGCTCTTCCAACATGTATCCTATGTAAGCTACTATATGTTCACCTGGGCTTTTTAGGGCATCAAACTGTTGAGAGTTTGGTTTTTCCAGTGGAAAGAGATCTGAGGATCCAGAGACGGATCAAATTTGCAACAGTGCAAATCCATCAATACGTTCCGTTGATGAAGAAGATGGTTGCGGCCTACGAGGCCATTCGGTAGCAGGTTAAATGCCAGAGTGGTTTTAGCGGGACCAGTTGGACATGTGGTCCGAGTCTCACCTGCACATACACCGGAAAATAATCCTATTTCTCTAACGTCCTAGTGGATGCTGGGGACTCCGTCAGGACCATGGGGAATAGCGGCTCCGCAGGAGACAGGGCACAAAAGCAAGCTTTTAGGATCACATGGTGTGTACTGGCCCCTCCCCCTATGACCCTCCTCCAAGCCTCAGTTAGGTTTTTGTGCCCGTCCGAGAAGGGTGCAATCTAGGTGGCTCTCTTAAAGAGTTGCTTAGAAAAAGTTTTTAGGTTCTTTATTTTCAGTGAGTCCTGCTGGCAACAGGCTCACTGCATCGAGGGACTTAGGGGAGAGAATTTCAACTCACCTGCGTGCAGGATGGATTGGATTCTTAGGCTACTGGACACCATTAGCTTCAGAGGGAGTCGGAACACAGGTCTCGCCCTGGGGTTCGTCCCGGAGCCGCGCCGCCGACCCCCTTGCAGATGCTGAAGATTGAAGAGGTCCGGAACCAGGCGGCAGAAGACTTTTCAGTCTTCCTCAGGTAGCGCACAGCACTGCAGCTGTGCGCCATTGTCTGTCAGCACACTTCCCACAGCGATCACGGAGGGTGCAGGGCGCGGGGGGGGGCGCCCTGGCAGCAATGTAGAATACCTGTATGGCGAAAAATACATCACATATAGCCCTTGAGGCTATATGGATGTATTTAACCCCTGCCAGACTTCACAATCTCCGGAGAAGAAGCCCGCCGAAAAAGGGGCGGGGCCTATTCTCCTCAGCACACAGCGCCATTTTCCCTCACAGAAAGGCTGAGGGGAAGGCTCCCAGGCTCTCCCCTGCACTGCACTACAGAAACAGGGTTAAAACAGAGAGGGGGGGCACTGATTTGGCGATATACATATATATTAAATGCTATATGGGAGGAACACTTATATAAGGGTTGTCCCTGTATAATTATAGCGTTTTGGTGTGTGCTGGCAAACTCTCCCTCTGTCTCCCCAAAGGGCTAGTGGGTCTTGTCCTCTATCAGAGCATTCCCTATGTGTGTGCTGTATGTCGGTACGTGTGTGTCGACATGTATGAGGAAAATGTTGGTGAGGAGGCGGAGCAAATTGCCTGTAATGGTGATGTCACTCTCTAGGGAGTCGACACCGGAATGGATGGCTTACTTATGGAATTACGTGATAATGTCAACACGCTGCAAGTGGGTTGACGACATGAGACGGCCGGCGAACAAATTAGTACCGGTCCAGGCGTCTCAGACACCGTCAGGGGCTTGTAAAAACGCCCATTTACCTCAGTCGGTCGACATAGACCCAGACACGGACACTGATTTCAGTGTCGACGGTGAAGAAACAAACGTATTTTCCTTTAGGGCCACACGTTAAGGGCAATGAAGGAGGTGTTACATATTTCTGATACTCCAAGTACCACAAAGAAGGGTATTATGTGTGAGGTGAAAAAACTACCTGTAGTTTTTCCTGAATCAGATAAATTAAATGAAGTGTGTGATGATGCGTGGGTTTCCCCCGATAGAAAATTATTGGCGGTATACCCTTTCCCGCCAGAAGTTAAGGCGCATTGGGAAACACCCCTCAGGGTGGATAAGGCGCTCACATGCTTATCAGAAAAATATCCTAAAAAGTATACACACACATGCTGGTGTTATACTGTGACCAGCGATCGCCTCAGCCTGGATGTGCAGAGCTGAGGTGGCTTGGTCGGATTCCCTGACTAAAAATATTGATACCCTTGACAGGGACAGTATTTTATTGACTATAGAGCATTTAAAGGATGCATTTCTATATATACGAGATGCGCAGAGGGATATTTGCACTCTGGCATCAAGAGTAAATGTGATGTCCATATCTGCAAGAAGATGTTTATGGACACGACAGTGGTCAGGGGATGCAGATGCCAAACGGCACAAAGATGTATTGCCGTATAAAAGGGGAGGAGTTATTTGGGGTCGGTCCATGGGACCTGGTGGCCACGGCAACTGCTGGAAGATCCACCGTTTTTTACCCTAAGTCACATCTCTGCAGAAAAAGACACCGTCTTTTCAGCCTCAGTCTTTTCGTCCCTATAAGATATCTGCCCAGGGATAGAGGAAAGGGAAGAAGACTGCAGCAGGCAGCCCATTCCCAGTAACAGAAGCCCTCCACCGCTTCTACTAAGTTCTCAGCATGACGCTGGGACCGTACAGGACCCCTGGATCCTACAAGTAGTATCAAAGGGGCACAGATTGGAATGTCGAGGCGTTTCCCCCCTCGCAGGTTCCTGTAGTCTGCTGTACCAATGTCCCCCTCCGACAGGGAGGCAGTATTGAAAACAATTCACAAGCTGTATTCCCAGCAGGTGATAATAAAATTACCCCTCCTACAACAAGGAAAGGGGTATTGTTCCACACTATAGGGTGGTACTGAAGCCAGAAGGCTAGGTGATACCGATTCTAAATCTGAAAAATTTGAACACTTACAAGGGTTCAAATCCAGATGGAGTCACTCAGAGCAGTGATAGCGAACTGGGAACAAGGGGACTATATGGTGTCCCGGGACATCAGGGATGCTTACCTCCATGTCCCAAAATTTGCTTTTCTCACCAAGGGTACCTCAGGTTCGTGGTATAGAACTGTCACTATCAGTTTCAGACGATGCCGTTGGAGTGTCCAAGGCACCCCGGGTCTTTACCAAGGTAATGACCGAAATGAGGATTCGTCTTCAAAGAAAATGGACGACCTCCTGATAAGAACAAGGTCCAGAGAACAGTTGGAGGTCGGAGTAGCACTATCTCAAGTAGTTCTACGACAGCACGGGTGGATTCTAAATATTCCAAAACCGCAGTTGTTCCGACGACACGTCTGCTGGTCCTAGGGATGATTCTGGACACAGTCCAGGAAAAGGGTGTTTCTCCCAGAGGAGAAAGCCAGGGAGTTATCCGAGCTAATCGGGATCCTCCTAAAACCAGGAAAAGTGTCAGTGCATCATTGCACAAGAGTCCTGGTAAAAAATGGTGGCTTATTACGAAGCGCTTCCATTCGGCAGATTTCACGCAAGAACTCTTCAGTGGGATCTGCTGGACAAATGGTCCGGATCGCATCTTCAGATGCATCAGCGGATAACCCTATATCCAAGGACAAGGGTGTCTCTCCTGTGGTGATTACAGAGTGCTCATCTTCTAGAGGGCCGCAGATTCGGCATTCAGGATTGGATGCTGGTAACCACGGAGGCCAGCCTGAGAGGCTGGGGAGCAGTCACACAGGGAAAAAATTTCCAGGGAGTGTGATCAAGTCTGGAGAATTCTCTCCACATAAATATACTGGAGCTAAGAGCAAATTTGTAATGCTATAAGCTTAGCAAGGCCTCTGCTTCAAGGTCAGCCGGTATTGATCCAGTGGGATAACATCACGGCAGTCGCCCACGTAAACAGATAGGGCGGCATAAGAAGCAGGAGGGCAGTGGTCAAAACTGCAAGGATTTTTCGCTAGACGGAAAATCATGTGATAGCACTGTCAGCAGTGTTCATTCCGGGAGTGGACGACTGGGAAGCAGACTTCCTCAGCAGGCACGACCTCCACCCGGGAGAGTGGGAACTTCATCGGGAAGTTTTCCGCATGATTGTGAACCGTTGGGAAAGACCAAAGGTGGAAATGATGGCGTCCCGCCCGAACAAAAAACGGGACAGGTATTGCGCCAGGTCACGAGACCTTCAGGCGATAGCTGTGGACGTCCTGGTAACACCGTGGGTGTAACAGTCGGTGTATGTGTTCCCTCTTCTGCTTCTCATAACCAAGGTATTGAGAATTATAAGACGTAGAGGAGTAAGAAATATACTCGTGGCTCCGGATTGGCCAAGAGGGACTTGGTACCCGGAACTTCAAGAGATGCTCACAGAGGACTAATGGCCTCGGGAGCTAAGATGGGATTTGCTTTCAGCAAGAACCATGTCTGTTCCAAGAGGAACCGTGGCATCTGCCTCTAAGAAAGGACCTGCTCCAGCGGGGACCTTGTCTGTTCCAAGACTTACCGCGACTGCGTTTGACGGCATGGCGGTTGAACGCCGGATCCTAAGGGAAAAGGCATTCCGGAAGAGGTCATACCTACCCTGGTCAAAGCCAGGAAGGAGGTGACCGCACAACGTTATCACCACATGTGGTGAAAATATGTTGCGTGGGTGAGGCCAGGAAGGCCCCACGTAAAAATTTCAACTAGGTCGATTTCTGCACTTCCTGAAAACAGGAGTGTCTATGAGCCTCAAATTGGGGTCCATTAAGGTTCAAGTTTCGGCCCTGTAGATTTTCTTCCAGAAAAAATTGGCTTCAATTCCTGAAGTCCAGACGTTTGTCAAGGGAGTATTGCATATACAGCCCCTTGTGTGCCTCCAGTGGCACCGTGGGATCTCAACGTAGTGTTGGGATTCCTCAAATCATATTGGTTTGAACCGATCAAATCTGTGGATTTGAAATATCTCACATGGAAAGGGACCATGTTGTGGCCCTGGCCTCGGCCAGGCGATTGTCAGAATTGGGGGCTTTGTCTTAAAAAAAAAAAAAAAGCTCATATTTGTTTTTCCATTCGGACAGGGCAGAACTGCGGACTCGTCCCCAGTTTCTTCCTAAGGTGGTGTCAGCGTTTCGCCTGAAACAACATATTGTGGTGCCTGCGGCTACTAGGGACTTGGAGGACTCCAAGTTGCTAGACGTTGTCGGGGCCCTAAAAATAGATATATATATATATATATATATATATATATATATATATATATATATATATATATATATATATATATATATATATATATTTCCAGGACGGCTGGAGTCAGAAAGTCTGACTTGCTGTTTATATTGTATGCACCCCAAAAGATGGGTGCTCCTGCTTCTAAGCAGACTATTGCTCGTTGGATTTGTAGTACAATTCAGCTTGCACAGTCTGTGGCAGGCCTGCCACAGCCAAAATCTGTCAATGCCCATTCCACAAGGAAGGTGGGCTCATCTTGGGCGGATGCCCGAGGGGGTCTCGGCTTTAAAATTTTGCCGAGCAGCTACGTGGTCAGGGGGGAACACGTTTGTAAAATTCTACAAATTTGATACCCTGGCTGAGGAGGACCTGGAGTTCTCTCATTCGGTGCTGCAGAGTCACCCGCACTCTCCCGCCCGTTTGGGAGCTTTGGTATAATCCCCATGGTCCTGACGGAGTCCCCAGCATCCACTAGGACGTTAGAGAAAATAAGATTTTACTTACCGATAAATCTATTTCTCGTAGTCCGTAGTGGATGCTGGGCGCCCATCCCAAGTGCGGATTGTCTGCATTACTTGTACATAGTTATTGTTACAAAAATCGGGTTATTATTGTTGTGAGCCATCTTTTTTAGAGGCTACTTCATTGTTATCATACTGTTAACTGGGTTCAGATCACAAGTTGTACGGTGTGATTGGTGTGGCTGGTTTGGGTCTTACCCGGGATTCAAGATCCTTCCTTATTGTGTACGCTCGTCCGGGCACAGTACCTAACTGAGGCTTGGAGGAGGGTCATAGGGGGAGGGGCCAGTACACACCATGTGATCCTAAAAGCTTGCTTTTGTGCCCTGTCTCCTGCGGAGCCGCTATTCCCCATGGTCCTGACGGAGTCCCCAGCATCCACTACGGACTACGAGAAATAGATTTATCGGTAAGTAAAATCTTATTTTCTCTTACGTCCTAGAGGATGCTGGGGACTCCGTAAGGACTATGGGGTATAGACTGGCTCCGCAGGAGACATGGGCACTCTGAAGACTTTAGAATGGGTTTGCACTGGCTCCTCCCTCTATGCCCCTCCTCCAGACCTCAGTTAGATCCTGTGCCCAGAGGAGACTGGGTGCACTGCAGGGGAGCTCTCCTGAGTTTCTCTGTAAAAAGACTTTTGTTAGGTTTTTTATTTTCAGGGAGCGCTGCTGGCAACAGGCTCCCTGCATCGTGGGACTGAGGGGAGAGAAGCAGACCTACTTAAATGATAGGCTCTGCTTCTTAGGCTACTGGACACCATTCGCTCCAGAGGGTCGGAACGCAGGTCTCACCCTCGCCGTTCGTCCCGGAGCCGCGCCGCCGTCCTCCTCACAGAGCCGGAAGATAGAAGCCGGGTGAGTATTAAGAAGAAAAGAAGACTTCAAAGGCGGCAGAAGACTTCAGATCTTCACTGAGGTAACGCGCAGCGGTAATGCTGCGCGCCATTGCTTCCACACATACACACACAGCGGGCACTGTAAGGGTGCAGGGCGCAGGGGGGGCGCCCTGGGCAGCAATATTAACCTCAAGGGACACTGGCATATAGGTAGATACGGCGGAGGTGGTATATTAAAAAACACCCGCCAGTATAAATAATTTGAGCAGGACCGAGGCCCGCCGCTGAGGGGGCGGAGCTTGATCCTCCAGCACTAACCAGCGCCATTTTCTCCACAGCACACTGCAGAGAAGCTGGCTGCCCGGACTCTCCCCTGCTGAACACGGTTACAGAGGGCAAAAAAGAGGGGGGCACATTTAATTGGCGCAGTGAGTGTAATTGTATATATTTATATAAAAGCGCTGTACTAACTGGGATTTCTCTATCGTCCTAAGTGGATGCTGGGGTTCCTGAAAGGACCATGGGGAATAGCGGCTCCGCAGGAGACAGGGCACAAAAAAGTAAAGCTTTACTAGGTCAGGTGGTGTGCACTGGCTCCTCCCCCTATGACCCTCCTCCAGACTCCAGTTAGATTTTGTGCCCGAACGAGAAGGGTGCAATCTAGGTGGCTCTCCTAAAGAGCTGCTTAGAGAAAGTTTAGTTTAGGTTTTTTTCTTTACAGTGAGTCCTGCTGGCAACAGGATCACTGCAACGTGGGACTTAGGGGGAAAGTAGTAAACTCACCTGCATGCAGAGTGGATTTGCTGCTTGGCTACTGGACACCATTAGCTCCAGAGGGATCGAACACAGGCCCAGCCGTGGAGTCCGGTCCCGGAGCCGCGCCGCCGACCCCCTTGCAGATGCTGAAGCGTGAAGAGGTCCGGAAACCGGCGGCTGAAGACTCCTCAGTCCTCATAAGGTAGCGCACAGCACTGCAGCTGTGCGCCATTTTCCTCTCAGCACACTTCACTGGGCAGTCACTGAGGGTGCAGAGCGCTGGGGGGGGGCGCTCTGAGAGGCAAATATAAACCTTATACAAGGCTAAAAATACCTCACATATAGCCCATAGGGGCTATATGGAGATATTTAACCCCTGCCTGACTGGAAAAATAGCGGGAGAAGAACCCGCCGAAAAAGGGGCGGGGCCTATCTCCTCAGCACACGGCGCCATTTTCTGTCACAGCTCCGCTGGTCAGAACGGCTCCCAGGTCTCTCCCCTGCACTGCACTACAGAAACAGGGTAAAACAGAGAGGGGGGGCACATTAATGGCTATATATATATATATTAAAGCAGCTATAAGGGAGCACTTAATATAAGGATATCCCTTGTATATATAGCGCTTTGTGGTGTGTGCTGGCAGACTCTCCCTCTGTCTCCCCAAAAGGGCTAGTGGGTCCTGTCTTCATTAGAGCATTCCCTGTGAGTTTGCGGTGTGTGTCGGTACGTGGTGTCGACATGTATGAGGACGATATTGGTGTGGAGGCGGAGCAATTGCCAAATATGCAGATGTCACCCCCCAGGGGGTCGACACCAGAATGGATGCCTTTATTTGTGGAATTACGTGATGGTTTATCTTCCCTTAAACAGTCAGTTGAGGACATGAGGCGGCCGGACAATCAATTAATGCCTGTCCAGGCGCCTCAAACACCGTCAGGGGCTGTAAAACGCCCTTTGCCTCAGTCGGTCGACACAGACCCAGACACGGGCACTGATTCCAGTGACGACGGTAGAAATTCAAACGTATTTTCCAGTAGGGCCACACGTTATATGATTTTGGCAATGAAGGGGACGTTACATTTAGCTGATACTACAGATACCGTAAAACAGGGTATTATGTATGGTGTGAAAAAACTACAAACAGTTTTTCCTGAATCAGAAGAATTAAATGACGTGTGTGATGAAGCGTGGGTTGCTCCTGATAAAAAGTTGATAATTTCAAAAAAGTTATTGGCATTATACCCTTTCCCGCCAGAGGTTAGGGCGCGCTGGGAAACACCCCCTAAGGTGGACAAGGCGCTCACACGCTTATCCAAACAAGTGGCGTTACCCTCTCCTGAGACGGCCGCACTTAAGGATCCATCAGATAGAAAGATGGAAGTTATTCAAAAGAATATATACACACATGCAGGTGTTATACTACGACCAGCTATAGCAACTGCCTGGATGTGCAGTGCTGGAGTAGTTTGGTCAGAATCCCTGATTGAAAATATTGATACCCTAGATAGGGACAATGTTTTACTGTCGTTAGAACAAATAAAGGATGCATTTATCTATATGCGTGATGCACAGAGGGATATTTGCACACTGGCATCTCGGGTGAGTGCTATGTCCATTTCAGCCAGAAGAGCCTTATGGACACGACAGTGGACAGGCGATGCGGATTCAAAACGTCACATGGAGGTTTTGCCGTATAAAGGGGAGGAGTTATTTGGAGTTGGTCTATCAGACTTGGTGGCCACGGCTACTGCCGGGAAATCCACTTTTTTACCTCAAGTCACTCCCCAACAGAGAAAGGCACCGACCTTTCAACCGCAGCCTTTTCGCTCCTACAAAAATAAGAGAGCAAAGGGCTTGTCGTACCTGCCACGAGGCAGAGGAAGAGGGAAGAGACACCAACAGGCAGCTCCTTCCCAGGAACAGAAGCCCTCCCCGGCTCCTGCAAAAACCTCAGCATGACGCTGGGGCCTCTCAAGCGGACTCGGGGACAGTGGGGGGCCGTCTCAAAAATTACAGCGCGCAGTGGGCTCACTCGCAGGTAGACCCCTGGATCCTGCAGATAATATCTCAGGGGTACAGGTTGGAATTAGAGACGGATCCTCCTCATCGTTTCCTGAAGTCTGCCTTACCAACCGTCTCTTCCGAAAGGGAGAGGGTGTTGGAAGCCATTCACAAGCTGTACGCTCAGCAGGTGATAGTCAAAGTACCCCTATTACAACAAGGAAAGGGGTATTATTCCACTCTATTTGTGGTACCGAAGCCGGATGGCTCGGTAAGGCCTATTCTAAATCTGAAGTCCTTGAACCTCTACATAAAAAAGTTCAAGTTCAAGATGGAGTCACTCAGAGCAGTGATAGCGAACCTGGAAGAAGGGGACTTTATGGTATCCTTGGACATCAAGGATGCGTATTTACACGTTCCGATTTACCCCGCACACCAGGGGTACCTCAGGTTCATTGTTCAAAACTGTCACTATCAGTTTCAGACGCTGCCGTTCGGATTGTCCACGGCGCCTCGGGTCTTTACCAAGGTAATGGCCGAGATGATGATTCTTCTTCGAAGAAAAGGCGTATTAGTTATCCCATACTTGGACGATCTCCTAATAAGGGCAAGGTCCAGAGAACAGCTGGAGACAGCTTTAGCACTATCTCAAGAGGTGCTAAGACAACACGGGTGGATTCTGAATATTCCAAAATCCCATTTAATCCCGACAACTCGTCTGCTGTTCCTAGGAATGATTCTGGACACGGTTCAGAAAAAGGTTTTCCTTCCAGAGGAAAAAGCCAAGGAGTTATCCGATCTGGTCAGGAACCTCCTAAAACCAGGAAAAGTGTCAGTACATCAATGCACAAGAGTCCTGGGAAAAATGGTGGCTTCTTACGAAGCAATTCCATTCGGCAGATTCCATGCAAGAATATTCCAAAGGGATCTGTTGGACAAATGGTCAGGGTCGCATCTGCAGATGCACCTGCGAATAACCCTGTCACCAAAGACAAGGGTGTCACTTCTGTGGTGGTTGCAGAAGGCTCACCTATTAGAAGGCCGCAGATTCGGCATTCAGGATTGGATCCTGGTGACCACGGACGCCAGCCTGAGAGGCTGGGGAGCAGTCACACAAGGAAGAAACTTCCAGGGAGTGTGGTCGAGCCTGGAAAAGTCTCTTCACATAAACATTCTGGAACTAAGAGCAATCTACAATGCTCTAAGCCAGGCGGAACTTCTCCTGCAAGGAAAGCCGGTGTTGATTCAGTCGGACAACATCACGGCGGTCGCCCATGTAAACAGGCAGGGCGGCACAAGAAGCAGGAGTGCAATGGCAGAAGCTGCCAAGATTCTTCGCTGGGCGGAGAATCACGTGATAGCACTGTCAGCAGTGTTCATCCCGGGCGTGGACAACTGGGAAGCAGACTTCCTCAGCAGACACGATCTTCATCCGGGAGAGTGGGGTCTACATCCAGAAGTCTTCAACATGTTAATAGACCGTTGGGAAAGACCAATTGTAGACATGATGGCGTCTCGCCTCAACAAGAAACTGGACAAATATTGCGCCAGGTCAAGAGATCCACAGGCAATAGCTGTGGACGCACTGGTAACTCCTTGGGTGTACCAGTCAGTGTATGTGTTTCCTCCTCTGCCGCTCATACCAAAGGTATTGAAGATCATACGGCAAAGAAGAGTAAGAACAATACTAGTGGTTCCGGATTGGCCGAGAAGGACTTGGTATCCGGAACTTCAAGAGATGCTCACGGACAAACCGTGGCCTCTACCTCTGAGAAGGGACCTGCTACAGCAGGGTCCCTGTCTTTTTCAAGACTTACCGCGGCTGCGTTTGACGGCATGGCGGTTGAACGCCAGATCCTAAAAGGGAAAGGCATTCCAGAAGAAGTCATTCCTACCTTGATTAAGGCACGGAAGGAAGTCACCGTGAAACATTATCACCGCATTTGGCGAAAATATGTAGCGTGGTGCGAGGATCGGAGGGTTCCGACGGAGGAATTCCAACTGGGTCGTTTCCTACATTTCCTGCAATCAGGATTATCTATGGGTCTCAAATTGGGATCCATTAAGGTTCAAATTTCGGCCCTGTCAATATTCTTCCAAAAAGAATTGGCCTCTGTCCCTGAGGTCCAGACTTTTGTCAAGGGAGTACTGCATATACAGCCTCCTGTGGTGCCTCCGGTGGCACCGTGGGATCTAAATGTAGTTTTAGATTTCCTCAAATCCCATTGGTTTGAACCATTGAAAAAGGTGGATTTGAAATATCTCACATTGAAAGTGACTATGTTACTAGCCCTGGCCTCTGCCAGGAGAGTATCTGAATTGGCGGCTTTATCTTATAAAAGTCCTTATCTAATCTTCCATTCGGATAGGGCAGAACTGCGGACTCGTCCGCATTTTCTCCCTAAAGTGGTATCAGCATTTCATCTGAACCAACCTATTGTGGTGCCTGCGGCCACTAGCGACTTGGAGGACTCCAAGTTGTTGGACGTTGTCAGAGCCTTAAAAATATACATTGCAAGGACGGCTGGAGTCAGAAAATCTGACTCGCTGTTTATATTGTATGCACCCAACAAGTTGGGCGCACCTGCTTCTAAGCAGTCGATTGCTCGTTGGATTTGTAACACAATTCAACTTGCACATTCTGTGGCAGGCCTGCCACAGCCTAAAACTGTAAAAGCCCACTCCACAAGGAAGGTGGGCTCATCTTGGGCGGCTGCCCGAGGGGTCTCGGCATTACAACTCTGCCGAGCAGCTACGTGGTCGGGGGAGAACACGTTTGTAAAATTTTACAAATTTGATACCCTGGCAAAGGAGGACCTGGAGTTCTCTCATTCGGTGCTGCAGAGTCATCCGCACTCTCCCGCCCGTTTGGGAGCTTTGGTATAATCCCCATGGTCCTTTCAGGAACCCCAGCATCCACTTAGGACGATAGAGAAAATAAGAATTTACTTACCGATAATTCTATTTCTCGGAGTCCGTAGTGGATGCTGGGCGCCCATCCCAAGTGCGGATTATCTGCAATACTTGTACATAGTTATTGTTAACTAATTCGGGTTATTGTTAAGGAGCCATCTTTAAGAGGCCCTTTCTGTTGTCATACTGTTAACTGGGTTTAGATCACAAGTTGTACGGTGTGATTGGTGTGGCTGGTATGAGTCTTACCCGGGATTCAAAATGCCTCCCTTATTGTGTATGCTCGTCCGGGCACAGTACCTAACTGGAGTCTGGAGGAGGGTCATAGGGGGAGGAGCCAGTGCACACCACCTGACCTAGTAAAGCTTTACTTTTTTGTGCCCTGTCTCCTGCGGAGCCGCTATTCCCCATGGTCCTTTCAGGAACCCCAGCATCCACTACGGACTCCGAGAAATAGAATTATCGGTAAGTAAATTCTTATTTTTATTCCGGTGGCGCTGGGTGTGTGCTGGTATACTCTCTCTCTCTCTGTCTCTCCAAAGGGCCCTATTGGGGGACTCCATTTAGATATATCCCTGAGTGTGTGGGGGTGTCGGTACGTGTGTGTCGGCATGTCTGAAGCGGAAGGCTCATCTAAGGAGGTGGAGCAGATGATTGTGGTGTCTCCGTCGGCAACGCCGACACATGATTGGTTGGATATGCTGAATGTTTTAAATGCAAATGTGTCTTTATTACATAAGAGATTGGACAAAGCAGAGTCCAGGGATAAAACAGGGTGTCAATCCATGGCTTTGGCTGTATCACAGGGCCCTTCAGGGTCTCATAAACGTCCCCTGTCCCAAGTAGCAGACACTGATACCGACACGGATTCTGACTCCAGTGTCAACTACGATGATGCGAGGTTACACCCAAGGGTGGCCAAAAGTATTCATTATATGATTGTTGCAATAAAAGATGTTTTGCATATCACAGATGACCCCTCAGTCCCTGACACGAGGGTATGCATGTTTAAGGAAAAGAAACCTGAGGTAACCTTTCCCCCATCTCATGAGCTGAATGAGTTATTTGAAAAAGCTTGGGAAACTCCAGACAAGAAACTGCAGATTCCCAAGAGAATTCTTATGGTGTATCCTTTCCCTGCACAGGGCAGGTTACGGTGGGAATCCTCGCCCAAGGTGGACAAGGCTTTAACGCGCTTGTCCAAAAAGGTGGCGCTACCGTCTCCAGACACGGCGGCCCTCAAGGATCCTGCTGATCGCAGACAGGAGACTACCTTGAAATCAATTTATACACATACTGGTGCCTTGCTCGGACCGGCAATAGCGTCGGCTTGGGTTTGTAGTGCTGTAGCAGCTTGGGCAGATACCTTGTCAGCTGACATTGATACCCTAGTTAGGGATACCATTTTATTGACCTCAGGTCACATTAAAGACGCAGTCTTATATATGAGAGACACTCAGAGAGACGTTGGGTTGCTAGGTTCGAGAGCCAACGCCATGGTGATTTCTGCTAGGCGAGCCCTGTGGACCCGCCAATGGACAGGTGATGCCGACTCAAAGAGGCATATGGAAGTTTTGCCTTACAAGGGTGAGGTTTTATTTGGGGAAGGTCTCGCGGACCTGGTTTCCACAGCTACCGCGGGTAAATCTACTTTTTTACCTTATGTTCCCCCACAGCAAAAGAAAACACCACAATATCAGATGCAGTCCTTTCGGTCGCATAAGTCCAGAAGAGGTCGGGGGTCTTCCTTCCTTGCCAGAGGTAAGGGTAGAGGGAAAAGAATGCCTGCTACAGCTAGTTCCCAGGAGCAGAAGTCCTCCCCGGCTGCTACTAAATCCACCGCATGACGCTGGGGCTCCACTGAGGGAGTCCGCCCCGGTGGGGGCACGTCTTCGACTTTTCAGCCACGTCTGGGTTCAATCGAACGTGGATCCTTGGGCGATGGAAATTGTATCCCAAGGATACAAGCTGGAATTCGAAGAGGTGCCTCTTCAAATCGGCTTTACCGGCATCTCCCCCAGAGAGGGAGATAGTTTTAGCTGCAATTCAAAAGCTGTATCAACAGCAAGTGATTGTCAAGGTTCCCCTAGTTCAACAGGGGAAGGGGTACTATTCAACCCTGTTTGTGGTTCCGAAACCGGATGGCTCAGTCAGGCCCATTCTAAATCTAAAATCCCTAAACCTGTACTTGAAAAAGTTCAAATTCAAGATGGAATCGCTCCGGGCGGTTATCTCCAGCCTGGAAGGGGGGGGGCGGGGATTTTATGGTGTCACTAGACATAAAGGATGCATACCTTCATGTCCCCATATATCCTCCTCATCAGGCGTACCTCAGATTCACTGTACAGGACTGTCATTACCAGTTTCAGACGTAGCCGTTTGGGCTTTCCACGGCCCCGAGCATTTTCACCAAGGTAATGGCGGAAATGATGATGCTCCTGCGCAGGCAGGGAGTCACAATTATCCCGTACTTGGACGATCTCCTGATAAAAGCGAGATAGAGAGATCAGTTGCTGATGAGCGTGTCGCTCTCCCTGAGAGTGCTGCAACAACATGGCTGGATTCTAAATCTACCAAAGTCACAGTTGGTTCCAACGACTCGGCTATCTTTCTTAGGCATGATTCTGGACACAGAAGATAAGAGGGTTTTTCTCCCGATGGAAAAAGCCCAGGAACTCCAGAACATGGTCAGAGACCTGTTAAGACCGAAAAGGGTGTCGGTCCATCAATGCACTCGAGTACTGGGAAAAATGGTGGCGACCTACGAGGCCATCCCCTTCAGCAGGTTTCATGCGAGGACATTTCAGTGGGACCTTCTGGACAAGTGGTCCGGGTCCCATCTTCAAATTCATCAGAAAATAAGCCTGTCCCCCAGGGCCAGGGTGTCTCTCCTGTGGTGACTGCAGAGTGCTCACCTTCTAGAGGGTCGCAGGTTCGGCATTCAAGACTGGGTTCTGGTGACCACGGACGCGAGCCTCCGAGGATGGGGAGCAGTCACACAAGGAAGAAATTTTTCAGAGAACATGGTCAAGCCAGGAGGCTTGTCTACACATCAACATACTGGAATTAAGGGCCATATACAACGGCCTACGACAAGCAGAGAATCTTCTTCGCGACCTACCGGTTCTGATTCAATCAGACAACGTCACAGCCGTGGCTCATGTAAACCGCCAAGGCGGGAAAAGGAGCAGAGTGGCAATGGCGGAAGCTACAAGGATTCTGCGCTGGGCGGAAAATCACGTAAGCGCTCTGTCAGCAGTCTTCATTCCGGGAGTGGACAACTGGGAAGCAGACTTCCTCAGCAGATACGAACTCCATCCAGGAGAGAATTCTGCAAGACTTGTATATAGTTATTGCTTACATAAGGGTTATTTTACAGTTTTGATCAGTCTTGGGCTGATGCTGTTTTGTTTCATACTGTTCACTGGTTCGTTTGTTCCAAGTTGTACGGTGTGGATGGTGTGGGCTGGTGTGTATCTTGCCCTTAGATTAACAAAAATCCTTTCCTCGTACTGTACTTCTCCTCTGGGCACAGTTCTCTAACTGAGGTCTGGAGGAAGGGCATAGAGGGAGGAGCCAGTGCACACCCATTCTAAAGTCTTTAGAGTGCCCATGTCTCCTGCGGAGCCCGTCTATACCCCATGGTCCTTACGGAGTCCCCAGCATCCTCTACGGACTAGGAGAAAAAGATTTACCGGTAGGTTTAAAATCTTATTTTTCCAGGACCAGAATATCTCTCCTATGGTGGCTGCACAGTTCTCACCTCCTAGAGGTACGAAGGTTCGGGATCCAGGATTAGATCCTGGTGTCTATGGATACAAGTCTCCGAGGCTGGGGAGCAGTCTTTCCAGGGGAAGAATTTAAAGGGAAAAAGGTCAAGTCGGGTAGCTTGTCTACAATAAGCATTCTGGAATTAAGGGCTATTTACATGACCGTCTACAAGCGGAACATCTTCTTCGCGATCTGCCCATCTTAATTCAGTCGGACAACTTAACAGCAGTGGCGTAAGTAAACCGCTAGAGCGGAACGAAGAACAAAGCGGCAATGGCAGAAGCCACAAGAGTTTTCCGCTGGGTGGAAAGACATGTAAACGCTCTACTAGCGGTCTTCGTTCCGGGTGTAGACAACTGGGAAACAGACTTCCTCAGCAGACACGTTCTCCATCCAGGAGAGTGGGGTCTTCATCAAGTGGTTTTCACAAAAGTGACAAATCTTTTGGGGAATTCCTCTAACAGTCATGATGGCGTCTCGCCTCAACAAGAAACTTTGGAGATATGGTCCCAGGTCAAGGGACCCTCAAGCAATGGCGGTGGACGCCCTGGTGACACCGTGGGTGTTTTAGTCGGTCTATGTGTTCCCTCCATTTCCACTCTTTCCGAAGGGATAAAGATCATAAGAAGAACAAAGGTTCAGGAGATCCTCATTGTTTCGGACGGGCCAAGGAGGGCTTGCTATCCAGATCTTCTAGAATTACTCATCAAAGATCCCTGGTCTTTTCCTCTACGAGAGGACCTGTTACAGCAAGGACCGTGCGTGTATCAAGACATACCGCTGCTGCGTTTGACGTCATGGCGGTTGAACGTCATATCCTAGCCCGAAAAGGGTATTCCCAGTGAAGTCATTCCTACATTGCTTCAGGCTAGGAAAGAAGTAACGGCGAAGCCTAGAACAGATTTGACACAGATACTAAGCCTTTGGGAACCTGTCACGGTACTAGAGCTCTGGAAAAGCCAGGTCTTCCCAAATCCCCCTTCCTCTGTCCACCATATGTTTCCTTTGATTTAACAAAGCCAGGGGTCTGATGAAGGTGTGTAGGGGCCCCTGGATAAATAATAGGCCCCACCAATAAAATCTGTGCTCTCGCGCATCCGGCCCCCCATACTAATCCAAGGTTAATTTACGTCAGCCCATCCTTCTTTGTCACAGGAGTTGATTGCCAGTGTTGGGTTGTCATTACAACACGTCTACTCTCCTGCCTGGGCAGCGTAACAGCTGCAGGTGGTTATTTGGAATGGTAGTGGACTGGACACCCCATTGGTGTATGGGGGTCCTTAGGCAACTGCTCCTGCCTGGAACTGTTGTTAACCAGGGTTGTTAGTGAAGACCTTGTGAAGAATACAATGCAGACTGTTTGTGTTCTATGAAAAGAAAAAAGAACGGCTGCGCTTGGGGCATTACAAATAGACCATGCATAAGGAGAGCTGACAAAATTATAATATATAAAAATTATTTATTCATTGTGATAATACACTAATGATAGATAAACAAACATGTATACAATACATCAATAAATAAAAAGCTATCTATACTCTGAAACACCGTAAGTATTTTATATAAACAGTTTCCACATAATAAAATGTTTTCTTGTATATGAAATTATCTCAGTTCAGTTTACAATGATAGTACTGTTTAAAAAGTGTAACACTGTTTGGTTACGATGCATCTCTCCAGAGATTTCCCTCTATGTGAGCAGTAGAGGAAGCGTCAAACTTTGTGTGAGTGCAGAGGCAGCGTGTACTTAACACTGATGAATAATAAGAGTCCTGGCAATAAGTTTGTGTGACAATTGGTGTGCGTGTAATGTTACCTCTCCTGTGGGCTGGTGCCACCGAGCGTCCTCGGTGGAGTCATCTGAAATGCCCACTGGTATGATAATAAAGGAGAGGGATAAGGCACAGGTGCGCTGACAGGGGCTGCTACTTGCAGTGAAAGGCGTCCTCAGATGGAATACGGGGAGCGTTCCTGTACTCTCCCGTGGGCTGGTAGAAATCCTTAGTAGTGCCCACCTTTGGCAGATGGAGGGGAGAGATGCTGTCCGATGGCGCTAGTCAGAGCCACCGCCGATAGCCACTGATAACGGGAAATGTCCTCTGGTGAGAGACGGGGAGCTTCCCCGTGGGTGATGGTAGCCGCTAGTAGCAAGAGGGGGCGCTATGCAATAACGCTAGCTGGTGCCGCCTCTGATAGCGGGAAAGTCTTTTGGTGCAGGGCGGGGAGCGTCCCCGTAGGTGAACAAATGCCGGTGAGGTAGATTCGGTGATCAGAGTATAAAAAGGGGAGGAGTCAAACGCGTTTCGTCACGAATCACGTGACTTTCTCAAGGGAATACCTCCTCTAGAACGTTTTTCAATATTTATAGCGGCTGTAAGCATGCAGCCAGGTGAGGCTCATTCATAATAAATAAACAAATAAAAAAAAGTCAGATCTCCACAGCTTTACATATATGGTTTATTTAACAGTTTTAAATATCTATAGAATTCGGTCCTGAGGCATATGCGAATGAATATAATATAAACTGTATATAAAAAAGAGGAACAAACAAAAAAGTATATATAAATAAAGCAGATATGAAAACTAGGAACAGCTGCAGCACCAGTAACAGAGGAAACAGATGATCGCACAGGTTTACTAATGCTCCGTAATATGGAACATATGATCTACCCGATTCAAATCTTAGATGGGCAGCCAAAATACATCCTCCTTATTCCACTGGTAAGAGGGGACATTAGTGCCACGGCACTGTCCTAACCCCTGCCAGTATAAATATTAGAAAAAGCGGGACAGAAGCACGCCATTAAGGGGGCGGGGCTTCTTCCTCACAGCTCACGGCGCCATTTCCTCTCCGCAAGCTGCAGAGACGCTGGTCCTCCTCGCACTGACAAGTACCAGGGGTGCAAAACGGGTGGGAGGCATGTAAATTGGTGCAATATATGTGATAGTAAAAGCGCTATAGGTCTGAGGCAATTTCATGGTGATTTCAGATCCATTGATTTAGCGCTGGGTTGTGAGCTGGCAAATCCCCTCTGTGTCTCTCTGACAAACTTTACTGTGGGTCTGTCCCCTATATGCCCGGTGTGTCTGTGAGTGTTTGGTGCACGAGTGTCGACATGTCTGAGGCTGAAGGCTCTTCCCAGGAGGAGGCTGTATTAGGGACACAAACGGCTGCGGGGGTGACCCTGTCGGCACCGCCGACGCCTGATTGGGTAAATGTGTTGAACGCCTTGAATGCTAATGTGGCTCTTATTAGTAAGAGGCTAAATAAGTCTGAGTCTCAGACCCAGGCATGGAAGAAATCTGTGGAAGATATGTTATTGCAAAGTCAGGTCCCCTCAGGGTCACAAAAACGTACGTTGGCCCAGTTGGCAGACACTGCTACCGACACGGACTCTGATTCCAGTGTCGACTATAGCGATTCCAGATTAGATCCAAAATTGGCAAAAAGCATTCAGTACATGATTGTGGCAGTTAAAGAGGTATTACATATCACTGAGGACCCGGCTGTCCCTTATAAAAGGGTCTGTATGTATAAGGAGAAGAAACCTGAGATAACGTTTCCTCCCTCTCATGAACTGAACACGCTATTTGGAAAAAGTCTGGGAAGGTCCTGACAGAAAGTTTCAGATTCCCAAAAGAATTACGGTAGCTTATCCGTTTCCCTCGGCGGATAGGGAAAAGTGGGTGTCACCCCCCCACTGTGGACAAGGCCCTGTCACGTTTGTCTAAAAAGTAGAGATGAGCGGATTCGGTTTTACTCGGTTTTACTCGGTTCTCAAAACCGAATCTTATTGGCTATCCAAAACACGTGACTTCCGTGAGCCAATTAGATGCCGTTTTGAGAACCGAGTAAAACCGAGTAAAACCGAACCCGCTCATCTCTACTAAAAAGGTGGCTCTCCCGTCACCTGATACGGAGCCCTTAAGGATCCTGCGGATCGTAAACAAGAAACTACGTTAAAGTCCATTTATGCGACCACAGGTACGCTACTCAGACCTGTCATTGCGTCTGCATGGGTAAGTAGTGCTATCGAAAAGTGGGCAGACAACTTGTCTTCTGATGTAGATACCCTAGATAGGGATAGCATCCTCTTGACGCTGGGTTATATCAAGGACGCTGCAGCATACCTTAAGGAAGCTGCAAGAGATATTGGTCTTTTGGGATCAATGGCCAATGCCATGGCAGTCTCAGCTAGGCGAGCGTTGTGGATTCACCAATGGAATGCTGATTCCAAGAAAAGTATGGAATCTCTACCATATAAAGGTAAGGCCTTATTTGGCGACGGCCTTGATGATTTGGTATCTACAGCTACCGCGGGTAAGTCATCCTTTTTGCCTTATGTTCCTTCACAACAAAAGAAAACGCACCACTATCAGATGCAGTCCTTTCGGCCCAATAAATACAGAAAGGGCCAAGGTTCTTCCTTCCTTGCTACTACAGGAAGGGGAAGAGGTAAACAATCACCAGCCTTGTCAGGCTCCCAGGAGCAGAAGTCCTCCCGGGCTTCTGCCAGTTCCACCGCATGACGTTGGGGCTCCTATGCGGGAGTCCGCACCGGTGGGGGCACGTCTCAAACTCTTCAGTCAGTTTTGGGTTCTTTCGGACCTAGACCCATGGGTTTTACAAATAGTATCCCAGGGGTACAAGCTGGAGTTTCAAGATGTTACTCCTCGCCGTTTTTTCAAATCAGCCTTACCAGTTTCTCTTCCGGGCAGGGAGGTAGTTTGCG
Source organism: Pseudophryne corroboree (assembly GCF_028390025.1). Lineage (NCBI taxonomy): Eukaryota > Metazoa > Chordata > Amphibia > Anura > Myobatrachidae > Pseudophryne > Pseudophryne corroboree. Next base: position 97,305,485 of record NC_086446.1, read on the forward strand.
ACGCAATACAAAAGTTGTGTCAAAATCAAGTTATCGTCAGGGTTCCCCAGTCACAACAGGGAGAAGGTTTTTATTCAATCCTGTTCGTGGTCCCGAAGCCGGACAGCTCGGTCAGACCAATCCTAAACCTGAAATCCCTCAATTTCTACCTAAGAAGATTCAAATTCAAGATGGAGTCTCTCCGTGCAGTGATCTCCAGTCTGGAGGAAGGGGATTTTATGGTATCAGTGGACATAAAGGATGCCTACCTACATGTTCCCATTTATCCTCCGCATCAGGCTTACCTGAGGTTTGCAATTCAGGATTGTCATTACCAATTTCAGACGTTGCCGTTCGGTCTGTCCACGGCTCCGAGGATTTTCACCAAAGTGATGGCGGAAATGATGGTTCTCCTTCGCAAACGAGGAGTCACAGTTATCCCGTACTTGGACGATCTCCTGATAAAGGCGAGATCCAGAGACCAGTTGGTGCAAAACATTGCACTATCCCTGACAGTTCTTCAACAACATAGTTGGCTACTAAACTTGCCAAAATCGCAGTTGATTCCGACGACGCGGTTGTCGTTTTTGGGAATGATTCTGGACACAGACCTACAGAGGGTTTTTCTTCCAGTGGAAAAGGCTCTGGAACTTCAGAGTCTGGTCAAACAAATTCTGAAACCAATACATCAATGCACGAGGCCTACGAGGCCATTCAGTTTGGCAGATTCCATGCCAGAGTTTTTCAGTGGGACCTGTTGGACAAGTGGTCTGGATCCCACCTACACATGCAACGAAGGATAATCCTGGCTCCCAAGACCAGAATCTCACTCCTGTGGTGGCTACACAGCTCTCACCTCCTAGAGGGGCGCAGGTTTGGGATCCAGGACTGGTTCCTGGTAACCACGGATGCAAGTCTCCGAGGCTGGGGTGCAGTCACACAGGGAGAAAACTTCCAAGGAAGATGGTCAAGCCAAGAAACTTGTCTCCACATAAATGTTCTGGAGTTAAGGGCCATTTACAACGGCCTTCTACAAGCGGAACATCTTCTTCGCAATCTGCCCGTACTGATCCAGTCAGACAATGTAACAGCAGTAACATACATAAACCGCCAGGGCGGGACAAAAAACAGAGCGGCAATGGCAGAAGCCACAAAGGTTCTCCGCTGGGCGGAAAAACATACAAGCGCTCTGTCAGCAATATTCATTCCAGGAGTGGACAACTGGGAAGCAGACTTCCTCAGCAGACACGATCTTCATCCGGGAGAGTGGGTCCTCCATCAAGAGGTCTTCATGGAGGTGACAAGTCAGTGGGGAATTCCTCAAATAGACATGATGGCATCTCGTCTCAACAAGAAGCTCCAGAGATATTGTTCCAGGTCGAGGGACCCTCAAGCAATAGCAGTGGATGCACTGGTGTCACCATGGGTGTTTCAGTCGGTGTACGTATTCCCTCCACTTCCTCTCATTCCAAAGATTCTAAAGATCATTAGAACAACAAAGGTTCAAGCAATCCTCATTGTCCCAGACTGGCCGAGGAGGGCTTGGTATCCAGATCTTCAGGAATTACTCATAGGAGATCCCTGGCCCCTTACTCTATGCGAGGACCTGTTGCAGCAGGGGCTGTGCGTGTATCAAGACTTACCGCGGCTACGTTTGACGGCATGGCGGTTGAACGCCAAATCCTAGCCCTAAAGGGTATTCCCAGTGAAGTCATTCCCACACTTATTCAGGCCAGGAAGGGAGTAACGTCTAAACATTACCACCGTATTTGGAGAAAATCTATTTCTTGGTGTGAATCCAAGAAGACTCCTCCAGGGGAATTTCAACTAGGACGTTTTCTCCATTTTCTTCAAACAGGTGTGGATGCGGGCCTAAAGTTGGGCTCAATTAAGGTACAGATTTCAGCCTTATCGATTTTCTTTCAGAAACCATTGGCCTCCCTTCCAGAAATTCAGACGCACATCCAACCTCCATTTGTGCCTCCAGTGGTACCATGGGATCTGAATGTGGTGTTGTGATTCCTCCAATCACACTGGTTTGAACCTTTACAGGAGGTGGAGTTGAAGTTCCTCACTTGGAAAGTGGTCATCCTATTGGCCTTGGCATCTGCAAGGCGGGTGTCTGAATTGGCGGCTTTGTCTCACAAGAGCCCTTATTTGATCTTTCATGAAGATAGAGCTGAATTGAGGACAAGTCAGGAATTTCTACCGAAGGTGGTTTCCTCTTTTCACATGAACCAACTGATTGTGGTACCTGTGGCTACTGACACCTTCGCTGAGTCAAAGTATCTAGATGTGGTCAGAGCTTTGAAGATTTATGTCACCAGAACGACTCAGATTAGGAAAACAGAGGCTTTTTGTCCTATATGCTCCCAACAAGATTGGGTGTCCTGCTTCCAAGCAGACCATTGCATGCTTGATCTGTTGTACGATTCAACATGCTCATTCCACGGCAGGATTGCCGTTACCGAAATCGGTGAAGGTCCATTCTACTAGAAAGGTGGGCTCGTCTTGGGCGTCTGCCCGAGGGGTCTCTGCGTTACAGCTTGGCCGAGTAGCTACTTGGTCAGGGTCAAACACTTTTGCTAAATTTTACAAGTTTGATACCTTGGCCGATGATGACCTCAAGTTTGGTCAATCGGTGCTGCAGAGTCATCCGCACTCTCCCGCCCATTCTAGAGCTTTGGTATAACCCCATGGTTCTAATGGTGACCCCAGCATCTTCTAGGACGTATGAGAAAATAGGATTTTAATAACTACCGGTATATCCTTTCTCTTAGTCCAGAGAGGATGCTGGGCGCCCGTTCCAGTGCGTACTGTATCTGCAGTTATTAGTTGTGGTTACACACATGTTGTGTTACGTTTATAGTCAACCTGTTGCTGAAATTGTTCATGCCGTTGGCTTGTGTTCTGTTGAATGCCACGTTGTGCGGCATGCTTGAGGTGTGAGCTGGTATGAATCTCGCCTTAGTTTAACAATAAATCCTTTCCTCGAAATGTCCGTCTCCCTGGGCACAGTTCCTGTAACTGGAGTCTGGAGGAGGGGCATAGAGGGAAGAGCCAGTTCACACCCTTTCAAAGTCTTAAAGTGCCCATGCCTCCTGCGGATCCCGTCTATACCCCATGGTTCTAATGGTGACCCCAGCATCCTCTACGGACTAGGAGAAAAGGATTTACCGGTAGGTATTAAAATCCTATTATCCCACCTATAGATTCTATGGACTAGGAGATAATTTTACATTTACCATGGAAAATAGCCTGGTTTTACCATAAGACCAGAACACTCTCCTCAGTAGGGTCGAATCTTCCATGAGGATATGTCAGTGAGACCCAAAAATTCCAGTTCCACATTCAACAACTAAGTTAGCCACTTCAGGTTTTTTAGAGAAGGGCCAGAGGAGACACAGAACCCCGCCACCTTATCATCATACACAGAATCTGTACGAAACTCTCCGAATAGACACCCCAAAAAGGGGAAGGGAAAACAGCATAGAGGACACAGAGGAGGACGCCGGGTGCAGAGGAAAAAAGCAAGATTTGAGATCATAAAAAATAACATTCATAATTTGTCCTCCGTCCAACTGGAAAAAGATGATGTAAAATTATTAAATAAAGGTCTCAAATTTGCCTCCTCAAAACCCCCTGAATTCTTCAATCTTTTTGTTGAAATTAATAGATATATACGTACTTTAGCACGGAAGAGATACTTTGCCTCTAAAAAACTAGTCTGGCAAAACGATGGAGACAAGAGTGGCATAAACATGTTAGAATCATTATTCTTGGAGAGTAACCCTTCGGCGGATACTATTCCTATTTATACTGTAGCAAGGACAACTGATCGTTGCTCACGGTTTTAAAATAGATCACAATTCTTTCCTCTGCACCATAGAAGTCCACCAATAGATATTTTCTATAAAAAAAATCTTGGAGGAATTCAACACTTTGTGTGAAAAAGAACATAAATTTAAGTACAAACACAATTTAACAGTAAGAGAAAATCTTTCTCTAAGTAAACTTATCGGTAACCCCTCCCTTGTCATCAAGCCGGCTGACAAGGGAGGGGGAATTGTAATACAAGATACAGATGATTATCTATCCAAGGCTTATAGACAACTAAGTGATATAAATACATTATACTTTATTATCAACTGACCCCTCCAGTGACTTTCACAAGTCCCTTACTAGACTTGTTGATAGTGCTTTTAAGGGGGGCACGATATCGAGGGAAGAAATGAAATATCTTATACCCACTTACCCTATCACTCCGACCTATTACCACCTACTCAAAATTCACAAATCACTCACTGCACCCCCGGGTAGACCTATAATTTCTGGTGTTGGGTCCCTCACGTCTAATTTATCACATTTTGTAGATTATTTTTTACAGCCTTTAGCTTCCACTCTTCCTTCACATATTAAAGACCACAGCTTTTCTAAATTCCATCGCAAGATAAGATCGATGGATTCATATTTTTTTATGACCTGTGATGTGCAGGCGTTATATCCGAACATCCCGCATAATAAAGGTGTTGCCACTGTTGCTCAGTACCTTTCTAAATCTGATACTTTATCTAAGGATTTACAAGAATTCATTTTGGCTTCCATCAGATTCATTTTGTCACATAATTATTTTCTATTCAATCACCAATTTTTCTCTATCGTCCTAGTGGATGCTGGGGTTCCTGAAAGGACCATGGGGAATAGCGGCTCCGCAGGAGACAGGGCACAAAAAGTAAAGCTTTTCCAGATCAGGTGGTGTGCACTGGCTCCTCCCCCTATGACCCTCCTCCAGACTCCAGTTAGATTTTTGTGCCCGGCCGAGAAGGGTGCAATTCTAGGTGGCTCTCATAAAGAGCTGCTTAGAGAAAGTTTAGCTTTTTTATTTTACAGTGATTCCTGCTGGCAACAGGATCACTGCAACGAGGGACAGAGGGGAGAAGAAGTGAACTCACCTGCATGCAGGATGGATTGGCTTCTTGGCTACTGGACATCAGCTCCAGAGGGACGATCACAGGTACAGCCTGGATGGTCACCGGAGCCGCGCCGCCGGCCCCCTTGCAGATGCTGAAGTAAGAAGAGGTCCAGAATCGGCGGCTGAAGACTCCTGCAGTCTTCTAAAGGTAGCGCACAGCACTGCAGCTGTGCGCCATTTTCCTCTCAGCACACTTCACACGCAGTCACTGAGGGTGCAGGGCGCTGGGGGGGGGCGCCCTGGGAGGCAAATGTAAACCTATATAAAGGCTAAAAATACCTCACATATAGCCCCCAGAGGCTATATGGAGATATTTAACCCCTGCCTGTATTCACAAAATAGCGGGAGACGAGCCCGCCGGAAAAGGGGCGGGGCCTATCTCCTCAGCACACGGCGCCATTTCCTCTCACAGCTCCGCTGGTCAGGACGGCTCCCAGGTCTCTCCCCTGCACTGCACTACAGAAACAGGGTAAAACAGAGAGGGGGGGCAAATTTAATGGCAATATCTTGATATATATAAAGCAGCTATAAGGGAGCACTTATTATAAGGCTATCCCTGTCATATATAGCGCTTTTTGGTGTGTGCTGGCAGACTCTCCCTCTGTCTCCCCAAAGGGCTAGTGGGTCCTGTCTTCGTTTAGAGCATTCCCTGTGTGTCTGCTGTGTGTCGGTACGTGTGTGTCGACATGTATGAGGACGATATTGGTGTGGAGGCGGAGCAATTGCCAAATATGGGGATGTCACCTCCTAGGGGGTCGACACCAGAATGGATGCCTTTATTTATGGAATTACGGGATAGTGTCAACACGCTAAAGCAGTCGTTTGACGACATGAGGCGGCCGGACAATCAATTAGTGCCTGTCCAGGCGCCTCAAACACCGTCAGGGGCTGTAAAACGCCCTTTGCCTCAGTCGGTCGACACAGACCCAGACACAGGCACTGATTCCAGTGGTAACGAATCAACCGTATTTTCCAGTAGGGCCACACGTTATATGATTTTGGCAATGAAGGAGGCGTTACATTTAGCTGATACTACAGGTACCACTAAACAGGGTATTATGTGGGGTGTGAAAAAACTACCTATAGTTTTTCCTGAATCAGAAGAATTAAATGACGTGTGTGATGAAGCGTGGGTTGCCCCTGATAAAAAGCTGATAATTTCAAAGAAATTATTGGCATTATACCCTTTCCCGCCAGAGGTTAGGGAGCGCTGGGAAACACCTCCTAGGGTGGACAAGGCGCTAACACGCTTATCAAAACAAGTGGCGTTACCTTCTCCTGAGACGGCCGCACTTAAAGATCCATCAGATAGGAGGATGGAAAATATCCCAAAAAGTATATACACACATGAAGGTGTTATACTACGACCAGCTATAGCGACTGCCTGGATGTGCAGTGCTGGGGTAGTTTGGTCAGAGTCCCTGATTGAAAATATTGATACCCTGGACAGGGACAATATTTTACTGTCGTTAGAACAAATAAAGGATGCATTTCTTTATATGCGTGATGCACAGAGGGATATCTGCACACTGGCATCACGGGTAAGTGCTATGTCCATTTCGGCCAGAAGAGCTTTATGGACGCGACAGTGGACAGGCGATGCGGATTCAAAACGGCATATGGAAGTTTTGCCGTATAAAGGGGAGGAGTTATTTGGAGTCGGTCTATCAGATTTGGTGGCCACGGCTACAGCCGGGAAATCCACCTTTCTACCTCAAGTCACTCCCCGACAGAAAAAGGCACCGACTTTTCAACCGCAGCCTTTTCGTTCCTTTAAAAATAAGAGAGCAAAGGGCTATTCATATCTGCCACGAGGCAGAGGTCGAGGGAAGAAACAGCAACAGGCAGCTCCTTCCCAGGAACAGAAGCCCTCCCCGGCTTCTACAAAAGCCTCAGCATGACGCTGGGGCTTCTCAAGCGGACTCGGGGACGGTGGGAGGTCGTCTCAAAAATTACAGCGCGCAGTGGGCTCACTCGCAGGTAGATCCCTGGATCCTGCAGATAATATCTCAGGGGTACAGGTTGGAATTAGAGACAGATCCACCTCGCCGTTTCCTGAAGTCTGCTTTACCAACGTCCCCTTCCGAAAGGGAGACGGTTTTGGAAGCCATTCACAAGCTGTACTCTCAGCAGGTGATAGTCAAGGTACCTCTTCTACAACAAGGGAAGGGGTATTATTCCACTCTATTTGTGGTACCGAAGCCGGATGGCTCGGTAAGGCCTATTCTAAATCTGAAGTCCTTGAACCTGTACATAAAGAAGTTCAAGTTCAAGATGGAGTCACTCAGAGCAGTGATAGCGAACCTGGAAGAAGGGGACTTTATGGTATCCTTGGACATCAAGGATGCGTATCTCCACGTTCCAATTTACCCCTCACACCAGGGGTACCTCAGTTTCGTTGTACAAAACTGTCACTATCAGTTTCAGACGCTGCCGTTTGGTTTGTCCACGGCACCTCGGGTCTTTACAAAGGTAATGGCCGAGATGATGATTCTTCTTCGAAGAAAAGGCGTATTAATTATCCCATACTTGGACGATCTCCTAATAAGGGCAAGGTCCAGAGAACAGCTAGAGATGGGATTAGCAATATCTCAAGAGGTGCTAAAGCAGCACGGATGGATTCTGAATATTCCAAAATCCAAATTAATGCCGACAACTCGTCTGCTGTTCCTAGGGATGATTCTGGACACGGTTCAGAAAAAGGTTTTTCTTCCCGAGGAAAAAGCCAAGGAGTTATCCGACCTGGTCAGGAATCTCCTAAAACCAGAAAAGGTGTCTGTACATCAATGCACGCATCTTCAGATGCACCTGCGGATAACCCTGTCTCCAAGGACAAGGGTATCTCTTCTGTGGTGGTTGCAGAGGGCTCATCTATTGGAGGGCCGCAGATTCGGCATACAGGATTGGATCCTGGTGACCACGGACGCCAGCCTGAGAAGCTGGGGAGCAGTCACACAAGGAAGAAACTTCCAGGGAGTGTGGTCGAGCCTGGAAAAGTCTCTTCACATAAACATTCTGGAACTAAGAGCAATCTACAATGCTCTAAGCCAGGCGGAACCTCTGCTTCAAGGAAGACCGGTGTTGATCCAGTCGGACAACATCACGGCAGTCGCCCATGTAAACAGACAGGGCGGCACAAGAAGCAGGAGTGCAATGGCAGAAGCTGCCAGGATCCTTCGCTGGGCGGAGAATCACGTGATAGCACTGTCAGCAGTGTTCATCCCGGGAGTGGACAACTGGGAAGCAGACTTCCTCAGCAGACACGATCTTCACCCGGGAGAGTGGGGACTTCATCCAGAAGTTTTCCACATGCTAATAAACCGTTGGGAAAGACCAATGGTGGACATGATGGCGTCTCGCCTCAACAAAAAACTGGACAGGTATTGCGCCAGGTCAAGAGATCCGCAGGCAATAGCTGTGGACGCGCTGGTAACACCTTGGGTGTACCAGTCGGTGTATGTGTTTCCTCCTCTGCCTCTCATACCAAAGGTATTGAGAATCATACGGCAAAGCGGAGTAAGAACGATACTAGTGGCTCCGGATTGGCCAAGAAGGTCTTGGTACCCGGAACTTCAAGAGATGGTCACGGACGATCCGTGGCCTCTACCTCTAAGACAGGACCTGCTTCAGCAGGGACCGTGTCTATTCCAAGACTTACCGCGGCTGCGTTTGACGGCATGGCGGTTGAACGCCAGATCCTAAAAGGAAAAGGCATTCCAGAAGAAGTCATTCCTACCTTGATTAAGGCAAGAAAGGAAGTCACCGCGAAGCATTATCACCGCATTTGGCGGAAATATGTTGCGTGGTGCGAGGATCGGAGTGCTCCGACGGAGGAATTTCAACTGGGTCGTTTCCTACATTTCCTGCAATCAGGATTGTCTATGGGTCTCAAATTGGGATCTATTAAGGTTCAAATTTCGGCCCTGTCAATATTCTTCCAAAAAGAATTGGCCTCAGTTCCTGAGGTCCAGACTTTTGTCAAAGGAGTACTGCATATACAGCCTCCTGTGGTGCCTCCGGTGGCACCGTGGGATCTAAATGTAGTTTTAGATTTCCTCAAATCCCATTGGTTTGAACCACTAAAAAATGTGGATTTGAAATATCTCACATGGAAAGTGACTATGTTACTGGCCCTGGCGTCCGCCAGGAGAGTATCTGAACTGGCGGCTTTATCTTATAAAAGCCCTTATTTAATTTTCCATTCGGATAGGGCAGAGCTGCGGACGCGTCCGCATTTTCTCCCTAAGGTGGTATCAGCGTTTCACCTGAACCAGCCTATTGTAGTGCCTGCGGCTACAAGCGACTTGGAGGACTCCAAGTTGTTGGACGTTGTCAGAGCTTTAAAAATATACATTTCAAGGACGGCTGGAGTCAGAAAATCTGACTCGCTGTTTATACTGTATGCACCCAACAAGTTGGGTGCGCCTGCTTCTAAGCAGTCGATTGCTCGTTGGATTTGTAGCACAATTCAACTTGCACATTCTATGGCAGGCCTGCCACAGCCTAAATCTGTTAAGGCCCATTCCACAAGGAAGGTGGGCTCATCTTGGGCGGCTGCCCGAGGGGTCTCGGCATTACAACTCTGCCGAGCAGCTACGTGGTCAGGGGAGAACACGTTTGTAAAATTCTACAAATTTGATACCCTGGCAAAGGAGGACCTGGAGTTCTCTCATTCGGTGCTGCAGAGTCATCCGCACTCTCCCGCCCGTTTGGGAGCTTTGGTATAATCCCCATGGTCCTTTCAGGAACCCCAGCATCCACTAGGACGATAGAGAAAATAAGAATTTACTTACCGATAATTCTATTTCTCGGAGTCCGTAGTGGATGCTGGGCGCCCATCCCAAGTGCGGATTATCTGCAATACTTGTACATAGTTATTGTTAACTAATTCGGGTTATTGTTTAGGGAGCCATCTTTCAGAGGCTCTTCTGTTATCATACTGTTAACTGGGTTTAGATCACAAGTTGTACGGTGTGATTGGTGTGGCTGGTATGAGTCTTACCCGGGATTCAAAATCCTCCCTTATTGTGTACGCTCGTCCGGGCACAGTACCTAACTGGAGTCTGGAGGAGGGTCATAGGGGGAGGAGCCAGTGCACACCACCTGATCTGGAAAAGCTTTACTTTTTGTGCCCTGTCTCCTGCGGAGCCGCTATTCCCCATGGTCCTTTCAGGAACCCCAGCATCCACTACGGACTCCGAGAAATAGAATTATCGGTAAGTAAATTCTTATTTTTTTACAAACCCTGGGTACGGCCATGGGGACGAGGTTCGCGCCCAGCTTCGCCAACCTATACATGGGAGTGTTCGAGGACGCACATGTGTGGGGCGGAGCTTGGACGCGGACCTTGTCTACTATGGCTGTTATATAGATGACCTTTTCGTTATTTTCGATGGAGATATCAATCTTTTTTCAGACTTCACATCTTAACAATAATGAATTTAATTTACAATTCACCAGCACGTTAGAGAGGTCTTCCATCTCTTTCCTCAATGTCTCACTCACTATAATAGATGTGGCCATCTCGACCAAAACTTTCAGAAAAGAGGTAGATAAATACAATTCTTTTGCATTATGATAGATCACATCATAAGCCTTGGATTAGAAACATTCCGTATGGTCAACTACGACGCCTCAGGCGCAATTGTAGTGAATGTCATAATTATACGGTGCAAGCGGATGAATTATCTCAATCACTATGTGATAAAGGTTATCCTTTAGATCTGATCCAATCACCTCGTGCACGAGTCGATCAGCTAGATAGGAAAGACCTTTTAGAATTTTCCTATATTGCTCACTGATCACATCCTCAAAACACAAATTGGTGATAAACCTACAGTCATTTTTAAACGTTCTACTAATCTAAAACATTACCTTGCCCCCAGTTTCTTTGTAGTTAGAAGAATCCCGGGATAATCAAGCACTTCCCTTAATTCCTCACAGTGGCTAACCAAAACAAGAGGAGGTTTTAAGTGCGGTTCCAACCACTGCCTAACATGTTCATATATGCAGAATAAAACGAAATATTTTTTCTCGACAGATAATACACAATTCACGATCAACTCCTTTATCAATTGCAATAGTGTTTTTGTTATATACATGTTAGTCTGTAGCTGCAAATTTATTTACGTGGGGCGCACAACACGCAAATTTACAATTCGTTTTCTGGAGCACAGGCGCAATATTCTTAAGGGCTATCTCCTTCATAGTGTCTCCAGACACTTTGTAGAATTTCATCATAAAGATCCACGAGATGTTCATCTCATAGGCATTGAAACTATTTCATCTACTCCGAGGGGGTGGGGGGGGGGGGGCGACAAATACAGAAAACTTTGCCAAAGGGAAAACTATTGGAATCACAAATTGAGAACCCTCGTTCCCGAGGGACTCAATGAGACAATAGAATTTGACCTCTAACATTAGACGATTAATTCATATAACCTTCCACGTTGGCATAGCAAACATCTCTACCCCCGCCTCTTTTCTTTATTTTTGTCCCTTTTCCTCTTTCCCTTCTCTTATTTTTCTATATCAACTCACAATTCGTTTCATTTAATTATGCTACTTTTTTATACATTTAAATATCCATACTTTCAAAATTATATAAATCATTATTCTAATGCTCTTTTTCAATTGTCATATGTGATCAGTCCTTGTGTGATTATTTTCACATAAGAACATATGCTAGATTTCGTGTGTGGGGATCTGTTTCTTGGCTCTATGGCTCCTTTATCACATCTAAATTTAAATTCTTGTTTTTTATGTAATCGAATCCCTAAGATATCTACTTTAGGTCCTTTTAATCATTTTAATTTATTTTAATATGTCCGTGACCGGTTCTGGTCTTATGGTAAAACCAGGCTATTTTCCATGGTAAACGTAAAATTATCTCCCAATCCATAGAATCTATAGGTGGAATAGTGGATTAAAAGTAATTCATATAAATAATTCCAAAAACATATATATTTATTTTGTTCTTTAATGCCCATCTAAGATTTGAATCAGGTAGATCATATGTTCCATATTACGGAGCATTAGTAAACCTGTGCGATCATCTGTTTCCTCTGTTACTTGTGCTTCAGCTGTTCGTAGTTTTCATATCTGCTTTATTTTTATTTATATATATATATATATATATATATATATATATATTATTTGTTAGTTCCTCTTTTTTATACACAGTTTATATTATATTATATTCATTCACATATGCCTCAGGACCGAATTCTATAGATAATTTAAAACTGTTAAATACACCATATACGTAAAGCTGTCGAGATCTGACTTTTTTTTTATTTTATTTTTTATTTATTATGAATGAGCCTCACCTGGCTGCATGCTTATAGCCGCTATAAATATTGAAAAACGTTCTAGAGGAGGTATTCCTTTGAGAAAGTCACATTAGGCTCCTCCCCTTTTTATACTCTGATCACCGAATCTACCTCACCGGCATTTGTTCACCTACGGGGACGCTCCCCGCCCCTCACTAGAGGACTTCTCCCACTATCAGCAGCGGCTCCAACTAGCGCTATTGCATAGAGCCCCCTCCCACTAATAACGGCTACCATCACCCACGGGGAAGCTCCCCGTCTCTCACCAGAGGACATTTCCCGTTATCAGTGGCTACCAGCGGCGGCTCTGACTAGCGCCATCGGACAGCATCTCTCCCCTCCATCTACCAAAGGTGGGCACTACTAAGGATTTCTACCAGCCCACGGGAGAGTACAGGAACGCTCCCCGTATTCCATCTGAGGATGCCTCCCACTGCAAGTAGCAGCCCTTGTCAGCGCACCTGTGCCTTATCCCTCTCCTTTATCATCATAACCAGTGGGCATTTCAGATGACTCCACCGAGGACGCTCGGTGGCACCAGCCCACAGGAGAGGTAACATTACACACACACCAATTGTCACACAAACTTATTGCCGGGACTCTTATTATTCATCAGTGGTAAGTGCACGCTGCCGCTGCACTCACACAAAGGGGGTCATTCCGAGTTGATCGTAGCTGTGCTAAATTTAGCACAGCTACGATCATGTTTCCAGACATGCGGGGGGACGCCCAGCAATAGGGCTTGTCCGCCCCACATGTCAGTGCCCCCCCCCCCCCCCCCGCACAAATACAAAAGCATCGCACAGAGGCGTTGCCTTTGTATCTGTGGAGTAACTCCCGGCCAGCGCAGCTCCTGCGGCTGGCCGGGAGTTGTGTGTCGCTGCCGCTGGCCGCAGTGGCTGCGGAAGACGTCATACAGCCTCCGCGCAACACCCCCCCAACGGCCTGGCCACGCATGCATTGGCCGGACTGCGCCTACTAAATGGCAGCTTAACGCTGCCGTTCAGCCGCCCTCCTGCCCAGGGACTGCCATGCGCACGCGCAGGTCCGACCCGATCACTGTGCTGCAACAAACTGCAGCGAGCGATCAGGTCGGAATGACCCCCAAAGTTTGAAGCTTCCTCTACTGCTCACATAGAGGGAAATCTCTGGAGAGATACATTATAACCAAATACCAGCCACAGTTAATTTCATATACATGAAAATATATTTTATTGTGTGGAAACTGTTTATATAAAATACTTACGGTGTTTCAGAGTATAGATATCTTTTTATTGATGTATTGTATACATGTTTATTTATTATTAGTGTATTATCACAAATAAATAATTATTTTATATATTATAATTTTGTCAGCTCTCCTTATGCATGGTCTATTTGTAATGCCCTATGCTCAGCCGTACTTTTTTTCTTTTAACTGTTTGATATATTTAAAGGCACACACACAGTGCTTTTCGGCAGCGCTTGGGTGTCACTACATTTGGCACTCTACTGAATTTAGGCGCTTAAAGCAGTGTTGTTTCTGGTTCTGTTTGTGTTCTGTGACTGCAGCTTGGGAATGGCAAGATGGCTGCCAGGGAAATTAAATTGGCTGTATATGGCACTGCAGAATCATAAATAAATGCTATTAATAATGATTACAATGTTGAGGTCTCTAATAAAGCCTATATGAACATTGTATTCAGTCTCTGTGCGTCTCCTACAGATGGATCGAGTAAGAGACCCGAGAGATGTCCCAGTCACCCTTCTACTGCTCAGCATAGTACAGAGGAAGGTCACCGCTTAACACAGGACAATCGGGTAGGTGGAATCGGGCGTTCCCATAATATGTAAGTGTCCATTCTAGCACCCTGCTAATTTAAAAACCCATGCAGTTCCTCTTTTCTGCCTGGGGTCTTGCTCTCTGCTTTGGTGCTTCTAGCACAGTTTGGTCTGTATCTCTCAGCACTGAGATACAGACCAGATTGTGCTAGAAGCTACACCCCATGCAGGATAGAGGTTGTTTTGGAAAGGGCAGGGTGCTAGAATGAATGCTATGTAAGGTTAATTTAACATTTCAAAATATAAATTTGGTTTTAATTTTTATTATTATTCTGTATATAGTGCCAGCATATTTCTTTGTGCTTTACAAGGGCGTTTGGTAATGTGTGTGTGTGTGGGGGGGAGGGTTTGGGGGGGTGTAAGAGAGTACTGCTAGATAGTTGAATCTTTTGGCTGGACCTGCAGAGTTGTAATAATACAGCACATGAGGCAAAATAAGTTTTTGTATTTTATCTTAATAACCCCCAAAGCCTTATTTTTAGTTTTGTGTGGAATTCTTTAATCCCATTTCCCCTTCCCCTTCTGTAGTGTGAAGATCTTGCTGATTTGACAATCGAAGTTGAATCCTCTGGGGATGAAGACGAGAGTGAAGATGAAATGTCTGACTGGGATGAGCAAGACTGTATGGAAGATGACATTCATACAGATAGGATCACAAGTGAGTGATAACACTATATTATCGAAGATGTAGTAAAGGTAAAACGCCTCTAGAGGGACTACTACACTTGCAGTATAGGGGGTGCTGGTGCAGAAGTGCCACTAAATTCAGACTATCACATGGCTACTGCTCTCTATACCATTCATCCAATCAGTTTTTATTATAGTGCTTATAGTAGTAGTTCTCCCTCTTTTCATCCAGGGCATTGTGTACATTTTTCTTGTTTTGTTCATTAACTTTGTACTTATTGAGTTCTCTAATTGAACTCCGCTGTAGGGGGAGCAGGTCTAACCACTTGCTCCTCCACTGTTCTACTGTCCGAGTCACCCAAGTCCCAGACTTTCGTTATGCAGGACCAATCTGTGCAGAATGTGGTGTTGGATTTTCTACAGTCCTCCTGGTTTGAACCTCTGACGACGGTAGAAGAAAAGTACCTCACGTTGAAGACGGTGATGTGACTGGCTCTGGCTGCTGCTAGGCATGTCTCAGAATTGGGAGCCTTATCATCTAAAAGTCCATACTTGGTCTTTTACGAGGATAGAGCAGAGCTCTGGACTAGACAGCAGTTCCTGCCGAAGGTGGTCTCTGCGTTCCACTTGAATCAACCTATTGTGGTTCCGTCAAGTTCTGGCACTTCTGCTCCTCCGGAGACATTAGATGCCCTGAAGGTCTATGTCAGGCGAACGGCTCGGATCAGAAAGACGGATTCCTTGTTCGTGCTCTATGATGCACAGAAAAAGGGTTGTCCTGCTTCAAAGCAGTCCATTGCTAGTTGGCCTATGTGTCGCCAGCCTTGCCTGTTCCTAAGTCAATTCAAATCCTATTTTTAAGCAGCAATCCGTTTGAAGGCAAAACCAGCTGCTTTGACTCTAGCGGCTCTATACCCACAATCACGCAGTTGTGACCTAAGGCCACAGATCTAGTAGGGGGTAATTTAATTACAAACAAAATCTTTGGAGGAGATGTATCAACAAGTGAAAAGAGTGGAAAGGTTATAGAAGTTGTTCAGGGCAACATTTTTCAAGTACTAGTACTAAGATGATAGGTAGCAGCCGATTGGTTGCAGTGGACACTGCATGCAGAGTGTCCGTCATCGGTGCCACGACAGTGGAAAACTGAAATTGTACATCTCAAAAGCTTTTTGCCATAATTGACATCTGCTGATATTGTATCATTGGGGCCATTGTAAATGTCGCAGAAGCTAGGATTTCTATTGAGACTCCCACTGGCGGCTTCACAGATCCAAGTAGTTACATACAAATCAGCCGTGCGGGTCGCATATCCCTCGATAATTAGCCTTCTGGTAACCTACTGGTCATGCAGAATGGCCGCATGTACTGAGGCGTCAGAGTCCTTTTTATATAGTCTATGGATTCGCAAATGCAGGCTGTGACACGCCCCAAAAACACCTGCATTTTTTACGTTATTCCCCATTACCTCCCTCAAATGGTCCCTGACTGTGAATCACTTTGCTAATATATCCTCACTGCGAGTGGCATTTCTAAGGCAGTGTGACTTACACACACGCACAGATGGAAGATAGTCGCTCAACAGCGAGAACATCTCTGAATCATATTGTGCTGAAACCTTGCATGGCGAAAGTTAAAGGAACAGCTGTAAATTGCTATGGTTCTTACTGGTGTTTTAAGTTTGTAAAATCAAATATTACATGGGGTTTAAAAAAAAAAGAAAAAAGTTTGTTTGTTTTTGCTCCAAGCAACCAACGTCCTCTTTACCAGTAATAATGAAAAATGTGACCTCCGTATACAGATGTAATCAGTGTCCTATCTTACATACAGGATGGAGTGCAAAGAGATCTGAGATTGTGCCAGTGATTGCGGAAGTTGTTGAACCCTGTAAAAAGAGCCCCCAGCAGTCGGTGGCGATGGAAGAGGAGGTTCATAGAGGCACCAAAATAGGTTGGTTGTACTGGTTGTAGTAATTCAATGGGATTGTCCGTGTCTCGGGACAGCATAATAATTATTTGCTTTTTGATCTGTTCTGTTTATTAAGGTTTTTTGAAAGAAATTATTTAGCAAAATATCCATGTATATTGAACCTACACGACAGTGCAGTGCTTTTTCTGGCTCACACTGCCGCTCTGCAGTGCCTGCAGGTAACACTTCTGTAACTAGAATACACGACTCCCCCACCAACCGTGCTTACAGAAAACACACTAGTACAGTATGTCTCGGATGGAGCTTCCTCCTGAGCCTCGTTTTCCATCTCCTCTACAGGGTCTCCCAGTGGTGAATTATGTGTAGTGATCAGACTTCCTCAGTGGCATGAAGGTTTTGGGTTTTCTATTATTTTATGTGGAAGCATGCCCCCCTTCCCATCAGACTCGCATTTAGTGTCTGCCTATAGGTGGGATGCGCTATTTCTGGACAGGGAACACGAAAGAAGCATCTAAACCCAAGGCAGCTCTCTCATCCTCTGGGAAAGTTCCTGATACGGAGTTATCTGTATCTATGGTTGCCATTTATTGGCAGCAAATAGTCTGAGCTGAGGAGATACTCATAGGATAGACTCTTTATAAATATAATTTGCAAATGAGACACTTTTGAATTCATGACTACATCTGACAAGGACCATCTGGATATATGTGAATTTGGGATTGGGGCTGAAATGCCGGGATTCTCAATGGTTAGAATCCCAACAAGTATACCAACCCTCCCTCCCTAACCCTAACTCTCCCTTACCGCAGCCTGAATCTAACCCTCCCCGGTAGTGCCTAGATCTAATACTCCCTCCCCCCCAATTCCTCCCCTCAGCCTAAGCCTAACATACACACACTTCCCGTGACTTACCTCTCCGGTGCCTGGCAGTCACTCATTCGGGATGCCGGTGTCGGCATTCCGAGCAGCGTAGGTATTTCAGCTGCCGGGATCCTGACCAGATCCCATGAATTTGTTAGGAATATTTAACCTTTATAACTGTGATACTGTCACTGTTTCTCCTACATTGCAGAGACCACTTGTAAATGTCACAATTCCACGGCGGGGTTGTGTTGAGGAGACCTGCGTATAACAGTCCACGGGGTATATTTACTAAGCTCCCGATTTTGACTGATTTGATGTTTTTTCTTCAAAGTGTCATCTCTGGAATTTACTAAACTAAAATCTCGGCAGTGATGAGGGCATTCGTATTTTTTTGGAAATCAAAGAAAAAAATTACGAATTAATACACCATCGGTCAAATACGCCTGTTATTTTATACAACTCGGTAATTTACTAAAAATTCTAAATCACAAACACTGCCGGCAATAGCCAAACACTGCCGTGAAAAAATACAATTCGTAAAAAAAAGCAGTTTTAAAATAGACCTGCTTTTTTTTACCGTGTTCTGATAGGCATGCACGGATCCGTGAGATCCGTGCATGTTTATCAGTGGGAAGGGGTGAGAAAGTGTTAAAATTCACACAAAAAAAATGCGTGGGGTCCCCCCTCTTAAGCATAACCAGCCTCGGGCTTTTTGAGCCGGTCCTTGTTGTAAAAATATGGGGAAAAATTTACAGGGGTTCCCCCATATTTAAACAACCAGCACCGGGCTCTCCGCCTGGTCCTGGTGCAAAAAATACGGGGGACAAAAAGCGTAGCGGTCCTCCGTATTTTTTGACCAGCACTGGGCTCCACTAGTCAGAGAGATAATGCTACAGCCGGGGGACACTTTTATATAGGTCCCTGCGGCCCTGGCATTAAATCACTAACTAGTCACCCCTGGCCGGGGGTACCCTGGAGGACTGGGGACCCCTTAAATCAAGGGGTCCCTCCCCTCCAGCCACCCAAGGGCCAGGGTTGAAGCCCGAGGCTGTCCCCCCCCCATCCAAGGGCGGCGGATGGGGGGCTGATAGCCAAGCTACACTGCATTATGTGAGTATCATTTTTTTCACAGGTACCCTGTGGATTCTACATGGAGAAGTGGACCGAGCCATGTGTGAACATAGGTAAGTATGTGTGTATGTAGGTGTGCATGTATGTAATAAAGTTTTACTGTCACGGTGTGTGTGTCCTGTTTTTTGTTGGGTATTTTCTCTAACGTCCTAGTGGATGCTGGGTACTCCGTAAGGACCATGGGGAATAGACAGGCTCCGCAGGAGACTGGGCACTCTAAAGAAAGATTTAGTACTATCTGGTGTGCACTGGCTCCTCCCTCTATGCCCCTCCTCCAGACCTCAGTTAGAATCTGTGCCCTGCCAGAGCTGGGTGCTCCTAGTGGGCTCTCCTGAGCTTGCTAGAAAAGAAAGTATTTTGTCAGGTTTTTTATTTTCAGAGAGCTTCTGCTGGCAACAGACTCTCTGCTACGCCCTGGGCAGCAATTAGGACACCTCCTGGCAAAAGCAGCATATATACTGTGGGACACTGTTATATGCATGAGCCCCCGCCATAAATTTTACACAAAATCGCGTGACAGAAGCCCGCCGCTGAGGGGGCGCGGCCTTCTTCCTCAGCACTCACCAGCACCATTTTCTCTCCACAGATCCGCTGAGAGAAGCTCCCCAGGCTCTCCCCTGCACGATAGAGAGGGTAGAAAAGAGAGGGGGGGCACATAAATTTGGCTTAAAAACAATATATGCGGCAGCTACTGGGTTAACACTAAGTTACTGTGTGATTCCTGGGTCATATAGCGCTGGGGTGTGTGCTGGCATACTCTCTCTCTGTCTCTCCAAAGGGCCTTATGGGGGAACTGTCTTCAAATAGAGCATCCCCTGTGTGTGTGGTGTGTCGGTACGTGTGTGTCGACATGTCTGAGGTAAAAGGCTCCCCTAAGGAGGAGATGGAGCTAATATGTGTGTGAGAGGGTGTCTCCGTCGACAACGCCGACACCTGTTTGGATATGTGTAAGTGCTGATGTGAATTTATTGCACAAACGATTAGAGAACAGACCGGAAATCTACCCATGTCTGTCCCTATGGCACAGAGACCTTCAGAGTCTCACAATGCTCACTATCCAAGATAATAAACACTGATGTCGAGACGGAGTTTACTCCAGTGTCGACTACGATAATGCAAAGTTACAGCCAAGATGGCTGAAAGGTTTCAATATATGATTATTGTAATGAAAGATGATTTGCATATCACTGATGACTCATTTGTCCCTGTCACAAGGGTACACATGTTAAGGGGAAGAAAGCTGAGGTAAATTTCCCTCCTCTCATGAGGAAAAAGAGCGGGAATCTCCAGACAAGAAACTGCAGCTTCCCACAAGAAATTCTCCGGCAGTATCCTTTCCCCACTAGGGCCAGGATGTGTTGGGAAACAGATAAAAAATGTATGAGCGCAAAGGACAAGGAAAAGTTCGAAGTCCCGTGGAACTACAAGTCCCAGGCTGAACGAGAATCAACAGTTCCTCACAATCACTGACACCCAGTCTCACTGGTCAATTAGTCCTTATCAGTGTGCACCTCTGGGATTTCCAGCTGTCGCTTCCCCACCAAAGACCCGATTCCGGACGGGTAATGATCCTGCCAAGAAATTTGAAAGAAGCAGGGATCGCCAATAGTGCATTAAAAGTGTAACAATTTATTTATAACACATCCAAAACGGTGATCAAATAAAACCCGTACCATAAAAGGCTTGTATAACCAGCATGAAATTATCCCACAGTACAACTCAGCATACGTGATTCAGTATCCATACGTCAGACCACGCCCATACGCGTTTCGTCATCAGACTTCGTCAGTGGGCTTCAGGAAACCCCACGCCAATTTTTTCTTGATTTTGAACTCTTTTTTTTATTTTATAAAGGTGCACAATGAAGCCCTGCACGGATCTCACAGATCCGGCCGAGATTCATTGTGTTAATGTCGGCATTGTTTTACTATTCACTCCCGTAAAACACTGGGCGAAAATACGAATGACATCGACATTGGAAAACTCGAAAATGCAGAATACGACAGCATAGTAAATGAGGAGTAAAAAATTAAAAAAAGTTGCAATTTCACACATTCGATGTCATTTGTGTTTGAACTTTAACCTCATTCAGAAAAATACGAATTTTAGTAAATATACCCCCACGTGTCTATTCTATGGATTAGTTAGCTGGAAAATTAACAGTTCTTTTGGTTTAAATCTGTTCGTGTTGAGACGATATGCGGTTAGTATACCAACAGTCGAGATCACGACAGCCACAATACAGACGCCAGGGTCCCGATGGGGGCACCATACCACCGTCGGTATACCGGCGAGGTAAGTGATTCCCACCCTATGGGTGTCCACAACATCCATAAAGGGAGAATAGAACCTTTGGCGACTGAAGCTCGCCACAGAGCCCGCAAGGGGCTTCGTTACGCTCGCCCCGCTGTCAGCATTCCACTGCTCAGGATGCCAATGTCGGCATAATGGCATTCGGCCTCCCGAGCGCCGGTAAATCATACCGAACCCCTTGAGACACCTAAGAATATGAAGAATCCTCCTTGCCACCTTTTTGCCTGGGCTTGGACAGTCATGACCTCAGATGTCAGCCTTCAGGGATGGGGAGCATCCCTGAATTTAGACCAAGCTACTTTTCTCTGACGTCCTAGTGGATGCTGGGAACTCCGTAAGGACCATGGGGAATAGACGGGCTCCGCAGGAGACTGGGCACTCTAAAAGAAAGGTTAGGTACTATCTGGTGTGCACTGGCTCCTCCCTCTATGCCCCTCCTCCAGACCTCAGTTAGAATCTGTGCCCGGCCAGAGCTGGATGCACCTAGTGGGCTCTCCTGAGCTTACTAGAAAGAAAGTATTTGTTAGGTTTTTTATTTTCAGTGAGATCTGCTGGCAATAGACTCACTGCTACGTGGGACTGAGGGGAGAGAAGCAAACCTACCTGCTTGCAGCTAGCTTGTGCTTCTTAGGCTACTGGACACCATTAGCTCCAGAGGGTTCGAACACAGGGCCTGACCTCGATCGTCCGTTCCCGGAGCCGCGCCGCCGTCCCCCTTGCAGAGCCAGAAGACAGACGAGAATGACGAAAACGGTGGCTGAAGACTCCTGTCTTCATTAAGGTAGCGCACAGCACCGCAGCTGTGCGCCATTGCTCCCACAGCACACCACACACTCCGGTCACTGTTGGGTGCAGGGCGCTTTGGGGGGGGGGGGGGGGCGCGCCGCGCCCCGCGCCCTGGGCAGCAATTAGATTACCTTTTGGCACAAAATACACATAATACAGTCTAGAAAACTGTATATGTGTAAAAAACCCCGCCATTAAGTTATACAAAACGAGGGAGAAGCCCGCCGCTGAGGGGGCGGGGCCTTCTTCCTCAGCACACCAGCGCCGTTTTCTCTTCACAGCTCCGCTGGAAGGACGCTCCCCAGGCTCTCCCCTGCAGTATCCAGTACGAGAAGGGTAAAAAAGAGAGGGGGGGCACATAAATTTAGGCGCAAAAGTGTATAAATAAGCAGCTATTGGGAAAAATCACTCATCATAGTGTAAATCCCTGTGTTATATAACGCTGTGGTGTGTGCTGGCATACTCTCTCTCTGTCTCCCCAAAGGACTTTGTGGGGTCCTGTCCTCAGTCAGAGCATTCCCTGTGTGTGTGCGGTGTGTCGGTACGGCTGTGTCGACATGTTTGATGAGGAGGGTTACGTGGAGGCGGAGCAGGGGCAGATAAGTGTGGTGTCGCCCCCGACGGGGCCGACACCGGATTGGATGGATATGTGGAAGGTCTTAACAGACAGTGTCAACTCCTCACATAAAAGGTTCGATGACGCAGCAGCCTTGAGACAGCCGGGATCTCAGCCCGCACCTGCCCAGTCGTCTCAGAGGCCATCAGGGGCTCATAAACGCCCGCTAGCTCAGATGGTAGACACAGATGTCGACACGGAGTCTGACTCCAGTGTAGATGAGGATGAGACAAATGGACAGTCTACAAATCCATCCGATACATGATTACTGCAATGAAAAATGTATTGCACATTTCTGATGTTAACCCGGTTACTACCAAGAAGGGGAGAAAAAGCAGCCAGTGACTTTTCCCCCATCTGATGAATTAAATGAATTGTGTGAAGATGCGTGGAGTTCCCCTGATAAGAAACTGGTGATTTCTAAGAGGTTACTGATGGCGTACCCTTTCCCGCCTACGAACAGGTTACGTTGGGAAACATCCCCTAGGGTGGACAAGGCGCTCACACGCTTATCAAAAAAGGTGGCACTGCCGTCTCAGGATACGGCCGCTCTAAAGGAGCCTGCGGATAGAAAGCAGGAAGCTATCCTGAAGTCTGCGTATACACACTCGGGTACTATACTGAGACCAGCTATTGCTTCAGCATGAATGTGTAGTGCTGTAGCAGCATGGGCTGATACCCTGTCAGACAACATTGATTCCCTCGACAGGGATACTATTTTGCTAACCATAGAACATATAAAAGACGTCGTCTTATATATGCGGAATGCACAGAGGGACATTTGCCTGGTGGCATCTAGAATTAATGCAATGTCCATTTCTGCCAGGAGAGTATTATGGACTCTGCAGTGGACAGGTGATGCTGATTCTAAAAAACACATGGAGGTTTCGCCTTATAAGGGTGAGGAATTGTTTGGGGACGGTCTCTCGGACCTCGTATCCACAGCAACAGCTGGGAAGTCAACTTTTTTACCTCAGGTTCCCTCACAGCCTAAGAAAGCACCGTATCATTATGTACAGTCCTTTCGGCCTCAGAAAGGCAAGCGGGCCAGAGGCGCATCCTTTCTGCCAAGAGGCAGGGGTAGAGGAAAGAAGTTGCACCAGGCAGCCAGTTCCCAGGAACATAAATCCTCCCCCGCTTCCACTAAGTCCACCGCATGACGCTGGGGCTCCACAGGCGGAGCCAGGTGCGGTGGGGGCGCGTCTCCGAAACTTCAGCAACCAGTGGGCTCACTCACAGGTGGATCTCTGGGCTGTACAAATTGTCTCTCAGGAAAACAAGCTGGAGTTCGAGGCGACTCCCCCTCGCCGTTACCTCAAATCAGCCTTGCCAGCTGCTCCCAGGGAAAGGAAGGTAGTACTGGCGGCAATTCACAAGCTATACCTCCAGCAGGTGATAATCAAGGTTCCCCTCCTTCAACAGGGACGGAGTTACTATTCCACAATGTTTGTGGTACCGAAACCAGACGGTTCGGTGAGACCCATTCTGAATTTAAAATCCTTGAACACTTATATAAGGAAGTTCAAGTTCAAAATGGAATCGCTCAGAGCGGTGATTGCAAGCCTGGAAGAGGGGGATTTTATGGTGTCGCTGGACATCAAGGATGCTTATTTGCATGTCCCCATTTACCCACCTCATCAGGAGTACCTCAGGTTTGTGGTACAGGATTGTCATTACCAATTCCAGACGTTGCCGTTCGACCTGTCCACGGCACCGAGAGTATTTACCAACGTAATGGCCGAAATGATGATACTCCTTCGGAAGAAGGGAGTCATAATTATCCCGTACTTGGACGATCTCCTTATAAAGGCGAGGTCCAGAGAGCAGTTGTTGGTCAGCGTAGCACTCTCTCAGGAGTTGTTGCAACAGCACGGCTGGATTCTGAATATCCCAAAGTCGCAGCTGATTCCAGGATTCTTCGATGGGCGGAGAATCACGTGCTAGCACTGTCAGCAGTGTTCATTCCGGGAGTGGACAACTGGGAAGCAGATTTCCTCAGCAGGCACGACCTCCTCCCGGGAGAGTGGGGACTTCATCCAGAAGTCTTCACACAGATTGTAAATCGTTGGGAACTGCCACAGGTGGACATGATGGCGTCCCGCCTCAACAAAAAGCTAAAAAGATTTTGCGCCAGGTCAAGGGACCCTCAGGCGATAGCTGTGGACGCACTAGTGACACCGTGGGTGTACCAGTCGGTTTATGTGTTCCCTCCTCTTCCTCTCATACCCAAGGTACTGAGGATAGTAAGAAAGAGAGGAGTAAGAACAATACTCATCGTTCCGGATTTGCCAAAAAGAACTTGGTACCCAGAACTACAGGAAATGATCTCAGAGGACCCATGGCCTCTGCCTCTCAGACAGGACCTGTTACAGCAGGGGCCCTGTCTGTTCCAAGACTTAACGCGGCTGCGTTTGACGGCATGGCGGTTGAACGCCGGATCCTAGCAGAAAAGGGCATTCCAGATTAAGTCATTCATACACTGATAAAAGCTAGAAAGGATGTGACCGCAAAGCATTATCACCGCATATGGCGAAAATATGTTGCTTGGTGTGAGGCCAGGAAGGCCCCAACAGAGGAATTCCAGCTGGGTCGATTTCTGCACTTCCTACAGTCAGGGGTGACTATGGGCCTAAAATTGGGGTCCATAAAGGTCCAGATTTCGGCCCTATCTATTTTCTTTCAAAAAGAACTGGCTTCACTGCCTGAAGTTCAGACGTTTGTTAAGGGAGTGCTGCATATTCAGCCCCCTTTTGTGCCTCCAGTGGCACCTTGGGATCTTAACGTTGTGTTGGATTTCCTGAATTCCCACTGGTTTGAGCCACTTAAGACCGTGGAGCTGAAATATCTCACGTGGAAAGTGGTCATGCTATTGGCCTTAGCTTCGGCTAGGCGTGTGTCAGAATTGGCGGCTTTGTCATGTAAAAGCCCTTATCTGATCTTCCATATGGACAGGGCAGAATTGAGGAATCGTCCCCAATTTCTCCCAAAGGTGGTATCAACGTTTCATTTGAACCAACCTATTGTGGTACCTGCGGCTACTCGGGACTTGGAGGACTCCAAGTTACTGGATGTAGTCATGGCTTTGAAGATCTATGTAGCCAGGACGGCTGGAGTCAGGAAAACTGACTCGCTGTTTATCCTACATGCACCCAACAAGCTGGGTGCTCCTGCTTCAAAGCAAACTATTGCGCGCTGGATCTGTAACACGATTCAGCAAGCTCATTCTGCGGCAGGATTGCCGCATCCTAAATCAGTAAAAGCCCATTCCACAAGGAAGGTGGGCTCTTCTTGGGTGGCTGTCCGAGGGGTCTCGGCTTTACAGCTTTGCCGAGCTGCTACTTGGTCGGGTTCAAACACATTTGCTAAGTTCTACAAGTTTGATACCCTGGCTGAGGAGGACCTTGCCTTTGCTCATTCGGTGCTGCAGAGTCATCCGCACTCTCCTGCCCGTTTGGGAGCTTTGGTATAATCCCCATGGTCCTTACGGAGTTCCCAGCATCCACTAGGACGTCAGAGAAAATAAGAATTTACTCACCGGTTATTCTATTTCTCGTAGTCCGTAGTGGATGCTGGGCGCCCGTCCCAAGTGCGGACTCTCTGCAATACATGTATATAGTTATTGCTTAACTTAAGGGTTATTGTTATGAGCCATCCATTGAACGAGGCTCAGTTATTGTTCATACTGTTAACTGGGTAAGGTATCACAAGTTGGGGGTCATTCCGAATTGTTCGCTCGGTATAAATCTTCGCATCGCAGCGATTTTCCGCTTAATGCGCATGCGCAATGTCCGCACTGCGACTGCGCCAAGTAAATTTGCTATGCAGTTAGGAATTTTACTCACGGCTTTTTCATCGTTCTGGCGATCGTAATGTGATTGACAGGAAATGGGTGTTACTGGGCGGAAACAGGCCGTTTTATGGGCGTGTGGGAAAAAACGCTACCGTTTCCGGATAAAACGCAGGAGTGGCCGGAGAAACGGGGGAGTGTCTGGGCGAACGCTAGGTGTGTTTGTGACGTCAAACCAGGAACGACAAGCACTGAAATGATCGCAGATGCCGAGTAAGTCTGGAGCTACTCAGAAACTGCTACGAGGTGTGTAATCGCAATATTGCGAATACATCGTTCGCAATTTTAAGATGCTAAGATTCACTCCCTGTAGGCGGCGGCTTAGCATGAGCAAATCTGCTAAAATCCGCTCGGAATGACCCCCGTTGTACGGTGTGATTGGTGTGGCTGGTATGAGTCTTACCCTGGATTCCAAATCCTTTCCTTGTAATGTCAGCTCTTCCGGGCACAGTTTCCTTAACTGAGGTCTGGAGGAGGGGCATAGAGGGAGGAGCCAGTGCACACCAGATAGTACCTTATCTTTCTTTTAGAGTGCCCAGTCTCCTGCGGAGCCCGTCTATTCCCCATGGTCCTTACGGAGTTCCCAGCATCCACTACGGACTACGAGAAATAGAATTACCGGTGAGTAAATTCTTATTATAAACCTGCTGTAGCGCAGGGCAGTGCTAAAAACCCTGCTACAGGCAAAACCATTTGTGGGTAATCAGAAAATGCTACGGCTGTGGCATGAATAAACCGTTAAGAGGTGACATGGGGCTCTTTGGAAATGAAAAAAATGGGCAAGATAAAATATGACCCAGGAATCTGTGCTGTATTCATCTCATGCGTGGAGAGTCACCATGCCATTAATCCCGGGGGGTGAAGGTGAGGGAGGGGGGTTAATGAGAATGTGGAACAGGGATATGAAAAGGACAACCTCTCAGCTGGACCAAAAGTAGCTTGGAACCATAGCTCCTAAGGCGTTCCCAGGTGGTGCACATTCTTTCTCCTGTAGCACCAGACTGGCCCACAAAAGCATGTGATGCTAGAATATTAAGCTTGTCAGCAAACATCAGCATATTGGGGGGGGGGGGGGGGGATATTTTAAGTCCGGGCCCATTTTACCACAAAAACATAGCATGGCTGGCTTTAACAGGGTTGCTTTTGAGGCAACGGAGGCAGATGTATTGGCTGGAGAAGGAATAAAGAAGTGATAAAGCAGTGATCAGTGCAAGGTGATAATGCATCATCCAATCAGCTCCTAACTGTCATTTTTTTAAATCTGTAATGATTGGCTGCTGCTTTATCACTTGCACTTATCACTGCTTTTTCCCATATCCAGGTTAATACATCGGTCCCATTGATTTCTAGAGCTGAGGGCTATAGGAGAAGGTAAATCCGCCCATAATGAGGGCCAGGAAACTGGTCTTCTCAAATCATTACCATAGGGTTTGTTAAATCTTTTTATGCTGTTGAGACTATACAGGCGTTCACATGTAATTTTTTTAATTTGGAGAGCCTGTATAGTTGCTTGAGAGTTACAGTCCAGATTTTCAGCATTGTTATCATCTTGCAGAAGAAATTGGCTAGCATTCCAGAGGTCCAGGCATTCCTACAGGATGTTTTCCACCTTGCCCTGTGTACCACCAATTGTTCAGTGGAGTCTAACCTTGCTCTTTTCAGCTTTAACACCATTCAAACCTATTGAATCCATTAATTTTAAATTCCTAAATTGGAAGGTGTTTCTTTCTCCTACGTCCTAGAGGATGCTGGGGACACTTAAACAACCATGGGGTATAGACGGGATCCGCAGGAGAAATGGTTACTTTAAGACTTTAAAAGGGGTGTGAACTGGCTCCTCCCTCTATGCCCCTCCTCCAGACTCCAGTTAGATTCTGTGCCCAGTGAGACTGGATGCACTCTGAGGAGCTCTCCTGAGTTTCTCTGAAAAATACTTTTGTTAGGTTTATTATTTTCAGGGAGAACTGCTGGCAACAGGCTCCCTGCTTCGTGGGACTTAGGGGAGAGAAGCAGACGTACTTCTGTGAGTTTCAAGGCTCTGCTTCTTTGGCTACAGGACACCATTAGCTCCTGAGGGTCTGAACGCTAGGTATGCCTAGATGCTCGTTCCCAGAGCCCGCCGTTACACCCCTTACAGAGCCAGAAGTCAGAAGACGGGTGAGTAGAAGAAGATCTGAAGACTTCAGTGACGGCTTTGAGGTACCGCACAGCGGCCGCGCTGTGCGCCATGCTCCCACACACAGACGGCACTACAGGGTGAGGGGGGGGGGGGGGGGAAATCACCCTGGGCAGCATAAAAATCCTCAATATGGACTGGCAATGTAGTTTTTAAGTGCCTAGGCACTAAATCCGAACCCTCGCCAGGATAAATATTTTACAAAAATAACGGGGCTGAAGCGCGCCATTAAGGGGGCGGGGCTTAGCCCTCACAGCTCTCATCAGCGCCATTTTCTCTACACAGAGCTGCAGAGACGCTGGTCCTTCCTCTACACTACTGTACAAGTAACAGGGTGCAAAACAGGGGGGGCACAGTTATTTTGGTGCTGTATATGTAATTATAAAAGCGCTATCGGGTCTGAGGCTTTATATAAGGGATTTCAGAACCAGGATAAGCGCTGGGTTGTGAGCTGGCAAACTTCCTCTGTGTTTCTCTGACAGGCGTTACTGTGGGTCTGTCCCCTATATGCCCAGTGTGTTTGTGGGTGTCGGTACACGTGTGTCGGCATGTCTGAGGCTGAGTGCTCTTCCCAGGAGGAGACTGGATTAGGGAAAGAAACGGCTGTGGAAGTGACCCTGTCGGCACCGCCAACTCCTGATTGAGTAAATGTTTTGAGTGCTTTGAATGCGAATGTGGCTTTGTTAAATAAGAGATTAGATAAATCAGTCTCAGAGCCAGGCATGGAAAAAATCAGTGGAGGATGTGTTGTCACAAGTTCAGACCCCCTCTGGGTCACAAAAGCGTTAATTTACCCAGTTAGCAGATACAGATACCGACACGGACTCTGACTCCATTGTCGACTATAGTGATGCCAGATTAAATCCAAAACTGGCTAAAAGCATTCAGTACATGATTGTGGCGATAAAATATGTGTTACATATCACTGAGGACCCTGCTGTTCGTGATACAAGGGTCTGTATGTTTAAAGGAAAGAAACCTGAGGTAACGTTTCCTCCCACTCATGAACTGAATGCTTTATTTGAAAAGGTTTGGGAAAATCCTGACAAGAAGTTTCAGATTCCCAAGAGAATTCTGGTGGCATATCCGTTCCCCTCTGGGGATAGGGAAAAGTGTGAGTCACCCCCCACTGTCCAAAAAGGTAGCGCTTCCATCCCCTGACACAGCAGCCCTAAAGGAACCTGCGGATTGTAAGCAGGAAAATACATTGAAATCCATTTATGTCACTACGGGTATGCTGCTCAGACCTGCCGTTGCATCGGCGTGGGTGAGTAGCGCTATTGAAAAATGGGCAGATAACTTGTCATCTGAGATAGATACCCTGGATAGGGATAGCATTCTTTTGACACTGGGTTATATCAGGGACGCTGCAGCCTACCTAAAAGGAAGCTGCGAGGGATATTGGCCTTTTGGGAACAAGGGCCAGTGCCATGGCAGTCTCAGCTAGGAGAGCATTGTGGATTCATCAATGGAATGCTGATGCTGACTCTAAGAAGGCGATGGAGTCTCTGCCGTATAAAGGTGGTGCTTGTTTGGTGACGGCCTCACTGACCTGGTATGTACGGCTACCGCGGGTAAGTCATCCCTTTTTCTTTATGCTTCTGCACAACAAAAGAAACCGCACCACTATCAGATGCAGTCCTTTCGGCCCAATAAATTAAAAAAAGGGCGAGGGTCTTCCTTCCTTGCTTCTAGAGGAAGAGGAAAGGGAAAGAGGTCACCGGCTGTGGCAAGTTCCCAAGAGCAGAAGTCCTCTCCGGCTTCTGCTAAATCCACCGCATGACGCTGGGGCTCCTCTACAGGAGTCCGCACCGGTGGAGGCACGTCTCAAACTCTTCAGTCAGTTCTGGGCTCGTTCGGCCCTAGACCCATGGGTTTTGGAAATAGTGTCCCAGGGGTACAAGCTAGAGTTTCAAGACGTTCCCCCTCACCGATTTTTCAAATCAGCCTTGCCAGCTTCTCCTCCGGACAGGGAGGTGGTATGCGAAGCAATACGGAAATTGTGTCAAAATCAAGTCATTGTCAGGGTTCCTTTGTCGCAACAGGGAGAAGGCTTCTATTCGAGCCTGTTCGTGGTCCCGAAGCCAGACTGCTCAGTCAGACTGATCCTGAACCTCAAATCCCTTAATTTCTACCTACGGAAATTCAAATTCAAGATGGAATCTCTCCGGGCAGTGATATCCAGTCTGGAGGAGGGGGATTTCATGGTGTCGGTAGATATAAAGGATGCCTATTTGCATGTTCCCATTTTATCCTCCACATCAGGCTTACCTGAGGTTTGCAGTGCAGGATTGCCATTATCGGTTTCAGACGTTGCCGTTTGGTCTGTCCACGGCTCCGAGAATTTTCACCAAAGTAATGGCGGAAATGGTGATTCTCCTGCGCAAGCAAGGAGTCACAATTATTCCGTACTTGGACGATCTCCTGATAAAAGCGAGGTCCAAGGAACAATTACTGCAGAACATTACGCTCTCCCTGACAATTCTGCAACAACATGGTTGGCTCCTAAACTTGCCAAAATCTCAGTTGGTTCCGACGACACGTCTGTTGTTCTTGGGTATGATTCTGGACACGGAATTACAGAGAGTTTTTCTTCCAGTGGAAAAGGTTGTAGAAATTCAGAACCTAGTCAAACAGATTCTGAAACCAGCAAGAGTGTCGATTCATCAATGCACTCGATTGCTGGGAAGATGGTGGCGGCCTACGAGGCCATTCAGTTTGGCAGATTCCATGCCAGAGTGTTTCAGTGGGACCTGTTGGACAAGTGGTCCAGGTCCCATCTGCACATGCACAGACAGATAATCCTGTCTTCCAAGACCAGAATCTCACTCCTGTGGTGGCTGTACAGCTCTCGCCTCCTAGAGGGACGCAGGTTCGGGATCCAGGACTGGATCCTGGTGACCACGGATGCGAGTCTCCGAGGCTGGGGTGCAGTCACACAGGGGGAAAATTTCCAGGGAAAATGGTCAAGCCAGGAAGCTTGTCTACACATAAACATTCTGGAATTAAGGGCCAGTTATAACGGCCTTCTACAAGCGGAACATCTTGTTCGCGATCTGCCCGTCCTGATTCAGTCGGACAACATAACAGCAGTGGCGTACATAAACCGCCAGGGCGGAACGAAGAGCAGAGCGGCAATGGCAGAGGCCACAAAAGTTTTCCGCTGGGCGGAAAGATATGTAAGCGCTCTGTCAGCGGTCTTCATTCCAGGAGTGGACAACTGGGAAGCAGACTTCCTCAGCAGACACGATCTCCATTCAGGAGAGTGGGGTCTTCATCAAGAGGTCTTTGCAGAAGTGACAAGTCGTTGAGGAATTCCTCAAATAGACATGATGGCGTCTCGCCTCAACAAGAAACTAACAAGATATTGTTCCAGGTCGAGGGACCCTCAACCAATAGCGGTGGACACACTAGTGAAACCGTGGGTGTTTCAGTCGGTATATGTGTTCCCTCCGATTCCACTCATTCCAAAAGTGAAGATCATAAGAAGAACAAGGGTTCATGCAATCCTCATTGTTCCAGACTGGCCAAGGAGAGCCTGGTATCCAGATCTTCAGGAATTGCTCATAGGAGATCCCTGGCCTCTTCCTCTACGAGAGGATCTGTTACAGCAGGGGCCATGCGTGTACCAAGACTTACTGCGGCTTCGTTTGACGGCTTGGAGGTTGAACGCTGGATCCTAGCCCGAAAGGGTATTCCCAGTGAAGTCATTCCCACACTTCTTCAGGCTAGAAAAGAAGTAACGGCAAAACATTATCACCGTATTTGGAGAAAATGTGTCTTGGTGTGAATCCAAGAAGGCTCCTACGGAAGAATTTCAGCTGGTCCGTTTTCTCCATTTTCTGCAAGCAGGTGTAGATGCGGGCTTAAAATTAGGCTCAATTAAGGTACAAATTTCGGCCTTGTCAATTTTCTTTCAAAAAGAATTGGCCTCCCTTCTGTAAGTTCAGACTTTCGTAAAAGGCATGCTGCACATCCAACCTCCCTTTGTGCCCCCGGTGGCACCATGGGATCTTAACGTGGTGTTGAAGTTCCTGCAATCTCATTGGTTTGAACCTTTACGTAAGGTAGAGTTGAAATTCGTCACTTGGAAAGTGATCATGCTGTTGGCCTTGGCCTCTGCAAGGCGGGTGTCTGAATTAGCGGCTTTGTCTCACAAGAGCCCCTATTTGATCTCCCATGAAGATAGAGCAGAGTTGAGAACTCGTCAGCAATTTCTGCCGAAAGTGGTGTCATCGTTTCAAATGAACCAACCTATTGTGGTGCCAGTGGCTACTGACGCTTTAGCGGAATCGAAGTCTCTAGATGTGGTCAGAGCTTTGAAAATTTATGTAGCCAGAACGGCTCAGATTAGGAAAACGGAGGCTCTGTTTGTCCAGTATGATCCCAACAAGATTGGGGCTCTTGCTTCCAAGCAGACTATTGCACGCTGGATCTGTAATACGATTCAGCAAGCTCATTCTACGGCTGGATTGCCGTTACCGAAATCGGTGAAGGCCCATTCTACCAGAAAGGTGGGCTCATCCTGGGCGGCTGCCAGGGGGGTCTCGGCATTACAGCTTTGCCGAGCAGCTACTTGGTCGGGTTCAAACACTTTTGCAAAGTTTTACAAGTTTGATACCCTGGCTAAGGAGGACCTCTTGTTTGGTCAATCGGTGCTGCAGAGTCATCCACACTCTCCCGCCCGTTCTTGAGCTTTGGTGTAAACCCCATGGTTCTTGAAGTGTCCCCAGCATCCTCTAGGACGTAGGAGAAAATAGGATTTTAATACCTACCGGTAAATCCTTTTCTCTTAGTCCACAGAGGATGCTGGGCGCCCGTCCCAGTGCGTACTGTATCTGCAGTCATTGGTTATGGTTACACACGTGTCGTGTTGCGTTTATAGTCAGCCTGTTGCTGTCGGTATTCATGCCATTGCATGCGTTGAGTTAAATGCCATGTTGTACGGCATGCTTGAGGTGTAAGCTGGTATGTATCTCACCTTAGTTTAAATCAAAATAAATCCTTTTTCCTCGAAATGTCCGTCTCCCTGGGCACAGTTCCTATAACTGGAGTCTGGAGCAGGGGCATAGAGGGAGGAGCCAGTTCACACCCCTTTTAAAGTCTTAAAGTGCCCATGTCTCCTGTGGATCCCGTCTATACCCCATGGTTCTTGAAGTGTCCCCAGCATCCTCTACGGACTAAGAGAAAAGGATTTACCGGTAGGTATTAAAATCCTATTTTCTGCTGGGTTTTGCCTCATCTTTGTTCTCATTGAGGTGTCAAATTTCAAACTAAAGTTCTAGCTTTAGGAAGTGAAGGATCTCTGTCCTCTATATGGAATTAGAGTCTTGAGGGTCTATATCAGTGGTCCCCACTACGTAGCATGCGGTACTCCTCAGCGATTATAGCTAACACTAAAAAAGTAGTGACAGAGAGATGGAAAGGGGCAGTGTGAGAGGGAGAGATGGGAGGGGGCAGTGTGAGAGGAAGAGATGGAAGGGGGCAGTGGGAGAGGGAGAGATGGGAGGGGGCAGTGGGAGAGGGAGAGATGGAAGGGGGCAGTGTGAGAGGGAGAGATGGGAGGGGGCAGTGTGAGAGGAAGAGATGGAAGGGGGCAGTGGGAGAGGGAGAGATGGGAGGGGGCAGTGGGAGAGGGAGAGATGGAAGGGGGCTGTGAGAGAGGGAGAGATGGGAGGGGGGCAGTGTGAGAGAGAGATGTGAGGTGGCAGTGTGAGAGGGAGAGATGGGAGGGGGCAGTGTGAGAGGGAGAGATGGGAGGGGGCAGTGTGAGAGGGAGAGATGGGAGGGGGCAGTGGGAGAGGGAGAGATGGGAGGGGGCAATGAGAGGAAGAGATAGAGGGGCCAGTGAGAGAGAGAGAGGGGGGGGGGGGCGGTGTGATGGATAGATAGAGAGGGGGGCAGTGAGAGGGAGAGAGATGAAGGGGGTTATGGGAGGGGGCAGTGGGAGAGGGAGAGATGGGAGGGGGCAGTGGGAGATGGAGAGATGGGAGGGGGCAGTGGGAGAGGGAGAGATGAGAGGGTGCAGTGGGAGAGGGAGAGATGGGAGGGGGCAGTGGGAGAGGGAGAGATGGGAGGGGGCAGTGGGAGAGGGAGAGATGGGAGGGGGCAGTGTGAGAGGGAGAGATGGGAGGGGGCAGTGAGAGGGAGAGATAAAGGGGGCAGTGTGAGAGGGAGAGATGGGAGGGGGCAATGTGGGGAAGAGGGAGAGATAGAGGGGCCAGTGAGAGAGAGGGGGGGGGGGCGGTGTGATGGATAGATAGAGAGGGGGGCAGTGAGAGGGAGAGAGATGAAGGGGGTTATGGGAGGGGGCAGTGTGAGAGGGAGAGATGGGAGGGGGCAGTGTGAGAGGGAGAGATGGGAGGGGGCAGTGTGAGAGGGAGAGATGGGAGGGGGCAGTGGGAGAGGGAGAGATGGGAGGGGGCAGTGGGAGAGGGAGAGATGGGAGGGGGCAGTGGGAGAGAGAGAGATGGGAGGGGGCAGTGGGAGAGGGAGAGATGGGAGGGGACAGTGTGAGGGAGAGATGGGAGGGGACAGTGTGAGGGAGAGATGGGAGGGACAGTGAGATGGAAGGGGGCAGTGGGAGAGGGAGAGATGGAAGGGGGCAGTTGGAGACGGAGAGATGGGAGGGGGCAGTGTGAGAGGGAGAGATGGGAGGGGGCAGTGTGAGAGGGAGAGATGGGAAGGGGCAGTGTGAGAGGGAGAGATGGGAAGGGGCAGTGTGAGAGGGAGAGATGGAAGGGGGCAGTGGGAGAGGGAGAGATGGGAGGGGGCAGTGGGAGAGGGAGAGATGGGAGGGGGCAGTGTGAGAGGGAGAGATGGGAAGGGGCAGTGTGAGAGGGAGAGATGGGAGGGGGCAGTGTGAGAGGGAGAGATGGGAGGGGGCAGTGGGAGAGGGAGAGATGGGAGGGGGCAGTGGGAGAGGGAGAGATGGGAGGCGGCAGTGTGAGAGGGAGAGATGGGAGGCGGCAGTGTGAGAGGGAGAGATGGGAGGCGGCAGTAAGAGGAAGAGATAGAGGGGCCAGAGAGAGAGAGGGGGGGGGTGAGGGAGAGAGGGGGGGGGGGGGTGATGGATAGATAGAGAGGGGCAGTGAGAGGGAGAGATGGAGGGGGCTATGAGAGGGAGACAGATGAAGGGGGTTGTGAGAGGGAGACAGATGAAGGGGGCAGTGAGAGGGAGAGATGGAGGGGCGGTGTGAGGGAGAGAGAGAGAGGGGGGGCAGTGAGAGGTAGAGATGGATGGGGCGGTGTGAGGGAGAGAGAGATGGAGGGGGCAGTGAGAAGGAGAGATGGAAGGGATAATTCAGAGCAGTATGAAGTGATGTATGAGAAAGATTTGGAGAATGCAATGGAAGAGTTATAGGGGCGGAAACAAGAGCTACAGTATATTAGACTCAATTGAGACGTATAAGGGTGGCTATGAGAGGTAATTTAGAGAGATATAAAGCTGGCAATGGAAGAGATTTAAGGAGGGCAGTGTTTGCATGCATTGTACAGCATCCTATATAATAAAAAGCTGACACTACTTCTCACATCTATGGGAAGAGTTCAAGTGTTTGTGCGCCAGCAGCCACTAGATGGCACCTGATAGAGCAATTCAGGTGTTGCTCCATTTGAGCTACACTGATATTACTGATAAATTGTTCCGTCATTCTGATGGGCTGGTAACTAGTTGTCTGTATTGGTCTTAAATGTTATGTAATGAATAATGTCATTTCTCATATGTCCTAGAGCAGGGGTGTCAAACTCAAATTCATCGGGGGCCGCATCAGCAGTTTGGTCCCCATCAAAGGGCCGGTTGTATCTGTAGGTCTATGTGTCCACTCTTTATTATCATAAATTAATGTCACTGCATTCAATTATTACTGTTTTTTGTAATAATGTAAGTAATAACTAGCTCTGAAAGGGGGAGACGCAGAGAGAGAGCGCGAGGGGGGAGACGCAGAGGGGGGAGAGACGGAGAGAGGAGCAGAGAGAGGGGGAGACAGAGAGGGGAAATGGATAGTGAGGAGATAGGGATAGAGAGGGGGGAGAGACGGAGAGAGAAAGGGGGGAGACAGACAGAGAGCGAGAAAGGAGGAGAGACGGAGAGTGGGGGGAGACAGAGAGGAAGGAGATGCATAGAGGGGGATACATGAAGAGAGAGGGGGGGCAGAGGAGCGAGAGAGAGGAGGAGCAGCACTTTCCACTTGTACAACAATAGTATTGCATTTTCCTGCCTGGCATCAGTAGTGCTTACAATCAGGGGCTGTCACTGTGCATGGAGATGGCTGCCAGTGACTCTATGCATCCCTCCCATGAACTTTTGGCGCTGGTGACAATCAGGACCGGGGTGTAACAGCCAGGTGTCCGTGTGAACAGCAATAGAGAGAGGGACTTGGAATAGTTAAACAAGTCGGGCACATGCAGCATTTGAGTCTATGGTGGAGGAGCTGAAAGCAGAGCATCTCCTTCTCCCCCTCCGGCCGGGAGTCGGGACCCGAGTCACTGACTGTGCAGTGACTGTCTTAATGCACAGGGCTCCGGGGCACTGGTGGTGGGCAGACAGGCGCAGCGTTGGTGGCGGCATTAAATGAGTCAGTGAGACTCATTGTAATGCCGGAAGCTCGGGGACCTGAACCAGCCCCCACCGCGGGAACAGTCAGCCCCCCTGTCACCGCTGATTGTAACAGCTCAGAGCTAAAGCAGCATCACCACCCGGAGCTGGCCGCGGGATCACGGAGTACCCAGCCCCGATCCCCGCTGCGGAACACTGGCAGCTCTCAGACCCCAACACCCTCCTCCAGCCGCAGGTTATCCACTGTCCGAAGCACAACTCACCAAATCGAGGAGAGCTGCGCCATCAAGTCCGCACTGGCAAGGCTCCACCTCCTATTTTTAAAGTTTGCAGCCGGGCCACAGAGCCATTAATCAATCTGGCAGGCTAGGGATTGGCTGCAGCGAAGCGCGTCCCACGGACCCACCCATGTTTGAAATGTGAGTCCGCGGGCCATCAGACGAGGTCTGGCGGGCCGGATTTGGCCCGCGGGCCTTGTGTTTGACACCCCTGTCCTAGAGGATGCTGGGGTCCACTTCAGTACCATCGGGTATAGACGGTTCCGCAGGAGGCATGGGCACTTAAAGACTTTTCAAGGGTGTGAACTGGCTCCTCCCTCTATGTCCCTCCTCCAGACCTCCAGTTTAGAAAATGTACCCAGGCAGACTGGATGCACTCCAGGGGAGCTCTACTAAGTTTCTCTGAAAAGACTTATGTTAGGTTTTTTTTATTTTCAGGGAGAACTGCTGGCAACAGTCTCCCTGCTTCGTGGGACTTAGGGGGCAGAAGTAGGAACCAACTTCCTGAATAGTTTCATAGCTCTGCTTCTGGCTGACAGGACACCATTAGCTCCTGAAGGGAACTGAACGCTAGCTGTGGCTATGTGCTCACTCCCACAGCCTGCCGTCACCCCCCTTACAGAGCCAGAAGTCAGAAGACAGGTGAGTGTAAGAAGAAATCTTCAGACATTGTGACGGCTAAAAGGTACTGCTCAGCGGGCGGGAACGCTGTGTGCCATGCTACCCACACATACACTGGCACTGCAGGGCGCGGGAAAGGGGGGCACCCTGGGCAGCATGAAACCTAGAAACCTGACAAAAATAGAGGGCATAAGATGCCGAGGCACAGCCCTACCCCCGCCAGTATAAACATATTGGTATCAAAAGCTCTGAGGAAAAACGCGCCATTGCGGGGGCGGGGCTTCCTCCTCAGTCAGCCAGCACACTGCTCAGCGCCATTTTCTTCCAGAAAAAAGCAGGGGAAGAAACGCTGATCCTCATCTCAGTTTCTGTTTAGTATCAGAGTACAAAGAGGGGGGGGGGGTGTATATTGTGATATTATGGCAATATGTGTGTGTGTGTGTGTGTGTGTGTGTGTGTGTGTATATATATATATATATGTATATATATGTATGTATATATAGCGGAAAGTCTCTGTGTACAAAGTACACGACACAGGGATTTTATTATTTAAGCGCTGAGTTGTGGACTGCCAATTAATTTCTGTGTCCCTCTGACAGATTTTACTGTGGGTCTGTCCCCTATAAGCCCGGAGTGTCTGTGGTGTGATTGTGCACGTGCGTGACATGTCTGAGGCAGGGAGCTCTTCCTCTGTAGGAGCCATGTTAGGGACACAGAGTTGTAATATGACACCAAGAGCCTGACTGGGTGAAAGGTTACGTGATAGTGCAGTGTTCGCAAATACGCGCTATAGCACGTATTTTACCCGGATCTGAAGGCGGGGACTCACTTTTCAAAAATGTGAGGGTCCCCGGGGACGCGCTCCGCTGCAGCCAACTCCTTGTAAATTGACGGCGATGGCGCTTCGTGCCCCTCCCCCTCCTGGTCACGTGCAGCGGCTTCACACGTAGGCCGGGCAGAGAGAGAAGACGGATCTGCGGCTGCTGTACGCTGTGCTGCGGGCGGGCGGTGACTCGCCAAGACCGTGAACTGCAGCT
This sequence comes from Pseudophryne corroboree, assembly GCF_028390025.1. Classification (NCBI taxonomy): domain Eukaryota; kingdom Metazoa; phylum Chordata; class Amphibia; order Anura; family Myobatrachidae; genus Pseudophryne; species Pseudophryne corroboree. The sequence continues at coordinate 97,344,370 of NC_086446.1, forward strand.
CCCTCCCAACCCGATATCTCCCTCCCTCTCGGCTGCCTCCAGTGTGCTCTCCCGCGATCTGTGTGAAGGAGAGCAGCGGTGACCGCCAGGAACCTTACCTCCAGCCCCTGCCGTGCTCTGCCACCATACTGCTGCCGTGAGAAGAGCGGGCTGCACCATTACTATCAGGTGTCCCCTAGCTTTCATGTCCATGGGAATGTAACTGAGTTGATCACCTGGAGTAGTAATCTGTGCTCTCTACAGTAGCTTTGTAGTAAGTGTGCCCCATGTACAGAGTCTTTAGTATATATAGCACTAAGGTATATGGTCTTCTTTACTGTGCTGCGGCGTGCTCTACCTGGTGCAATGTGCATAACGGCGTGCTCTACCTGGCGCAGTGTATATAACGTGCTCTACCTGGCGCAGTGTGTACAACGGCGTGCTCTACCTGGTGCAGTGTGTATAAAGTGCTCTACCTGGCGCAATGTGTATAAAGTGCTCTACCTGGCGCAGTGTGTATAATGTGCTCTACCTGGCGCAGTGTGTATAACGGCGTGCTCTACCTGGCGCAGTGTGTATAACGTGCTCTACCTGGCGCAGTGTGTATAACGGCGTGCTCTACCTGGTGCAGTGTGTATAAAGTGCTCTACCTGGCGCAATGTGTATAAAGTGCTCTACCTGGCGCAGTGTGTATAATGTGCTCTACCTGGCGCAGTGTGTATAACGGCGTGCTCTACCTGGCGCAGTGTGTATAACGTGCTCTACCTGGCGCAGTGTGTATAACGGCGTGCTCTACCTGGCGCAGTGTGTATAACGGCGTGCTCTACCTGGCGCAGTGTGTATAACGTGCTCTACCTGGCGCAATGTGTATAAAGGCGTGCTCTACCTGGCGCAGTGTGTATAACGTGCTCTACCTGGCGCAGTGTGTATAACGTGCTCTACCTGGCGCAGTGTGTATAGGAGGTTCTACTTGGTGCAATATGTATAAGCGGCACTACAGTGTGGTGTAATGTGAATTGGCACTATTATGTGGTCACGCCCCTTCCCCATGAAGCCATGCCTCTAAATTTTTGCACCGCGCACCTCATGTAGTTTCGAATCTGGGAGGTGGAGCTCCAATTCACTTTCTGCCAAAGGGCACCAAAATATCTAGTTAAAGCTCTGGGGCAGAGTGTCCTGCATGCTACACAGCCCAGCAGCACTGTCACCCCATTCCCCCACCTTGCAACACTTCTGTAGTGTCCAAATAAGATTAAAACCTTAATTCCGATGGGACCCAGAAAAGAACCGGTAGGACCCCAATTTTTAAAAGTGAGGGGTCCCTGGGACCCACTTTTTTTTGGGCTCAGCACGATCACTGATAGTGTGGATCATATCAGTAAGAGGTTGGACTGAATCTCATGCAGAAAACTGAAAATAATCTGTTGAAGATGTGATTTTTAATAGTTCTGCCTTTCATCCACAGGGACCCCTCTTGGTCACATACAAATTTGCACAAGTAGTACAAACTGATACCGACACGGACTTTGATTCCTGTGTCGACACTAGTGATTCCAGGGGAATAGGTCCTAAGTTAGCAAAAAGCATTCAAAACAAGTTTTAGCTATAAAGGAGGTGTTCGAAGTTACGAAGCCCCCTCTTTTACCACAGGAGAGGGTTTACTTTAGTAAAGAAGTCATGTAATTTTCCCTCCACCTCACGAATTGAACAGTCTCTTGGAGGGAGTCTGATTTAACCTGAAAATAAATTTCAGATTCCCAAAAGGAATTCAGGCAGCTTACCTTTTTCCAAAAGGTGGGAGTCACCCCACATTTTAGACAGGGCCCTGTCATAAAAGGAAAAAGGTGTTTCTCCCTGCGCCTAGAATGGCTTCACTTAAGGAGCCGGCAGACCGCAGGTTCGTGAGGTGATCTATTGATGTGGCCAATGGGACACTACTCAGCCCTACCATTGTCTGTGAGTGGGTGAGTAGTGCTATTGAAAAGTGGTCCGAAAACTTGTCATTAGACATTAACACAATAGATGGAGACGAGCTACTCCTAACGTTAGGTCATATAGACGCTGCTGCGTACGTGCTAGAAACCATGAAAGATGGGATCAAGAAACGCTACCATGGCAATCTCAGCACGGAGGGCGTTGTGAATTAGCCAATGGAATGCTGGCACAGACTCCAAAAGAAATATGGAGGCTCTCCCGTATAAAGGTGAGGCCTTATTTGGAGATGGGCTGGATGCTTTAGTTCTGCGGCTAACCCTGGTGGAGTCGACATTCTTGTCTAATGCTCCTACGCCGGCGTAAAAGACACATCACTCTCAGATGCAGTCTTTTCAACCCAAAAAAAAAGGGTAAAGGCCTTCTTTGTGGGTAAAGGTAGGGGAAAAGGAAATAAAGTCCACAGTGTCTCACAGGAGCAGAAATCAACCTCTGCTTATGCCAAATCTTCAGCATGACGCCGGGGCTCCCTTGCGGGAGTCCACTCAGGTGGGGGCACGTCTGAAACTCTTCAGTCAGTTCTGGGTTCAGTCTGGCCTAGACACGTGGGCCGTACAAAGAGAGTCCCACGGGTATAAACTGGAGTTTCATGACATTTCCCCAGGCCGTATTATCGAATCGACCTTACCAGCTTCTGTCCTGGATAGGGAAGTGGTAGCAGCAGCAATACAGTGATTGTGTCAGGATCAAGTCATTGGGGGTCATTCCGAGTTGTTCGCTCGTTATTTTTCTCGAAGCGATTAGTCGCTCATGCGCAATGTCTGCAGTGCGACTGCGCCAAGTAAATTTGCTATGCAGTTTGGTATTTTACTCACGGCATTACAAGGTTTTTTCTTTGTTCTGTTGATCGTAATGTGATTGACAGGAAGTGGGTGTTTCTGGGCGGAAACTGGCCGTTTTATGGGTGTGTGCGAAAAAACGCTACAGTTTCTGGGAAAAACGCGGGAGTGGCTGGAGAAACGGAGGAGTGTCTGGCCGAACGCTGGGTGTGTTTGTGACGTCAAACCAGGAATGACAAGCACTGAACTGATCGCAGATGCCGAGTAAGTGTGGAGCTACTCAGAAACTGCTAAGAAGTGTCTATTCGCAATTTTGCTAATCTTTCGTTCGCAATTTTGATAAGCTAAGATTCACTCCCAGTAGGTGGCGGCTTAGCGTGTGCAAAGCTGCTAAAAGCAGCTTGCGAGCGAACAACTCGGAATGAGGGCCATTGTCCTGGTTCCCTTGTCTCAACAAGGAGAAAGGTTTTTATTCAAGCCTATTTGTAGTTCCGAAGCCAGACGGCTCGGTCAGACCATTTCTAAACCTGAAAAATCTGAATCTCTACCTGCAAAGGTTCAAGTTTAAGATGGAATCTCTGAGGGCAGTGATTTCCAGTCTGGAGGAGGGGGAATTCATGGTGTCATTGGACATAAAAGATGCTTACTTACATGTTCCCATTTATCCTCCGCATCAAGTTTATCTACAGGATTGTCATTACCAGTTTCAGACGTTGCCATTCGGACTCTCCACGGCACCAAGGGTATTCACCAAAGTAATGGCGGAGACGATGGGCCTCCGACTGCAAGGAGTCAATATAATTCCTTATCTGGACGATCTCCTGATAAAAGCGAGGTCCAGGGAAAAGTTGATGCAGAACATTGCACTCTCCCTGACAATACTCCCAACAACACGGTTGGATCATAAATTTTCCTAAGTCACAATTGGAACCGACGACAAGATTGTCCTTTCTCGGGATGATACTGGACACAGAAGTACAGAGGGTATTTCTTCCAGTAGAAAAGGCTCCGGAAATCCAGAGAATGGTCAAACAAATTCTGAAACCAACAAGAGTGTTGATTCATCAATGCATTCGGTTGTTGGGAAAGATGGTAGCGGCCTACGAGGCCATACAGATTGGCCGATTCCATGCCAGAATATTCCAGGGGGACCTATTGGACAAGTGGTCCGTATCCCATTATCAGAGGATAATCCTGTCATCAAAAGCCAAAATTTAGCTCCTGTGGTGGCTACACAGTTCTCACCTCCTAGAGGGACGCAGGTTCGGGATTCAAGACTGGATCCTGGTGACCACGGATGCAAGTCTCCGAGACTGGGGAGCAGTCACACAGGGGGAGAGCTTCCAAGGAAGATGGTCAAGTCCAGAAACTTGTCTTCACATAAACGTTCTGGAGTTGAGTGCCATTTACAACAGCATTCTACAAGCGGTACATCTTCTTCAAGATCAACCCGTACAGATCCAGTCGGACAATGTAACAGCAGTCGCGTACATAAACCGTCAGGGCGGAACGAAAAGCAGAGCGGCAAGGGCAGAGGTGACAAAGTTCCTCCGCTGGGCAGAAAGACACGCAAGAGATCTGTCGGCAATTTTCGTTCCGGGAGTGGACAACTGAGAAGCAGACTTCCTCAGCAGACATGATCTCCATCCAGGAGAATGGGGCTTCCACCAAGAAGTCTTCGCAGAGGTGACAGGTCTTTGGGGAGTTCCTCAAGTAGACATGATGGCATCTCGTCTCAACAAGAAGCTTCAAAGATATTGTTCCAAGTCGAGAGACCCTCAAGCAATAGCAGTGGATGCACTAGTGACCCAGGGGGTGTGCCGGTCGGTATATGTCTTCCCTCCACTTGCACTGATACCAAAAGTTCTCAAAATCATAAGGAGAATAGGAGTTCGAGCGACCCTCATGGTCCCAGACTGGCCAAGGAGGGCTTGGTATCCAGATCTTCAAGAAGTTGATCATAGAAGATCCTCGGCCTCTTCCTCTTCGCGAAGACCTGCTACAGCAGGGGCCGTGCATGTATCACGACTTACCGTGGCTACGTTTGACGGCATGGCTGTTGCGCGCCGGATCCTAGCCCGAAAGGGTATTCCCAAAGAAGTCATTCCCACTCTTATTCAGGCCAGGAAAGGAGTAACGTCTAAACATTACCACCGTATTTGGAGAAAATATGTGTCTGAAACCAAGAAGGCTCCAACGGAAGAGTTTTCAGTTAGGACGTTTTCTCCATTTTCTCCAGGAGGGTGTGGATGCAGACCTACGATTGGGTTCAATCAAGGGACAGCTTTTGGCTTTGTCCGTTTTCTTTCAGAAACAATTGGCCTCCCTTCCAGAAGTTCAGACTTTCGTGAAAGGGGTGCTACACATCCAACCTCCATTTGTGCCTCCTGTGGCACCATGGGATCTTAACGTGGTGTTACGATTCCTTCAATCGGATTGGTTTGAACCTCTCCAGGAGATGGAGTTGAAATTTCTCACTTGGAAAGTGGTCATGCTGTTGGCCTTGGCATCCGCAAGAAGGGTGTCTGATTTAGGGGCCTTGTCTCACAAGAGCTCTTACCTTATCTTCCATGAAGATAGGGCTGAGTTACGAACTCGTCAACAATTTCTTCCAAAGGTGTTTTTCTTCTTTCCAAATACACCAACCTATTATGGTGCCAGTGGCTACTGACACTATCGCTGCTTCAAAGTCCCTTGATGTGGTCAGGGCTTTGGGAATCTATGTCGCAAGAATGACTCGGATAAGGAAAACAGAGGCTCTTTTTGTCCTGTATGCTCCCAACAAGATTGGGTGTCCTGCTTCTAAGCAGACTATTGCGCGCTGGATCAGAGGTACGATTCAGCACGCTCATTCTACGGCAGGATTTCCGGTACCGAATTCGGTGACTGTCCATTCTACTAGAAAGGTGGGCTCGTCCTGGGCGGCTGCCCGGGGTGTCTCGGCATTACAACTTTGCAGAGCAGATACTTGGTCAGGGGCAAACACGTTTGCTAAGTTTTACAAGTTTGACACCTTAGCCGATGAGGACCTACAGTTTGGTCAATCGGTGCTGCATGGTCATCCGCACTTTCCCGCCCATACTGTAGCTTTGGTATAACCCCATGGTACTGAGGTGGACCCCAGCATCCTCTAGGACGTATGAGAAAATAGGATTTTAATACCTACCGGTAAATCCTTTTCTCCTAGTCCGTGGAGGATGCTGGGCACCTAGCCCAGTGCGTACTTTTCCTGCAGTTATTAGTTTGTAGTTACACAAGTGTTGTGTTACAGTTATTTTCAGCATGTTGCTGCAAAGATTGTACATACCCGTTGGCATGTGTTGTGTTGAATGCCATGTTATGCGGCATGGTTGAGGAGTGAGCTGGTATGAATCTCACCGTTAAATTAAAAGTAATTCCTTTCCTCGAAATGTCCGTCTCCCTGGGCACAGTTCCTATACTGAGGTCTGGAGGAGGGGCATAGAGGGAGGAGCCAGTTCACACCCTTCAAAAGTCTTAAAGTGCCCATGGCTCCTGCAGAACCGTCTATACCCCATGGTACTGAAGTGGACCCCAGCATCCTCCACGGACTAGGAGAAAAGGATTTACTGGTAGGTATTGAAAATCCTATTTTAGTTAGTATGCAGCCCACTTGTTCTTATCTGTTAGTGGCTCTTGGAAATTGTCCAATAACTACCACTTGTCTATGTAGATAGATCATTGCGTAGGACATATAGCCGCGTTAGTGGGACAAAGTCAGGACATTTGAATTCTGTAGGTTAAAGTGATTTGCCATACTTAAAACCTGCTGATGTAGGATCAACGATAAGGCTGCGAGGGAAAGGCATCAAAGCTTCTGTTCCCATACAAGGCCGACCCACCCTGCTATGGGCTAAAACACACTACCCGGCTTTTGCCGGCCGGGATAAAGCCGGCCGGCTTTTTCCCGTGCCGGCATTGTAGTTAACAGTGTGAGGGCTAGGGTCCCTTCACACTGCACGGCCCCGGCCCGGCTGCCGGGATGCAGCCGGGCCGTCTTTGCAGCCAGTGAACCGTGTGTGTGAAGGGGAGCTTTCACACACAACGTTTTTTTCTGAAGCCGTGTCTGATGCTGCACATGCGCACAGCATCACACACGGCTCAAAGCCGTCCTGTGTGAGCGACTCTGCCGGTTTCTCCCGGATGGCAAAAAGCCGGACAAAGTTTGTCCGGCTTTTTGCCATCCGGGAGAAACCGGCCAGTGTGTTACAGCCTTATGTGTTTTTGTTTTTTTGTTTTGGAATGCCCAGGTCATCTTTGCCAATAATAACAAAAGACCTCTATTTAGAAGTGTCATTAATGTTATGATTCACATACAGGATGGAGTGAAAAAAAATCTGACATTGTGCCGGTGATTGTGGAAATCGATGAGCCCTGTGAGAAGGGCACCCAGCATTCGGTGGTGAAGGTGGAGGCGGAAGAAGCTGGTGATGCAGGCAGCAAAATAGGTCGGTAATGTGATATGAATAGAAGCAGTACTTGTAATAATGCATCGGGGTTGTCTGAGTCTCGGGACACCATAATGTATTTACATTGGACTTTTTTGAGTTGTTACCTGGATATTATGGATAAGGTTTTATTTATTCTTTACACGGATTTCAATTTATTTTGCCCTATTGGAGGTACTGTATAATCAGGGATTCATTTATGGATTTGTCTTATTGGAAAAGCATTATTTTAAATACACCTGGGTTACTGGACAGTCTTCTGAAGTGGGCGTAAGTATTCGTTCTACGCACTAAGCGTTACGGGTCCTTCATCCTGTGCAGCGTGCACTGACATCGCTTACATACAGCATGCTAGGAGAGATTTATAGGAATAAATGGAATGATACATCCAGCCCATCCATGGCTACTGTAAGGCTAGTACTTTCCCGCCAGCCAAGTAAATTATCAGCAGACGTTAGAATAGGAATAAATGGAATGATACATCCAGCCCACCCATGGCTACTGTAAGGCTAGTACTTTCCCGCCAGCCAAGTAAATTATCAGCAGACGTTAGAGTTATAATACACGACCAGAGTCTGGATCAGAGAGCTCTTTATTTTATCACTGAGGACCCTCACATTCCAGGCCAGTAGACCCAGCCAATCTTTCACCCACGGATCATGTTGATCCAACAGAAAATAAAGAAGGAAGGGTAAAGATGCCAGAGAAAGACCAGGGATTTGAACACGACCAACAATAACCAATCCTGCATGACATTGAAAGATTACATGGAGCATGTAAAAAGAACATTGCTCATATAGATTAAACCATCCAAACCCACTCTAACCCTCTCTATATCCATTACAGAACGATGGAAATACCTTCTAATATAAATAAAAACTCACATACTAAACCAGTAGAAACCGAATTAGCATCCTTCACAAAAATCACATACAAAGTCCCAGTCCTTAGTATACAGAGTATCAGGCCTAGAATACTGATCAGGGAAATCGGGGAGACTAACAGCAGACTCTATCTCGAGCATCTAGGAACCAGCCTGCATCTAATTCACTCCCAGAGAGGTAAAATAGTAACTGCAAACAACATAAAGCACAACACAAACAAATACAAAGGCAGAAGTAGTATATACAGATACCCAGGACGCAAAGAGTGACGGAGTCTAAGGAGGATGAGTCCTTTAACATCCTGTGGAGCAGTAAAGTATAGGCTAGTCCCGTTAGCAATGACCTGAATCGGAGCAGAGATAATCATAGAGTAGGAAATCTATGCAAATGCTGCAGCTGCTCTTCTTGACCTGCAGAAATTGGGAACATCTTATTTGTACTTCCAAGATGAAATCCGCATAGACCAAGACTTGGTGATTATCAACCTTGAGTTTTCTTGGCCTGCTTGAAAATTGAAACCGGGTCATTAAGGTGAAGTTATTTTTGCAATAAAGGGATGGTACGGAGCACTGGTGGAGACCATTTAAAGGGAAGGTGATGGGCCCACTCCACAGCAAATTAGGCCAGCGGTGCAGTTAAGAGTCATAGAAGCTGTGGAATCCTGAAGAGTAGAGATGCTGTGTTTGGCTCCACCCAATTCTCCCTCATTCAGTGAGAGGTCAACCTTCACTAAATTTAAATCTTACCAGTGGCAGGCAAGGTGGGTGGCATTTACAATCCAACGGCGACTTAGGTGGATTCAAGCCATTAACAGAATAGGCAAAATTTTCCAGCTTGGGGGCAGCCCCAGATTTATGACTGGACTTGTCCCTGTTACTGGCATGGAGCCCTCTGCTAAGACAACAGGAACAGAGTTGTAGGAAAAGCCAAAATGCAATACAAAGAGCAGTCAGAATGTATGAAAGTAGCTCCTTAGGCAGGAGAAGCAGCAAGGTGAGCTACAGAAACTGTAGCCAGAACTGAGGAGCATGACTGGGCAGCATCCCACAAGAAGAAAATACTGTTTCCTCCAAGTCCACACACTGGATCCAGCAGAGTATAAAGGCCCAGCACTACAGAAAGAAAGGAATCCAGAGCAGCAAGGAGCAGACAGACAGTCACATGCCTTCAGAGTCAGAAGCTGGAGGAGATTGGAGCAGTTCGCAGAGACCACACAGCAGCCAATAGACACCAGCCAGAGGGTGCACACCAAAAAGGAGCAAGAAGCCAGTTGTGCTGATAGAGCCAAGACCACTAGCAGGGTAAGTAACTTTCAGGAGACCTGTATCCCGAGGATGTCAGGTCATTTAGAAGTGGCAGGCAGAACTGTTAGTCCTATATCTGAGTGACAAGCCGCTACAGGTGTGTGTTGCAGGTTTGGCTGGGTTCAAGAGTGGGCGCCCAGATGGAAAACAAATATGCCCAGCGCCTGGTCATCCAGCAACAGGGGACCAAGAGAAGAAAGACAAGACTGGACAGAGCCAAAATGAAACGTTACTGCAAGAGGGAGATCTGAGAGCAGACCTTTCATTTGTGGGGAAATGTACCCTAGCTCCTCAGATATTTCATGTTGGAAATGGGAAACATCTTGTTTGAGCCCCCCCGATGGGTAGCATATTTCATAGCCCGTTACCATCATTATGGTGGAAGTGGAGAACTTAGCTATGCCCTCTCCTCCCACCCCAGCTGTCCACATCTGAAGGTGATGCCCTTCCATTGCCTCTCATAACGACTTTGCGATACATTAAGGGGGTCAAGTGATAACTATAGCATTGAAATGATAATAGGTGTCTCAGAGTTTGTTGTAGTGAGAGAGTAACTAGGAAATACTAAATTTGGATATATTCATATTGCTGAAGTCTTTTTTTTTGGGATATCAGGAGGGGATATAAATGCTTATGTTCCACATATCTGTTACATATAGAAACCCTGCAGAGATCCAGCGGCTACAGCGATTCCAAGACATGCCTGGGGGAAATCTGGGTTGTCCCAGAGAGGAGGGAGTAGGCCCTTGAGAAGCCATAACCTAAAGCAGAAGAGTCCCTGGTACTACATTGGTCCTGTGATAACGTATTGCAGACCACACACTGGCATGCCGCAGTTGTATGCAACTTACTATTGCAGGAACTACCCCGGTCAAATTACTATTGCAAACGGTGGGATCTGGACATTTAGTCTCTAAAATATATGGCCGTATACTTCAAATGTATCATATAGACCCCCTTGTCTCCCTTAAGACTAAGTGGGAATCTGATTTAGGTCCATTGTCGGATGACATATGGGAGGGTGCTCTGGGATTTTATTGGTTTTCAACTTCCTCTGTCCGATATCAGCAAATTCAATTGTTCATATTACATAGGGTATATATGACCCTGGTGAGGCTGTCGCATATAGGGGGATCCCATAGCTCACAATGCCCCAAGTGTGGAAGTCTAGGGGCAGACTTTTGGCATATGCTCTGGCTATGTCCCGTGGTGTCGGTTTTTTTGGGGGAGGTTATGCGTGCTATAGTTGGTACGGGTGTTCCTCCTTCCATACTTACACCTATCACTTGTGTATTAGCGGCTATAGATGAGGAGATTCTGGATCCACCCGGTCGATGCTATGTTGTAAACCTCTGTGCTCTGGCCAAGGTTTGCATAGCCAGACTGTGGTTGGCTAATGAAGCCCCGACCCTAAAATCCTGGATTTCTCTGGTTAACGCTTCTGTTACACATGAAAAATTTGTATTTCTGGCCAGGAATGCAGAAAAAAGTTTATTGCTATATGGGGAAAGTGGATGAGTTCTCGCTACTTCACAGATAAATTCTGATGAGCCTTAGAGTTCTCTAGTTAACTGCTGTGCAGGCCTTCTGTGGGAGGTTTGTGGGGTGTGTGGCCCGCGACCGGCCGGGTTAATGTGAATATTAACACTGTAATAACGTGGTGCGAAGTGTTAAGTATATCGTACTGCTATGTCACCAGTGCTCTACTAATGTCTGACTGGGATCCATATCCGCATGTTCCACTGTGCTCTTTATCTATGTACTACCGTAAGCCTGTTGTTGTATCTGCTGTTTTTATTTGTTTTATTTTGTTTTGTGTTGCCTTTTGCACTGTTTAATTGTAAAACTGTCTAAAATCCAATAAAAATATATTGAATTTAAAAAAAATCGTTATTATACACCACCATAAGGAATGCTGACATTGTATTAAATAATGGTGAAAGTTACCTGTTGTATTGATTAATGGGAGAGATGTGTGGGTTCAGATTTACTCGGTTCTTAACACCAAAATTAACGCGAGTGCGGATTTAGCATGATTTTTCTTATTGGCTAACCAAAACACGTGATATCCGAGAGCCAATAAGATGCCCTTCCAAATCCGGTTAAATCCGAACCCACACATCTTTAGGTAGCAGGTATGACCACCCACCTGTCATTCTGCTCTGAAAGCTCTGAATTTAAATATACATGAAGGAGATTAAAGCATGAGATGTTTCACTGGGTTCAGTATGATTTCCTGGTGGCCGGGATGCTGGCCATCAAAATACCGACAGCAGCATCCCGGCCGCCAATATGCCGGCACCGGGGCGAGCGCAAAGAGTCCTCTATACCATTTCACTATGTATTGCCTCTTTAATGTGTTGAAGATTAAGATTGAGAATGTTAGGTGTGGTTTTCTTCTGTCCTACAGGGTTGTTAGGGGAGGAGTTTGTGAAGCTTTAGCTGAGGCTAGGCAGATTTAGTACCGCTCTGATCTAGATCACCCTCCCACACTCTTTTTTTTTTTTTTTTTTTTTTTTTTTCTCTCTGTTGAATTTGTGAATTTACTGCATTGGTTCAGCTCACTCAAATGAAGACCACAAGCAACAAGAATGTGGAATAACATCAAGGGGATTCCCTTATAATAGGTTGTTTGACAGCAGCTCGCCCATAATTGAATGGGCCCCGTAAAGTGGTGTAATCTCAATGCTGGAATCGTATAATGCCTGCCATGTCAGAGGAATCTATAGCAAGGGTGTAGTAGCAGGACTGGGGGCCCTATCAACACCCTTTGTGTTATTGTATCCTTCCCTTGTACACTTGTAACATTGTCATAATTCTGGAGCACCTGTAGGCTATTTTCCCTCACCTGTACGTGTACCCATAGCTAACTGGATAAGGAGTCCTAGATCACTAACTTGGTTCCCTCACCCCAATACCATGGACATGGGAAGGTATTTTCCCACCTGATTAAACAAATGTTCAAGTTTATTTAACCCAAAATATCAGCAAAGAACAATTACACAGTCACATTGTCAGACCGGGTTACATTACATTTACTAGTCTCTATAAGCCAATCGTGTAAAGGCCTATGGAACCAGGTTTTACCTCACTCTAATTACAATCAAGGCATTTCCGCTGGAGTGTCTACCTGCTTTTGGTGGGCACAGCCCATCTCATGTATGAGGGAAGATAATATCCTCTGTCATATTTTTCAGCCCTTGGTGGTCCATCAGTAGCTGTAAATGCTAGTCAGCCATGTCTTCATGTCTCCACCATCTCCAGTGCTTCAGGTTCCTCAAATGTACTCCTGGTCTCTGAATACAGTTCTCCATCTTCTCTGGAGATCCAATTGGTAGATCTTACCTCCCAGAGACAGGACAGGGGCTCTGCCGTCTCATTCCTCATTTCTCTACAGACCACGGAATAAAGTCGGCATGTCATTGGTTCTCACAGTGGATCTCGCCAGTGCTGCCTTAAGGACTGGTGATGATGAAGTCAGCAATGGTAACCTTCACAAGTGTACCCTTTGCTGTCTGTCAAGTCTAAAGAATGGCTAAATAATACGCTGTGATTAATGTGTAGCATTCGGCAACACCTGAGGGTGAGCAAAGAATTGTCCTGTGAAATTAATGTGGGTAATGAAGCTGTGGTACTTTATACGGGGTCGGAGGTCAGACTAATACTTCTGTTCCCCTAACTTGCCATAAATAAAACAAGTTGCAGTTACTTCTAGGGATGATATGGATCAAGATAGTCAACAATTCACTCAATGATTGGTTTTGGAGTTACGCTGCACTTGGGCGCCCAGTGGAAGTGTCCGTGTATAGCCTGTATCCAGAGAACGCCCTCATTACACACCCATCTACACACAATATACATGTGTTTCATATCACTTGCATAGAAATCACTCGCACACTCCAGCGCTCAAATCCTCTCTCAGCCTTCATCTATTTTGCTGGTTAGAGGACTATATACAAGTGTATACAGTGATGTTCTAAAGAGTGTTACTGTGCCAGAGCTGTAGCGTATGTATGCTGTAATAACTTGCCCCTTACTCCCTGCCACTGAAGCCACATACCCGTCAGCTATGCAGGCAGTACGGATAGGGACGTGTGCAAGGATTTGTTCATCCCTTTGGGGCCGTGTTATGTTTACAGTTTACCAAAACCCATGACTGATGTCATTATTCCCGTACAGATGGGAACAAAGGAAAGCCGCCTCTAACATCTGTCATCAAGCAAGAAGAAAAGAGAGATATGAGCCTGCCGCAGTCATCGGAGTGGGAGATTCACGAAGGTCAGTGATAAATGATGGAGGCAATCCAGTGGTGATGAAGGAAGTCTCAATCCGGCCATTGTTCCCCTATAGCGACCTCCTAAAGAGCTGTGATGGTGTGAGCTGCAGAAAGGAATAGCTTAAAAAACAAACTTCTTTTTATGAATGGATTTACATGTGATATGTGATGATTGGGCAAAACCATGTGCACTGCAGGTGGGGCAGATATAACATGTGCAGAGAGAGTTAGATTTGGGTGGGTGTTATTGTTTCTGTACAGGGTAAATACTAACTGCTTACTTTCTAAACAGTTGTTTAGATTTCAGTTTCAACACACCCCACCCAAATCTAATCTCTCTGCACATGTTACATCTGCCCCACCTGCAGTGTAGCATGGTTCTGCCCAATTGCTAACTTTCTTGGTTTGCTAACAACCCTGAATGACCCCCTGTAATTTGAATCCCTGGCGCCTGTTTGAATAAGTTTTATACAGAAAATTTAAATTGCCCGATTTTGTATTGTATTGTAGGGCACACAATTCTATTTTTTACAAAGTAGGCTTTCACGTCTGAAAGGGGGAGCTGTATCAAGGTTTGGAGAGTGACAAAGTGAAGAGATATAAAGTACCAACCAATCAGCTTTTAACAAGTCACTGTACAGGCACTGTTTAAAAAATAAAATAAAAAGACAGGTGCTGATTGGTTGGTACTCTGTCTCTTCACTCTTCAAGCTTTGATAAATCTCCCCCTCAGTCTGCGATCAGAGTGGCAAAATAATTATTTCATTGGGTGCAGATTCATCCCTGTTTGAGAGCGAGCTGTGCTGTTTCATCTCATTGGGGTCAATCAAAGAGTTTTGTGCCGTTGGAATGCTCAGAATGGCAGCACATCACAACGACAACATCACTCATTTTGCATAATTCTCAGCGCTGTGCGCATTGCGACGGAATAGGATAGGCCCCATTTAGCCTGGAATTGTTACATCCTGTGTAGAAAGCAGTGACGTGTGGTCAGGGTAGGCAGGGGATACAGAGCCCCACCTGACATACTTCAGTACACTCCAGAATTTTGACTATAACCATGATTATAACAATACAGAGAAGATATTTATAACTTACAATATATCATCTTTGTGTCATTCTAATAGTTTCTTAGTCCAAAGTCTCCACCGAATCATGTGTGTGTGTGTGTGTGTGTGTGTGTGTGTGTGTGTGTGTGTGTGTGTGTGTGTGTTTCCCTGGCTCTTATACTAGCCAGTGCCTCCGCAGCTACTGACCTCACCGCACGCACCTCACTGGTAGAAAGTTGTCTGTGAAATGGTTTTGCAGCTACAGTTGTAGTGAGGATTGACAATCCGGGAGCATATGTGGGAAGTAACGGGGGGAGTGGCAACTCAAACGCAGGCACCTCGCATCCATTTCAGGGGCCTGTCACTGGTTACGACTGTGATCCCATCTGCAGTTAAGATGGTTGCCTCTTAGTACACGAGCAGCGGATCTGTAACGCCACCAGGGGGAATCTCAATGCAAATCCCGGTGGATGCAGCATCTTCATATTTTCGCTAACTGCTGTGGAATGAATCTAAGTTGCGACGGCATTTACATACAGCTGAGTCGGGCCCAGAGACTCGCCTTCTGATGGAGAAGATAATGTTTTTATCTTAGTTCTCTTGACAAACTCCAAGTTCTAACAAGTGTAGTCCTCCAAAGTGACTACTTTGTAGTTCTACAATTGCCAGAGAGTTAGGGGTATATTTACGAAAGCTTGTGACATTTAAAAGTGGTGATGTTGCCTATATCAACCAATCAGATTCTGTCGTATCATTTCCTAGGATGCAAGAAAGAAATGTTTGACAGAATCTGATTGGTTGCTATGGGCAACATCACTTTAAATTTTTAGAAGCTTCAGTAAAGTGACACCTCAGACAGAGCTGGATTAACAATGGAGCGGATGGAGCTGCAGCTTCGGGCCCCCAGAATCCCCTGCAATTTGCCTCCCATGCAGCGCGACGAGGTACTGTAGCCAGCAGTGCGCACAGAGTCCTGCCCACCCTGCTGCTCACCCGCCCTGTAGAGTCCTGCTCCGACATGCTCGGATGCTGTGGCTGGCTCCTCCCCCAGCCATGGGCTGAACATTATAGTGAATAAGAATTAGACAGAGACGTCTAGATAGCCCCGCCCATCCCCAGGACCAGAACCGCCCGGCCCTCCTACTCCTAATGTCCCAGCTGCCTCCCTTTTTTCTTCTGTTCCTCCCATCCTCAGGCCCGCCTCTCCTCACCCCCTGTCCTATCTGAGCCTATCCTCTCTCTGCTGATGCTCCAGTGGTGGGGCGTCTGTACATGCAGCCAGTACCTTGTGTAAGGAAATGGCCAGAGACATCCTCCTTACAGGTAACCCACTGCCTTTGGAGGCTGGGTATGTTCTCATGTAATGGGAGGGAGGGTTAGTGCAGTGTAATGCAGTGATGTAGTGTGGGGAGTTAGTGCTGTTATGTAGTGTCTGTGTGTGTGTGTGTGGGGGGGGGGGGCGCAGAGTAGTGATGTAGTATGGGTGGGTAGTGTAGTGGTGCCGAGTTGGCAGGTAGGAAAGTGCTGTTACTGTATGTACTGTGGGGAGGCAGTGCATTAAAGTAGTATGGTGATTTAGTGTAACAATAGTGTGTGGAGAGGTAACGCAGCAATGTGATGTGGGAATGTAGCTAGCCACGTGGTGCAGGAAGGTAGCGCAGTAATGTGGTGCGGGAAGGTAGCGCAGTAATGTGGTGCGGGAAGGTAGCGCAGTAATGTGGTGCGGGAAGGTAGCGCAGTAATGTGGTGCGGGAAGGTAGCGTAGTAATGTGGTGCGGGAAGGTAGCGCAGTAATGTGGTGCGGGAAGGTAGCGTAGTAATGTGGTGCGGGAAGGTAGCGCAGTAATGTGGTGCAGGAAGGTAGCGTAGTAATGTGGTGCGGGAAGGTAGCGCAGTAATGTGGTGCGGGAAGGTAGCGCAGTAATGTGGTGCGGGAAGGTAGCGTAGTAATGTGGTGCGGGAAGGTAGCGCAGTAATGTGGTGCGGGAAGGTAGCGTAGTAATGTGGTGCGGGAAGGTAGCGCAGTAATGTGGTGCGGGAAGGTAGCGCAGTAATGTGGTGCGGGAAGGTAGCGTAGTAATGTGGTGCGGGAAGGTAGCGCAGTAATGTGGTGCAGGAAGGTAGCGCAGTAATGTGTAGCTGGAAGGTAGCGTAGTAATGTGCTGCAGGAAGGTAGATACCATTAACACCTATTCCTCCTACAGCCGCATGGAGACCTAGTATGCAGCAAGGGGGTGGGTACTCTGACACTATCTCTTTCCCTGACATTGTTTCTCTCCCTGTCACTGTCTTTCTTTCTCTCCCTGACAATGTCTCTGTTCCTCTCTCTCTATTCCTGACACACTCTCTCTCCTTGACACTTATCTCTTTCTGATTGAAACCCTGTTCTTTTGCCCTCTCTGTCTTTCCCGCTTTCTCTCCCTAACACACTCTCTCTTTCACTCCCCTCCCTTTCTTGCTCCTCCCCCTTCTCTCTATCTCTGACACCATCTCTCTTTCCAACACCCTCTCTCGTTCTTTCTCCCTCTCTACCTCTTTCTCTCCATGACACTTTCTTACTCTCTCTTGCTCCCCTCTCCATCTCTCTCCCTCCCTGACACACTCTATCTCTCTGTCACTCTCGTTCCCCTCCCCATCTTGCTCCTCCACCCTCTTGCTCTCTCCCCTCTCATCCCTTTCTCCCTGACACTCTCTCGCGCCTCTTATCGCTTTCTCGGATTCCCTCTTTTTCCATTAAAACATCTCTCTTGCTCCCTGACGCCCCCCTCTCTCTTCTTGCTCCTCTCTCTCCCCCTTACATCTTTTTTGTCTCTCACTCCTCTCACTCACTCCCTCTCATGCTCCCCCAAAGGGCATTGTTGTGACAATGATAGGGTGGAGTAGGGGGCCTTGCTATTGCTATCGGTCCCACCACCTTCTAGTTATGCCCCTGGAGGTAGCGTAGTGATATATTGCAATGATGTAGTGTGGATAAGTATCTCAGAGAGGGTGTAGTATGGTATGCCGGCAGCCGGGCACCCGGCGACCAGCATACCGGCGCCGGGAGCCCACCCGCCGGCATACCGACAGCGTGGCGAGCGCAAAGGAGCCCCTTGCGGGCTCAGTGCTATTTATTCTCCCTCCAGGGGGGTCGTGGACCCCCATGAGGGAGAATATCTGTCGGTATGCCGGGTGTCGGGATTCCAGCGCCGGTATACTGTCCGCCGGGATCCCGACATTCGGCATACTGAAGACCACCCTCTCAGTGATATGGTGTGCGGATGTAGTGTGGGGAAGAAGCACAGTAATGTAATGAGGGGAGGTAACATAGTTATAACATAGCTGTTTAGGTTAAAAAAAAAAAAAGCAGTTTGTCCATCGAGTTTAACCTATATTTCTCTGACGTCCTAGTGGATGCTGGGAACTCCGTAAGGACCATGGGGAATAGCGGCTCCGCAGGAGACTGGGCACAAAAGTAAAGCTTTAGGACTACCTGGTGTGCACTGGCTCCTCCCCCTATGACCCTCCTCCAAGCCTCAGTTAGATTTTTGTGCCCGGCCGAGAAGGGTGCACACTAGGGGCTCTCCTGAGCTTCTTAGTGAAAGTTTAGTTTTAGGTTTCTTATTTTCAGTGAGACCTGCTGGCAACAGGCTCACTGCATCGAGGGACTAAGGGGAGAAGAAGCGAACTCACCTGCGTGCAGAGTGGATTGGGCTTCTTAGGCTACTGGACACCATTAGCTCCAGAGGGACCGAACACAGGCCCAGCCTCGGAGCTCGGTCCCAGAGCCGCGCCGCCGGCCCCCTTACAGAGCCAGAAGCAAGAAGAGGTCCGGAAAAATCGGCGGCAGAAGACATCCTGTCTTCACCAAGGTAGCGCACAGCACTGCAGCTGTGCGCCATTGCTCCTCAGCACACTTCACACTTCGGTCACTGAGGGTGCAGGGCGCTAGGGGGGGGGCGCCCTGAGCAGCAATAAAAACACCTTGGCTGGCGAAAATACATCACATATAGCCCCCAGGGCTATATGGATGAATTTTAACCCCTGCCAGATTCCACAGAAAAACGGGAGAAAAGGCCGCCGAGAAGGGGGCGGAGCCTATCTCCTCAGCACACTGGCGCCATTTTCTCTCATAGCTCCGTTGGAAGGAAGCTCCCTGGCTCTCCCCTGCAGTTACTACACTACAGAAAGGGGTTAAAAAAGAGAGGGGGGCACTAATTAGGCGCAGTATAACAATACAGCAGCTATAAGGGGAAAAACACTTATATAAGGTTATCCCTGTATATATATATAGCGCTCTGGTGTGTGCTGGCATACTCTCCCTCTGTCTCCCCAAAGGGCTAGTGGGGTCCTATCCTCTATCAGAGCATTCCCTGTGTGTGCTGTGTGTCGGTATGTTGTGTCGACATGTATGAGGAGGAAAATGAGGTGGAGGCGGAGCAATTGCCTGTAACAGAGATGTCACCCCCTAGGGAGTCGACACCTGATTGGATGAGCTTATGGAAGGAATTATGTGACAGTGTCAGCTCTTTACAAAAGATTGATGACATGAGACAGCCGGCGATTCAGCCTGTGCCTGTCCAGGTGTCTCAAAAGCCATCTGGGGCTCTAAAACGCCCGTTACCGCAGGTGGCAGATACAGACGCCGACACGGATACTGACTCCAGTGTCGACGATTAAGAGACGATTGTGACTTCCAGTAGGGCCACACGTTACATGATTGAGGCTATGGAAAATGTTTTTACACATTTCTGATAATACCAGTACCACTAAAAAGGGTATTATGTTGGGTGAGAAAAAACTGCCTGTAGTTTTTCCTGCATCTGAGGAATTAAATGAAGTGTGTGATGAGGCGTGGGTTTCCCCCGATAAAAACTGTTAATTCCTAAAAAGTTATTAGCATCATACCCCTTCCCGCCAGAGGATAGGGCACGTTGGGAAACACCCCTTAGGGTGAATAAAGCGCTCACACGCTTGTCTAAACAGGTGGCACTACCGTCCCCGGATACGGCCGCCCTTAAGGAACCTGCTGACAGAAAGCAGTAAAATATCCTAAAATGTATATACACTCACACGGGTGTGATACTGCGACCAGCAATCGCCTCAGCCTGGATGTGCAGTGCTGGGGTGGCTTGGTCGGATTCCCTGACTGACAATATTGATACCCTAGATAGGGACAGTATATTACTAACTATAGAGCATTTAAAAGATGCATTTCTATATATGCGTGATGCACAGAGGGATATTTGCCGACTGGCATCAAGAGTAAGTGCGCTGTCCATTTCTGCCAGAAGAGGGCTATGGACAAGACAGTGGTCAGGTGATGCTGATTCCAAAAGGCATATGGAAGTATCGCCTTATAAAAGGGAAGAGTTATTTGGGGTAGGTCTAACAGACCTGGTGGCCACGGCACCAGCTGGAAAATCCACATTTTTACCCCAGGTAGCTTCTCAACCTAAGAAGACGCCGTATTATCAGGCGCAGTCCTTTCGGCCCCATAAGGGCAAGCGGGCAAAAGGCGCCTCTTTTCTGCCCCCTGGCAGAGGGAGAGGAAAAAGGCTGCAGCAAACAGCCAATTCCCAGGAACAAAAGCCCTCTCCCGCCTCCGCAAAGTCCTCAGCATGACGCTGGGGCTTTACAAGCGGTCTCAGGCACGGTGGGGGCCCGTCTCAAGAAATTCGAGACGTCTCCCCCTCGCCGTTTTCATAAAGCCTGCTTTACCGACGTCTCCCTCAGACAGGGAGACAGTATTGCAAGCCATTCACAGGCTGTATTCCCAGCAGGTGATAATCAAGGTACCCCTCCTGCAACAGGGAAAGGGATACTATTCCACACTATTTGTGGTACCGAAGCCAGACGGCTCGGTAAGACCAATTTTAAATCTAAAATCCTTGAACACTTACATACAAAGGTTCAAATTCAAGATGGAGTCACTCAGAGCAGTGATTGCAAACCTGGAAGAAGGGGACTATATGGTCTCTCTGGACATCAAAGATGCTTACCTACATGTCCCAATTTACCCTTCTCCAAGGGTACCTCAGGTTTGTGGTACAGAACTGTCACTATCAGTTTCAGACGCTGCCGTTTGGATTGTCCACGGCACCCCGGGTCTTTACCAAGGTAATGGCCGAAATGATGATACTCCTTCGAAAGAAGGGAGTTTTAGTTATCCCTTACTTGGACGATCTCCTGATAAGGGCAAGATCCAGGGAACAGTTGGAAGTCGGGGTAGCACTATCTCAGATAGTGCTGCGGCAGCACGGTTGGATTCTCAATATTCCAAAATCGCAGCTGATCCCGTCGACACGCCTTCTATTCCTAGGGATGATCCTGGACACAGTCCAGAAAAAAGTGTTTTCTCCCGGAGGAGAAAGCCAGGGAGTTATCCGAACTAGTCAGAAACCTCCTAAAACCAGGCCAAGTATCAGTGCACAAGAGTCCTGGGAAAAATGGTGGCTTCCTACGAAGCAATTCCATTCGGCAGATTCCACGCAAGAACTTTCCAGTGGGACCTGCTGGACAAATGGTCCGGATCGCATCTTCAGATGCATCAGCGGATAACCCTGTCACCAAAGACAAGGGTGTCTCTCCTGTGGTGGTTGCAGAGTGCTCACCTTCTAGAGGGCCGCAGATTCGGCATTCAGGACTGGGTCCTGGTGACCACGGATGCCAGCCTGCGAGGCTGGGGAGCAGTCACACAGGGAAGAAATTTCCAGGGCTTGTGGTCAAGCCTGGAGACATCACTTCACATAAATATTTTGGAGCTAAGGGCCATTTACAGTGCCCTAAGCCAAGCAAGACCTCTGCTTCAAGGTCAGCCGGTGCTGATCCAGTCGGACAACATCACGGCAGTCGCCCACGTAAACAGACAGGGCGGCACAAGAAGCAGGAGGGCAATGGCAGAAGCTGCAAGGATTAAGAAAAACCAAAGGGGGACATGATGGCGTCCCGCCTAAACAAAAAATTGGACAGGTATTGCGCCAGGTCAAGGGACCCTCAGGCAATAGCTGTGGACGCTCTGGTAACACCGTGGGTGTACCAGTCAGTGTATGTGTTCCCTCCTCTTCCTCTCATACTAAAAGTACTGAGAATTATAAGACGGAGGGGAGTAAGAACTATACTCGTGGCTCCGGATTGGCCAAGAAGGACTTGGTACCCGGAACTTCAAGAGATGCTCACGGAGGACCCGTGGCCTCTACCTCTAAGAAGGGACCTGCTCCAGCAAGGACCCTGTCTATTCCAAGACTTACCGCGGCTGCGTTTGACGGCAGGGCGGTTGAACGCCGGATCCTGAAGGAAAAAGGCATTCCGGATGAAGTCATCCCTACCCTGGTCAAGCCAGGAAGGATGTAACCGCAAAGCATTATCACCGCATTTGGCGAAAATATGTTGCGTGGTGCGAGGCCAGTAAGGCCCCGATGGAGGAATTTCAACTAGGTCGATTCCTGCATTTCCTGTAAACAGGAGTGTCTATGGGCCTAAAATTGGGGTCCATTAAGGGTCAATTTTCTTCCAGAAAGAACTAGCTTCACTACCTGAAGTTCAGACGTCTGTAAAAGGGGTACTGCATATACAGCCTCCTTTTGTGTCTCCAGTGGCACCTTGGGATCTCAATGTAGTTTTGGGGTTCCTAAAGTCACATTGGTTTGAACCACTTGAATCTGTGGAGTTAAAATATCTCACATGGAAAGTGGTCATGTTGTTGGCCCTGGCCTCGGCCAGGCACGTGTCAGAATTGGCGGGCTTTATCCTGTAAAAGCCCTTATCTGATCTTCCATTCAGACAGGGCGGAATTGAGGACTCGTCCTCATTTTCTCCCTAAGGTGGTTTCAGTGTTTCATCTGAACCAACCTATTGTGGTACCTGCGGCTACTAGTGACTTGGAGGACTCCAAGTTGTTGGACGTAGTCAGGGCCTTGAAAATATATGTTTCCAGGACGGCTGGAGTCAGGAAATCTGACTCGCTGTTTATCCTGTATGCACCCAACAAGCTGGGTGCTCCTGCTTCTAAGCAGACTATTGCTCGTTGGATTTGTAGTACAATTCAGCTTGCACATTCTGTGGCAGGCCTGCCACAGCCAAAATCTGTAAAAGCCCATTCCACAAGGAAGGTGGGCTCATCTTGGGCGGCTGCCCGAGGGGTCTCGGCGTTACAACTTTGCCGAGCAGCTACTTGGTCAGGGGCAAACACGTTTGCTAAATTCTACAAATTTGATACCCTGGCTGAGGAGGACCTGGAGTTCTCTCATTCGGTGCTGCAGAGTCATCCGCACTCTCCCGCCCGTTTGGGAGCTTTGGTATAATCCCCATGGTCCTTACGGAGTTCCCAGCATCCACTAGGACGTCAGAGAAAATAAGAATTTACTTACCGATAATTCTATTTCTCGTAGTCCGTAGTGGATGCTGGGCGCCCATCCCAAGTGCGGATTGTCTGCAATACTTGTACATAGTTATTGTTACAAAAATCGGGTTATTATTGTTGTGAGCCATCTTTTCAGAGGCTCCTCTGTTATCATGCTGTTAACTGGGTTCAGATCACAGGTTGTACGGTGTGATTGGTGTGGCTGGTATGAGTCTTACCCGGGATTCAAAATTCTTCCTTATTGTGTACGCTCGTCCGGGCACAGTATCCTAACTGAGGCTTGGAGGAGGGTCATAGGGGGAGGAGCCAGTGCACACCAGGTAGTCCTAAAGCTTTACTTTTGTGCCCAGTCTCCTGCGGAGCCGCTATTCCCCATGGTCCTTACGGAGTTCCCAGCATCCACTACGGACTACGAGAAATAGAATTATCGGTAAGTAAATTCTTATTTTCTCGAACGTCCTAGTGGATGCTGGGGACTCCGTAAGGACCATGGGGAATAGACGGGCTCCGCAGGAGACAGGGCACTTTAAGAAAGAATTTGGATACTGGTGTGCTCTGGCTCCTCCCTCTATGTCCGTCCTCCAGACCCCAGTTTGTATCTGTGCCCGGGCGAGCTGGGTGCTACTTAGTGAGCTCTCCTGAGCTTGCTAAAAAGAAAGTATTTTGTTAGGTTTTTTTATTTTCAGAGAGATCTGCTGGCAACAGACTCTCTGCTACGTGGGACTGAGGGGAGAGAAGCAGCCCTACTCACTGAAGATAGGTCCTGCTTAGGCTACTGGACACCATTAGCTCCAGAGGGATCGTACACAGGATCGCACCCTTGGTCGTCCGATCCCGGAGCCGCGCCGCCGTCCCCCTCGCAGAGCTGGAAGACAGAAGCCGGTGACAGAAGCAAGAAGACTTCGAAATCGGCGGCAGAAGACTCCAGTCTTCATATGAGGTAGCGCACAGCACTGCAGCTGTGCGCCATTGCTCCCACACTAAACCCACATACTCCGGTCACTGTAGGGTGCAGGGCGCAGGGGGGGGGCGCCCTGGGCAGCAATTAGAGACCTCTTGGCAAAAGTGGGCATATATACAGTTGGGCACTGTATATATGCATGGGCCCCCGCCATATTTTTACACAGAATCGCGGGACAGAAGCCCGCCGCTGAGGGGGCGGGGCTTGTTCCTCAGCACTCACCAGCGCCATTTTCTCTCCACAGCTCCGCTGAGAGGAAGCTCCCCAGGCTCTCCCCTGCAGAATCACGGTAGAAGAGGGTAAAAAGAGAGGGGGGGGGGGCACATAAATTTGGCGCAAAAACAGTATATACAGCAGCTACTGGGTTAACACTAAGTTACTGTGTGATTCCTGGGACATATAGCGCTGGGGTGTGTGCTGGCATACTCTCTCTCTGTCTCTCCAAAGGGCCTTGTGGGGGAACTGTCTTCAAATAGAGCATCCCCTGTGTGTGTGGTGTGTCGGTACGCTTGTGTCGGCATGTTTGAAGAGGAAGGTTATGTGGAAACAGAGCGGGGACAAATGATTGTGGGGTCGGCGCCGACACCCGATTGGATGGATATGTGGAAGGTTTTAAATGATAATCTTACTTCCTTGCATAAAAGGTTGGATAAAGCTGAAGCCTTCGGACAGCCGGGGTCTCAGCCCATGCCTGATCCTATGTCGCAGAGGCCGTCAGGGTCTCAGAAGCGCCCACTATCCCAAATTGTTGACACAGATATCGACACGGATTCTGACTCCAGTGTCGATGGCGATGATGCAAAGTTACAGCCTAAAATGGCTAAAGCCATCCGTTACATGATTATAGCAATGAAAGATGTGTTGCACATCACAGAGGAAACCCCAGTCCCTGACAAGAGGGTTTATATGTATGGGGAAAAAAGGCAAGAGGTGACCTTTCCCCCTTCACATGAGTTAAATGAGTTATGTGAAAAGGCTTGGGAATCTCCAGATAGAAAACTGCAGATTTCCAAACGGATGCTTATGGCGTATCCTTTCCCGCCAACGGACAGGTTACGCTGGGAATCCTCCCCTAGGGTAGACAAAGCTTTAACGCGATTATCCAAGAGGGTAGCCCTGCCGTCACAGGATACGGCCACCCTAAAAGATGCTGCGGATAGAAAGCAGGAGGGTATCCTGAAGTCCGTTTATACACATTCAGGTACCTTACTAAGGCCGGCGATTGCGTCGGCCTGGATGTGTAGTGCTGTAGCAGCATGGACAGATACCTTATCTGAGGAACTTGATACCTTGGACAAGGATACTATATTACTGACCCTGGGGCATATAAAAGACGCTGTCCTTTATATGAGAGATGCTCAAAGAGACATTAGCCTACTGGGCTCTAGAATAAATGCAATGTCGATTTCTGCCAGAAGGGTCCTGTGGACTCGGCAATGGACAGGAGATGCCGACTCAAAAAGGCACATGGAGGTTTTACCTTACAAGGGTGAGGAGTTGTTTGGGGAGGGTCTCTCGGACCTGGTCTCCACAGCTACGGCTGGAAAGTCAAATTTTTTGCCATATGTTCCCTAACAACCTAAGAAAGCACCGTATTACCAAATGCAGTCCTTTCGATCACAAAAAGGCAAGAAAGTCCGAGGTGCGTCCTTTCTTGCCAGAGGCAGGGGTAGAGGAAAGAAGCTGCACAATACAGCTAGTTCCCAGGAACGGAAGTCCTCCCCGGCTTCCACTAAATCCACCGCATGACGCTGGGGCTCCACAGGCGGAGCTAGGTCCGGTGGGGGCGCGTCTCCGAAATTTCAGCCACAAGTGGGTTCACTCCCAGGTGGATCCCTGGGCTATAGAGATTGTGTCTCAGGGATACAAGCTGGAATTCGAAGAGATGCCCCCTCACCGTTACCTCAAATCAGCCCTGCCAGCTTCCCCCTTAGAGAGGGAAATAGTGTTAGCTGCAATTCACAAATTGTATCTTCAGCAGGTGGTGGTATAGGTTCCCCTCCTTCAACAGGGAAGGGGTTACTATTCGACCATGTTTGTGGTACCGAAACCGGACGGTTCGGTCAGACCCATATTGAATTTAAAATCCCTGAACATATACCTGAAAAGGTTCAAGTTCAAGATGGAATCGCTCAGAGCGGTCATCGCAAGCCTGGAAGGGGGGGATTTTATGGTGTCTCTGGACATAAAGGATGCTTACCTTCATGTCCCCATTTATCCACCTCATTAGGAGTACCTCAGATTTGTGGTACAGGATTGTCATTACCAATTCCAGACGTTGCCGTTTGGTCTCTCTACGGCACCGAGAATATTTACCAAGGTAATGGCGGAAATGATGGTGCTCCTGCGACGGCAAGGAGTCACAATTATCCCATACTTGGACGATCTCCTCATAAAGGCGAGGTCCAGAGAGCAGTTGCTGATCAGCGTGGCACGCTCTCGGGAAGTGTTATAACAGCACGGCTGGATTCTAAATATTCCAAAATCGCAGTTGATTCCTACGACTCGTCTGCCCTTCCTGGGCATGATTCTGGACACAGGCCAGAAGAGGGTTTATCTCCCGATGGAGAAGGCTCAGGAGCTCATGACACTGGTCAGTGACCTATTAAAACCAAAGCAGGTGTCGGTGTATCACTGCACGCGAGTCCTGGGAAAGATGGTGGCATCATACGAGGCCATTCCCTTCGGCAGGTTCCATGCGAGGACCTTTCAATGGGATCTGTTGGACAAGTGGTCCGGATCACATCTACAAATGCATCGGCTGATCACCCTATCCCCCAGGGCCAGGGTGTCTCTCCTGTGGTGGCTGCAGAGTGCTCACCTTCACGAAGGCCGCAGATTCGGCATTCAGGACTGGGTCCTGGTAACCACGGACGCAAGCCTCCGAGGGTGGGGAGCAGTCACACAGGGAAGAAATTTCCAAGGTCTGTGGTCAAGTCAGGAGACTTGCCTTCACATCAACATCCTGGAACTAAGGGCAATATACAACGCCCTACGTCAAGCGGAGACCCTGCTTCGCGACCGATCGGTGCTGATTCAGTCAGACAACATCACCGCAGTGGTTCATGTAAACCGCCAAGGCGGCACAAGGAGCAGGGTGGCGATGACGGAAGCCACCAGAATTCTTCGCTGGGCGGAGAATCACGTAAGTGCACTGTCAGCAGTGTTCATTCCGGGAGTGGACAACTGGGAAGCAGACTTCCTCAGCAGGCACGACCTCCACCCGGGAGAGAGGGGACTTCATCAAGAAGTCTTCACGCAGATTGCAAGTCGGTGGGAACTGCCACAAGTAGACATGATGGCATCCCGCCTCAACAAAAAGCTACAGAGGTATTGCGCCAGGTCAAGAGACCCTCAGGCGATAGCTGTAGACGCACTAGTGACACCGTGGGTGTTCCATTCGGTCTATGTATTTTCTCCTCTTCCTCTCATACCCAAGGTGCTGAGAATCATAAGAAGAAGAGGAGTGAGAACAATACTCATTGTTTCGGATTGGCCAAGAAGGACTTGGTATCCAGAGCTGCAAGAAATGCTCACAGAGGACCCATGGCCTCTGCCTCTAAGACAGGACTTGTTGCAACAGGGGCCCTGTCTGTTCCAAGACTTACCGCGGCTGCGTTTGACGGCATGGCGGTTGAACGCCGGATCCTAGCAGAAAAAGGCATTCCGGATGAGGTTATTCCTACGCTGATAAAGGCTAGGAAGGACGTGACGGCTAAACATTATCACCGTATATGGCGAAAATATGTTGCTTGGTGTGAGGCAAGGAATGCCCCTACGGAGGAATTCCAGCTGGGCCGTTTCCTTCACTTCCTACAGTCGGGAGTGACTTTGGGCCTAAAATTGGGTTCCATTAAGGTCCAGATTTCGGCCCTATCCATTTTCTTTCAAAAAGAACTGGCTTCTCTTCCTGAAGTTCAGACGTTTGTAAAGGGAGTGCTGCATATTCAGCCCCCTTTTGTGGCGCCTTGGGATCTTAACGTGGTGTTGAGTTTCCTGAAGTCACACTGGTTTGAGCCACTTAAAACCGTGGAGTTAAAATTTCTCACGTGGAAGGTGGTCATGCTATTAGCCTTGGCTTCAGCTAGGCGTGTGTCAGAATTAGCGGCTTTGTCACATAAAAGCCCCTATCTGGTTTTCCATATGGACAGGGCGGAATTGCGGACCCGTCCGCAATTTCTGCCAAAAGTGGTGTCATCTTTTCATATGAACCAACCTATTGTGGTGCCTGTGGCTACTCGTGACTTGGAGGATTCCGAGTTACTAGATGTGGTCAGGGCTTTGAAGGATTATGTAGCCAGAACGGCTAGAGTCAGGAAAACTAAGTCACTGTTTATCCTGTATGCACCCAACAAGCTGGGTGCTCCTGCTTCAAAGCAAACTATTGCTCGCTGGATCTGTAACACGATTCAGCAGGCTCATTCTGCGGCTGGATTGCCGCTGCCAAAATCAGTAAAAGCCCATTCCACAAGGAAGGTGGGCTCTTCTTGGGCGGCTGCCCGAGGGGTCTCGGCATTACAGCTTTGCCGAGCGGCTACTTGGTCGGGTTCAAACACTTTTGCAAAGGTCTACAAGTTTGATACCCTGGCTGAGGAGGACCTTGTGTTTGCTCAATCGGTGCTGCAGAGTCATCCGCACTCTCCCGCCCGTTTGGGAGCTTTGGTATAATCCCCATGGTCCTTACGGAGTCCCCAGCATCCACTAGGACGTTAGAGAAAATAAAATTTTACTTACCGGTAAATCTATTTCTCGTAGTCCGTAGTGGATGCTGGGCGCCTGTCCCAAGTGCGGACTTCTTCTGCAATGCTTGTATATAGTTATTGCTTACATAAGGGTTATGTTATGGTTGCATCATGGTTGATCTGATGCTCTATTGTTGTTCATACTGTTAACTGGGTAAGCTTATCACAAGTTATACGGTGTGATTGGTGTGGCTGGTATGAGTCTTGCCCTGGATTCCAAAATCCTTTCCTTGTACTGTCAGCTCTTCCGGGCACAGTTTCTTTAACTGAGGGAGGAGCCAGAGCACACCAGTATCCAAATTCTTTCTTAAAGTGCCCTGTCTCCTGCGGAGCCCGTCTATTCCCCATGGTCCTTACGGAGTCCCCAGCATCCACTACGGACTACGAGAAATAGATTTACCGGTAAGTAAAATCTTATTTTAATCTAATTATTAGAGGTCGTGTCCTTGGATATCTTTTTCAGCTAAAAATTTGTCTAACCCTTTATTAAACTTATCAATTGAGTCAGCGAAAACAACCTTCTCAGGCAGAGAATTCCATATATTTATCGCCCTCACTGTGAAGAAACCCTTCCTTCACTGGGTATGAAAAGTTCTCTCATCTAACCTTAGAGGGTGGCCACGCATTCTGAGTACTGAACTCTCGAACCATAGATCTCTTGAAGTAGCATAGTGATGCGGTGTGAGGAGGTAGCATAGTGATGTATGTGAGGAGGTAGCATAGTGATGTGGTGTGGGGAGGTAGCTTAGTGATGTGGTGTGGGGAGGTAGCATAGTGATGTGGTGTGAGGAGTTAGCATAGTGATGTGGTGTGAGGAGGTAGCATAGTGATGTGGTGTGAGGAGGTAGCATAGTGATGTGGTGTGAGGAGGTAGCATAGTGATGTGGTGTGAGGAGGTAGCATAGTGATGTGGTGTGAGGAGGTAGCATAGTGATGTGGTGTGAGGAGGTAGCATAGTGATGTGGTGTGAGGAGGTAGCATAGTGGTGTGGGGAGGTAGCATAGTGATGTGGTGTGGGGAGGTAGCACAGTGATATGAGGTGGGGTGGTAGCATAGTGGTGTAGTGTGGGGAGGTAGCATAGTGATGTGGTGTGGGGAGGTAGCATAGTGATGCGGTGTAAGGAGGTAGCATAGTGATGCGGTGTGAGGAGGTAGCATAGTGGTGTGAGGAGGTAGCATAGTGATGTGGTGTGGGGAGGTAGCATAGTGATGTGGTGTGGGGAGGTAACATAGTGGTGTGGTGTGGGGAGGTAACATAGTGGTGTGGTGTGGGGAGGTAGCATAGTGGTGTGGGGAGGTAGCATAGTGATGTGGTGTGGGGAGGTAGCATAGTGCTGTGATGTGGGGAGGTAGCATAGTGATGTGGTGTGGGGAGGTAGCATAGTGCTGTGATGTGGGGAGGTAGCATAGTGATGTGGTGTGGGGAGGTAGCATAGTGATGTGGTGTGAGGAGGTAGCATAGTGATGTGGTGTGAGGAGGTAGCTTAGTGATGTGGTTTGAGGAGGTAGCTTAGTGATGTGGTTTGAGGAGGTAGCTTAGTGATGTGGTTTGAGGAGGTAGCTTAGTGATGTGGTGTGAGGAGGTAGCTTAGTGATGTGGTGTGAGGAGGTAGCTTAGTGATGTGGTGTGAGGAGGTAGCTTAGTGATGTGAGGAGGTAGCATATTAATGTGGTGTGAGGAGGTAGCTTAGTGATGTGGTGTGTGGAGGTATAGTGATGTGGTGTGTGGAGGTATAGTGATGTGGTGTGTGGAGGTATAGTGATGTGGTGTGAGGAGGTATAGTGATGTGGTGTGAGGAGGAGGCATAGTGATGTGGTGTGAGGAGGTAGCATAGTGATGTGGTGTGAGGAGGTAGCTTAGTGATGTGAGGAGGTAGCATAGTAATGTGGTGTGAGGAGGTAGCTTAGTGATGTGGTGTGTGGAGGTATAGTGATGTGGTGTGTGGAGGTATAGTGATGTGGTGTGTGGAGGTATAGTGATGTGGTGTGAGGAGTTAGAATAGTGATGTGGTGTGAGGAGGTAGCATAGTGATGTGGTGTGAGGAGGTAGCATAGTGATGTGGTGTGAGGAGGTAGCATAGTGATGTGGTGTGAGGAGGTAGCATAGTGATGTGGTGTGAGGAGGTAGCATAGTGATGCGGTGTGAGGAGGTAGCACAGTGATGCGGTGTGGGGAGGGAGCATAGTGATGCGGTGTGGGGAGGGAGCATAGTGATGCGGTGTGAGGAGGTAGCATAGTGATGCGGTGTGAGGAGGTAGCATAGTGATGTGGTGTGAGGAGGTAACACAGTGATGCAGTGTGGGGCGGTAGCACAGTGATGCGGTGTGGGGCGGTAGCACAGTGATGCGGTAGCATAGTGATGTGGTGTGGGGAGGCAGCACAGTGATGTGGTGTGAGGAGGTAGCATAGTAATGTGGTGTGGGGAGGTAGCTTAGTGATGTGGTGTGACGAGGTAGCATAGTGATGCGGTGTGGGGAGGTAGCATAGTAATGCGGTGTGAGGAGGTAGCATAGTGATGTGGTGTAAGGAGGTAGCTTAGTGATGCGGTGTGGGGAGGTAGCATAGTGATGCGGTGTGGGGAGGTAGTGATGCAGTGTGGGGCGGTAGCACAGTGATGCGGCAGCATAGTGATGTGGTGTGGGGAGGTAGCATAGCGATGTGGTGTGGAGAGGTAGCATAGCGATGTGGTGTGAGGAGGTAGCATAGTGGAGGTAGCATAGTGATGTGGTGTGAGGAGGTAGCATAGTGATGTGGTGTGAGGAGGTAGCATAGTGATGTAGTGTGAGGAAGTAGCATAGTGATGTGGTGTGGGGAGGTAGCATAATGATGTGATGTGGTGTGAGGAGGTAGCATAGTGATGTGATGTGGTGTGGGGAGGTAGCTTAGTGGTGTGAGGAGGTAGCATAGTGGTGTGGTGAGGTAGCATAGTGATGTGGTGTGGGGAGGTAGCATTGTGATGCTGTGTGAGTAGGTAGCATAGTGATGTGGTGTGAGGAGGTAGCATAGTGATGTGGTGTGGGGAGGTAGCATAGTGATGTGGTGTGAGAGGTAGCATAGTGATGCGGTGTGAGGAGGTAGCATAGTGATGCGGTGTGAGGAGGTAGCATAGTGATGCGGTGTGAGGAGGTAGCATAGTGATGCGGTGTGAGGAGGTAGCATAGTGATGCGGTGTGAGGAGGTAGCATAGTGGTGTGAGGAGGTAGCATAGTGATGCGGTGTGGGGAGGTAGCACAGTGATGCAGTGTGGGGCGGTAGCACAGTGATGCGGCAGCATAGTGATGTGGTGTGGGGAGTTAGCATAGCGATGTGGTGTGGGGAGGTAGCATAGTGATGTGGTGTGAGGAGGTAGCATAGTGATGTGGTGTGAGGAGGTAGCATAGTGATGTGGTGTGAGGAGGTAGCATAGTGATGTGGTGTGAGGAGGTAGCATAGTGATGTGGTGTGAGGACGTAGCATAGTGATGTGGTGTGAGGAAGTAGCATAGTGATGTGGTGTGAGGACGTAGCATAGTGATGTGATGTGGTGTGAGGAGGTAGCATAGTGATGTGATGTGGTGTGGGGAGGTAGCTTAGTGATGTGGTGTGAGGAGGTAGCATAGTGGTGTGGGGAGGTAGCATAGTGATGTGGTGTGAGGAGGTAACAGTGGTGTGGTGTGGGGAGATAGCATAGTGATGTGGTGTGGGGAGGTAGCATAGTGATGCGGTGTGAGGAGGTAGCATAGTGATGCGGTGTGAGGAGGTAGTATAGTGGTGCGGTGTGAGGAGGTAGCATAGTGATGTGGTGTGAGAGGTAGCATAGTGATGCGGTGTGAGGAGGTAGCATAGTGATGCGGTGTGAGGAGGTAGTATAGTGGTGCGGTGTGAGGAGGTAGCATAGTGATGCGGTGTGAGGAGGTAGCTTAGTGATGCGGTGTGAGGAGGTAGCATAGTGGTGTGAGGAGGTAGCATAGTGATGTGGTGTGGGGAGGAAGCATAGTGATGTGGTGTGGGGAGGTAGCATAGTGATGCGGTGTGGGGAGGTAGCATAGTGATGTGGTGTGGGGAGGTAGCATAGTGATGCGGTGTGGGGAGGTAGCATAGTGATGCGGTGTGGGGAGGTAGCATAGTGATGCGGTGTGAGGAGGAAGCATAGTGGTGTGGGGAGGTAGCATTGTGATGCGGTGTGAGGAGGTAGCATAGTGATGTGAGGAGGTAGCAATAGGATGTGGTGTGAGGAGGTAGAATAGTGATGTGGTGTGAGGAGGTAGCATAGTGATGTGGTGTGAGGAGGTAGCATAGTGATGTGGTGTGGGGAAGTAGCATAGTGGTGTGTTGTGAGGAGGTATTATAGTGATGCGGTGTGAGGAGGTAGCATCATAGTGATGCAGTGTGAGGAGGTAGCATAGTGGTGTGGGGAGGTAGCATTATGATGCGGTGTGAGGAGGTAGCATAATGATGCTGTGTGAGGAGGTAGCATAGTGATGTGAGGAGGTAGCATAGTGATGTGGTGTGAGGAGGTAGCATAGTGATGTGGTGTGAGGAGGTAGCATAGTGATGCGTTGTGAGGAGATAGCATAGTGATGCGTTGTGAGGAGATAGCATAGTGATGCGGTGTGAGGAGGTAGCATAGTGATGCGGTGTGAGGAGGTAGCATAGTGATGCGGTGTGAGGAGGTAGCATAGTGATGTGAGGAGGTAGCATAGTGATGTGGTGTGAGGAGGTAGCATAGTGATGTGGTGTTAGGAGGTGGCATAGTGATGCGGTGTGGGGAGGTAGCATTGTGAGGAGGTAGCATAGTGGTGTGAGGAGGTAGCATAGTGATGTGGTGTGAGGAGGTAGCATAGTGATGTGGTGTGAGGAGGTAGCATAGTGATGTGGTGTGAGGAGGGGGCATAGTGATGTGGTGTGAGGAGGTGGCATAGTGATGTGGTGTGAGGAGGTGGCATAGTGATGTTGGTGTGAGGAGGTGGCATCGTGATGCGGTGTGGGGAGGTAGCATAGTGATGTGAGGCGGTAGCATAGTGATGTGGTGTGAGGAGGTAGCATAGTGATGTGGTGTGGGGAGGTAGCATAGTGATGTGGTGTGAGGAGGTGGCATAGTGAGGAGGTGTGGGGAGGTAGCATAGTGGTGTGAGGAGGTAGCATAGTGGTGTGAGGAGGTGGCATAGTGATGCGGTGTGGGGAGGTAGCATAGTGATATGAGGAGGTAGCATAGTGATGTGATGTGAGGAGGTAGCATAGTGATGCGGTGTGGGGAGGTAGCATAGTGACGTGAGGAGGTAGCAATAGGATGTGGTGTGAGGAGGTAGCATAGTGATGTGGTGTGAGGAGGTAGCATAGTGATGTGGTGTGAGGAGGTAGCATAGTGATGTGGTGTGGGGAGGTAGCATAGTGATGTGGTGTGGGGAGGTAGCATAGTGATGTGGTGTGGGGAGGTAGCATAGTGATGTGGTGTGGGGAGGTAGCATAGTGATGTGGTGTGGGGAGGTAGCATAGTGATGTGGTGTGGGGAGGTAGTGCAGTGATATAGTATGTCACCCCTACCCCCACCCTGGGGAGAACTTCTCCACTGCGGTGATCACACCACTTGCAACTGCACATAGTAGTCCTTTCCTAAATCTCAGCTCCAGGCCCATGTGGACCTTAATCTGGCACTGCGTATGTTCAATTCCTGCATATGAGGAGATCCCTGAGCTCCATCCCACGCCCCCTCAGAGATCCGCTGCATGTCCCCTCCAGGAATTTTCCAGCAGGGGAAGATTACAGGAGGAAGTTGGCACGTATGTGACTGCGTTGCACAGAGGCCACTTCTGAAGGAGAGTTCTGGCTCTGGCCTTCTTCAGGTGGCAGACGCCCCGGGAACTGATATCGGGAATGCTTCACATTCCTGATATTGGTAAATTTGGCAGCATCACATTCCCCATAGAAACCTATGGGAGATGCAGCTGCCGGCGGCAGTGGAGGGATCGCAGCAGATATCTGCTGTGGTACCTCCTACATACATTCAGGAGATACCTTATGTTTGTGGCCAACCCCCGAAAATTGATGTTTTCAGGGATAATGCCGCAAATATACTTTGGTCATGTGGAACCACAAACTCCAGAATGCCCTGGCTGCCAGGACCTGCTAGAGTTCCACAAACGTATCTAATGGTTTAAAGGAAGTTAATAGTCACCCAAATCTCTTAAATATCCACAGTATTATTCTACTAAATCTATGAGGAATCTTCTTCCTTCTGTTCTCCCCACTAGGAGCCAGCCCTCATCGTCCTATCAGGGTTTTATTCCTTTCTGTAGCATAGGACCTCTTCCCGACAGACAGAAAAATGACAGGAACAATGTCCCAGGTCTCGACCAGGGTTGAATCCGGGATCGTCCCGGGATGCGGTGCAGTGTGAACGGGTATGCTGGGTCAAGGCGACCCGGCACCCGTTTTCTGCATAGGAGAAGGCGGTGCTTGGAGATGATTATCTCCAAGCACAGCCTCCGGCAGAGTAAGAGGTGACATCACCAACCCGGCAATATGCCGGGTCAGGCCGCAAGTCTGAAGGGGTCTCAAGCCGGGTCGCACCTTGGAAGCACCTGTGTACACTTTCCCGGGTGCGACACGGCTATTGTCAGTGTGAAAGGGGTATCAATCAGCTCATATGTAATGCCTATGATTTGCGGCTATTGAGAACCAAAAATACGGTAATAATAAATACTCTCTTAGCTTATAGATTTAGGCACAGATACCTCCTGACATTTTGGCCTATTAAATTGGGACAAAACACAGCCCTCTGCGCCCAGACATGCCCACTTTCAGGTGAGCCCCGCCCCTTTTAAGATCTATGAAAACCCCCAATTGTGCAAATAACAAAGTACAATAAATAAAAGTAACAGCGCACCACTTACCCTTCTCCGTGGGAGCGGCCAACGGATCTTAGACACAAACCAGCCACTCATGACTAATGCTTCTAAATCTGCAACCTATCAAACTTCAGGAGCTGCGACAAACTCGTGTTACTCAACCGAGGTCAGGCAACAGAATAATCCCTAGTGTGCTGCCCTGGCTTATTACTCATGGTGTAGGACCATTATGATATCATAGCCGTGTCATAGCACAGACATTAGCAGCAGCTATACAGGCAAATACTGTATTTGTGTGACATTAAGTATTAGACTGTGTTTAGGGATAACAGGGGCAGAATAGCATACCCCCACCTGCCCCAACCCACATACCCAAGGGGCAATATTTTACCAAAATGGGCGGAGCTATGCAGATTGGGGCAAGGTTATTTTACCCCAGTGTCACATGTCTGAATGCTGTAAAGGGCTCAGGAATTGCCAAGCACCAAAGTAAACTTTGGGTAGGGGCCTGGTGGTGCTTCTCCAGCCTTCCAGGACACCCACCTTACAGGCCTGCCCATACCATTATAACATCCACTACACACATCAATCACCGAGCATGGAATGTCACACCATTTAGGCCTGGCAATGGTTCAGACCCAGTTGCCTAGTAGGCAGTTTCAGGAACTTGGTAGACCACTTTATGACCTGAGTCCCTAAGCCTCTGGGCCCCATAGCAATGGCACCTGCTACTCAGAGCATTGCTGGGCTTGCTGTAGATTTATAACGTAATTTTCTTTTACGTCCGAGAGGATGCTGGGGAGTCCGTAAGGACCATGGGAGGGGGTATAGACGGGCTCCGCAGGAGACATGGGCACTCCAAAGACTTTAGATGGGTGTGCACTGGCTCCTCCCTCTATGCCCCTCCCCCAGACCTCAGTTGGATCCTGTGCCCAGAGGAGACTGGGTGCACTGCGTGGGGAGCGCTACTGAGTTTCTCTGAAAAAATACTTTTTGTTAGGTTTTTTATTTTCAGGGAGTACTGCTGGCAACAGGCTCCCTGCATCGTGGGACTGAGGGGAGAGAAGCAGACCTACTTAAATGATAGGCTCTGCTTCTTAGGCTACTGGACACCATTAGCTCCAGAGGGTCGGAACGCAGGTCTCACCCTCGCCGTTCGTCCCGAAGCCGCGCCGCCGTCCTCCTCACAGAGCCGGAAGATAGAAGCCGGGTGAGTATGGAAGATAGAAGACTTCAAAGGTGGCAGAAGACTTCTGATCTTCTATGAGCCATTGCTCCCAACACACACACACTGGCGGCACTGATGGGTGCAGGGCGCAGGGGGGGCGCCCTGGGCAGCAATTATTAACCCTCTGTGGACACTGGCATAGATATATACTGCGGAGACAGTATATTGCAAAAACCCCCGCCAGTATAAAGATTTGAACGGGATCGAAGCCCGCCGGTAAGGGGGCGGATCTTGATTCCTCAGCACTAACCAGCGCCATTTTCTCCACAGCACGCTGCAGAGAAGCTGGCTCCCCGGACTCTCCCCTGCTGAACACAAGTACAGAGGGCAAAAAAGAGGGGGGGGCACATTTAATTGGCGCAGTGAGTATATTTATAAAAGAGCTGTACTGACTGGGTTTTATTCCAATGTCCGGTAGCGCTGGGTGTGTGCTGGCATACTCTCTGTCTCTCCAAACGGCCTTATTGGGGGACTGTCTCGATATATATTTTATATATATATATATATATATATATCCCTGAGTGTGTGGGGGTGTCGGTACGTGTGTGTCGGCATGTCTGAAGCGGAAGGCTCATCTAAGGAGGAGGTGGAGCAGATGATTGTGGTGTCTCCGTCGGCGACGCCGACACCTGATTGGCTGGATATGTGGAATGTTTTAAATGCAAATGTGTCTTTATTACATAAGAGAATGGACAAAGCAGAGTCCAGAGAAAAGACAGGGAGCCAATCCATGGCTTTGGCTGTATCACAGGGCCCTCCAGGGTCTCAGAAACGTCCCCTGTCCCAAGTAGCAGACACTGATACCGACACGGATTCTGACTCCAGTGTCGACTACGATGATGCGAGGTTACACCCAAGGGTGGCCAAAAGTATTCATTATATGATTATTGCAATAAAAGATGTTTTGCATATCACAGATGACCCCTCGGTCCCTGACACGAGGGTATGCATGTTTAAGAAAAAACAAACCTGAGGTAACCTTTCCCCCATCTCATGAGCTGAACGCGTTATTTGAAAAGGCTTGGGAAACTCCAGACAACAAACTGCAGATTCCCAAGAGAATTGTTATGGCGTATCCTTTCCCTGCACAGGACAGTTTACGGTGGGAATCCTCGCCCAGGGTGGACAAGGCTTTAACGCGCTTGTCCAAAAAGGTGGCGTTACTGTCTCCAGACACGGCAGCCCTCAAGGATCCTGCTGATCGCAGACAGGAAACTACCTTAAAATCAATTTATGCACATACAGGTGCCTTGCTCAGAACGGCAATAGCGTCGGCTTGGGTTTGTAGCGCTGTAGCAGCTTGGGCAGATACCTTGTCATCTGACATTGATACCCTAGATAGGGATAGCATTTTATTGACCTTAGGTCACATTAAAGACGCAGTCTTATATATGAGAGACGTTGGGCTGTTAGGTTCGAGAGCCAACGCCATGACGATTTCTGCTAGGTGAGCCCTGTGGACCCGCCAATGGACGGGTGATGCCGACTCAAAGAGACATATGGAAGTTTTGCCTTACAAGGGTGAGGTTTTATTTGGGAAGGTCTCGCGGACCTGGTTTTCACAGCTACCGCGGGTAAATCTACTTTTTTACCTTATGTTCCCCCACAGCAAAAGAAAACACCACAATATCAGATGCAGTCCTTTCGGTCGCATAAGTCCAGAAGAGGTCGGGGCTCTTCCTTCCTCTCCAGAGGTAAGGGTAGAGGGAAAAGAATGCCTGCTACGGCTAGTTCCCAGGAGCAGAAGTCCTCCCCGGCTTCTAATAAATCCACTGCATGACGCTGGGGCTCCTCTGAGGGAGTCCGCGCCGGTGGGGGCACGTCTTCGACTATTCAGCCACGTCTGGGTTCAGTCAGACGTGGATCCTTGGGCGATAGAAATTGTATCCCAAGGCTACAAGCTGGAATTCGAAGAGGTGCCTCCGCGCCGATTTTTCAAATCGGCTTTACCAGCTTCTCCCCCAGAATGGGAGACAGTTTTAGCTGCAATTCAAAAACTGTGTCAACAACAAGTGATTGTCAAGGTTCCCCTAGTGCAACAGGGGAAGGGGTACTATTCAACCCTGTTTGTGGTCCTGAAACCGGATGGCTCGATCAGACCCATTCTAAATCTAAAATACCTAAACCTGTACTTAAAAAAGTTCAAATTCAAGATGGAATCGCTCCGGGCAGTTATTTCCAGCCTGGAAGGGGGGGATTTTATGGTGTCGCTAGACATAAAGGATGCATACCTTCATGTCCCCATATATCCCCCTCATCAGGCATACCTGAGATTCGCTATACAGGACTGTCATTACCAGTTTCAGACGTTGCCGTTTGGGCTTTTCGCGGCCCGAGGATTTTCACCAAGATAATGGCGGAAATGATGGTGCTCCTGCGCAGGCAGGGAGTCACAATTATCCCGTACTTGGATGATCTCCTGATAAAAGCGAGATCGAGAGATCAATTGCAGAAAAGCGTGTCGCTCTCCCTGAGAGTGCTGCAGCAGCATGGCTGGATTCTAAATCTACCAAAGTCACAGTTGGTTCCAACGACTCGGCTATCTTTCTTAGGCATGATTCTGGACACAGAACAAAAGCGGGTTTTTCTCCCGATGGAAAAAGCCCAGGAACTCCAGAAACATGGTCAGAGACCTATTAAAACCGAAAAAAGTGTCAGTCCATCAATGCTCTCGAGTACTGTGAGAAATGGTGGCGACCTACGAGGCCATCCCCTTCGGCAGGTTCCATGCGAGAATGTTTCAGTGGGACCTTCTGGACAAGTGGTCGGGGTCCCATCTACAAATACATCAGAAAATAAGCCTGTCCCCCAGGGCCAGGGTGTCTCTCCTGTGGTGGCTGCAGAGTGCTCACCTTCTCGAATGTCGCAGGTTCGGCATTCAAGACTGGGTTCTGGTGACCACGGACGCGAGCCTCCGAGGATGGGGAGCAGTCACACAAGGAAGAAATTTTCAGGGACTATGGTCAAGCCAGGAGGCTTGTCTACACATCAACGTACTGGAATTGAGGGCCATATACAACGGCCTACGACAAGCGGAGAATCTTCTTCGCGACCTACCGGTTCTGATTCAATCAGACAACGTCACAGCTGTGGCTCATGTAAACCGCCAAGGCGGGACAAGGAGCAGAGTGGCAATGGCGGAAGCCACCAGGATTCTTCGCTGGGCGGAAAATCACGCAAGCGCTCTGTCAGCAGTCTTCATTCCGGGAGTGGACAACTGGGAAGCAGACTTCCTCAGCAGACACGATCTCCATCTAGGAGAGTGGGGACTTCATCGAGAAGTTTTTGCAGAGATAACAAGTCAGTGGGGACTTCCACAAATAGACATGATGGCGTCACGCCTCAACAAGAAGCTTCGGAGGTATTGTGCCAGGTCAAGGGACCCTCAGGCAGTAGCGGTGGACGCCCTGGTGACACCATGGGTGTTTCAGTCGGTCTATGTGTTCCCTCCTCTTCCTCTCATCTCAAAAATACTGAGAATCATAAGATGAAAAAGAGTGCAGACAATACTCATTCTCCTGATTGGCCTCGAAGGGCCTGGTATTCAGATCTTCAGGAAATGCTCACAGAAGATCTGTGGCCTCTTCCTCTCAGGGAAGACCTATTGCAGCAGGGGCCCTGCGTGTTCCAAGACCTACCGCGGTTACGTTTGACGGCATGGCGGTTGAACACCAAATCCTAGCAGGGAAAGGTATTCCGGAGGAAGTCATCCCTACTCTGATTAAGGCTAGGAAGGAGGTGACGGCGAAACATTATCACCGCATCTGGAGAAAGTATGTATCTTGGTGTGAAGCGAAGAATGCTCCTACTGAAGATTTCCATCTGGGCCGTTTTCTCCGCTTTCTAGACAGGAGTGGATATGGGCCTAAAGTTAGGCTCCATTAAGGTACAGATTTCGGCCCTATCAATTTTCTTTCAGAAGGAATTGGCTTCTCTCCCAGAAGTCCAGACTTTTGTAAAGGGAGTGCTGCACATCCAGCCTCCTTTTGTGCCCCCAGTGGCACCATGGGACCTTAACGTGGTGTTACAGTTCCTAAAATCTCACTGGTTTGAGCCTCTTCAAACGGTGGATTTAACATTTCTCACTTGGAAGGTGGTCATGTTGTTGGCCTTGGCATCTGCAAGGCGGGTGTCCGAATTGGCGGCTTTGTCTCACAAGAGCCCCTATCTGATTTTCCATGTGGATACAGCAGAATTAAGGATTCGTCCTCAATTTTTGCCTAAGGTGGTTTCATCTTTTCATATGAACCAACCTATCGTGGTGCCTGTGGCTACGGGTGACTTGGAGGATTCCAAGTGCCTTGATGTAGTCAGGGCCTTAAAAATTTATGTAGCCAGGACGGCTCGGGTTAGGAAAACAGAGGCACTGTTTGTCCTATATGCAGCCAACAAGTTTGGCGCTCCTGCTTCTAAGCAGACTATTGCTCGCTGGATCTGTAACACGATTCAGCAGGCTCATTCTACGGCTGGATTGCCGTTACCAAATTCGGTAAAGGCCCATTCCACTAGGAAGGTGGGCTCTTCTTGGGCAGCTGCCCGAGGCGTCTTGGCATTACAGCTTTGCCGAGCAGCGACTTGGTCGGGTTCAAACACTTTTGCTAAATTCTACAAGTTTGATACCTTTGCTGAGGAGGACCTCATGTTTGCTCAATCAGTGCTGCAGAGTCATCCGCACTCTCCCGCCCTGTCTGGAGCTTTGGTATAATCCCCATGGTCCTTACGGAGTCCCCAGCATCCTCTAGGACTTAAGAGAAAATAAGATTTTAAACCTACCGGTAAATCTTTTTCTCCTAGTCCGTAGAGGATGCTGGGCGCCCGTCCCAGTGCGGACTAAATTCTGCAAGGCTTGTATATAGTTATTGCTTACATAAGGGTTATGTTACAGTTTTGATCAGTCTCGGGCTGATGCTGTTTTGTTTCATACTATTAACTGGTTCGTATGTTCCAAGTTGTACGGTGTGGATGGTGTGGGCTGGTATGTATCTTGCTCTTAGATTAACAAAAAATCCTTTCCTCGTACTGTCCGTCTCCTCTGGGCACAGTTCTCTAACTGAGGTCTGGGGGAGGGGCATAGAGGGAGGAGCCAGTGCACACCCATCTAAAGTCTTTGCAGTGCCCATGTCTCCTGCGGAGCCCGTCTATAACCCCCCCCCCCCCCCCCCTCATGGTCCTTACGGAGTCCCCAGCATCCTCTACGGACAAGGAGATAAAGATTTGCCGGTAGGTTAAAAATCTTATTTATTCACACAAAAAAAAAATTTTTTATAAAATGGAGGCGGGAAAAAACAACGCAAACCTTACAAAGAAATTTGCAACAGCAGGATGACTGCAATCTGCTCTTAATAATGCTGTGGGAATAGAATGTATTGCAAATTATTCATGAAAATGTCTTCCAAAAATAACCATGCAAAATAATGATTCATATCTTAAGCCCAATCGCCGCTGAGGCCTGCATCATCACTGTATGGAGATTATTTTACCAATTTTTATTCTGGTCAGATTTAACAAACTTTTGTATCTGCAGTAACCACACAATTATTACTTCTTTTTTTTTTCATAATACATTGAATTTCAAGAATGTGCTATTAGTATGCACAATTAGTATGCATAATCTTCCTTACATGGCAAAGAAATGTACTCAAAATGGGCAAATTTGTGTTTGTTGTATAAACACCACCCATAAGTGATTGGCACTATATTGGAAACTACTGAGGAGGAAAGGGATCTAGATGTCACTATTTCGGGTGACTTAAAGGCAGGTAAGCAATGTAACAAAGCAATGAGGAAGGCAAGTCAGGTGCTTGGCTGCATTGGGAGAGCAATCCGCAGCAGAAAGAAGTAATAATGCCACTGTATAGGTCATTGGTATGGCCTCATCTAGAATACAGTGTTCAATTCTGGAGGCTATGTCTTCAAAAGGATATTAATACATTAGAGTCTGTACAAAGAAGGGCAACTAAAATGGTGCATGGCCTACATCGCAAAACTTAACTGGAAAGACTAAAAGATCTTAACATGTATAGTTTGGAGCAGAGA
The DNA here is from genome assembly GCF_028390025.1 of Pseudophryne corroboree. Lineage (NCBI taxonomy): Eukaryota > Metazoa > Chordata > Amphibia > Anura > Myobatrachidae > Pseudophryne > Pseudophryne corroboree. The sequence goes on from NC_086446.1 coordinate 97,387,233, forward strand.
AACTTTCAAATATATCAAGGGTTTTAACAAAGTCCAGGAGGGAAACATTCCCCAAATGAAGAGAAGCAATAGGACATGAGGACATGCACTGAGACTGATGGGGTGGGGTGTTCAGGGGAAATTTGAGGGAAAATTACTTCACAGACAGGGTAGTGGACAAGTGGAATAGTCTCACATCAGAGGTGGTAGAGGCTAAGACAGTAGAGCAATTTAAACATGCATGGGATAGACATGAGGATATCCTTACAAAGAAATAAGGATCAAATAGGGGTGCAGATCTATTAACCTGGAGAAGGCATAAGGAAGTGATAAACTAGTGATATGTGCAAGGTGATACAGGCACCAGCCAATCAGCTCCTAACTGTTAATTTACATATTGAAGCTGATTGGCTGGTGCCTGTATCACCTTGCACATATCACTGGTTTATCACTTCCTTATGCCTTCTCCAGGTTAATACATCTGCCCCAGGGTTTGAGGTAATAATATGGTTAAAGGGGCAGACTAGATGGGTCAAGTGGTCCTTATCTGCCGTCACATTCTATGTTTCTATGTACCTGCTTGTATTGTCTTGGCGGAAGAACTTACAATTAGATCTCTCTGATAAGATAATTTGATAAAACATTATGTTACCCAGAAGGTTTGTGGCAGAAAATGTACAAGCTTTAAGTTCCATGATCCTCAAAGTATTATTCTTTTGTTACAAAAAGCAGTCGCTATACTTGTAAGGTATACTTATAAGGTACTTATGGACAGCAGTTCTCTATCAAAATGGCTGATGGCATCCATGTTGTGCCTATAGGTAACTCTGTTGCTAAACTAGAAATTAACATACACCTTATCTACACTTAGAAATGTGATCTAAACAAGTGTGTTGGTTATTTTACCTCAGAGTTACTGTGCATATAAATATATTTGAAAATATAGGTATGAAATTATCAATGGCAGATACATGTCTTAATTGACTGTTACCCTTACCTACTTATTTCGGGATAACCATCATCATCTTAGAAGCCAATGCATGCCTATTAGGGCCTTAGGAATGGTAGGCTTCTTTTACCACAGATAATGTATCTTATCACAATACAATACCCATTTTTCCTAACATTATCAATTAATCTATGGACATCTCTTTCCAACAGATGGATCCACCCATCCTTTCATCCCTGGAGGACAAACGGATCACAAGAGAATATACGTGTTGGCGTCAAGAAAACCGGACTCTAAAAACACACAGGGGCCAGCAAACACATTTTCATGTCCTGTGTGTGGGAAATGTTTCACCACTGCCTCGCACCTCGAGGCACATCGCAAAGTGCACAGCAGCGAGGCACCGTTCTACTGTTCCGAATGCGGGAAGAGCTTCAGCAGTTCTTCATCTCTTGGCTTACACCTCAAAGTCCATAAAGGAGAGAAACTATTTGCCTGCTCCGAATGCGGGAAGTGCTTCACCGTCAAGGCCAACCTCCTGGCGCACAAAGCAGTCCACTCGGGAGAGAAGCCGTTCGCCTGCGCCGAGTGTGGCCGGCGTTTTGCGTTGAAGTCTTCCCTGGATACGCATCTTCCAGTTCATGCGCTGGAAAAGCCCTTCGTGTGCCCGGCCTGCGGGAAATGTTTCACCACCGGCGCCCGTCTCGCCCTGCACCAGAATACGCACACGGGAGAGAAGTCCTATGAATGTGAGAATTGTGGCAAAGTCTTTACTACGAGCGGTAGTCTTAACAGGCACAAAAGAACACACACTGGGGAGAAGCCATACGCTTGTATGGTATGTGGGAAGTGTTTTAACAGGGAAACCAATCTCTATAGGCATCAGATGATCCACACGCGATGAAGACTCTTTATTGGCATGTCACATCCTATAACTAACATGATTATTGGAGAGTTCACTAACCATATCACTAATAGTTTATTGTTGTAGTGGTGAACAGCAATTGTTTTATTGTTCCTTGATTGTCGGAAAACCCTGTTTATATATTTTAAGAAAACTAGACGTAGTGGTAGATTGCTGTATACCCAGAGTCACGGGAACGCCTGCCCTACTCGCAGTATTGTATGCTACAGCTGGTATTTTATTGTCTCTTCCTGTTTCCAGTTTATCTTTATAAATAAACAGGACTGAACATTTCCTTTATCATTTAATATTTCTCCTTCGTCCTAGTGGATGCTGGGAACTCCGTAAGGACCATGGGGAATAGACGGGCTCCGCAGGAGACTGGGCACTCTAAAAGAAAGATTAGGTACTATCTGGTGTGCACTGGCTCCTCCCTCTATGCCCCTCCTCCAGACCTCAGTTAGAATCTGTGCCCGGCCAGAGCTGGGTGCTCCTAGTGGGCTCTCCTGAGCTTGCTAGAAAAGAAAGTATTTGTTAGGTTTTTTATTTTCAGTGAGATCTGCTGGTAAAAGACTCACTGCTACGTGGGACTGAGGGGAGAGAAGCAAACCTACCTGCTTGCAGCTAGATTGTGCTTCTTAGGCTACTGGACACCATTAGCTCCAGAGGGTTCGAACACAGGGCCTGACCTCGATCGTCCGTTCCCGGAGCCGCGCCGCCGTCCCCCTTGCAGAGCCAGAAGACAGAAGAAGAACGATGAAATCGGCGGCAGAAGACTCCTGTCTTCATTAAGGTAGCGCACAGCACTGCAGCTGTGCGCCATTGCTCCCACTGCACACCACACACTCTGGTCACTGTAGGGTGCAGGGCGCTGGGGGGGGGGGGGACGCCCTGGGCAGCAATTATATTACCTTTTGGCAAAAAATACACATAATACAGTCAGTTAACTGTATATGTGTAAAAATCCCCTCCATTAAGTACAGAAAACGCGGGACAGAAGCCCGCCGCTGAGGGGGCGGGGCCTTCTTCCTCAGCACACCAGCGCCATTTTCCCTTCACAGCTCCGCTGGAAGCACGCTCCCCAGGCTCTCCCCTGCAGTATCCAGGTACAAGGTAAAAAGAGAGGGGGGGCACATAAATTTAGGCGCAAATCGATACAGACAAGCAGCTATTGGGAAAATCACTTATTAGCAGTGTAAATCCCTGTGTTATATAGCGCTGTGGTGTGTGCTGGCATACTCTCTCTCTGTCTCCCCAAAGGACTTTGTGGGGTCCTGTCCTCAGTCTGAGCATTCCCTGTGTGTGTGCGGTGTGTCGGTATGGCTGTGTCGACATGTTTGATGAGGAGGGTTACGTGGAGGCGGAGCAGGGGCAGATACATGTGGTGTCGCCCCCGACGGGGCCGACACCTGATTGGATGGATATGTGGAAGGTCTTAACCGACAGTGTCAACTCCTTACATAAAAGGTTCGATGACGCAGCAGCCTTGGGACAGCCGGGGTCTCAGCCCGCGCCTGCCCAGGCGACTCAGAAGCCGTCAGGGGCTCATAAACGCCCGCTAGCTCTGATGGTAGACACAGATGTCGACACGGAGTCTGACTCCAGTGTAGATGAGGATGAGACAAATGTACAGTCTACAAAAGCCATCCGACGCATGATTACTGCAATGAAAGATGTATTGCACATTTCTGATATTAACCCGGTTACCACCAAAAGGGGTATTATGTTTGGGGAGAAAAAGCAGCCAGTGACTTTTCCCCCATCTGATGAATGAAATGATTTGTGTGAAGAAGCGTGGAGTTCCCCTGATAAGAAACTAGTGATTTCTAAGAGGTTACTGATGGCGTACCCTTTCCCGCCAACGGATAGGTTACGTTGGGAAACATCCCCTAGGGTGGACAAGGCGCTAACACGCTTATTTAAAAGGGTGGCACTGCCGTCTCAGGATACGGCCGCCCTAAAGGATCCTGCGGATAGAAAGCAGGAAGCTATCCTGAAGTCTGTGTATACACACTCTGGTACTCTACTGAGACCTGCTATTGCTTCAGCCTGGATGTGTAGTGCTGCAGCTGCGTGGTCTGATACCCTGTCAGATAATATTAATACCCTCGACAGGGATACTATTTTGCTAACCATCGAACATATAAAAGACGTCGTCTTATATATGCGGGATGCACAGAGGGACATTTGCCTGCTGGCATCTAGAATTAATGCAATGTCCATTTCTGCCAGGAGAGTATTATGGACTCGGCAGTGGACAGGTGATGCTGATTCTAAAAAACACATGGAGGTTTTGCCTTATAAGGGTGAGGAATTATTTGGGGACGGTCTCTCGGACTTCGTATCCACAGCAACTGCTGGGAAGTCGACTTTTTTACCTCAGGTTCCCTCACAGCCTAAGAAAGCACCGTATTATCAAATGCAGTCCTTTCGGCCTCAGAAAGGCAAGCGGGTCAGAGGAGCATCCTTTCTTGCCAGAGGCAAGGGTAGATGAAAGAAGCTGCACCAGGCAGCCAGTTCCCAGGAACAAAAATCCTCCCCTGCTTCCACTAAGTCCACCGCATGATGTTGGGGCTCCACAGGCGGAGCCAGGTGCGGTGGGGGCGCGTCTCCGAAACTTCAGCAACCAGTGGGTTCGCTCACAAGTGGATCTCTGGGCTGTACAAATTGTATCTCAGGGATACAAGCTGGAGTTCGAGGCGACTCCCCCTCGCCGTTACCTCAAATCAGCCTTGCCAGCTGCTCCCAGGGAAAGGGAGGTAGTACTGGCGGCAATTCACAAGCTGTACCTCCAGCAGGTGATAATCAAGGTCCCCCTCCTTCAACAGGGCAGGGGTTACTATTCCACAATGTTTGTGGTACCGAAACCGGACGGTTCGGTGAGACCCATCCTGAATTTAAGATCCTTGAACACTTATATAAAGAATCCACACTCTCCCGCCCGTTTGGGAGCTTTGGTATAATCCCCATGGTCCTTACGGAGTTCCCAGCATCCACTAGGACGTCAGAGAAAATAAGAATTTACTCACCGGTAATTCTATTTCTCGTAGTCCGTAGTGGATGCTGGGCGCCCGTCCCAAGTGCGGACTCTCTGCAATACATGTATATAGTTATTGCTTCACTAAAGGGTTATTGTTATGAGCCATCCGTAAAAGGAGGCTCAGTTGTTGTTCATACTGTTAACTGGGTATGGTTATCACAAGTTGTACAGTGTGGCTGGTATGAGTCTTACCCTGGATTCCAAATCCTTTCCTTGTTGTGTCAGCTCTTCCGGGCACAGTTTCCCTAACTGAGGTCTGGAGGAGGAGCATAGAGGGAGGAGCCAGTGCACACCAGATAGTACCTAATCTTTCTTTTAGAGTGCCCAGTCTCCTGCGGAGCCCGTCTATTCCCCATGGTCCTTACGGAGTTCCCAGCATCCACTACGGACTACGAGAAATAGAATTACCGGTGAGTAAATTCTTATTTATTCTTGTCGTAGATAATGCAGTACAGCTCTCGTTAATGCACTTAGACATGGCATCAGCTGAGTAGCTGAGATTACAGAACTGTAACCTCAGCTACTACATTACTGCTTATCTGTGTAATAATGGTGGCGCATCCTTCCCCTCCGCCCACCGAATGGCTCCTACTACTGCGACGGATGAATGGGGGAGGGGGGGGGGGGGGGGGGAGTCTGTGAGTGGGGAAGAGGAGAACTCTGCAGCTCTGCCATGCTACCTGGTGACCTAGCGAATGACCGGTCAAAAATAATAATGTATTATTGGGGATGTGCGACCTTAAATCACTAGCTTTCCTTGCAAGAAAATAATCTGCTATGGCACATGTTCTCAAACTCTGTCCTCAGGACCACACACGGTTCATGTTTTGCAGGTCACCTGTAGATTTTTAAAATGTGACAGTTGGTGACACAGTGCAGCTGCTGGGTGACATGGAAAACATGAACCGTGTTGGGTCCTGAGGACCGAGTTTGAGAACCACTGTGCTATGGGAAGTAATAGTGTGAGCAGCTCAGTTTGTGGTCCATAGGCTAGAGCAGTGGTTCCCAAATTCGGTACTCAAGGTACCGTAACAGTCCAGGATTTCTGGACATCCATGCTTGAGCACAGATGCTTAAATCAAACTGATGGAGGTACTAATTAGTACCTCAGTCAGTTTGATTTCACCATCTGTGTTGAAGCATGGACATCCTTTAAAGCTGAACTGTTAGGGAGCCTTGAGGACAGAGTTTGGGAACCACTGGGCTAGGAGGGGGCTGGGATAATGGCAGATAGGAAAGCACATAGCCGTTTCCAGATATGGGCCGTGCCATATAGTGTGCGAAATATCACCATCTAGATATCTATGGAAGGCGGGTATCTCTATGGCAATATGCAAATGAGTCACATCAACCTTATCAATGTTAAGAACAGATCGATTATAATTTATTAGCAGTTGTGTACAGTGTGTGAGCTCCTCTGGTCAGATCTTAGTAGTTGGCACAGCGTCTGCAGGCTACAAGCTCCAGCACGACCAGTTTAGGCACATTTTAGTACACAATTATTACTTATGTGCTGAATGTAAATAATAGTAAATTTAGCACGTACAATAGTTTGGGCACCTTTCCCATTTATACATTTATATTTCTTTAAGGCCATTAACCTTGATTTGATCATACCTTCGACTGAGCGAGTTGAATAAGTGGTAAATGAAGTGTCTGACTCTTCCAACCTCTCCAGATGCAGTACCCACTGTGACAGCTGGGGGTTAATGTTATAATACTAGCAATGCACTTTGTTCTGCACAAAGGGTGGACTGTGATCAGATTACCTGCTATGCTTTCTTCCCCAGCTTGCTAAATTTCAGGATAGTCTGATATTGTGGATGTTCAATAGAGATTAAGCTCCTGGACCTGCACCCATTAGGTTTCCCCACAAACATTTAACTTGTAGGATAATATTCCTACACGGTGATACCATGTCTAACAACCATACATCTGCTGGTGTCGTGTAGCTTCTCTGAGGTAACATTGCTCCTGCTGATACTGATCCATGTGCTGCCTGTTCCATCAAAGCACTAAGGTCGTGTACATACTAGGAGATTGTGCCAATCTGATAAATTCTCCCATCCGACAGGGTGATTATCAATCGGGTCAGTGCCCACCCGTATACATTCAGTGCCCTCCCGTGTACACTCCGTGCCCACCCGTATACACAGAGCTATTTCTCACTCAGTGTACTTCTGATTTCTAAAATGGAAGCAAAAGAACGGTCGGGAGTGTTTTGAGCGTTTATGAGCTTTAAACAATCAAACACTCACATTTTTGGGCCAATCAATTATCAGCTAATCAGCCCCGTATTGGATAGTGTGTACCTAGCTTAAGTGCCAGCTACTGCAACTGCTGACAGCGGAACCATGCACACTGAGAGTATGCCCGCAGGAAGTGCTATTAAGTCTGGAGCTCTGGACCTTGCGAAAAGCCTGGAAGAAGATAGATCAGAGAGTGGCTCTCCTTGTTGGAAACCATGTGCAAGACTTAATGGTGTCCATGGAAACAGGTGGCGTAGGCATGAGATGGGCAGCTTGTCAGTACTTGTCTAGCCCCTGGGAGAAAAAGTGCTGCCAATCCAATTACAGAATCTGTGTCCTGTCCCCAGAACCTGATCCGGGACAAGAGGCTGCTCCTGAAGAACACTCTGGATGGATTCACTAAATATCAAACCTAGTGACTAATGATTCTGAGTTGAACGCAAAAATGGCTGTATTTGCAGGCAGCCGTGGAAGCCTGATTATGGGGTCTATGTACTAAGCCTTTTAGAAAGATAAAGTGGACAGAGATAAAGCACCAGCCAACCAGCTCCTAACTGTCATGTCACAGGCTGTGTTTGAAAAATGACAGTTAGGAGCTGATTGGCTGGAACTTTTATCTCTGTCCACTTTATCTCTCTCCAAGGCTTAGTACATAGACTGATGGTTCCCAAGCATTTATCACGGCGCCCCAGTGTATCAGAATTTTTTTCGCCGCACCCCTAGGCACAAAGAGAGAAATTCAGAAAAATAGCAAGTTAAGTAAATTGTGTTTATATGTCATCCTTAGGGTCAGTTGTGTGGTGAGGGACAAGATTTGCTCCTGTTTGTTCACATAGTTTATGATTTGCAGCCACAAGCACGGATTTTGCCGTTTACATTGACCATAAATTATTTGGACTGATCCTGGACCACCAACCCAGGCCACCTCTACAAGTGCTCTGAAAGCACCCTAGGGTGCCACGGCTCCCAGTTTGGAAACCACTGACATTAGACTCCTTACTACTTTATGCTAGATTCCATTCAGCTAATGCGAGGGTTTGTGTGTCTGCAAGCGGAAACCCATGCTGCCCATTGATTTTACAACAACCAACACAATCAGTTTCATTATTATAGCCAGTCCCATTCAAGAGATCCGCCAGAAACAAGTTTTCCTTCCCTGTACGCATGACTTTTATGGAGCTTTACATAGTCCCGCAAGTCAGGGCGGATCCATGCGCTTATATTATCACCACACAGTTCCAGTCCTAAAACGCTATAATTAACAGAGAGACAGATCCAGAAAAGTTCAGTTCAAGACTAGGACAGATACACACAGCAAGGCATATAGTCACACCCGCGGCTGCTCTATTTGCTAATCCCATATGTACAGTATCTGCACAGAGATCCGTGCGTATAGTCACACCCGTGGCTGCGCTATATGCTAATTTATTTATTTACAGTTTTTTATATAGCGCAGCATATTCCGTTGCACTTTACAATTGGACACAATGATAAAACAAACTGGGTAATAACAGTCATAGAGGTAGGAAGGCCCTGCTCACAAGCTTACAATCTATAGGGAAATAGGCATGGATACACAAGGATAGGTGCTATCTATTGCATAATGGTCCACCAGATTGCAAAGGTTCTTGGTGGACTGTGTGATAAGATCACTCAGTGATGTTGGTCTGAGGTCAGGAGGAAGGGAAAGTGAAGAAAGAGAAAATATGTGAAAAAATATGTGTGGACTGAACAGTAGGGACGCAACTGGATAGGAAAGCTAATGAAGGTTGAGTGAGCGGTTCTGTGAATAGGTGAGTTTTAAGGGAAGGTTTGGAGACTAGGGTAGAGTCTGATTGTGCGTGGGAGGGCATTCCAGAGAATGGGTGCAGACCGAAGAAAGTCCTGCAATTGTGAATGGGAGCAAATAATGAGTGTGGATGAGAGATAGATCTTGTGAAGAGCGAAGAGGTCGGGTTGGGATATATTTTGAGATGAGCGAAGAGATGTACATAGGTGTAGTTTGGTTAATGGCCTTGTGTGTGAGTAAAAGTATTTTATATTGAATACGGTAGAATACAGGTAACCAATGGAGGGACTGACAGAGTGGATCTGCAGCTGATGAACGCCTAGCGAAGAAGTTTGACCTCGCAGCTGCATTTAGAATGGATTGTAGTGGTGAGAGTCTCTTTTTGTTAAGACCAGTAAGAAGACTATTGCAGTAATCAATACGGGAGATAATGAGAGCATGGATTGCAGTGTCTTGTGTAAGGTATGGATACAATGCAACCGGAAAGTATTCACAGCGCTTCACTTTTTCCACATTTTGTTATGTTACAGCCTTATTCCAAAATGGAATAATTTTATTTTCTCATACGTCCTAGAGGATGCTGGGGTCCACTTCAGTACCATGGGGTATAGACGGTTCCGCAGGAGCCATGGGCACTTTTAGACTTTTCAAGGGTGTGAACTGGCTCCTCCCTCTATGCCCCTCCTACAGACCTCAGTTTAGAAAATGTGCCCAGGCAGACTGGATGCACTCCAGAGGAGCTCTAACTGAGTTTCTCTGAAAGACTTATGTTAGGTTTTTTATTTTCAGGGAGGCTGCTGGGACTGAGGGGGCAGAAGTAGGAACCAACTTCCTGAATAGTTTCATGGCACTGCTTCTGGCTGACAGGACATCATTAGCTTGCTCCTGAGGGGATGCTGAACGCTAGCACAGTGAAATTTGGTGCTATGCATAATGATATTGTGTGATTATAAAAGCGCTACGGGTCTGTGGGCATTTTGTGTTACACAGACATTTTATTATTGGCGCTGGGTTGTGAACTGGCAAATCCTATCTGTGTCCTTCTGACAGACTTTACTGTGGGTCTGTACCCTATAAGTCCCGGAGTGTCTGTGGTGTGATTGTGCACGTGTGTGACATGTCTGAGGCAGGGAGCTCTTCCCCTGAGGGAGTCATTTTAGGGACACAGAGTAGTAATGTGGTGGCGCTGCCGGCACACCATGAGCCTGAATGGGTGAAAGAAATATGTGATAGTGTGAAACATATCAGTAAGAGATTGGATAAGTCTGAGTCTCATGCAGAAAACTGGAGAAAATCAGTGGAAGATGTGATTTTTAGTGGTTCTGCTTTTTCATCCGCAGGCGATCCCCTCTGGGTCACATAAAAGACCATTTGCACAAATAGTACAAACTGATACCAACACGGACTCTGATTCCTGTGTCGACACTAGTGATTCCAGGGAAATAGATCCTAAATTGGCAAAAAGCATTCAATACATGATTGTTGCTATAAGGGAGGTTTTGGAAGTTACGGAAGCCCCTCCTCAGGAGAAGGCTTATTTTTATAAAGAAAAGAAAATTAATGTAACTTTCCCTCCTCACGAGCTAAATACGCTTTTCGAGGGAGTTTGGGTAAACCCTGAAAAGAAATTTCAGATTTCCAAAAAGGATTTAGGTCGCTTATACTTTCCCGGCAGAGGACAGGAAAAGGTGGGAGTCACCCCCAGTTTTAGACAGTGCTCTGTCGAGGTTAGCGAAAAAGGTGATTCTCCCTGTACCTGGGACGGCTTCACTAAAAGCCGGGAGACCGTAAGTTGGAGACTACGTTAAAATCTATTTATATGACCAATGGTACGGTGATCAGGACCACCATTGAGTAGGGCTATTAAAAAATGGTCATATAACTTGTCATCTGAAATTGACACGATAGATAGAGACGAAATTCTCCTAACGTTAGGTCATATCAAAGACGCTGCTGCATACATGCTAGAGGCCATGAAAGATATTGGGCTTTTAGGTTCAAAAGCCGCTACCATGGCAGTATCGGCTCGGAGGGCGTTGTGGATTCGCCAGTGGAATGCTGATGCTGATTCCAAAAGAAATATGGAGGCTCTCCCATATAAAGGTGAGGCCTTGTTTGGAGATGGGCTGGATGCGTTAGTCTCGGCTGCTACCGCAGGTAAGTCGACATTCTAGCCTTATGCTCCTGCACCGGCGAAAAAGGCACATCACTCTCGCATGCAGTCCTTTTGGCCCAACAAATACAAAAAGGCCAAAGGTTCCCCTTTCTTTGCAGGTAGAGGGAGGGGAAGCGGAAAGAAATCCGCAGCGTCTCCAGGATCCCAGGAGCAGAAGTCAACCCCTGCTTCTGCCAAATCTGCAGCATGACGCTGAGGCTTCCTTGCGGGAGTGCGCTCGGGTGGGCACAGTCAGATCTGAAGTCATAGTGTCCTATGGGTACAGACTAGAGTTTCAAGACGTCCCCATGCTGATTTTTCAAATCGACCTTGCCAGCTTCTCTTCCAGAAAGAGAGGCAGTAACAACGGCAATTCAATAATTATGTCAGGATCAGGTCATTGTCCTGGTACCCTTGTCACAGCAAGGAGAAGGGTTTTATTCAAGCCTCTTCGTAGTTCCGAAGCCGGATGGCTCGGTCAGACCAATTTTAAACCTGAAAAATCTAAATCTCTACCTGAAAAGTTTCAAGTTCAAGATGGAATCTCTGAGGACAGTGATTTCCAGTCTGGAGGAGGGGGACTTCATGGTGTCAGTAGACATAAAGGATGCTTACTTGCATGTTCCCATTTATCCTCCTCACCAAGCTTATCTGAGATTCGCAGTGCAGGATTGCCATTACCAGTTCCAGACGTTGCCGTTCGGACTCCCCACGGCATCGAGGGTATTCACCAAGGTGATGGCAGAGATGATGGTCCTCCGACAACAAGGAGTCAATATAATTCCTTACCTGGACGATCTCCTGATAAAAGCGAGATCCAGGGAACAGTTAGTGCGGAACATTGCACTCTCCCTATCAGTACTTCAACAACACGGTTGGATCATGAATTTTCCGAAGTCGCAGTTGAAGCCGACGACAAGATTGTCCTTTTTAGGGATGATACTGGACACAGAAGTACAGAAAGTATTTCTTCCAGTAGAAAAGGCTCTGGAAATCCAGAGAATGGTCAAACAAATTTTCAAACAAACAAGAGTGTCAAGCCATCAGTGCATTCGGTTGTTGGGGAAGATGGTAGTGGCCTACGAGGCCATACAGTTTAGCCGATTCCGTGCCAGGGTATTCCAGTGGGACCTGTTGGACAAGTCGTCCGGATCCCACCTACACATGCACCGGAAGATAATCCTGTCCTCCAAAGCCAGGATTTCACTCCTGTGGTGGCTACACAGTTCTCACCTACTAGAGGGACGCAGGTTTGGGATTCAGGACTGGGTCCTGGTAACCACGGATGCAAGTCTCCGAGGTTGGGGAGCAGTCACACGGGGAAAGCTTCCAAGGAAAATGGTCAAGTCAGGAAGTCTGCCTTCACATAAACGTTCTGGAATTGAGAGCCATTTACAACGGCCTTCTACAAGCCAGTCAGACAATGTAACAGCAGTCGCGTACATAAACCAGCATGGCGGAACGAAAAGCAGAGCAGCAATGGCAGAGGTGACAAAGATCCTCCTCTGGGCAGAAAGACATGCAAGAGCTCTGTCAGCAATTTTCATTCCGGGAGTGGACAACTGGGAAGCAGACTTCCTCAGCAGGCATGATCTCCATCCAGGAGAGTGGGGCCTCCACCAAGAAGTCTTCGCAGAGGTGACAAGTCTTTGGGGAGTTCCTCAAGTAGACATGATGGCATCTCGTCTCAACAAGAAGCTTCAGAGATATTGTTCCAGGTCGGGAGACCCTCAAGCAATAGCAGTGGATGCACTGGTGACCCAGTGGGTGTTTCGGTCGATATATGTCTTCCCTCCACTTCCACTGATTCCAAAAGTTCTAAAAATTTTAAGAAGAACAAGAGTTCGAGCAGTCTTCATTGCCCCAGACTGGCCAAGGAGAGCTTGGTATCCAGATCTTCAGGAGTTGCTCATAGCAGATCCTCGGCCTCTTCCTCCTCGTGAGGACCTGCTACAGCAGGGGCCGTGCGTGTTTCAAGACTTACCGCGACTACGTTGAACGGCATGGCTGTTGAGCGCCGGATCCTAGCCCGAAAGGGTATTCCCAAGGAAGTCATCCCCACTCTTATTCAGGCCAGGAAAGGAGTAACGTCTAAACATTACCACCGTATTTGTAGAAAATGTGTCTTGGTGTGAATCCAAGAAGGCTCCTACGGAAGAGTTTGAGTTAGGACGTTTTCTCCATTTTCTGCAGGCTGGTGTGGATGCGGGCCTTAGACTGGGTTCAATCAAGGTCCAGATTTCGGTCTTATCAGTTTTCTTTCAAAAACAATTGGCCTCCCTTCCAGAAGTTCAGACGTTCGTGAAAGGGGCTCTGCACATCCAGCCTCCATTTGTGCCTCCTGTGGCACCATGGGACCCTAATGTGGTGCTGCAGTTCCTTCAATCGAGTTGGTTTGAACCTCTACAAGAGATAGAGTTGAAGTTTCTCACTTGGAAAGTAGTGATGCTTTTGGCCTTGGCATCCGCAAGGCGGGTGTCTGAATTGGGGGCCTTGTCTCACAAGAGCCCGTACCTGATCTTCCATGAAGATAGGGCAGAGTTAAGAACTAGTCAACAATTTCTTCCAAAGGTGGTTTCGTCTTTCCACATAAACCAACCTATTGTGGTGCCAGTAGCTACTGACACTTTCACTGAGTCAAAGTCTCTTGATGTGGTTAGAGCTTTGAAGATTTATGTTGCAAGAACAGCTCGGATAAGAAAAACAGAAGCTCTGTTTGTCCTGTATGCTCTCAACAAGATTGGGTGTCCTGCTTCTAAGCAGACTATTGCACGCTGGATCAGAGGAACGATTCAGCACGCTCATTCCATGGCAGGATTGCCGGTACCGAAGTTGGTAAATGCCCATTCTACTAGAAAGGTGGGCTCATCCTGGGCGGCTGCCCAGGACGTCTCGGCATTACAACTTTGCCGAGCAGCTACTTGGTCAGGATGCTGGGCGCCCAACCCAGTGCGTACTTTACTTGCAGTTGCTACGTTTGTAGTTACACAAGTGTCGTGTTACGATTATTTTCAGCATGTTGCTGCAATTGTTCATACCCATTGGTATGTGTTAAGTTGAATGCCATGTTGTGCGGCATGGTTGAGGTGTGAGCTGGTATGAATCTCACCATTAGTTTAAAGTAAATCCTTTCCTCGAAATGTCCGTCTCCCTGGGTACAGTTCCTATACTGAGGCCTGGAGGAGGGGCATAGAGGGAGGAGCCAGTTCACACCCTTGAAAAGTCTTAAAGTGCCCATGGCTCCTGCGGAACAGTCTATACCCCATGGTACTGAAGTGGACCCCAGCATCCTCTACGGACTAGGAGAAAAGGATTTACCGGTAGGTATTAAAATCCTATTTCTCTAACGTCCTAGTGGATGCTGGGGACTCCGTCAGGACCATGGGGATTAGCGGCTCCGCAGGAGACAGGGCACAAAAATAAAGCTTTAAGATCAGGTGGTGTGCACTGGCTCCTCCCCCTATGACCCTCCTCCAAGCCTCAGTTAGGTTTTTGTGCCCGTCCGAGCAGGGTGCAATCTAGGTGGCTCTCCTAAAGAGCTGCTTAGAAAAAGTTTTTAGGTTTTTTATTTTCAGTGAGTCCTGCTGGCAACAGGCTCACTGCATCGAGGGACTTAGGGGAGAGAAGTGAACTCACCTGCGTGCAGGATGGATTGGCTTCTTAGGCTACTGGACACCATTAGCTCCAGAGGGAGTCGGAACACAGGTCTCACCCTGGGGTTCGTCCCGGAGCCGCGCCGCCGACCCCCCTTGCAGATGCCGAAGATGGAAGAGGTCCAGATGCAGGCGGCAGAAGACTTTTCAGTCTTCCTGAGGTAGCGCACAGCACTGCAGCTGTGCGCCATTGTTGTCAGCACACTTCACACAGCGGTCACGGAGGGTGCAGGGCGCTGGGGGGGCGCCCTGGGCAGCAATGTATAATACCTTTTTTATGGCTAAAAATACATCACATATAGCCCCTGGGGGCTATATGGATGTATTTAACCCCTGCCAGGTCTCAGAAAAACGGGAGAAGAAGCCCGCCGAAAAGGGGGCGGGGCCTATTCTCCTCAGCACACAGCGCCATTTTCCCTCACAGAAATGCTGGTGGGAAGGCTCCCAGGCTCTCCCCTGCACTGCACTACAGAAACAGGGTTAAAACAGAGAGGGGGGGGCACTGATTTGGCGATATGACTACATATATTAAAATGCTATAAGGGAAAAGCACTTATATAAAGGTTGTCCCTGTATAATTATAGCGTTTTTGGTGTGTGCTGGCAAACTCTCCCTCTGTCTCCCCAAAGGGCTAGTGGGTCCTGTCCTCTATCAGAGCATTCCCTGTGTGTGTGCTGTGTGTCGGTACGTGTGTGTCGACATGTATGAGGACGATGTTGGGAGGCGGAGCAAATTGCCTGTAATGGTGATGTCACTCTCTAGGGAGTCGACACCGGAATAGATGGCTTATTTAAGGAATTACGTGATAATGTCAACACGCTGCAAGTCGATTGACGACATGAGACGGCCGGCAAACATATTAGTATCTGTCCAGGCGTCTAAAACACCGTCAGGGACGTTATAATGCCCATTTTACCTCAGTCGACAGACACGGACACTGACTCCAGTGTCGACGGTGAAGAAACAAACGTATTTTCCTTTAGGGCCACACGTTACTTGTTAAGGGCAATGAAGGAGGTGTTACATATTTCTGATACTACAAGTACCACAAAAAAGGGTATTATGTGGGGTGTGGAAAAACTACCTATAGTTTTTCCTGAATCAGATAAATTAAATGAAGTGTGTGACGAGGCGCGGGGTTCCCCCGATAGAAAATTATTGGCGGTATACCCTTTCCCGCCAGAAGTTAGGGCGCGTTGGGAAACACCCCTTAGGGTGGATAAGGCGCTCACACGCTTATCAAAACAAGTGGCGGTACCGTCTCCAGATACGGCCGCCCTCAAGGAGCCAGCTGATAGGAGGCTGGAAAATATCCTAAAAAGTATATACACACATACTGGTGTTATACTGCGACCAGCGATCGCCTCAGCCTGGATGTGCAGCGTGGGGGTGGCTTGGTCGGATTCCCTGACTGAAAATAGTGATACCCTTGACAGGGACAGTATTTTATTTACTATAGAGCATTTAAAGAATGCATTTCTATATATGCGAGATGCACAGAGGGATATTTGCACTCTGGCATCAAGAGTAAGTGCGATGTCCATATCTGCCAAAAGATGTTTATGGACACGACAGTGGTCAGGTGATGCAGATTCCAAACGGCACAAAGATGTATTGCCGTATAAAGGGGAGGAGTTATTTGGGGTCGGTCCATCGGACCTGGTGGCCACGGCAACTGCTGGGAAATCCACCGTTTTTTACCCTAAGTCACATCTATGCAGAAAAAGACACCGTCTTTTCAGCCTCAGTCCTTTCGTCCCCACATAAGCATATCTGCCCAGGGATAGAGGAAAGGGAAGAAGACTGCAGCAGGCAGCCCATTCCCGGGAACAGAAGCCTTCCACCGCTTCTGCCAAGTTCTCAGCATGACGCTGGAGCCGTACAGAACCCCTGGATCCTACAAGTAGTATCCCAGGGGTACAGATTGGAAAGTCGAGACGTTTCCCCTCGCAGGTTCCTGAAGTCTGCTTTACCAACGTCTCCCTCCGACAGGGAGCCAGTATTGGAAACAATTCACAAGCTGTATTCCCAGCAGGTGATAATCAAAGTACCCCTCCTACAACAAGGAAAGGGGTATTATTCCACACTATATTGTGGTACTGAAACCAGAAGGCTCGGTGAGACCTATTCTAAATCTGAAATATTTGAACACTTACAAAGGTTCAAATCAAGATGGAGTCACTCAGAGCAGTGATAGCGAACCAGGAAGAAGGGGACTATATGGTGTCCCGGGACATCAGGGATGCTTACCTCCATGTCCCAATTTGCCCTTCTCACCAAGGGTATCTCAGGTTCGTGGTACAGAACTGTCACTATCAGTTTCAGACGCTGCCGTTTGGATTGTCCACGGCACTCCGGGTCTTTACCAAGGTAATGCCCGAAATGATGATTCTTCTTCGAAGAAAATGGACGACCTCCTGATAAGAGCAAGGTCCAGAGAACAGTTGGAGGTCGGAGTAGCACTATCTCAAGTAGTTCTACGACAGCACGGGTGGATTCTAAATATTCCAAAACCGCAGTTGTTTCCGACGACACGTCTGCTGTTCCTAGGGATGATTCTGGACACAGTCCAGAAAAAGGTGTTTCTCCCGGAGGAGAAAGCCAGGGAGTTATCCGAGCTAGTCAGGAACCTCCTAAAACCAGGAAAAGTGTCAGTGCATCATTGCACAAGAGTCCTGGGAAAAATGGTGGCTTATTACGAAGCGATTCCATTCGGCAGATTCCACGCAAGAACTTTTCAGTGGGATCTGCTGGACAAATGGTCCGGATCGCATCTTCAGATGCATCGGCGGATAACCCTATCTCCAAGGACAAGGGTGTCTCTCCTGTGGTGGTTACAGAGTGCTCATCTTCTAGAGGGCCGCAGATTCGGCATTCAGGATTGGATGCTGGTGACCACGGAGGCCAGCCTGAGAGGCTGGGGAGCAGTCACACAAGGAAAAAAATTTCCAGGGAGTGTGATCAAGTCTGGAGACTTTTCTCCACATAAATATACTGGAGCTAAGGGCAATTTATGATGCTCTAAGCTTAGCAAGACCTCTGCTTCAAGGTCAGCCAGTATTGATCCAGTGGGACAACATCACGGCAGTCGCCCACGTAAACAGACAGGGCGGCACAAGAAGCAGGAGGGCAATGGCAAAAACTGCAAGGATTTTTCACTGGGCAGAAAATCATGAGATAGCACTGTCAGCAGTGTTCATTCCGGGAGTGGACAACTGGGAAGCAGACTTCCTCAGCAGGCACGACCTCCACCCGGGAGAGTGGGGACTTCATCGGGAAGTTTTCCACATGATTGTGAACCGTTGGGAAAGACCAAAGGTGTACATGATGGCGTCCAGCCTGAACAAAAAACTGGACAGGTATTGCGCCAGGTCAAGAGACTTTCAGGCAATAGCTGTGGACGTTCTGGTAACACCGTGGGCGTACCAGTCGGTGTATGTGTTTCCTCCTCTGCTTCTCATACCCAAGGTATTGAGAATTATAAGACGTAGAGGAGTAAGAACTATACTCGTGGCTCCGGATTGGCCAAGAAGGACTTGGTACCCGGAACTTCAAGAGATACTCACAGAGGACTCATGACCTCTGCCGCTAAGAAGGGACTTGCTTCAGCACGTACCATGTCTGTTCCAAGACTTACCGCGGCTGCGTTTGACGGCATGGCGGTTGAACGCCGGATCCTAAGGGAAAAAGGCATTCCGGAAGAGGTCTTTCCTACCATGGTCAAAGCCAGGAAGGACGTGACCGCACAACATTATCACCACATGTGGCGAAAATATGTTGCGTGGTGTGAGGCCAGGAAGGCTCCACAAAGAAATTTCAACTCGGTCGATTCCTGCATTTCCTGCAAACAGGAGTGTCTATGGACCTCAGATTGGGGTCCATTAAGGTTCAAATTTCGGCCCTGTCGATTTTCTTCCAGAAAGAATTGGCTTCAGTTCCTGAAGTCCAGAAGTTTGTCAAGGGAGTACTGCATATACAACCCCCTTTTGTGCCTCCAGTGGCACTGTGGGATCTCAACGTAGTGCTGGGATTCCTCAAATCACATTGGTTTAAACCGCTCAAATCTGTGGATTTGAAATATCTCACATGGAAAGTGACCATGATGTTGGCCCTGGCCTCGGCCAGGCGAGTGTCAGAATTGGCGGCTTTGTCTCACAAAAAAGCCCATATCTGATTGTCCATTCGGACAGGGCAGAGCTGCGGACTCGTCCCCAGTTTCTCCCTAAGGTGGTGTCAGCGTTTCACCTGAACCAGCTTATTGTGGTACCTGCGGCTACTAGGGACTTGGAGGACTCCAAGTTGCTAGATGTTGTCAGGGCCCTGAAAATATCGGTTTCCAGGACGGCTGGAGTCAGGAAAACTGACTTGCTGTTATCCTGTATGCACCCAACAAACTGGGTGCTCTTGCTTCTAAGCAGACGATTGCTAGTTGGATGTGTAGTACAATTCAGCTTGCACATTATGTGGCAGGCCTGCCACAGCCAAAATATGTAAATGCCCATTCCACAAGGAAGGTGGGCTCATCCTGGGCGGCTGCCCGAGGGGTCTCGGCATTACAACTCTGCCGAGCAACTACGTGGTCGGGGGGAGAACACGTTTGTAAAATTCTACAAATTTGATACCCTGGCTAAAGAGGACCTGGAGTTCTCTCATTCGGTGCTGCAGAGTCATCCGCACTCTCCCGCCCGTTTGGGAGCTTTGGTATAATCCCCATGGTCCTGACGGAGTCCCCAGCATCCACTAGGACGTTAGAGAAAATAAGATTTTACTTACCGATAAATCTATTTCTCGTAGTCCGTAGTGGATGCTGGGCGCCCATCCCAAGTGCGGATTGTCTGCAATACTTGTACAAAGTTATTGTTACAAAAAAAAAAAAAAAAAATCGGGTTGTTATTGTTGTGAGCCGTCTGTTCAGAGGCTCCTACGTTGTCATACTGTTAACTGGGTTCAGATCACAAGTTGTACGGTGTGATTGGTGTGGCTGGTATGAGTCTTACCCGGGATTCAAAATCCTTCCTTATTGTGTACGCTCGTCCGGGCACAGTATCCTAACTGAGGCTTGGAGGAGGGTCATAGGGGGAGGAGCCAGTGCACACCACCTGATCCTAAAGCTTTATTTTTGTGCCCTGTCTCCTGCGGAGCCGCTAATCCCCATGGTCCTGACGGAGTCCCCAGCATCCACTACGGACTACGAGAAATAGATTTATCAGTAAGTAAAATCTTATTTTTTTTACCTTAAAATTCTTCACACAATATTATTATTATTATCCTTTATTTATATGGCGCCACAAGGGTTCCGCAGCGCCCAATTACAGAGTACATAAGCGCATAATCAAAACAGAAAAACAGTGACTTACAGTTGACGACAATATAGGACAAGCACAGGGTAACTAAGCATAACTACACCAGTGAATGACAGAGAGAAGTTCCAGGTGGCCAAAAACTGCGAGATTTGGGCAGTTGAGGATTATTAAAGTAAGAAAAGGATAAGCACATGAGGGAAGAGGGCCCTGCTCGTGAGAGCTTACATTCTAACAATACACCATAATGACAACGTTAATACAAAGTTTTTTTGAGGTATTTGCAAATTTATTAAAAATAAAGAAATCACATGTATAAGTATTCACAGCCTTTGCTCAATACTTTGTTGATGCACCTTTGGCAGCAATTACAGCCTCAAGTCTTTTTGACTATGATGCCACTAGCTTGGCACATCTATCTAAGCGCAGTTTCGCCCATTCCTCTCTGCAGTACCTCTCAAGCTCCATCAGGTTGGATGGAAAGCGTCGGTGCACAGCCATTTCCAGATCTCTCCAGAGGTGTTCAATCTGATTCAAGTCTGGGCTCTGGCAGGGCCACTCAAGGACATTCACAGAGTTGTCCTGAAGCCACTCCTTTTGATAGCTGTGTGTTTAGGGTCGTTGTCCTGCTGAAAGATGAACCGTCGCCCCAGTCTGAGGTCAAGAGTCCTCAGGATGTCTCTGTACATTGCTGCATTCATCTTTCCCTCTATCCTGACTAGTCTTACAGTTCCTGCCACTGAAAAACATCCCCACAGCATGATGCTGCCACCACCATGCTTCACTGTAGGGATGGTATTGGCCTGGGGATGAGCGGTGCAAACATTACGCCTGTCA
This sequence comes from Pseudophryne corroboree, assembly GCF_028390025.1. Classification (NCBI taxonomy): domain Eukaryota; kingdom Metazoa; phylum Chordata; class Amphibia; order Anura; family Myobatrachidae; genus Pseudophryne; species Pseudophryne corroboree. The sequence goes on from NC_086446.1 coordinate 97,408,088, forward strand.
TTCACGCCAAAAAGTTCAATCTTTGTCTCATCCGACCAGAGAATTTTGTTTCTCATGGTCTGAGAGTCCTTCAGGTGCATTTTGGCAAACTCCAGGTGGGCTGCCAATTGGCCACTCTACCATACAGGCCTGATTGGTGGATTGCTGCAGAGATGTTTGTCCTTCTGGAAGGTTCTCCTCTTTCCACTGAGGAATGCTGTAGCTCTGACAGAGTGACCATCGGGTTCTTGGTCACCTCCCTGACTAGGGCCCTTCTCCCCCGATCGCTTAGTTTAGACGGACGGCCAGCTCTAGGATGAGTCCTGGTGGTTCCAAACTTTTTCCATTTACGGATGATGGAGGCCACTGTGCTTATTGGGACCTTCAAAGCAGCAGATCTTTTTCTGTACCCTTTCCCAGATTTGTTCCTCAAGACAATCCTGTCTCGGATGTCTACAGACAATTCCTTTGACTTTATGCTTGGTTTGTGCTCAGACATGCACTGTCAAGTGTGGGACCTTTATATAGACAGGTGTGTGCCTTTCCAAATCATGTCCAATCAACTGAATTTACCACAAGTGGACTCCAATTAAGCTGCAGGAACAGCTCAAGGATGATCAGTGGAAACAGGATGCACCTGAGCTCAATTTTGAGCTTCGTGGCAAAGGCTGTGAATACTTATGTACATGTGATTTCTTAGTTTTTTTTATTTTTCATAAATTTGCAAAAGTTTAAAAAAAAAACTTTTTTCATGTCATTATGGGGTACTGTGTTTAGAATTTTGAGGGGGAAAAATTATTCCATTTTGGAATAAGGCTGTAACATAAAATATGGAAAAAGAGAAGCGCTGTGAATACTTTATGGATGCACTGTATGTTTCTTAGATGCATGTAACATGATTTTGAGTCAGATTGAATGTGGGGAACAAAGGACAGTTCAGAGTCAAGACTGACACCTAGGCAGCGAGCTTGTAGGGTAGGACTGATTGTTGCGTTCTCAACAGTGATGGAGATATCAGGTTGGTAACTACTATTGGAAATATAATTAACTCTGTTTTGGAAATATTAAGTTTGAGGTGGCGAGATGACATGCAAGATGAAACGGCAGAAAGGCATTCAGTGACACCGACCATTACAGATGGTGACAAATCTGGGGAGTATAGGTAGATTTCATCCACATACAGATGATACTGAAATCCGAAAGACCTGATAAGTTTACCAAGAGATGTTGTATAGATTGTGAAAAGCAGAGGACCTAAGACTGAGCCTTGCGGTTCCTCAACTGGTAGAGGTAGCGAAGAGGTGGATTCAGAAGTGAACACTGAAGGAGCGATTAGATAGGTAGGATAGGAACCAAGAAAGGGCTGTGTCCTGAAGACCTTGGGGTTGTAGTGTTTGTATGGGAAGAGAGTGGTCAACAGAGTCAAATCAGCAGAGAGATCTAGAAGATTAAATAGTGAGTAATGGCCCAGAACATTCACTACTTTAGCCAGTGCTGTCTCTGTGGAGTGTTGGGAATGAAAGCCTGACTAAAGTGGGTCCAATGTGTGTGAGGCGAGTGTAGGCAAGTCTCTCAAGTAGCTTGGAGAGACACGGGAGCTGAGAGATGGGACAGTAGTTTGAGAGACAGGGTCAGAATTTTGTTTTTACAGAATGGGAGTAATCACTGCATGCTTGAACAGTAAAGGAAAGATACCAGTAGAGAGAGAGAGAGAGATTATAGATGTTAGTTAAGATAGAGATAAGCACAGGAGACAGAGATTTACTTACTTGTGAGGGTATACTAGGCTCAAGAGGAGAGGTAGTAGAGTAGCAGGATGAGTAGAGTGTTGATACTTCATCTTCATTTCTGGGATCAAAGGGAGAGAAGGTGTCAGAGGGTTCAGGTAGAGAATTGAGCAGGTCACTGGCTGAGGAAGAGCATACCATTTAATCTTGGATATGATCAATCTTGTCCTTGAAGTAGGAAGCAAGATCTTGCACCTTGATAGTGGTTGGAGATTTGGGTAAGGGAGGGTTCAGAAGTGATTTAAATGCATTTAAAAAGACTTTTGGGGTTAGAGGCTTGAGCAGAGATGAAAGTTTGGGAATATGTTTGTTTGGCTGTGTCCAGGGAATTACGATGAGGAAGTCACTTGGAATATGGGATTTAAGCCACTGAAATTCAACTTTCTGTGAGAGTTTTTGGAGGTGTCTTGTTAATTTAGAGTGCCACGGTTGACATCTAGGCCTATGTGGAATGTGGTAGGTAGCTGGCGCAACTTCATCAAGGGCTATTTCTGCTGTGGGGTACACTGGGCTCCACAGGGAATAACATTGGGGTGTAGAGTAGGATCTTGATCCGAGACACCAACAGGCTCAAAGCTTTGACTGTTCCCAAGATGCATAGCGCCGCATCCTCTATAACCCCGCCTCCGTGCACAGGAACTCAGTTTTGTAGTTGGTGCCATGCAGTAAGCAGGCATACAACAGGTGGGCTGCTACAGCAGCCCTGAGAAGAGCTTTTCTAAGCGAAGACAGAAGACTTGAAGGGCTGCAGCTGTGATAGATGGCAGTCTGACATCTGCTGCAGCTCCATCACCTCCCCCAGCGGCGCTGTATACTCCACTAAACCACCAGGGCAAGGGCACAGGTCGGCTTTTCTTCATAAAAAACGTTTTTATTACAGCCCATAGTACCAGTGGTGAGGTCCAGCTTGGACCTGTAGCCCTTCTCCCAGCCCCAGGGTGCCATTTACAGTAATGTTCCCGCCCTGGAGATGCATATATCTCTCTCCCTTACTCCCAGTCAGTGTTTGGGCGCCATTACACAGAGCAGCACTGTTCCTGGGACTGTTTGGGCAAATCCTCCTCTGTAAAGCCGCCTGCATGTCAGCGCTGTGCATTTTACAAGACACTTAAGTATTCTACATGTCTGTTGACAGTGTTAGTTAAGAAACAGTGCATTTGGTCAGGGTCATATAGTACAAGTACCCTATGATCTACATCCAGTCTTTACTGTGCATTGATATATCTACTAATTATATAGCTATACTGAGTATTACTTTGTATTGCTTGTGCAGTGCAGTTTTATTACATGCTATAATTTTTGCAATGTAAATTGTGACTATATGTGTGTGCATGTAGCTGCTGTGTGACCTCCATTTCGTGTCTCTCACCCAGATTGCTATCCCTATATTCTATGACCTGAGGGGGCTCAGTGCGATTTATTATCCGATATAGGCGTCTCACAAGATATACTCATTGTATATTGTTCTTTGTGATTTTTAGTCACCATATACCTCATGAATTCCCTGTTGCGGAGTATATAAGCTGCACAGTGGGTGCTTGTCGGGTATATTGCTGCTGATATTGTACTGTGTTGCCTGAGATTGTGCTTTCAGATATGTCAGCTACAGGGGGCAAAAGAGCTGGAGCTGATCCCACATTGTGTGGTGGTGACGCTGCAGGCATGTGTGAGGAAAACTTGGCAGCAGAGCGTTCAGGTTCTGGGGGTTCCCTACCCCCCAGTGGAATAGTGGCAACGGGGGTTCAAAATGACCCACCTTGGGCTACATTTTTCTCGTTACTAACTACGCTTGTAACAAAACTGATACCCCCTATGGGACCTCCTGCGCCGGTACAACAGATTATGGTCCCTACAGTTTATCCACCCTGGGCAGATCAAATCTCCAATCAGTTACAGCAATTAAACCAGTTGCTGACTATAAAAAGAAATCTGACTCGCCCGCCTAAGGCCAAGGGGTCATCTAAACGGGCCATTACTTCCTCACAGTCTACCACTGTCCCAGACACCTCATCTGATGAGGATGGTGTTTATACTGTCCCCTCAGATTCTGATCCTGATAGTTCTGATGGGGAGGCTGGTTCACAGGTAGATGTTCCTAACTTGTTGGAGGCGATCAGGATGATTCTTCAGATCACTGATGACGCAGAGCCTGATGCCGTTTCTAGGAAACCAGACAGGTTCAAACGTAAGAAAGTGGTAAAGCAAGTTTTACCTCACTCTGACCACTTAGTGGACATACGTCAGGAATTCTGGGTAACTCCAGGTAAGAAATTCACACCTCACAAGAAGATGCTGGCTCACTATCCTCTTGCTGCGGAGCTAAGTAAGAATTGGGAGACTCCCCCGCCAGTGGATTCACAGGTGGTACGGCTGGTAGTATCCTCAGCTCTGCCTGTGACTACCGTCACATCTCTGAAAGAACAGACGGATAAGCATGTGGAGGGTTGTTTAAAGGCGATTTACACCCTAATTGGTGCTGCGCATAGACCCACTATTGCAGCAACTTGGGCTGCAGAGGCCATTGAGGCGTAGGCCCAGGAGTTGGAGGCAGAGTTGCCTTCCAAAGCTTCTGATCACACTAGACAATGCTGGTATTCTGGCGGCCAAGCCTTCTACTACATCTATCCTGGCTCGCCGGATTCTTTGGTTGCGGTCATGGTCCGTAGATCTGGATTCCAAGAAAACCCTGGAGGTGCTCCCTGCTAAGGGAGACATTCTTTTTGGAGAAGACCTCAACAAGATAGTGGCTGACTTAGCTTCTGCTAAAACGGCATGTCTGCCTAGTACGGCGCCGAAAGCCAAGAGTACTTCCTCCTATTCCTTTCGTACTCCAGGAAAAGCAAAAGGTCAGGCATACCCGATACACATTCGCACTTCCAAACCTGCTAAACCCAAACGGGCCTGGGCTGCCCGTCAGCCTGCTTCCAAAACTGACAAGCCTGCCGCATGACGGGGCGGGCCTTCCCCTGGGGGATCCCAGGTTGGGGGGCCAACTTCTAGGGTTTACCCAGGAATGGTTGAAGACCACTTCCGATGCCTGGGTACGGGAAGTCGTCACTCGAGGTTACGCCGTATCCTTCAACAAACGTCCCCCTCATCAGACCTTCCGTCAGACCCAGTGAAGGCATTCACCTTTCAGTCGGTGGTACAATCCCTCCTGGACACAGGAGTGGTAGTACAAGTGCCTCTGGCTCAGAGAGGCAAGGGGTACTATTCACCGCTGTTCCTAGTCCCGAAACCGAATGGGTCTTCCCGGCCCATTCTCAACCTCAAGTCCTTGAACAAATTTGTCAGGGTTTCCAAGCTTCGTATGGAAACCCTTCGCTCTATTGTTCTGGCATTGGAACCTGGGGATTATATGGTCTCCCTGGACATACAGGATGCTTACCTGCATATTGCCATTGCAATGTCGCATCAGCCATACCTGAGGTTTGCGGTAGGCAATCTTCATTACCAATTTGGGGCATTACCTTTTGGCTTGACCACGGCTCCGCGTGTTACTTTTCACCAAGGTCATGGCAGTAATGACAGCTGTACTCCGCCGTCAAGGGGTAAGGATCCTACCGTATCTGGATGACTTGTTGATCCTGGCACTGGTGGCTCATCGACTGGAAGAAGTCTTCCCTGTTCCCTGCGCAGAGCATGGTGCACCTGGGAGCGTTGTTGGACACCCACAGCCAGCAGTTGTTCTTGTCTCAGGGGAAGGTCCTGAAGCTTCAGGACAAGATTCGATACTTCCTATCTCATCCGCAAGTGTCAATACATTCGGCGATGCAAGTGTTAGGTCTCATGGTGTCGGCTTTCGACATGGTGGAGTACGCTCAATTCCATTCACGCCCTCTGCAGAAACTGATTCTTTCCAAATAGGACGGCCTGCCTCACCGGATCAGGTCTCACATGATCTCCTTGTCTCCGGAGGTCCGTCTGTCACTGAGCTGGTGGCTGCAGGACCGACATTTTAGCGGGGGTCGTCCCTTCTGGATCTCCAAGTGGGTCCTTCTGACGACGGATGCCAGTCTGAGGGGCTGGGGCACGGTGTTGGAGCAACACTCCCTTGAGGGTCGGTGGACCAAGGAGGAGTCTCGCCTCCCAATAAACATTCTGGAACTGCGGGTGGTGTTCAACGCGCTGAACCTAGCCCAGCATTTAATTCAGAACAGACCGGTTCAGGTACAGTCCGACCACGCCACAACGGTAGTGTACATAAATCATCAAGGCGGCACTCGAAGCCGCATGGCAATGAGGGAAGTATCAAGGATTCTTCAATGGGCGGAACGCCATCTGCCAGCCATATCGGCGGTGTTCATTCCGGGGGTCCTCAACTGGGAAGCGGACTTTCTCAGTCGCCAGGACATGCACGCCGGGGAGTGGAGCCTCCATCCAGAAGTATTTCAACTCCTCGTGGACAAGTGGGGCACTCCAGATGTAGATCTGATGGCGTCTCGACACAACCACAAGGTTCCGGTCTTCGGAGCAAGAACAAGGGATCCTCAAGCAGCATTCGTGGAGGCACTGACAATCCCGTGGAACTTTCGGTTGCCATATGTGTTCCCTCCAGTGTCTCTACTGCCCAGAGTGATAAGGAAGCTCAAACAAGAAGGAGGCATACTACTTCTGATTGCTCCCGCGTGGCCCAGATGGCATTGGTTCTCAGACCTCCAGGTTCTCTCGTTAGAGCGTCCCCTTCTACTTCCACAGGGACTAGACCTCCTCGTTCAGGGCCCTTGTGTTTACCGGGATTTGGCCCGACTGGCTTTGACGGCGTGGCTCTTGAAGCTTCCGTACTGAGGGCCAAAGGTTTTTTGGAGGCGGTCGTTCAAACTGTGTTGAATGCCCGTAAGCCGGCTTCTGCTCGGATTTACTATAGGGTCTCGAATTCTTACTTTGCTTGGTGCGCAAATAACAATCATGACGCTTACAAGTTTACTACAGCCAAACTTTTGGCTTTTCTACAGCAAGGCCTGGACTTAGGTCTTCGTCTGGCCTCCCTCAAGGTTCATATTTCTGTCTTGTTGGTATGGTTTCAGAGAAAAATTGCATCTCTGCCTGATGTTCATACGTTCACTCAGGGTGTGTTGCGCATTCAGCCTCCTTATGTCCCGCCTGTGGCCCCTTGGGATTTGTCGGTGGTTTTGGAGGCCTTGCAAGAATTTCCATTTGAACCTCTTGCATCCGCGGATCTTAAGTGGCTTTCCCTTAAGGTCTTGTTTCTGCTAGCCATTGCTTCTGCTAGACGCGTTTCAGACTTGGGTGCCTTGTCCTGTAAGTCCCCCTATCTGATTTTTCACCGTGATCGAACAGTTCTTAGAACACACCCTGGTTACCTACCTAAGGAGGTGTCTTCCTTCCACCTTAACCAGGAAATTGTAGTTCCTGCCTTTGATTCTCCGGAGTTGTCTTCCGGAGAGCGGTCTTTGGATGTGGTACGGGCTCTCCATATCTATCTGAAAAGGACTGCTTCCATTCGGAAGTCTGAATCTCTCTTCATACTGTTTGGTTTTCACAAACGTGGCTGGCCTACTAATAAGCAGACCTTGGCCAGGTGGATTAGAATGGTGATTGCACATGCTTATTTACAGGCTGGTCTTCCAGCTCCTGCTACCACTAAAGCCCATTCTACTCGGTCTGTTGGACCTTCTTGGGCGGCCCGCCGTGGTGCGACCCTTGAACAATTGTGCAAGGTGGCTACGTGGTTCTCAGTGAATACGCTCCAAAGGTTCTATGCCTTTGATACTTCAGCCTCCCAGGATGCTTCCTTTGGACCCTGGGTTCTTGTGCCCGCTACAGTGCATCCCCTCCCATAAGGAACTGCTTTAGGACATCCCCGATGTTATTCCCTGTGGAGCCCAGTGTACCCCGCAGCAGAAAACAAGATTTATGGTAAGAACTTACCGTTGTTAAATCTCTTTCTGCGAGGTACACTGGGCTCCACTGGACGCCGATCCTGACGCACTTAGCAGCTAATGCCATACCAACCCAAAGAAGCTGACACCCTCTCCTGTAGTGAGTGTGTGGTATATGTGGCTACTAACGATTGTCGTCTCTTTTACCTGCTACTGCATTGGACTGGTTAACAAAAACTGAGTTCCTGTGCACGGAGGCGGGGTTATAGAGGAGGCGGCGCTATGCACCTTGGGAACAGTCAAAGCTTTGAGCCTGTTGGTGCCTCGGATCAAGATCCTACTCTACACCCCGATGTTATTCCCTGTGGAGCCTAGTGTACCCCGCAGAAAGAGATTTTACAACGGTAAGTTCTTACCATAAATCTCGTTTTCTAGAGTTTGGTTCAGGTGTTATACAGCCGTCTCAGGAGAAGTGAATGCAGAAATAGGTGAGAGCAGTTGTTGCAGAGAGATGGACAGTTCTTGAAAATTAATTGCGTTAATATTTCTGCGGGTTTGAGGAGGATTGGAGGACTTCAATGACTCTTAGTTTGAAGTAATGGTGGAGAGCCTTGCAGGTTATGCGGTTGTGATCTGAGAGAGGGAAAGGAGCTGATTCTCACCGTGTATATGCACAGAGATCCGTGCGACTCCGTGCGTATAGTCACTCCGGCGGCTGCACTATATACTAATACTTACCATGTGTATCTGCAGAGCCGGCCATAGGCATAGACAAACTAGGCAATTGCCTAGGGCATTTGATATGCATAGGGGCATCAGCAGCTTCTGCTGATTAAAATGATATGCGGCATGCCTATATTCTGTGTGTAGCATTTCATATGCAGATACAGCCACAGTCTCACATAGTGTATAGGCATGCTGCATATCATTTTAATCAGCAGAAGTTGCTTGTGCATCCTAGCCACATAGCAATGCAAATAAGATGCATTTTCATTAAAAAAAAAAAGGGTGCCCGAAGTTAGCATTGAGGCAGGATTTAGGAGGACACATCTGTATCCAAGCAGAAGCAGAGGTCACAGTGTTAGTAGCAGTATGAGCGCTGTGTGCATGTGAGTGTGTTGGTTGTGCAGTAGTGTTCAGAATATGTGTAAGGAGCATTATGTGTGTCATGTAAAAATGCATTAATAATGTGCAACATGTGTAAGGAGCACTATGTGTGTCATTATGTGTTTAAGGGCATTAATAATGTGCGGCATATGTGTAACAGGGTACTACTGTATGTGTGTCATTATGTGTAAAGGGGCACTAATAATGTGCAGCAAATGTGTAGGTGGCACTATGTGTGTCATTATGTGTATAAGGGCATTAATGATGTGCAGCATATGTGTAAGGGACATTATGTGTAAAAGGGCATTAATAAAGATAGTCATAATGTGTAAGGCGCATTAATAAGGTGTCTCATATGTGTAAGGGGCATTACTGTGTTAAATTATGTGTATAAATGCATTGCTAATGTGTGGCATTATGTGTATAAGGTTCTCTACTATGTGGCGTTGCGTATAGAAAGGGCACTACTGTGTTGTCTAATGTGAATAAAGAGCAATAGGGTGTGGTGTAATGTGAATAAGGAGCAAGTCAGTGTGATGTAATGTGAATAAGGGGCTGTACTGTGAGGAGTAACATTTAAGGTAAAGTGATACTACTGTGGGATGTAATATGAATTATCGACACTTTCGCATGATCAAATGTGAATAAAGTTGCAGTAATGTGTGGTGTAATTGGGGTTACTATTTTGTGGCCATGCCCCTTGCCAGCAAAAACACACCCATTTTTGGGCTGTGCGCCAAATGTGCGAGCTGTTCCTATTTAAAGTATAGGGGGTACAAACACCAAAATAAGGACTGCTATGGGTGAGGGGTGATAGTGCTGGGAAAGAGGTGTAGGGTCAGAGGCGGAACCAGCGGTGGTGCTAGGGGGCACCAGCCAAAATCTTGCCTAGGGCATCATATTGGTTAGGGCCGACTCTGTGTATCTGCACAGAGATCTGTGCGACTTTGTGTTTATATTCACACCTGCGGCTGCGCTAAATGCTAATACTCACCATTTATATGGTGTCTTCCCCCACTTCCATATATGATGTATAGGAAAATGCAGTGGGGGACCCGACAAGCCAAAGCCAAGATTTTCATGTGAACAGACAAAATATATTAAAGCTTCTTAAAGACAGTGCTGAACTCAAGCCTACAATTACCGACTATGTATCTGTGGTTTCACTGATGTGGCTTAAAAGCACCTTCCGATGGATTATTGTAACTATACCGGCTTCTCTCCGGTTTTTGGTATGTCTGTATCATGGAGGTCTTCCCTGTTCTTGTATTTCTATAAAATATCTAATAAAAATTGTTGAATTAAAAAAAAAAAAAAAGACAGTGCTGAAACCTCACTTAAAATCAGCTATGACCCTGTAAAACCTGCACAACCAATACAAACGTCAATGAGATAATATAAAAACAAGAAGATAGACATATGGGTAAATTTAAGAGCCACATTGAATAGAGATACAGGTTGAGTATCCCTTATCCAAAATGCTTGGGACCAGAGGTATTTTGGATATCGGATTTTTCCGTATTTTGGAATAATTGTATATACACAGCTGGAAGGTAATTTTAGCCAATATTTTTTGTAACTTTGTGCATTGAACAAAGTGTGTCTACAGTCACACAATTCATTTATGTTTCATATGCATCTTATACACACAGCCTGAAGGTTATTTAATACAATATTTTTAATAACTTTGTGTATTAAACAAAGTTTGTGTACATTGAGCCATCAGAAAACAAAGGTTTCACTATCTCACTCAAAAAAGTCAGTATTTCGGAATATTCTGTGTTTCGGAATATTTGGATATGGGATACTCAACCTGTACCATAAAAATGACTGCTTGTATGCCATTACTGATTGGTGTCTGTTTTTGAATAAAATGAATTTTAATTTATTGCTGAGATTGTAGGGATCCCTTCGCTCAGCATACCGGCACCGGGATCCCGACTACCGGGATACAGGCAACTATTCTCCCTCTTGGGGTGCCCACGACACCCCTGGAGGGAGAATAAATAGCGTGGCAGGCGTATCGTGCCACCGTGTCCGCAATGTAGCAAGCGCAGCGATCCTGCAAATGGCTCTTTTGCGCTCGCCCCGCTGCCCGCCTTCTGGCAGTCGGGATCCCGGCAGCCGGCCAATCATAGTACACCCGTATAGCAGTTTAGAGGATTAAAGTGTATCAGGTTGTTATACAGCAGCAGATCTATCATTAATAAGGCTCTACTGCCATCTCGTGGCTGTATAGAAAAATACAGGGAGACTACAAATTAGGATTTTCATGTGAACGGCTGAAATATATAAAAAATTCTTAAAGACTGTATTAAAACCAGCTATGACACTGTAAAACCCGCCTTACTAATACAAACATCAACAAGATATAGTAGTGTATAATAAAGAACACAGATACAGTATATAGATTTATTGAAGGGCCACATAGAGATACCATTAAATGGACTGCTGATATGCCATTGCTGATTGGTATCTGTGTTTGAGTCGTTTTAGGGTATTGCTGAGATTAAGAGCAATGTGCGCCCCTGAAGTTTAGAACACACACATTATAGTACTTTTAACCAAAGACAGACACCAATCAGTAATATGAGCAGACATTTTAATAGTATCTCTGCTCAATGTGGCCTTCAAAATAAAAATATATATATATATATATATATTTATATATATATATATATATATATTAACCTTTTTCTGAGATTAAGAGCAATGTGCATCCCTGATATTGAGACGATTGAAGTGTATCAGGTTGTTATATAGCGGCAGTTTTTATCATATAAGGTTCTGCTGCAATCTTGTGGCTGTATGAGAATATACAGTAAGAGACAATAAACCAAGTATTTCAGGATCTGGACTATAGGTCGACAGTCAATAAGTCGGCTGTATGTGGTCAACATGCATTAGGTGGACACTGGTAAAAGGTCGACAGGTTTAAATGATTCACGTGGCAATGGTCAACACACATATGGTTGACATGTTTTTTGGGGGGGTTCATGTTTTTGGACTTTTGCCATCCTTGACTATCCATGTCCCAAATCATAACCTTTAGCAACCTTGTCCGCAGTATGGCGAGCGAAGCAAAATGGTCGCTGTGTCCACCTTTTGATCCTGTTGACCTTTTGTCCATGTCGACCATATGGGGTCAACCTAATGACTGTTGACCTAGACATTGTAGATCTTGTATACCACATCCAAGTATTACATGGGAACAGCTGAAACATATTAAAGCTACTGAAAGACTGTATTAAAACCAGCTATGACACTGTATAACCCGTCCTACTAATACAAACATCAACAAGATAGTTGTATATAGGTGAATTGAAGGGCCACATTGAATAGAGAGTCCATTAAATTATTGTTTCTTATGACATTACTGATTGGTGTCTGTCTTAGATTAAATGTTGTTTTTAGTTATAGCTGAAATTAAAAGCAATGTGCGCTTCCAAAGTTTAGAGGATTTAAATTCATCAGGTTGCTAGTCAGCAGCTTATTTCTCATTAGTAGTGCTGTGCTGCCATCTTGTGGCTGTATAAGAAATCACAGTGAGACACCTCAAGGCAGGATTTTCATGTGAACAGCTAAAATATATTCCAAATTATTAAAACCAGCTCTGACACTATAAAACCCACCCTACTGATACAAACATCAATGAGATACTATAACAACGAACACAGATAGATAGATAGATAGATAGATAGATAGATAGATAGATAGATAGATAGATAGATAGGTAAATTGAAGGGACGCATTGAATAGAAATTCTATCAAATGACTGTTCATATGCCATTACTGATTGGTGTCTTAGATTAAAAGTAGTTTTTAATTTATTGATGAGATTAAGAGCAATGTGCACCCCAGCAGTTAGATGAATGAACTGTATCAGATTACTATGCAGCAGTAGATTTATCATCAACAGCGGTCTGCTGCCATCTTGTGGCTGTATAGTAATATGCAGTAAGAGTCCCTATAAATCAAGATTTTCATGTGAACAACGTAAACATTCTGAGACCGTATATAAACCTGACTTAAAACCAGCTATGAAATTGTAAAACCTGCCCTACCGATACAGACCTCAAATAACACATATATAGGTAAATTGAGGCGACACATTGAATAGAGATACCATTATATGAATGCTGATATGCTTTATTGATTGTGTCTGTGTTGGATTAAAAGTAGTTTTTCATTTATTGCTGAGATTTGGATCAAGGTGCGTCCCTGCAGGTTAGCAATTGAGAGGATGGAAGTGGATCCATTTGCTAAATAGCAGCAGATTTATCATCAATAAAGCTATGCTGCCATCGTGTGGCTATATAGGAAAATACAGTAAGAGAACCTATAAACCAAGATGGGTGTGGGTTGCTGGGTCGACTCAACTTAGGTTGACAGTCGATAGGTCGACATGCGTTAGGTTGACAGGGTAATTAGGGCGACATGGCCATTAGGTCGACGGGTGAAAAGGTCGACGTGAGTTTTTTTATTTTTTGGGTGTCGTTTTCTTCGTAAAGTGACAGGGAACCCCAATTGGTGCACCATGTCCCCTCGCATGGCGAGCGAACTTCGGGATAAGGTGCATCGCTTCGCTCAGCACAGGTTACCGTTCCAATCGTAGTCCACGTGGATCTTCAAGTATGAAAAAATCCCAAAAATAAAAAAAGTGAAAAACTCATGTCACCCTTTTGACCTGTCGACTTACTACAGGTCGACCTAATGACCATGTCGACCTAGTCACCCTGTCAACCTAACGCATGTCGACCCATCGTGGTCGACCAAATGACTGTCAAGCTAAGTTGTGTCGACCTAATGACCGTATCCCACCAAGATTTTCATATAAACAGTGGACCATGTTGAAACCTCAGTTAAAATCAGCCATGACACTATAAAACCAGCCATACTGATGTAAACAATTAAATATTATAACAAAGAACACAGGGATTGATCTTGATTAGGGGCATATACAGACACAAGTGTTACAATTTCAGTGCGGAGCGTACCAATCACTATGAGGTATCAGCCGTCAGAATCAGTTATGGTCGTAGTATGTACAAATGGAATGTTACGGTGGATCAGTATAGCCACCCCCCTTTTCTTACAGTCAGCAGAGGCAAAAAAGGTTTGGGAAAATTGCTTACCCTGAAGTTGAGAGTGTGTACCGGTGAAATGGGTCTCCTGAAGGAAAACTATATCAGCCTTCTCTCTCCGACAGGTGGATAACATCACTGTACGTTTCTTGGGAGAATTAAGCCCATTAACATTTATAGAAAACAATTTAAGTGCCATGTGATACCAAGGGACAAAAGAGGAGCAATGGAAACCCCTCCCGGGGAAGAAGGAAAAGGAAAGAAGAAGAGAAACAGTAAGAAACAAGAATCAGAGATGTAGGAAAAGAGAAAGTGATAGAGAACCCATACGGGAGAAAACCCTGAATTATAGGGTCCCAATCAAGGACCGCTACACAAATGTGAAACATTATATTTTGAAGTAACAAATAAAGGGAGCACGGGGGTGGCAGGAACAGCAAACCAATGCAGAAGAAACAGGTCCCTCTGGACAGCAACAGTTGAGTCGGCTGGAGCCGAAAATTCAATTACGTAACCCAGTATATGAAAAACAAAAAACAAAAGCGTACTGTGTCATATCTAGCAGAACAATAAAAAAAAAAAAAAAAAAAAATTAATTTAATTTAAAAAAAATTAAAAATAAAAAAGGGGGGGGAACAGTGTAAAGCTCAGCGCAATAGTACAAAACTAGGTGGAACATTTAACAAACGTTAAAGCTTGGCGAGCAATATAAGAACCTATGACATGCACATTAAGAGAAGTAAGATAATAGTAAGTCTCTCCTCCTATCTGGAGACACATCCTTAAAGTGTAGGGGACTATTCAAGTCCCAGAGGGAGCATGTTCATATTTATCTGATACCCCCTTGCCATGTCTGACAGAGCAGCAGATTTCTCTTCTTAATGCGGATATCTCGCTGGAAGAGACAGTTGCCGCTATCAAATCTATGCGGTCATCGGCTGCACCTGGCCCAGATGGCTTTACCGCTCAGTATTACAAAACATTCCATATGGAATTGGCTCCTTACCTTACCTCGCTCTTTAATAGTGTTCTGGAGGGAGCTTCATTTGTGCCAGCGACTGGACAAGCCGACATTATTGTGATTCCGAAGCCGGAAAGGGATCCAACGCAATGTTCTAACTATCGCCCGATCTCATTGCTGAACGTAGATCTTAAGATTTATGCTAAAATCTTAGCCAACCGCTTGGCTCCCCTACTCACGCAATTGATACATCCAGACCAAGTAGGCTTCATCTCTGGCCGCCAGGCCTCCGATAAAACCAGGAGAGCCATAGATTTGATTTACTCTATCCATAAACAAAAGCTACCCTCGCTGTTGCTAGCACTGGATGCCGAGAAGGCTTTCGACAGAATCTCCTGGCCCTTCACTTTTTCAGTGTTCCGGAGGATGGGCTTTTCTGGCAAATTCCTAGATGGTGTTTCGGCGCTTTACAGATCCTCTACTGCCACGGTTTCTGTCAATCGCCTCACCTCTTCCACATTCGGTATCACTAACGGCACCAGACAGGGATGCCCGCTCTCCCCATTGCTATTTGCCTTGGTCATGGAACCGCTGGCAGCAAGGATCCGAGCTAATACAGATATAGCTGGAGTGCGGGTTAGGCCCTTCTGAACACAAAATTGCGTTATACGCTGACGATGTTCTAATATCTTTGGGATCCCCATCTCAGTCGATACAGCTGCTCCTTTCTGAGATAGACCTCTACTCTAAACACTCAGGTTATAAACTTAATACAGGTAATACTGAAGTATTGAATTTTTATATCCCCGGACCGGTTAAGCTCTCTTTAGAAAATTCCTTTCCATTGCAATGGCACCGGCAAAAGATTAAATACTTAGGTATTTTTCTAACGCATAGCCATCATCAACTTTACCAAGCTAATTTCCCTAGGCTTTTAGATCGAATTAAGTCAGACTTGTCTTCTTGGTCTAGCCTCTTTATCTCCTGGATAGGTAGGGTAAACTCGGTGAAGATGAACGTGCTCCCTCGGATACTTTACCTATTCCAGACCCTCCCGATATTTATTCCTCCATCTGTTTTTAAATTCTTACAATTTCACACGTTACAATTCATATGGGCTAATAAGCGCCCCCGAGTACGATTGAAACTTCTACAGCGCCCCACATTTAGTGGCGGCCTAGGCATCCCAGACTTTAGAAGATACTATTTAGCCACACAGCTCTCGCACTGCGTACAATGGTGCAACCCCGAATCTCGCAGAGTCTGGGTATCTATGGAAGCCGCCGACCTGGGTCTCTCTACCCTCTCTTCTCTTCTCTAGCTTTCGAAATCCTCCCGCCCTAGAAATGTAGCATCTCACCCCATAGTCTACCGCTCACTAACGGTTTGGGACTTTGCTAATAGGAAATTCGGCTTGGCCCCAGCCCCATCCCCTATCATTCCAATATTACACAACCCTGCATTCCCTCCTAGTACAAATAGATCATTGTTTGCTCCTTGGCAGGATAGAGGTATTTTATATCTGAATGATATCACCAGGGATACCAGTTTTCCTCAATTTACTCAGATTCAAGAAAACATTGATATTCCCTCCAGATACTTTTATCAGTTTTTACAACTCAGACACTTTTATTCCTCACTGGGCCGCGTCCTCTCTAGCAGACCCCTGACCATGTTTGAGACTATATGTTTCAGACGCCACTCAACCAAAGGCCTTATTTCCCTCTTATATACTACTCTCACTGGGGACCCTCCCTCTCAGCGTGATCCTCATGAGAGAGCATGGGAAACAGACCTAGGCTCGGCTTTAGCTGACGAGGAATGGTCTGAAGCCTGGGGTAACGCGGCGTCTAGCTCCATCTGCGTTAGAATCAAAGAGAATATCAATAAATTATTATATAGATGGTATTATGTACCGTCTTGCTTGAGCAAAATGTACCCAGGTACATCGGATAGGTGTTGGAGAGGATGTGGCGCAGAGGGCTCTTTCCTACACATATGGTGGTCATGTCCTAAAATAGTGCATATGTGGAGGGAAGTGATACATTTTATTTCTAGCTTATTGCAGATTCCTATCCCTTCCGGCCCTAAATACATTCTCCTCCCCTTAAACCTGCCAACGCTAACAAAATTTCAAAATAAACTGATGCGTCATATAGTCTCTGCAACGACATGTCAACTAGCTGCAGATTGGAAAAACCCTATCCCGCCTTCCATGCAATCTATAATTGCCCGTATCTGGTACGTTTACCGCATGGACTACATTACTAGCATCATAAACTGCTCCTCTAAGTCATTCGATAAAATATGGAGTCCATGGCTGGCCTCCCATCACGCCCCTTCACCTTTCAATTTGTGATACCCCGTACTATATTTGATGGGACCCTCCCGGGGACTCTACCCTATCCTATTTTGTTTATTTCTCTCTTTTTCTTTCTTCTTCTCTGTCTGTCTTTCTTTCTTCTTGACCTCTTTCTATTTTTACTTATCAATGTCAGTCGGTCAGCTGCGCTGCTGACTGCCACCTTTTCTGTTTTATACTACCCGCTCTCTGGGTCAAAAATGGATCACTGTTCCTCTTTTTTGGTTATCTGTATAATTACCAACTATTATACTGTATTTGCAATGTAATATGCTATAACCACTGTCTGTTGGTATCTGTTTTTGTGATCCCATGAATAAAAATTATAAAAAAAAAAAAAAAGAAAGAAACAGCCGCTCCAAAAACTCTCAGCCGGGTCGCGACAACGGTTACCCACGTGTACAGTGCTGTTTCGGCTAGCATCAGTGACGATGTACTAGCAAGTCCAGCTGATGTTACCAGGCTGTGGGCAAAGAACGGGGAGAAGCTAAGGCGTCGGTTCCGATTAGTGGGTAAGACGCAGGACACAGCTGCACTGTTTTCGGGAGGAGACTACCGAACAGGTCGATGACATGGCTGCCACCTCGGATGCATCAGCGCTAGGCCTCAGGGATCATAGGCTCAAGGGATTAGTAAGAGGCCGGGATCCACGGGGTTGACGTCAGCAGTGGAGAGTAAGGCGCTCCCCTGGTCGCCCATCCCCCCCCGGTTCATGACCAGTTTCCTCCAAGTTTCCCGCCATGAACTGATTTCCCGCTTCCGTCTGAGATGTTAGATATCTAACTGACCCAGTCGCAGCATAGGCGGCTGTGTCACTGGTACATATGTGTTCACTTGGGCGTCTGTGTTTTTTATTTGCGTCTGGATCCACTCAGCGTTTGCTAGTGTATTGAACGATCCTGGAAGTGGGGTTAAGTCTCCCTGTATCCCACTCTCCTGAGGCAGGTGATACAGCACTAGTGTTCACTCTAGCCTTCTTTCACGGGGCGCTGCGCCCTGCCCCTTTTCTGAGTGGCAGAATGCGCCCTGCCCGTTTGTGCCCGCCCTGCCGCCCTGCTGATTACTAAAGGACTGCCTACTCACCGCCGCGCCGGGTGCGCTGTCACTGCCTCCTGCTCCTCCCCACCGCTCTGTCACATCACGCTGTCACTGCCCTCTGCTCCTCCCCGCCGCTCTGTCACATCGCGCTGTCACTGCCCCCTGCTCCTCCCCGCCGCTCTGTCCCGCCGCGCTGTCACTGCCCCCTGCTCCTCCCCACCGCTCTGTCACATCACGCTGTCACTGCCCTCTGCTCCTCCCCGCCGCTCTGTCACATAGCGCTGTCACTGCCCCCTGCTCCTCCCCGCCGCTCTGTCCCGCCGCGCTGTCACTGCCCCCTGCAGCTGCCTTAGGCTTGTCGCGCTGATGCGCTGGCTGAAGGGAATCTGGTAAGCTAAGGAGGGCTGGGTTTGCTTCTCCCGCCGAGGCAAACCCAGCCCTCCCTCCTCTGTGTGCATGGATCAATGTGGTGGCCATTTTTAACCAGCTCCGCGGTGTGTGAGGGGGGACCAGCGCAATCAACTCCCGCAGCATCAGCCCCCAGTAAGTAAAATTGGCACAAAAAAAGCAGAGATCAAAAATGTACCCTACCTGGTGCAGTGTGTCTCAGTGCTCTCTACCTGGTGCAGTGTGTCTCAGTGCTCTCTACCTGGTGCAGTGTGTCTCAGTGCTCTCTACCTGGTGCAGTGTGTCTCAGTGCTCTCTACCTGGTGCAGTGTCTCAGTGCTCTCTACCTGGTGCAATGTTTCTCAGTGCTCTCTACCTGGTGCAGTGTGTCTCAGTGCTCTCTACCTGGTGCAATGTTTCTAAGTGCGCTCTACCTGGTGCAATGTGTATAACGTGCTCTCTACCTGGTGCAATGTGTATAACGTGCTCTCTACCTGGTGCAATGCGTATAATGTGCTCTCTACCTTGTGCAATGTTAATCAGTGCTTTCTACCTGGTGCAATGTGTATAACGTGCTCTCTACCTGGTGCAATGTTTTTCAGTGCTCTCTACCTGGTGCAATGTGTATAACGTGCTCTCTACCTGGTGCAATGTTTTTCAGTGCTCTCTACCTGGTGCAATGTGTATAACGTGCTCTCTACCTGGTGCAATGTTTTTCAGTGCTCTCTACCTGGTGCAATGTGTATAACGTGCTCTCTACCTGGTGCAATGTGTATAACGTGCTCTCTACCTGGTGCAATGTGTATAACGTGCTCTCTACCTGGTGCAATGTGTATAACGTGCTCTCTACCTGGTGCAATGCGTATAATGTGCTCTCTACCTTGTGCAATGTTAATCAGTGCTTTCTACCTGGTGCAATGTGTATAACGTGCTCTCTACCTGGTGCTATGTTTTTCAGTGCTCTCTACCTGGTGCAATGTGTATAATGTGCTCTCTACCTGGTGCAATGTGTATAACGTGCTCTCTACCTGGTGCAATGCGTATAATGTGCTCTCTACCTTGTGCAATGTTAATCAGTGCTTTCTACCTGGTGCAATGTGTATAACGTGCTCTCTACCTGGTGCAATGTTTTTCAGTGCTCTCTACCTGGTGCAATGTGTATAACGTGCTCTCTACCTGGTGCAATGTTTCTCAGTGCTCTCTACGTGGTGTAATGTTTCTTAGTGCTCTGTATCTGGTGCATTGTGTATAACGTGCTCTGCCTGGCGCAAAGTGTAGAATTTGCTCTATCTGGCGCAATATGTATAACGTGATCTACCTGTCGCAGTGTGTATAGGAGGTTCTACCTGGTGCAGTGAGTATTAGCTGCACTACTCTGTGGTGTAATGTGAATTGCCACTATTATGTGGCCGTGCTCCTTCCCCATGAAAAACAGCGCTCCTAAATTTTTCGCCGGGCACTGTCCATTCTTTGGCCTTTCAGAATGGGAGGACCAAGCATTATAGTATGTACCTAATTTTGCCCTTCTAAATGAAAAATGTGCCCTCCCGAATGAAAAATGTGCCCTCCCGAATTAAAAATGTGCCCTCCCCGTGATCAGCACCCTGCCCTAAAAAAATCCTAGAGTGAACACTACAGCACTAAGTCTCTACCTACCATTGGAGTACAAGTATTTGGATAAGTGCCTAATACATACGAATCTGGCAAACTGTTACT
The DNA here is from genome assembly GCF_028390025.1 of Pseudophryne corroboree. Lineage (NCBI taxonomy): Eukaryota > Metazoa > Chordata > Amphibia > Anura > Myobatrachidae > Pseudophryne > Pseudophryne corroboree. Next base: position 97,428,352 of record NC_086446.1, read on the forward strand.
GCTGTTTCTTTCGCTGTGCGACTGAATACATTAAAAGTCCTATATAAAGTAATGCAGTAATTTGTTTCTCCTACATACCTGAAATGTATCTGTGGTTGAATATATGCTCATATTGCTTATTATACTAATGTATAACTTGTGACTGATTGCTAGTGCGGCTGCAGACTTTTTCTATACTATGCTACATTTCTCTCAGTTTTGCAGTCTTTTTATATCCAAGCCTCAATGCTGGTGCAAGGCAGGGAGGGATCGGATTGTATATCACTTTAGCAAGCTTAAAGTGAATACGGTCACTAATTGTGTAGTTAACACCATACAGGTATGTGATTTGTTTACTATGTCTAAGAGAGGCAAGGGTGAGGAGGATACACTCTCCACAGCAGCACCGACATTGATATCATGTTTATCATGCAAAGCAGGATTAACCTCTCTAGATGTGGTACAAAATGGATTATGAGCAAATTGTTATAGCTTCCACCAAAGCCTCCTTAATAATCCAAGACAGGCACAGGTTCAGTCTGAACCTCCATGAGCTTCTTTTGCACAAACATTATCCAATATAGCTGAGTGAATAGTGCCAGCTCCCATAACAGGGATAGGTTACCCAGTTTACCCTTACATGCAATATTCCCCCTGGGTCTTATCACATCTAGTCCTGAAAATCTGCAGCCTTTCAACAAAAACAGGCTGAAAGGTCTGTGGAAGGTAAATCACATAGACATGAAACAACATCTTCACAGTCTACACATGTTTCAGATGGGGACATGTCGGAGGATGAGGATTCCTCGCATTCCGGTTCTGCATACAGAGATGAGGACGAAGGTCCCAGCTCAGTAGATATACCTGAGCTAATTAATGCTATGAAAGCCATTCTATCCTTAGAGGAAGCAGTAGAGCCTTTGTAAAAATCCAAGGCACCTGTGTTTAAACGTCCCAAAACGGTCAGAACTGAATTTCTGGAGTCAGAACAGCTGTCGGAAATCATGCAAGAGGCTTGGGTCGCACCCAGTAAGAAGTTCAGAATTCCTAAAAAATGAATTGTCATTATCCTCTTTTCCGGCTGGGGATTGTTTGAAAAGGAAGGTTGCTCCCACAGTAGATACGCATGTAATTCGGTTGGTGCATAAATCTACATTACCTCTGCCTTCAACATCATTAAATGATGTAACAGATAGAAAAATAGATGGTTTTCTAAAATTGTTGTTTTCCTTGTTAGGGGCAGTTGTTAGGCCAGCCATGGCTTCAGCCTGGGTGGCAAAAGCAGTGGCGACCTGGGCTGATGCATTAGAAGACGATCGGTCATTGGCATCTAGCGAATGAAAGTCCCATATTGCACATATTAAACAGGCAGCTATTTTTATGGAAGAAGCAGCCTTGGATATGGGTACTATAGCTTCTCAAGCCTCAGCAGTAACAGCATGCAGAGCTGTCTGGCTACGTACATGGAAGGCTGACTCAGAGTCCAAAAAGGTACTAAAGTCTTCGCCTTTTACTGGAGATATTCTTTTTGGTAAAGAGTTAAACAATATTCTGGAGTCAGAAGCAGACCCTAAGAAAGTGAAGTTTCCTTCTACCTACAAGGCTAAACCTAGGTTTCCAGCGTTTCGGTCCTTTTGGACCCAAGGAAAAGCGAAAGGAAAGGGTTACGGCAAACAGTCCCTATCGGATTAGTCTGGAAAAACTAAAAAGCATTGGGCTACCAAAGGGCCTGCTTCCAAACCAGAAGATAAGCCATCAGCCTGATGGCATGGGCCTCCACCTGGGGGACCCCAGGGTGGGAGGCCGACTTTTATTTGCACAGACCTGGCAGCAGTCCACCACAGATGCCTGAATGCAAGAAGCGGTATCTCACGGTTATGCATTTACCTTCAAGAAACACCCCTACAAATATTTTCTTGTACCAGCCCGTTTTCAGTGGAAACGAAGGCCAGGGCTTTACAGGAGGCTGTTCAGTTGCTACAATCAGGGGTGATAGTACCGGTCCCTCCTGCACAGCAGTGACAAGTTTTCTATTTCCAACCTGTTTCTAGTACAGAAACCGAATGGGTCATACATGCCCATTCTCAAAAAGCTCTGAACAAATACATTTGGGTGCCATGTTTTCATATGGAGACTTTGCATTCCATTATCTTGGCCATGGAGCCGGGGGATTTTATGGTATGGTATCCCTAGATATTCAGGATGCCTACCTGCATGTACCTATAGCACCGTCCCATCAGTGCTATCTCAGGTTTGCTATCCTACAGGCAACATTTTCAGTTTCAGGCCCTACCATTTGGTACATACAGCTCCAAGAGTGTTCACCAAAATTATGGTGGTGATGGCGGCTTATCTCCATCATCAGGGGATAAGAATTTTCCCATACCTGGATGACATGTTAATCCTGGCTCATTCCCAGAAAACTTTCCAGGGCCATCTGCAATTGACAATAGCCTGCCTACAAAGCCACGGCTGGCTCATAAATTGGGCGAAGTCATTCCTGGTTCCGTCTCATTGCATGACGCACCTGGGGGCAGTATTGGATTCCAGGCTTCAGAGAGTTTTTCTACCTCTGAACAAAATATCCACAATACAGACAAGGATTCAGGAGCTACTACACAATTGAAGAGTATCCATTCATGCTGCATTGCGAGTGATGGGATCTATGGTGTCAACATTCGACATGGTGGAATATGCTCAATTCCATTCAAGGCCCCTTCAACGTCTGATTCTTTCCAGATGGAATGGACTACATTAGACGATAAAACTCAGACTATGGTCCTTCCTCAGGAAGTACGGAGGTCGTTAGCCTGGTGGCTACAGACATCCCATCTGGACAAAGGGAGACCCTTTTGGATCTTGGAGTGGGGGGTTCTGACAATGGACGCCAGTCTTCAGGGCTGGGGAGCCATGTCAGAAAAGTGCTGCTTCCAGGGGCAGTGGACCAAGGAAAAAAGTTGCCGATAAATATATTGGAACTTCGGCCCATATACAGTATTTGTCACTCACTCAGGCAAAGGAAATACTTCAAGGAAAACCAGTTCAGATTTGCTTGAACAATTCAACGCCAGTAGCGTACCTCAATCATCAGGGAGGAACTTGCAGCCAAAAGGCAATAAAGGAGGTAAGCCGCACGTTAAGGTGAGCAGAACTTTATCATTCGACCTTGTCCACAGTGTTCGTTCTGGGAGTCCTAAACTGGGAAGCGGATTTTCTCAGTCGACAAGCCATTCATGAAAATGAATGGTCTTTACCAGAATCTGGAAGACCTCTGAGTGCAAACAAGTGCGGGCTGCCAGAGATAGACCTCATGGCTTCTCGTCAGAACAACAAAGTTAATGCATACGGGTCAAGGACAAAGGATCCCAAAGCGATCTTTGTGGATGCTCTGTCAGTGAGATGGGACTTTCATCTGACTATGTGTTTCCACCAATCGCCCTGTTGCCCAGGGTGATTCGGAAAGTCAAACAAGGAAAGGGCGCCGTGATAGTAATAGTTCCGGCATGGCCCAGAAGACATTGATACACAAATTTGCAGAGGCTGTCCGTGGATACTCAGTAGATCTGGACGTTCAGTAGAAACAGTCTAGGGGTCCCTGTTATTACAAGCACCTGAATTGGCTGTCTTTGACGGCATGGCTCTTGAGACATCCATCCTGAAAGCAAAAGGATTTTCACAAGAGGTAATTCAAACAATGCTTAGAGCAAGGAAACCGTCCTCGGCTCGCATTTATTACCGAGTATGGCATTCTTATATTCAGTGGTGCAGTGCCAGGAAGCTGGACCCTAGGTCTTTTACAGTTTCTAGAGTCCTAGCATTCCTTCAGGCAGGAATGGACAAAGGTCTCCGGGTAGCTTCCTTGAGAGTTCAGGTGTCCACATTGACTGTATGGTTTCAAAAGAAAATTGCTAACCTACAGGATGTTTGCACTTTTTTCAAAGGAATACTTCACATCCAACCTCCTTTTGTTCCTCCTACAGCTCCTTGGGATCTAAGTTTAATTTTAAAGGCACTTCAAGTTGCCCCATTTGAACCAGTGAATAACGTGGATCTCAACTGGTTTGCAGCTAAGGTTCTCTTTCTACTGGCTATTGCTTCAGCTACAAGAGTTTCAGATTTAGGGGCATTGTTATCTCGTCCTCCTTTTCTGATTTTTCATCCAGATAGAGCTGTTCTCAGAACCAAATCTGGATAACTTCTTAAGGTGGTCTCTAAATTCTACCTTAATGAAGAAATTGTAGTTCTGGCTTTCCAAAGGCCGGACCTTTCTGCGGAAGATGCATCTTTAGACGTAGTCCGGGCTTTAAGGATCGACGTGGATCATACCAGTGCCGTGAGAAAGACAGACACTCTTTTTGTTCTCTATGGGTTCCACAAAGAAGGATGGCCTGCTGACAAGCAAACACTGGCGAGGTGGCTTTGGATGACAATCTAGGAAATTTATCTCCCTGTTCCAGCTAGTGTCTCTGCTCATTCTACTCGTAAGGTAGATCCATCTTGGGCAGCACGCCGTGACAGATATGTAAGGCAGCCACATGGTCTTCCATTAACACATTCATTAGACATACCTTTGATACCTTTGCCTCTCAGGATGCTGCATTCGGGCGAAGGATTCTCCTGTGCAATCAGGCGCGTCCCCTCCACTAAATTTGCTTTGGGATATCCCAACGTATATCCTGTGGATACTACTGTGGACCCTGCAGGAGAAATAAGTAGTTATCGTAGACTTACCGTCAATAACTATATTTCTTCAAAGTCCACAGTATTAACAGGGATCCCACCCTGACGCACCTGATTTGAGGATCCTTACACTTACTAACCTCTTCCTTCTTGTATGAGAGAGAGAGAGAGAGAGAGAGAGAGAGAGAGTGTGTGTGTGTGTGTGTGTGTGTGTGTGTGTGTGTGTGTGTGTGTGTGTGTGTTCTTCTCGCCTGATTAGGCTCTCTATGATGCTCCTGCTTTGAATTTTGGAAAATAACTGAATTGCCTGAGGCGGGGATATAGGAGACTGGCCCGTTGCATTCTGGGAGGCCGAAAGCTTTGATCGTTGGTGCCATTCTGCTGACGCTACCTCATATCCCATATGTATTCCCTGTGGATTCTGTAGACTTCAGAGAAATAGAGTTATCGACGGTAAGTCTACCATAACTACTTATTTTATTTCTTATTTGAACTCGTAGCTTAGTTCAAACTGCGTGGATTCACAGGGCTTATAGATACACGTGAACAAAGTGCACTAGAGTAAAGCGCACCAAACAGTACAAATAGATTTATTTATTTCTGTTTTATTAATTTGCAGCTTGGCTCAAACTGCGTGGATCACAGGTCTTATAGATGCACTAGGGCACTAAGTGCACCAACCAGCACAAACAATATACAGATGTATCCTCATACACCGTTGCTCATAGCGCGCTATTTAGGGTCCTGAATCGCGAGTTGTAATAACGTTATGGCGTGCGTTGTGTCCCACGCCATGTAATACACATTTTCACTGCTAGGTGGCGAATGCTCCATGTTAAGCACGGTGCCGCGCGTTCACTAAGAGTAGAACACATCATATATTTACCTGGAGAGCCAGCTCATATCGTCGTCAGCAGTGGCATAATGGTTACAGTGTCTGCTTGCAATGTGTGTATCCCGTGTTCGAATCCTGTTGAGACTAGAATTTTTTTTTTTTTTTGTGAATTTATTTAATGTCATTTTTTATTGAAAAAAAAAATGCGTGGGGTCCCCCCTCCAAAGCATAACCAGCCTCGGGCTCTTCGAGCCGGTCCTGGTTCTAAAAATCCGGGGGGAAAACGGACAGGGGATCCCCCGTATTTTTAAAACCAGCACCGGGCTCTGCGCCTGGTGCTGGTGCAAAAAATACGGGGGACAAAAAGAGTAGGGGTCCCCCGTATTTTTTACACCAGCATCGGGCTCCACTAGCTGGACAGATAATGCCACAGCCGGGGGTCACTTTTATACAGTGCCCTGTGGCCGTGGCATTAAATATCCAACTAGTCACCCCTGGCCGGGGTACCCTGGGGGAGTGGGGACCCCTTCAATCAAGGGGTCCCCCCCCAGCCACCCAAGGGCCAGGGGTGAAGCCCGAGGCTGTCCCCCCCATCCAAGGGCTGCGGATGGGAGGCTGATAGCCTTGAGAAAAATGACAGAATATTGTTTTTTCCAGTAGTACTACAAGTCCCAGCAAGCCTCCCCCGCAAGCTGGTACTTGGAGAACCACAAGTACCAGCATGCGGGAGAAAAACGGGCCCGCTGGTACCTGTAGTTCTACTGGAAAAAAAATATCCAAATAAAAACAGGAGACACACACCGTGACAGTAAAACTTTATTTCACACATGTCGACACACATACATACTTACCTATGTTGCCCCGCCGACCGGCACGTCTCGTCTCCGACGATCCGGGGTACCTGTGAAAAAAATTAGGCTCACCTGATCCAGGGTCCGGGAGATAATCCACGTACTTGGCAAAAAAACAAACCGCAATTACCCGTGCCAGCGGACTGAAAGGGGTCCCATGTTGACACATGGGACCCCTTTCTCCGAATGCCGGGACCCCACGTGACTCCTGTCACTGAGGTCCCTTCAGCCAATCAGGAAGCGCTACTTCGTGGCGCTCACCTGATTGGCTGTCTCGCGTCTGAGGTCAGACAGCGCATCGCAAAGCCTCTCCATTACTTTCAATGGTGGGAACTTTCCGGGCAGCGGTGAGGTCACCCGCGGTCAGCGGCTGACCGCGGGTAACCCCACCGCTGACCGGAAAGTTCCCACCATTGAAAGTAATGGAGAGGCTTTGCGATGCGCTTCTGTCACTTCAGAGGCGCATACAGCCAATCAGCAGAGTGCAAGGACGTTGCGCTCGCTGATTGGCTGAAGAGACGCTTCTGTGACAGCAGTCATGGGGGTGTCTTTGCATTCGAGGAAAGGGGTCCCATGTGTAAACATGGGACCCCTTTCAGTCCGCTGGCACGGGTAATTGCGTTTTTTTTTTTTTTTTTACAAGTCCGTGGATTATACTCTGGACCCTGGATCAGGTGAGTATAATTTTATTCACAGGTACCCCGGATTCTACAGTGACGAGGGAGACGTGGCAGTCGGCGGGTCAACATAGGTAAGTATGTATGTGTCGGCAGGTGTGAAATAAAGTTTTACTGTCACGGTGTGTGTCTCCTGTTTTTATTTGGGTATTTTTTTCCAGTAGAACTACAGGTACCAGCGGGCCCGTTTTTCTCCCGCATGCTGGTACTTGTGGTTCTCCAAGTACCAGCTTGCGGGGGAGGCTTGCTGGGACTTGTAGTACTACTGGAAAAAACAATATTCTGTCATTTTTCTCAAGGCTATCAGCCTCCCATCCGCAGCCCTTGGATGGGGGGGACAGCCTCGGGCTTCACCCCTGGCCCTTGGGTGACTGGGGGGGGGACCCCTTGATTGAAGGGGTCCCCACTCCCCCAGGGTACCCCGGCCAGGGGTGACTAGTTGGATATTTAATGCCACGGCCGCAGGGCACTGTATAAAAGTGACCCCCGGCTGTGGCATTATCTGTCCAGCTAGTAGAGCCCGATGCTGGTGTAAAAAATACAGGGGAACCCTACTCTTTTTGTCCCCCGTATTTTTTGCACCAGCACCAGGCGCAGAGCCCGGTGCTGCTTTTAAAAATACGGGGGATCCCCTGTCCGTTTCCCCCCCGGATTTTTAGAACCAGGACCGGCTCGAAGAGCCCGAGGCTGGTTATGCTTTGGAGGGGGGACCCCACGCCATTTTTTTCGGGTTTTTCCCATTCCATTTAAAAAAATTAAAAATAAAAAAAAATAATCTTTTTAAAAATATATAAATAATACTTGTGCCTCCAAAAAAGACAAACCAAGTACCTAATCCCTTCTAATATAAATATGGTTTGTACACAGACACCGGACAAAGGCCCTCATTCCGAGTTGTTCGCTCGGTATTTTTCATCGCATCGCAGTGAAAATCCGCTTAGTACGCATGCGCAATGTTCGCACTGCGACTGCGCCAAGTAACTTTACTATGAAGAAAGTATTTTTACTCACGGCTTTTTCTTCGCTCCGGCGATCGTAATGTGATTGACAGGAAATGGGTGTTACTGGGCGGAAACACGGCGTTTCAGGGGCGTGTGGCTGAAAACGCTACCGTTTCCGGGAAAAACGCAGGAGTGGCCGGGGAAACGGTGGGAGTGCCTGGGCGAACGCTGGGTGTGTTTGTGACGTCAACCAGGAACGACAAGCACTGAAATGATCGCACAGGCAGAGTAAGTCTGGAGCTACTCTGAAACTGCTAAGTAGTTAGTAATCGCATTATTGCGAATACATCGGTCGCAATTTTAAGAAGCTAAGATTCACTCCCAGTAGGCGGCGGCTTAGCGTGTGTAACTCTGCTAAATTCGCCTTGCGACCGATCAACTCGGAATGAGGGCCAAAATCCGTTAATAGTACACCACATCAAAACACATCATATATTTACCTGGAGTGCCAACTCAGAACATGGTCAGCACTGGCATAATGGTTACAGTGTCTGCTTGCAATGCGTGTATCCCGTGTACGAATCCTGTTGAGACCGGAATTTTTTTTTTTTTTCTGGTGAATTTATTTTTATATTTTTTTTTTTAAAGAAATACACTTGTTTGGTCTGTTTATTATTTCCAGCTGGGCTCCATTATGTTTTGTACACAGACACCGGATAAAATCCGTTATGGGTATACCACATTGCAGGCGGTGGGGAAGCAAATTCAGTTTGCACGCATTGTGGGCTACAGATTCAATCCACGGTTTGTGGACTGCATCCGGCGTCTTACTGTACATCAGGCAAAAATGGCAGGGAGACGCTACGTTAGAGGGGAGCTTCTGATCCTGCTTAGGTGGCGGGACCGGCCATTTACTACGAACTCGGAGAAGCGGCGGGCTTACAATAAAGCCCGCCTTGAGATCCGAGCAAAATATGGCCAGTCCCGCAGCCTCAGGTCACTCTAGAGGAAGTGGAGTGATCTGGTCACCAGGGAGCCCAGGAAACTGGAATTACTGCGGCTGTCCCTGAGGAGTAAGTACAGTCCAGTACTGCACATTATTACTACTGTATTTAAGTAATGTACATTTCTCTAATGTCCTAGAGGATGCTGGGGTCCATTTAGTACCATGGGGTATAGACAGGTCTGTAGGAGCCATCGGCACTAAATGACTTTAAACGTGTGGGCTGGCCCCTCCCTCTATGCCACTCCTCCAGACGTCAGTTTAGAAATTGTGCCCGGAGGAATCTGTTTGGATGGGCGACCATGTTAAGGTCGACAGTCATTAGGTCATTAGGTCGACCACTATTGGTCGACAGGGACATGGTCGACATGGACTCATGGTTGACACATGAAAATTGTCGACATGACAGGTCAGCATATGAAAGGTCTCCAGTGATGAATACTCACCACTCTTCTGACTTCTGGCTCTGTTAGGGGGTGGCGGCAGTGCTGCGGGAGTGAGCACTGGCCAGGCTTGGGCTATGTTCAGTACCCTCAGGAGCTAATGGTGTCCTGTCAGCGGAAGCAGAGCCATGGAACTTAATGAGAAGTTGGTTCCTACTTCATACCTCCCAACTTTCTTATGTTCTAAGGTGGGACACATGCGTGGCGAACCCGCGTGCTCCCGAAAAGGGGATAGGGCCTATGAAAAGGGGCGTGGCTTCGCGGATGCCCCGCAATTGCTAGCCACGCTAAGCAGGGCAGCGAGATCTAGCATGCAGGCCAATCTAGCACCAGCGATAGCGATGCGCATCGCTATCGCAGTGGGAGGTACACACGGAGCGATCATGCGTAAAATCTAAGCAATCTAGTCAAATCTAAGTGATCGCTCCGTGAGTACCCCCCTTAAGTCCCACAAAGCAGGGAGACTTGCCAGCAGCATCCTCTAGGATGTTAGAGAAATACAGGCGTTCCGAAACATACAGTACTGTATCTGAGTGAGCCTAATAATGAGTATACTGTGAGATACTGTATGACATACTATACAGTATGCTGTATCCGAAGTGGTGCATTCATGAACAAACTCCATATGCAGTAACCTTTTTGGTTGCTTTAAGAAATATCCTTCACAATATGGCAATCCCTGCCCCCCAGTCAAAACCTGTTTCTGTAGACACTAGTGTTCAATTAGCAGCAATTGAATGTGTATTCAGATTAAAGTGGATTAACTAGTGTCTGCAGAAATGGTGTTTGACTGGGGGGAGGGACAGCCATACAATACTGTATAGCAGTGATTTTCAACCTTTTTTTAGTCACGGCACACCGAATAATATTTTAAAAATCCCAGGGCACACCATCAGTTCCCCACAGAAAAAAAACAAAAAACACACATTGGCCCTCACAGTAAAGAAAAATCCACACATACATTGGCCTACACAGTTGCTCCCCACATAAATCATGTTGCTCACACATAAATCAATCACATTTCTCCCCACATTAATCGTATTGCTCCCCACATTAATTATTCACATTGTTCCCCCCATAAATCCATATAAATCCTTATTCTCCCCACATAAATCTTATTGTTCCCCACAGGAGAAATAAAATAACAAATATTAGCCCCTACCGGTCAGCTGTCCTCCTCCCTGTCCCTTGGTTGCGGGCGTTCATAGTGGAGTGCTGCAAATACTGAGCAGGGGGCGGTTGGGCAGGTGTGGATGTGGGTTGGCAAGGAAAGCTGTGTATGCAGGCGGGAACTGGAAGATGTGTAAGCAGGCAAGTGGGCTGGCTGGGTGGTAGACGCGGCAGCAGTGACCTATGATATCACACCGCCGCGTCTTCAAGTCATAGGTCACGGCCGGAGCATGACTGATCCTCTAAAAAGAGCCCGGGCCAACAGTTCACTCTGAAGGTGCAGGACACTGCTCTGGCTCCGCGGCACACCTTGCAACTGGTCGCGGCACACTAGTGTGCCACGGCACACTGGTTGAAAAAGCCTGCTGTATAGTATACTGTAAATGACATTTCTTAGCAAACAGAAAGCCCTCCTTGTGATACATTTCTCTGTGAGTGAAAAATTGCACCAGCAAATCAGCTCATACAGTAACTGTCAATTTTCAAAAGCAGTCTGTACCATGACAGTTAGGAGCTGATTGGCAATGGCTGAAACATTACTTACCGAGTAACAATGCAGTGGTACTGATCATCAGGGCAGCGGGCGGCAGTGGAGCATAAACCGAGAGGAGCAGCTGCAGCAGTTTATCACTGCTGCTGGGCTGCCCCTGTCACCCCAGGATCAGAGTTGGCAGCAGGTGTTGTGGCAGCCTGGATGGTGTGCATGGCTTATTACACCTGCATTAAAATAAATGTTGCCAGCATGAGGGGTATCAAATGCAAAAAGGATATACAGCATATTCTCTTGCATACTGTATATCAGTGTGCCTAAGTTCACGGCTCCCTTATATTATAAATTATCATATGTCACTTCAAATGCTGCCATAATATCTAAAAGAGGGAGCTCTGCCTGCCGTAATATCTATAAGGGGACTCCACCTGCCGTAATGTCTAAAAGGGGGCTCCGCCTGCCATACTGTGTAAAATGGGGCTCCACCTACATACTGTACTGTAGGGGTGTCCCTTATTCATGTTATGACACACATTAGTGCCCCTCATACACAAAGCCCACAGCAGTAGCACCCCTAATACACATAATGCCCACAGCAGTACCGCCCCTTATACAATGCCCACAGTAGTATTGCCCCTTATGCTATGGCCACTGTACTGTTAGTGCCCCTTATGTACAGTAGAGCCCATAAAAGAAATGCCCCAAGTAGTAGTGCCCTTTATGTCCCCAGGAGTGCCCCTTATGTCCCGCTTATAAAGTGACTCCTATGCAATGCCCGTAAATCTCAAAAATAAAAATAGACGCTTGCAGGGGTGATCAAATATTTATTGTCACTGTAATAGGCACTGGAACTTGGCCGGTACCTGTTTTATGGGAAAAAAAAATAAATGACTGTAAATACTGTACTGTACCAGGCCCCCAAGGAACCCTATAAAGCACAGTTTACGTGACATCATGATGGTCCACAGCAGAGACATGGGGAGGCTCAGCCACAGGAGCAGGGAAAGGCTAAAGGGGAAGCTGAGGCACAGTGGGAGGTGTAGGATAAGAGGCACAGGGTGGGGAATAAGGTTTAGAAACAGTGGTGAAATGAGCCTTAACTTAACAAAAATGTCTTACCAGGACGAGGCGGGTCCGCAAATGCCGGCGGCGGAGGAATTGGTCCAGGGGTGCCTGTATTAAACACATTGGCCACAGCATTACCATTGTCCCCAGCAGTAATCAAACAAAAGCATTCATACCCTCATGGTTTACTGTACATTTCACAAGGTGCAAATCGCACCTGGGGCCTAATTCAGATCAGATCGTAGATGTGCTAAATTTAGCACATCTATGATCAGTTTCACAGACACTGGTAAATCTCAAAAATAAAAATAGACGCTTGCAGGGGTGATCAAGAAACAATTCAAATATTTATTGTCACTGTAATAGGCAAAATCAGTGCTGGGGTCTTCCAATCATAAATTACAGTACAGTATTTACTGTTACAGCATTCAGTATGTGCAGTAATGTACTGTACCCAGGGCGTCAGCAGCGGATAAGATGGCGAAGGGCCCAGCAGCAGATAAGGTGGCGAAGGGCTCGGCACCACTCTTTCAGTGAAAGAATGGTGCCGAGCCCTTCGCCACCTTATCTGCTGCTGGGCCCTTCGCCATCTTATCCGCTGCTGACGCCCTGGGTACAGTACATTACTGCACATACTGAATGCTGTAACAATAAATACTGTACTGTAATTTATGATTGGAAGACCCCAGCACTGATTTTGCCTATTACAGTGACAATAAATATTTGAATTGTTTCTTGATCACCCCTGCAAGCGTCTATTTTTATTTTTGAGATTTACCAGTGTCTGTGAAACTGATCATAGATGTGCTAAATTTAGCACATCTACGATCTGATCTGAATTAGGCCCCAGGTGCGATTTGCACCTTGTGAAATGTACAGTAAACCATGAGGGTATGAATGCTTTTGTTTGATTACTGCTGGGGACAATGGTAATGCTGTGGCCAATGTGTTTAATACAGGCACCCCTGGACCAATTCCTCCGCCGCCGGCATTTGCGGACCCGCCTCGTCCTGGTAAGACATTTTTGTTAAGTTAAGGCTCATTTCACCACTGTTTCTAAACCTTATTCCCCACCCTGTGCCTCTTATCCTACACCTCCCACTGTGCCTCAGCTTCCCCTTTAGCCTTTCCCTGCTCCTGTGGCTGAGCCTCCCCATGTCTCTGCTGTGGACCATCATGATGTTACGTAAACTGTGCTTTATAGGGTTCCTTGGGGGCCTGGTACAGTACAGTATTTACAGTCATTTATTTTTTTTTCCCATAAAACAGGTACCGGCCAAGTTCCAGTGCCTATTACAGTGACAATAAATATTTGATCACCCCTGCAAGCGTCTATTTTTATTTTTGAGATTTACGGGCATTGCATAGGAGTCACTTTATAAGCGGGACATAAGGGGCACTCCTGGGGACATAAAGGGCACTACTACTTGGGGCATTTCTTTTATGGGCTCTACTGTACATAAGGGGCACTAACAGTACAGTGGCCATAGCATAAGGGGCAATACTACTGTGGGCATTGTATAAGGGGCGGTACTGCTGTGGGCATTATGTGTATTAGGGGTGCTACTGCTGTGGGCTTTGTGTATGAGGGGCACTAATGTGTGTCATAACATGAATAAGGGACACCCCTACAGTACAGTATGTAGGTGAAGCCCCATTTTACACAGTATGGCAGGCGGAGCCCCCTTTTAGACATTACGGCAGGTGGAGTCCCCTTATAGATATTACGGCAGGCAGAGCTCCCCCTTTTAGATATTATGGCAGCATTTGAAGTGACATATGATAATTTATAATATAAGGGAGCCGTGAACTTAGGCACACTGATATACAGTATGCAAGAGAATATGCTGTATATCCTTTTTGCATTTGATACCCCTCATGCTGGCAACATTTATTTTAATGCAGGTGTAATAAGCCATGCACACCATCCAGGCTGCCACAACACCTGCTGCCAACTCTGATCCTGGGGTGACAGGGCAGCCCAGCAGCAGTGATAAACTGCTGCAGCTGCTCCTCTCGGTTTATGCTCCACTGCCGCCCACTGCCCTGATGATCAGTACCACTGCATTGTTACTAGAGATGTGCACTTGAAATTTTTCGGGTTTTGTGTTTTGGTTTTGGGTTCGGTTCCGCGGCCGTGTTTTGGGTTCGACCGCGTTTTGGCAAAACCTCACCAAATTTTTTTTGTCGGATTCGGGTGTGTTTTGGATTCGGGTGTTTTTTTTTAAAAACACTAAAAAACAGCTTAAATCATAGAATTTGGGGGTCATTTTGATCCCAAAGTATTATTAACCTCAAAAACCATAATTTCCACTCATTTTCAGTCTATTCTGAATACCTCACACCTCACAATATTATTTTTAGTCCTAAAATTTGCACCTAGGTCGCTGGATGACTAAGCTAAGCGACCCTAGTGGCCGACACAAACACCGTGCCCATCTAGGAGTGGCACTGCAGTGTCACGCAGGATGGCCCTTCCAAAAAACACTCCCCAAACAGCACATGACGCAAAGAAAAAAAGAGGCGCAATGAGGTAGCTGTGTGAGTAAGATAAGCGACCCTAGTGGCCGACACAAACACCGGGCCCATCTAGGAGTGGCACTGCAGTGTCACGCAGGATGGCCCTTCCAAAAAACCCTCCCCAAACAGCACATGACGCAAAGAAAAAAAGAGGCGCAATGAGGTAGCTGTGTGAGTAAGATAAGCGACCCTAGTGGCCGACACAAACACCGGGCCCATTTAGGAGTGGCACTGCAGTGTCACGCAGGATGGCCCTTCCAAAAAACCCTCCCCAAACAGCACATGCTGCAAAGAAAAAAAGAGGCGCAATGAGGTAGCTCTGTGAGTAAGATAAGCGACCCTAGTGGCCGACACTATGTGAAGCTGAACCACTAGCCATGAACATAGGCCAGGGCCTCAGCCGTTCCTTGCCACTCCGTGTGGTAAATGGCATATTGGCAAGTTTACGCTTCTCCTCCGACAATTTTATTTTAGGTTTTGGAGTCCTTTTTTTACTGATATTTGGTGTTTTGGATTTGACATGCTCTGTACTATGACATTGGGCATCGGCCTTGGCAGACGACGTTGCTGGCATTTCATCGTCTCGGCCATGACTAGTGGCAGCAGCTTCAGCACGAGGTGGAAGTGGATCTTGATCTTTCCCTAATTTTGGAACCTCAACATTTTTGTTCTCCATATTTTAATAGGCACAACTAAAAGGCACCTCAGGTAAACAATGGAGATGGATGGATACTAGTATACTTATGGATGGACTGCCGAGTGCCGACACAGAGGTAGCTACAGCCGTGGACTACCGTACTGTGTCTGCTGCTAATATAGACTGGATGATTGATAATGAGATGAAATCAATATATATATGTATGTATATATAATATCACTAGTACTGCAGCCGGACAGGTAGATAATATATTTATTAGGTAATGATGACTGATGACGGACCTGCTGGACACTGTCAGCTCAGCAGCACCGCAGACTGCTACAGTAAGCTACTATACTATAGTAGCATGTACAAAGAAGAAAGAAAAAAAAAAACACGGGTAGGTGGTATACAATTATGGATGGACTGCCGAGTGCCGACACAGAGGTAGCTACAGCCGTGGACTACCGTACTGTGTCTGCTGCTAATATAGACTGGATGATTGATAATGAGATGAAATCAATATATATATGTATGTATATATAATATCACTAGTACTGCAGCCGGACAGGTAGATAATATATTTATTAGGTAATGATGACTGATGACGGACCTGCTGGACACTGTCAGCTCAGCAGCACCGCAGACTGCTACAGTAAGCTACTATACTATAGTAGTATGTACAAAGAAGAAAGAAAAAAAAAACACGGGTAGGTGGTATACAATTATGGATGGACTGCCGAGTGCCGACACAGAGGTAGCTACAGCCGTGGACTAACGTACTGTGTCTGCTGCTAATATAGACTGGATGATTGATAATGAGATGAAATCAATATATATATGTATGTATATATAATATCACTAGTACTGCAGCCGGACAGGTAGATAATATATTTATTAGGTAATGATGACTGATGACGGACCTGCTGGACACTGTCAGCTCAGCAGCACCGCAGACTGCTACAGTAAGCTACTATACTATAGTAGTATGTACAAAGAAGAAAGAAAAAAAAAAACACGGGTAGGTGGTATACAATTATGGATGGACTGCCGAGTGCCGACACAGAGGTAGCTACAGCCGTGGACTAACGTACTGTGTCTGCTGCTAATATAGACTGGATGATTGATAATGAGATGAAATCAATATATATATATGTATGTATATATAATATCACTAGTACTGCAGCCGGACAGGTAGATAATATATTTATTAGGTAATGATGACTGATGACGGACCTGCTGGACACTGTCAGCTCAGCAGCACCGCAGACTGCTACAGTAAGCTACTATACTCTATAGTAGTATGTACAAAGAAGAAAGAAAAGAAAAAAACCACGGGTAGGTGGTATACAATTATGGATGGACTGCCGAGTGCCGACACAGAGGTAGCTACAGCCGTGGACTAACGTACTGTGTCTGCTGCTAATATAGACTGGATGATTGATAATGAGATGAAATCAATATATATATGTATGTATATATAATATCACTAGTACTGCAGCCGGACAGGTAGATAATATATTTATTAGGTAATGATGACTGATGACGGACCTGCTGGACACTGTCAGCTCAGCAGCACCGCAGACTGCTACAGTAAGCTACTATACTCTATAGTAGTATGTACAAAGAAGAAAGAAAAAAAAAAACCACGGGTAGGTGGTATACAATTATGGATGGACTGCCGAGTGCCGACACAGAGGTAGCTACAGCCGTGGACTAACGTACTGTGTCTGCTGCTAATATAGAGTCTAGACTGGATGATAAATTATTGATAATGAGATGAAATCAATATAATATCACTAGTACTGCAGCCGGACAGGTACTATATATATTTATTATGTAATGACTGATGACGGACCTGCTGGACACTGTCAGGTCAGCACAGCACCGCAGACTGCTACAGTAAGCTACTATAGTAGTATGTATAAAGAAGAAAGAAAAAAAAAAACCACGGGTAGGTGGTATACAATATTATATATATATATATATATTGTGACAAGAACACTGGGATAGTGTTTGAGGGCAGGTATATTTGTCCCAGGTTCTTGTCTTACATGTTTTAGAAAATGTTAACTTCTAGGAAAAATGCTTTTTGTTTTGTCTGAACCTTTTCAGTTTGCTGTAAAAGCTGGGTAAAGGCTCTGAGAGAGAGATAAGGCGAGTTCTAGACATTGGGCCCAGTTCGGGTCTTTGGCCTCACAGAGGGCTAATCAGGGTTTCAGCTGTGTAAGAGTGATATAGTGCTTCTAACCTGATTAGTATGGGCAGACTGCCTGGGAAGGCTGCAGGATCTGTGTGTGAGAGACACGCTTTCTGATGCAAGTAAGCTATACAGTATGTACTGAAGAACTCTGTGTTTTGTTTAGTGACAGTTAGGAACACCTTATGTTTAGTTAGTGCCGGACAGGCAAGGTATTTTTATTTTGGGGCTTTGTTTTATTTTCTGTTTCAATAAAACTGGCCGGGGTCAGTTGTACCAGAAACTGGACTTGTGTTGTTCCTCAGCTGCTGCGTGCTGCCATATTCCCCAGGAAAAGGCACCTTGCACCCCTACAGTGTTACAATATATTATATACAATTATATATATATATATATATATATATATATATATATATATATTAAACTGGTGGTGATTGATTATTAAACTGGTGGTCACTTCAGGTCACGTTGCAACTTGCAACTAGTACTCCGAGGCCTAAACAGACAATCACAAAATATATTATTATACTGGTGGTCAGTGTGGTCACAACAATGGCAGTGTGGCACTGACTCTGGCAGCAAAAGTGTGCACTGTACGTTATATGTACTCCTGAGTCCTGCTCTCAGACTCTAACTGCTCCCCACTGTCAGTGTCTCCCCCACAAGTCAGATAATACACTTACAGTCACACTATCTATTATCTAATCTATAAATATCACTTCAGCAAGTAGTATAGTAGTATACAGTATAGTAGTACTCCTCCTAATAATGCTCCCCAAAATACTGTGTCTCTCTCTTCTCTAAACGGAGAGGACGCCAGCCACGTCCTCTCCCTATGACTCTCAATGCACGTGTGAAAATGGCGGCGACGCGCGGCTCCTTATATAGAATCCGAGTCTCGCGAGAATCCGACAGCGTGATGATGACGTTCGGGCGCGCTCGGGTTAGCCGAGCAAGGCGGGAAGATCCGAGCCTGCTCGGACCCGTGTAAAAAACCTGAAGTTCGGGCGGGTTCGGATTCAGAGGAACCGAACCCGCTCATCTCTAATTGTTACTCGGTAAGTAATGTTTCAGCCATTGCCAATCAGCTCCTAACTGTCATGGTACAGACTGTTTTTGAAAATTGACAGTTACTGTATGAGCTGATTTGCTGGTGCAATTTTTCACTCACAGAGAAATGTATCACAAGGAGGGCTTTCTGTTTGCTAAGAAATGTCATTTACAGTATACTATACAGCAGGCTTTTTCAACCAGTGTGCCGTGGCACACTAGTGTGCCGCGACCAGTTGCAAGGTGTGCCGCGGAGCCAGAGCAGTGTACTGCACCTTCAGAGTGAACTGTTGGCCCGGGCTCTTTTTAGAGGATCAGTCATGCTCCGGCCGTGACCTATGACTTAAAGACGCGGCGGTGTGATATCATAGGTCACTGCTGCCGCGTCTACCACCCAGCCAGCCCACTTGCCTGCTTACACATCTTCCAGTTCCCGCCTGCATACACAGCTTTCCTTGCCAACCCACATCCACACCTGCCCAACCGCCCCCTGCTCAGTATTTGCAGCACTCCACTATGAACGCCCGCAACCAAGGGACAGGGAGGAGGACAGCTGACCGGTAGGGGCTAATATTTGTTATTTTATTTCTCCTGTGGGGAACAATAAGATTTATGTGGGGAGAATAAGGATTTATATGGATTTATGGGGGGAACAATGTGAATAATTAATGTGGGGAGCAATACGATTTATGTGGGGAGAAATGTGATTGATTTATGTGTGAGCAACATGATTTATGTGGGGAGCAACTGTGTAGGCCAATGTATGTGTGGATTTTTCTTTACTGTGAGGGCCAATGTGTGTTTTTTGTTTTTTTTCTGTGGGGAACTGATGGTGTGCCCTGGGAATTTTAAAATATTATTCGGTGTGCCGTGACTAAAAAAAGGTTGAAAATCACTGCTATACAGTATTGTATGGCTGTCCCTCCCCCCAGTCAAACACCATTTCTGCAGACACTAGTTAATCCACTTTAATCTGAATACACATTCAATTGCTGCTAATTGAACACTAGTGTCTACAGACACAGGTTTTGACTGGGGGGCAGGGATTGCCATATTGTGAAGGATATTTCTTAAAGCAACCAAAAAGGTTACTGCATATGGAGTTTGTTCATGAATGCACCACTTCGGATACAGCATACTGTATAGTATGTCATACAGTATCTCACAGTATACTCATTATTAGGCTCACTCAGATACAGTACTGTATGTTTCGGAACGCCTGTATTTCTCTAACATCCTAGAGGATGCTGCTGGCAAGTCTCCCTGCTTTGTGGGACTTACGGGGGGTACTCACGGAGCGATCACTTAGATTTGACTAGATTGCTTAGATTTTACGCATGATCGCTCCGTGTGTACCTCCCACTGCGATAGCGATGCGCATCGCTATCGCTGGTGCTAGATTGGCCTGCATGCTAGATCTCGCTGCCCTGCTTAGCGTGGCTAGCAATTGCGGGGCATCTGCGAAGCCACGCCCCTTTTCATAGGCCCTATCCCCTTTTCGGGAGCACGCGGGTTCGCCACGCATGTGTCCCTCCTTAGAACATAAGAAAGTTGGGAGGTATGAAGTAGGAACCAACTTCTCATTAAGTTCCATGGCTCTGCTTCCGCTGACAGGACACCATTAGCTCCTGAGGGTACTGAACATAGCCCAAGCCTGGCCAGTGCTCACTCCCGCAGCACTGCCGCCACCCCCTAACAGAGCCAGAAGTCAGAAGAGTGGTGAGTATTCATCACTGGAGACCTTTCATATGCTGACCTGTCATGTCGACCATTTTCATGTGTCAACCATGAGTCCATGTCGACCATGTCACTGTCGACCAATAGTGGTCGACCTAATGACCTAATGACTGTCGACCTTAACATGGTCGCCCATCCAAACAGATTCCTCCGGGCACAATTTCTAAACTGACGTCTGGAGGAGGGGCATAGAGGGAGGGGCCAGCCCACACGTTTAAAGTCATTTAGTGCCGATGGCTATTACAGACCTGTCTATACCCCATGGTACTAAATGGACCCCAGCATCCTCTAGGACATTAGAGAAATGTACATTACTTAAATACAGTAGTAATAATGTGCAGTACTGGACTGTACTTACTCCTCAGGGACAGCCGCAGTAATTCCAGTTTCCTGGGCTCCCTGGTGACCAGATCACTCCACTTCCTCTGGAGTGACCTGAGGCTGCGGGACTGGCCATATTTTGCTCGGATCTCATGACGGGCTTTATTGTAAGCCCGCCGCTTCTCCGAGTTCGTAGTAAATGGCCGGTCCCGCCACCTAAGCAGGATCAGAAGCTCCCCTCTAACGTAGCGTCTCCCTGCCATTTTTGCCTGATGTACAGTAAGACGCAGGATGCAGTCCACAAACCGTGGATTGAATCTGTAGCCCACAATGCGTGCAAACTGAATTTGCTTCCCCACCGCCTGCAATGTGGTATACCCATAACGGATTTATGTCTGTGTACAAAACATAATGGAGCCCAGCGGGAAAGAAAAAACAGACCAAACAAGTGTATTTCTTAAAAAAAAATATATATAAAAATAAATTCACCAGAAAAAAAAAAAATTCCGGTCTCAACAGGATTTGAACACGGGATACACGCATTGCAAGCAGACACTGTAACCATTATGCCCCTGCTGACCATGTTATAAGTTGGTACTCCAGGTAAATATATGATGTGTCCGGTGTCTGTGTACAAACCAAATTTATATTAGAAGGGATTAGGTACTTGGTTTGTCTTTTTTGGAGGCACAAGTATTATTTATATATTTTTAAAAAGATTATTATTTTTTATTTTTTATTTTTTTAAATGGAATGGGAAAAACCCGAAAAAAAATGGCGTGGGGTCCCCCCTCCAAAGCATAACCAGCCTCGGGCTCTTCGAGCCGGTCCTGGTTCTAAAAATCCGGGGGGAAAACGGACAGGGGATCCCCCGTATTTTTAAAACCAGCACCGGGCTCTGCGCCTGGTGCTGGTGCAAAAAATACGGGGGACAAAAAGAGTAGGGGTCCCCCGTATTTTTTACACCAGCATCGGGCTCCACTAGCTGGACAGATAATGCCACAGCCGGGGGTCACTTTTATACAGTGCCCTGCGGCCGTGGCATTAAATATCCAACTAGTAGTCACCCCTGGCCGGGGTACCCTGGGGGAGTGGGGACCCCTTCAATCAAGGGGTCCCCCCCCCCAGCCACCCAAGGGCCAGGGGTGAAGCCCGAGGCTGTCCCCCCCATCCAAGGGCTGCGGATGGGAGGCTGATAGCCTTGAGAAAAATGACAGAATATTGTTTTTTTCCAGTAGTACTACAAGTCCCAGCAAGCCTCCCCCGCAAGCTGGTACTTGGAGAACCACAAGTACCAGCATGCGGGAGAAAAACTGGCCCGCTGGTACCTGTAGTTCTACTGGAAAAAAAATACCCAAATAAAAACAGGAGACACACACCGTGACAGTAAAACTTTATTTCACACCTGCCGACACATACATACTTACCTATGTTGACCCGCCGACTGCCACGTCTCCCTCGTCACTGTAGAATCCGGGGTACCTGTGAATAAAATTATACTCACCTGATCCAGGGTCCAGAGTATAATCCACGGACTTGTAAAAAAACAAAAAACGCAATTACCCGTGCCAGCGGACTGAAAGGGGTCCCATGTTTACACATGGGACCCCTTTCCTCGAATGCAAAGACACCCCCATGACTGCTGTCACAGAAGTGTCTCCTCAGCCAATCAGCGAGCGCAACGTCCTTGCACTCTGCTGATTGGCTGTATGCGCCTCTGAAGTGACAGAAGTGCATCGCAAAGCCTCTCCATTACTTTCAATGGTGGGAACTTTCCGGTCAGCGGTGGGGTTACCCGCGGTCAGCCGCTGACCGCGGGTGACCTCACCGCTGCCCGGAAAGTTCCCACCATTAAAAGTAATGGAGAGGCTTTGCGATGCGCTGTCTGACCTCAGACGCGAGACAGCCAATCAGGTGAGCGCCACGAAGTAGCGCTTTTTGATTGGCTGAAGGGACCTCAGTGACAGGAGTCACGTGGGGTCCCGGCATTCGGAGAAAGGGGTCCCATGTGTCAACATGGGACCCCTTTCAGTCCGCTGGCACGGGTAATTGCGGTTTGTTTTTTTGCCAAGTACGTGGATTATCTCCCGGACCCTGGATCAGGTGAGCCTAATTTTTTTCACAGGTACCCCGGATCGTCGGAGACGAGACGTGCCGGTCGGCGGGTCAACATAGGTAAGTATGTATGTGTGTCGACATGTGTGAAATAAAGTTTTACTGTCACGGTGTGTGTCTCCTGTTTTTATTTGGATATTTTTTTTCCAGTAGAACTACAGGTACCAGCGGGCCCATTTTTCTCCCGCATGCTGGTACTTGTGGTTCTCCAAGTACCAGCTTGTGGGGGAGGCTTGCTGGAACTTGTAGTACTACTGGAAAAAACAATATTCTGTCATTTTTCTCAAGGCTATCAGCCTCCCATCCGCAGCCCTTGGATGGGGGGGACAGCCTCGGGCTTCACCCCTGGCCCTTGGGTGGCTGGGGGGGGACCCCTTGATTGAAGGGGTCCCCACTCCCCCAGGGTACCCCGGCCAGGGGTGACTAGTTGGATATTTAATTCCACGGCCGCAGGGCACTGTATAAAAGTGACCCCCGGCTGTGGCATTATCTGTCCAGCTAGTGGAGCCCGATGCTGGTGTAAAAAATACGGGGGACCCCTACTCTTTTTGTCCCCCGTATTTTTTGCACCAGCACCAGGTGCAGAGCCCGGTGCTGGTTTTAAAAATACGGGGGATCCCCTGTCCGTTTTTCCCCCGGATTTTTAGAACCAGGACCGGCTCGAAGAGCCCGAGGCTGGTTATGCTTTGGAGGGGGGACCCCACGCATTTTTTTTCTGACTTTTCCCAAAAAAATAAATAATTCTGGTCCCGCTAGGATTCGAACCCGTCAGCCAATCAGCAGGTAGCACTACGAAGGGTCCGTTGGCTATTTGAGGCATTCGCCATAGAGTTTAGGAAAAACGACATCTGGTGGACAGAAAGTAGAATGCATGTTACAATTATAACGTGACGTCACATTTACAACGCATCTTATAACGGGAGTTATAGCGCAAGGAGCTGGCGCGAGTTGAATGGCGCCCGCTATGCGGTACGCAGCAACGTTATAGCAGGACATATCTGTATATACAGCTGCTTCCAGGGCCCACTGCTCCCCCTGCACCCAGAAATTGGCTGCCTTCAAGGCCCACTGCTCCTCCCTTCACCCCCGGCCATGGTCAGTAAAGCCGCCGCAGCCGATAGCATCCCCCGCAGGCTGCAGCTACGCGGAGAATGTATATGGGGTGTGTGGGACTCTTCATGTCCAGCACCAAGTCCCGGCTGCCGGTGCCGCGATTCGTGGACATTTAGGGGGCGGGGCCATTCCGTGAGGTGCCCACCCCCATCAGAGACCTCTGCTGTGTTCAGGACAGACAGGTAATGTATCTCCTGCTTGTACCCCCCCCCCCCCCCGCCTCTCTCTCCCTCTCTCCATGACACTGTCTCTCTCTGGCACTGTCTCCCTCTCTCTGCCTGATACTGCCCCCTTTCTTTCTTTCTCTCTCTCTCTCTCTCTCTCTCACACACTTTATCTCTCTCTCTGACACTGTCTTTCTCTCTCTCCCTGCCATTATCACTCTCTCTCCCTCTCTGACACTCTTTCTCTCCCTGACATTCTCTCTCTCTCTCCCTCCCTCCCTGACACACACTATATCTCATTCTCTTTAACTCCCTGAAACTCATTCTCTTTTGCTCCTCTCTCTTTCTCTCTCCCTACCTCCCTCCCTAACATGCTCGCTCCCCTCCCGCTCTGTTCTTCTTCCCCGTTCTCTCTCTGTCTCTCTGACACCCTCTCTCCTCACTTCTGTCTCTTTATCTCATTCCCTCTTTTTCCATGAAACTCTCTCTCTCTCCCTGACCTCCCTCTCCCATTTTTTCGTGCTCCTCTCTTTCTCCCTCTCTTCCCCGACACTGTCTGTCTGTCTGTCTGTCTGTCTGTCTGTCTGTCTGTCTGTCTGTCTGTGTCTCTCTCTCTCTCTCTCCTGTTCCTATAAGGAGCCGTGTAGCATACCTCCCAACATCATTGAGGAGGAACCCAGGACTCCTCTGCACAGTGAAGCCATGCGCCCATGAAAAAGGGGTGTGGCTTCATGGTAATACTGCGATTGCGAGCCACTCCCCCGTTTTCTACTCTATGGTGCATGGCTAGTGATCTATGAGCTGAATCTGGATACAAATCATCTTTAAAAAGATCTGACTTCCCGGGCACAGTCATGATAATTGGCTCATATTTCCTCTTGTGTAGTTTGTAGAATCTTGCAATCTCACACTTGTTGACATCCAGTCACCACTTTGGCATGTAACCCATCCCTCGCTGTGGTTCCTTGCTGCTGAATGTACATAAGAGGACTCATCTGTGATCTAAAAATTCCGAATACTACTGTCACCCTTCCCACATAAGTAAATGATATTAGTGTCCGGGTCATAAAAAGGTAGCAATACTCAAATTGAGAGTATCCATTTCATGTGGTGCATACTTTTCGGGTTCCACAGAGCGAATTGTCGCTCACTCCTACGACTGAATCCTGTTGTAAAGATGCTGCCAACAGACAAAAACATTGCTCTCATTGGTCAGGCACCTTCATGAGCTTTATTCTTCTCCACTTCCATCTTGCGTGGATCAATTACATGCAGCTTCTCGTCTTTGGAGGCAGTACAGATGTGGCTGCCATTACAGCTCCAGCTGGCACTGTATCATAGTGCATATCCTCCAGGTTGATAAGTGCCTCGCCTGTGCCCACATTCCAGATGATGACAACATTATCACACCCTGCACTGAGGAGAACGTTCTGGGCTGCCGGATGACATGTTGTAATGCCTACCCTCTTGGAATGTTCCTTTCAACACTACCACAAGTTCTGTGAGTGGCAGGGTCAGGCCTTTCTTCGGAATCTGCCATATCATGACAGTGCAGTCCTTAGAGAGATTTTTTATTTTTAAAATTTGCAGCTTGGTTCAAACTAGAGATGAGCGCCTGAAATTTTTCGGGTTTTGTGTTTTGGTTTTGGGTTCGGTTCCGCGGCCGTGTTTTGGGTTCGACCGCGTTTTGGCAAAACCTCACCGAATTATTTTTGTCGGATTCGGGTGTGTTTTGGATTCGGGTGTTTTTTTCCAAAAACACTAAAAAACAGCTTAAATCATAGAATTTGGGGGTCATTTTGATCCCAAAGTATTATTAACCTCAAAAACCATAATTTACACTCATTTTCAGTCTATTCTGAATACCTCACACCTCACAATATTATTTTTAGTCCTAAAATTTGCACCGAGGTCGCTGTGTGAGTAAGATAAGCGACCCTAGTGGCCGACACAAACACCGGGCCCATCTAGGAGTGGCACTGCAGTGTCACGCAGGATGTCCCTTCCAAAAAACCCTCCCCAAACAGCACATGACGCAAAGAAAAAAAGAGGCGCAATGAGGTAGCTGTGTGAGTAAGATTAGCGACCCTAGTGGCCGACACAAACACCGGGCCCATCTAGGAGTGGCACTGCAGTGTCACGCAGGATGGCCCTTCCAAAAAACCCTCCCCAAACAGCACATGACGCAAAGAAAAAAAGAGGCGCAATGAGGTAGCTGACTGTGTGAGTAAGATTAGCGACCCTAGTGGCCGACACAAACACCGGGCACATCTAGGAGTGGCACTGCAGTGTCACGCAGGATGTCCCTTCCAAAAAACCCTCCCCAAACAGCACATGACGCAAAGAAAAAAAGAGGCGCAATGAGGTAGCTGTGTGAGTAAGATTAGCGACCCTAGTGGCCGACACAAACACCGGGCACATCTAGGAGTGGCACTGCAGTGTCACGCAGGATGTCCCTTCCAAAAAACCCTCCCCAAACAGCACATGACGCAAAGAAAAAAAGAGGCGCAATGAGGTAGCTGTGTGAGTAAGATTAGCGACCCTAGTGGCCGACACAAACACCGGGCCCATCTAGGAGTGGCACTGCAGTGTCACGCAGGATGTCCCTTCCAAAAAACCCTCCCCAATCAGCACATGATGCAAAGAAAAAGAAAAGAAAAAAGAGGTGCAAGATGGAATTATCCTTGGGCCCTCCCACCCACCCTTATGTTGTATAAACAAAACAGGACATGCACACTTTAACCAACCCATCATTTCAGTGACAGGGTCTGCCACACGACTGTGACTGATATGACGGGTTGGTTTGGACCCCCCCCAAAAAAGAAGCAATTAATCTCTCCTTGCACAAACTGGCTCTACAGAGGCAAGATGTCCACCTCATCTTCACCCTCCGATATATCACCGTGTACATCCCCCTCCTCACAGATTATCAATTCGTCCCCACTGGAATCCACCATCTCAGCTCCCTGTGTACTTTGTGGAGGCAATTGCTGCTGGTCAATGTCTCCGCGGAGGAATTGATTATAATTCATTTTAATGAACATCATCTTCTCCACATTTTCTGGATGTAACCTCGTACGCCGATTGCTGACAAGGTGAGCGGCGGCACTAAACACTCTTTCGGAGTACACACTTGTGGGAGGGCAACTTAGGTAGAATAAAGCCAGTTTGTGCAAGGGCCTCCAAATTGCCTCTTTTTCCTGCCAGTATAAGTACGGACTGTGTGACGTGCCTACTTGGATGCGGTCACTCATATAATCCTCCACCATTCTATCAATGTTGAGAGAATCATATGCAGTGACAGTAGACGACATGTCCGTAATCGTTGTCAGGTCCTTCAGTCCGGACCAGATGTCAGCATCAGCAGTCGCTCCAGACTGCCCTGCATCACCGCCAGCGGGTGGGCTCGGAATTCTGAGCCTTTTCCTCGCACCCCCAGTTGCGGGAGAATGTGAAGGAGGAGATGTTGACAGGTCGCGTTCCGCTTGACTTGACAATTTTGTCACCAGCAGGTCTTTCAACCCCAGCAGACCTGTGTCTGCCGGAAAGAGAGATCCAAGGTAGGCTTTAAATCTAGGATCGAGCACGGTGGCCAAAATGTAGTGCTCTGATTTCAACAGATTGACCACCCGTGAATCCTTGTTAAGCGAATTAAGGGCTGCATCCACAAGTCCCACATGCCTAGCGGAATCGCTCCGTGTTAGCTCCTTCTTCAATGCCTCCAGCTTCTTCTGCAAAAGCCTGATGAGGGGAATGACCTGACTCAGGCTGGCAGTGTCTGAACTGACTTCACGTGTGGCAAGTTCAAAGGGCATCAGAACCTTGCACAACGTTGAAATCATTCTCCACTGCACTTGAGACAGGTGCATTCCATCTCCTATATCGTGCTCAATTGTATAGGCTTGAATGGCCTTTTGCTGCTCCTCCAACCTCTGAAGCATATAGAGGGTTGAATTCCACCTCGTTACCACTTCTTGCTTCAGATGATGGCAGGGCAGGTTCAGTAGTTTTTGGTGGTGCTCCAGTCTTCTGTACGTGGTGCCTGTACGCCGAAAGTGTCCCGCAATTTTTCTGGCCACCGACAGCATCTCTTGCACGCCCCTGTCGTTTTTTAAAAAATTCTGCACCACCAAATTCAAGGTATGTGCAAAACATGGGACGTGCTGGAATTTGCCCATATTTAATGCACACACAATATTGCTGGCGTTGTCCGATGCCACAAATCCACAGGAGAGTCCAATTGGGGTAAGCCATTCCGCGATGATCTTCCTCAGTTGCCGTAAGAGGTTTTCAGCTGTGTGCGTATTCTGGAAAGCGGTGATACAAAGCGTAGCCTGCCTAGGAAAGAGTTGGCGTTTGCGAGATGCTGCTACTGGTGCCGCCGCTGCTGTTCTTGCGGCGGGAGTCCATACATCTACCCAGTGGGCTGTCACAGTCATATAGTCCTGACCCTGCCCTGCTCCACTTGTCCACATGTCCGTGGTTAAGTGGACATTGGGTACAACTGCATTTTTTAGGACACTGGTGAGTCTTTTTCTGACGTCCGTGTACATTCTCGGTATCGCCTGCCTAGAGAAGTGGAACCTAGATGGTATTTGGTAACGGGGGCACACTGCCTCAATAAATTGTCTAGTTCCCTGTGAACTAACGGCGGATACCGGACGCACGTCTAACACCAACATAGTTGTCAAGGACTCAGTTATCCGCTTTGCAGTAGGATGACTGCTGTGATATTTCATCTTCCTCGCAAAGGACTGTTGAACAGTCAATTGCTTACTGGAAGTAGTACAAGTGGGCTTACGACTTCCCCTCTGGGATGACCATCGACTCCCAGCGGCAACAACAGCAGCGCCAGCAGCAGTAGGCGTTACACGCAAGGATGCATCGGAGGAATCCCAGGCAGGAGAGGACTCGTCAGACTTGCCAGTGACATGGCCTGCAGGACTATTGGCATTCCTGGGGAAGGAGGAAATTGACACTGAGGGAGTTGGTGGGGTGGTTTGCGTGAGCTTGGTTACAAGAGGTAGGGATTTACTGGTCAGTGGACTGCTTCCGCTGTCACCCAAAGTTTTTGAACTTGTCACTGACTTATTATGAATGCGCTGCAGGTGACGTATAAGGGAGGATGTTCCGAGGTGGTTAACGTCCTTACCCCTACTTATTACAGCTTGACAAAGGGAACACACGGCTTGACACCTGTTGTCCGCATTTCTGGTGAAATACCTCCACACCGAAGAGCTGATTTTTTTGGTATTTTCACCTGGCATGTCAACGGCCATATTCCTCCCACGGACAACAGGTGTCTCCCCGGGTGCCTGACTTAAACAAACCACCTCACCATCAGAATCCTCCTGGTCAATTTCCTCCCCAGCGCCAGCAACACCCATATCCTCCTCATCCTGGTGTACTTCAACACTGACATCTTCAATCTGACTATCAGGAACTGGACTGCGGGTGCTCCTTCCAGCACTTGCAGGGGGCGTGCAAATGGTGGAAGGCGCATGCTCTTCACGTCCAGTGTTGGGAAGGTCAGGCATCGCAACCGACACAATTGGACTCTCCTTGTGGATTTGGGATTTCAAAGAACGCACAGTTCTTTGCGGTGCTTTTGCCAGCTTGAGTCTTTTCAGTTTTCTAGCGAGAGGCTGAGTGCTTCCATCCTCATGTGAAGCTGAACCACTAGCCATGAACATAGGCCAGGGCCTCAGCCGTTCCTTGCCACTCCGTGTGGTAAATGGCATATTGGCAAGTTTACGCTTCTCCTCCGACAATTTTATTTTAGGTTTTGGAGTCCTTTTTTTTCTGATATTTGGTGTTTTGGATTTGACATGCTCTGTACTATGACATTGGGCATCGGCCTTGGCAGACGACGTTGCTGGCATTTCATCGTCTCGGCCATGACTAGTGGCAGCAGCTTCAGCACGAGGTGGAAGTGGATCTTGATCTTTCCCTAATTTTGGAACCTCAACTTTTTTGTTCTCCATATTTTATAGGCAGAACTAAAAGGCACCTCAGGTAAACAATGGAGATGGATGGATTGGATACTAGTATACAATTATGGACGGACTGCCACGGTTAGGTGGTATAAAAAAACCACGGTTAGGTGGTATATAATACAATTATGGATGGACGGACTGCCTGCCGAGTGCCGACACAGAGGTAGCCACAGCCGTGAACTACCGCACTGTACACTGGTTGATAAAGAGATAGTAGTATACTCGTAACAACTAGTATGACGACGGTATAAAGAATGAAAAAAAAACCACGGTTAGGTGGTATATATTATAATACAATTATGGTTGGACGGACTGCCTGCCGAGTGCCGACACAGAGGTAGCCACAGCCGTGAACTACCGCACTGTACACTGGTTGATAAAGAGATAGTAGTATACTCGTAACAACTAGTATGACGACGGTATAAAGAATGAAAAAAAAACCACGGTTAGGTGGTATATATTATAATACAATTATGGTTGGACGGACTGCCTGCCGAGTGCCGACACAGAGGTAGCCACAGCCGTGAACTACCGCACTGTACACTGGTTGATAAAGAGATAGTAGTATACTCGTAACAACTAGTATGACGACGGTATAAAGAATGAAAAAAAAACCACGGTTAGGTGGTATATATTATAATACAATTATGGATGGACGGACTGCCTGCCGAGTGCCGACACAGAGGTAGCCACAGCCGTGAACTACCGCACTGTACACTGGTTGATAAAGAGATAGTAGTATACTCGTAACAACTAGTATGACGACGGTATAAAGAATGAAAAAAAAACCACGGTTAGGTGGTATATATTATAATACAATTATGGTTGGACGGACTGCCTGCCGAGTGCCGACACAGAGGTAGCCACAGCCGTGAACTACCGCACTGTACACTGGTTGATAAAGAGATAGTAGTATACTCGTAACAACTAGTATGACGACGGTATAAAGAATGAAAAAAAAAACCACGGTTAGGTGGTATATAATACAATTATGGTTGGACGGACTGCCTGCCGAGTGCCGACACAGAGGTAGCCACAGCCGTGAACTACCGCACTGTACACTGGTTGATAAAGAGATAGTAGTATACTCGTAACAACTAGTATGACGACGGTATAAAGAATGAAAAAAAAACCACGGTTAGGTGGTATATATTATAATACAATTATGGTTGGACGGACTGCCTGCCGAGTGCCGACACAGAGGTAGCCACAGCCGTGAACTACCGCACTGTACACTGGTTGATAAAGAGATAGTAGTATACTCGTAACAACTAGTATGACGACGGTATAAAGAATGAAAAAAAAACCACGTTTAGGTGGTATATAATACAATTATGGTTGGACGGACTGCCTGCCGAGTGCCGACACAGAGGTAGCCACAGCCGTGAACTACCGCACTGTACACTGGTTGATAAAGAGATAGTAGTATACTCGTAACAACTAGTATGACGACGGTATAAAGAATGAAAAAAAAACCACGGTTAGGTGGTATATATTATAATACAATTATGGATGGACGGACTGCCTGCCGAGTGCCGACACAGAGGTAGCCACAGCCGTGAACTACCGCACTGTACTGTGTCTGATGCTAATATAGACTGGTTGATAAAGAGATAGTATACAATACTACTAATATACTGGTGGTCAGGCACTGGTCACCACTAGTCACACTGGCAGTGGCACTCCTGCAGCAAAAGTGTGCACTGTTTAATTTTAATATAATATTATTTATCATGTACTCCTGGCTCCTGCTATAACAACCTGCAGTGCTCCCCAGTCTCCCCCACAATTATAAGCTTTATATACAATACATTGATGTGCAGCACACTGGGCTGAGCAGTGCACACAGACTGAGTCACTGTGTGACTGTGTATCGTTTTTTTCAGGCAGAGAACGGATATATTAAATAAAACAAACAACTGCACTGTCTCTGGTGGTCACTGGTCACTGTGGTCGTCAGTCACTAAACTCTATCTGCACTCTCTTCTAATCTACAGTATCACAGCAATCTCTCTCTCTCTCTCTCTTCTAAATCTAATCTAAATGGAGAGGACGCCAGCCACGTCCTCTCCCTATCAATCTCAATGCACGTGTGAAAATGGCGGCGACGCGCGGCTCCTTATATAGAATCCGAGTCTCGCGAGAATCCGACAGCGTCATGATGACGTTCGGGCGCGCTCGGGTTAACCGAGCAAGGCGGGAAGATCCGAGTCGCTCGGACCCGTGAAAAAAAAAGTGAAGTTCGTGCGGGTTCGGATTCAAAGAAACCGAACCCGCTCATCTCTAGTTCAAACTGCATGGATCACAGGGCTTATAAATGCACGTAAACAAAGGGCACTAGGGTAAAGCGCACCAACCAGTACAATCTTCAGCAGAGTACAGCGCAGCATATAGCAGTGTGCAGCGTGCCCCCTATACACAGTCACCTTATACAGCACAGACACTTGTGAGCCCGGAGTCTCATTACAGCCACTACAGCAGAATGCGTGCCCCTATACACAGTCACAGCACAGCCACTTGTGAGTCTGGAGTCTCATTACAGCCACTACAGCAGAGTATAGCGTAGCTTTCAGCAGTATGCAGCGTGCCTCACATACACATTCACAGCACAGCCATTTGTGAGTCCGGAGTCTCTGCTGTACTGCGCTCCCGAAAGGGGGCGTGGCCTACGAAAAGGGGGGGGGTTTGCGGGAGGACCCGCGATCGCGAGTCACGCCCCCGTTTTCGTCACTGAGGGGGCATGCCCAGCGCTCTGTGAGCCGCTGGCATGCCTCCTCTCCCTCTGTCTGCACTGAATAGACGCTGTGCGCATGCGCACAGCGTCTATTCACCGCTGCTCTGCTAAGCAGGGCAGCGGGTGACAGAGACTCCCAACTGCCCCCCACCCACCGCGGGACACTGCGGCCCGCGGGTGGGACAGCGGGACAGTCCCCAAAAAACGGGACTGTCCCGCGAAAATCGGGACAGTTGGGAGGTATGGTCCAGAGTCTCATTACAGCCACTACAGCAGAGTACAGCGCAGCTTTCAGCAGTATGCAGCGTGCCTCCTATGCACAGTCACAGCACAGCCACTTGTGAGTCCAGAGTCTCATTACAGCCACTACAAAAGAATGTAGCACAGCTTTCAGCAGTATGCAGCGTGCCCCCTATACAGTCACAGCACAGCCACTTGTAAGCCGAGTCTCATCACAGCCACTACAGCAGAGTATAGCGCAGCTTTCAGCAGCCTGCCCCCTATACATAGTCACAGCACATCCACTTGTGAGTCCAGAGTCTCATTACAGCCACTACAAAAGAATGTAGCACAGCTTTCAGCAGTATGCAGCGTGCCCCCTATACAGTCACAGCACAGCCACTTGTAAGCCGAGTCTCATCACAGCCACTACAGCAGAGTATAGCGCAGCTTTCAGCAGCCTGCCCCCTATACATAGTCACAGCACATCCACTTGTGAGTCCAGAGTCTCATTACAGCCACTACAAAAGAATGTAGCACAGCTTTCAGCAGTATGCAGCGTGCCCCCTATACACAGTCACAGCACAGCCACTTGTCAGTCCAGAGTCTCATCACAGCCACTACAGCAGAGTATAGCGCAGCTTTCAGCAGCCTGCCCCCTATACATAGTCACAACACATCCACTTGTGAGCCCGGAGTCTCATTACAGCCACTATAGCAGAGTATAGCACATCTTTTAGCAGCGTGCGTTAGTGTGAAATGGCGCCAAGTCCAAGGCATGGTGCCTTATAAAGATTCCAAGTCCAGCAAGAACCCGACGCCAAGAGGATGACTTTCGGCCTCTATGTGGGGTTGAGTCTGGCGGGAACACCGAAGCCACGGTGGACTAAGATACCCGCTTTTCGGAGCGGTCCAGATTCCAAGGAATCCGGACCACTCCTCTCTAATTAAAATGACTGTTAAGCCATTTCTGATTGGTGTCTGTGCTTGAGTTGTTTTACGTTTTTGCTGAGATTAAGAGCAATGTGCACCCCTGAAGTTTAAAGGAAGTGTATTAAGTTGCTATACAGCAGCAGATTTATATTCAACTAGTTAAAAGCCTGTCAAAATGACGGACACCAAGGATGGATTATAGGGGGCGTCACTACACAGGAGCTGCCGGGTTTCTGGAAGTCCTGCTGCTGGGAGGCAGGGCTCTATCATGCTAAGTGTGTATAGCATTAGTGGGGGTGGTCTTCAGTATGCCGGCTGTCGGGATCCTGGCGCACAGTATACTGGCGTCGGGATCCCCACAGCAGGCATACCGACACTTATTCTCCCTCGTGGGGGTCCACGACCCCCCTGGAGGGAGAATAAAATAGCGTGGCACGCGTATCGCGCCACTGTGCCCGCAGCGTGGCCTGCGCAGCGAGCCCACAAGGGGCTCATTTGCGCTCGCCACACTGTCGGTCGCCGGGAGCCCGACCGCCGGCCTACCATACTACACCCCATTAGTGGGGGTGCAGAATATGGAAGAGGATGGGGGTGTAGTGTATATAGGGACAGTACGTGTTGGGGGGTGTAGTGTACATAGAGTGTGTGTGTCTGTGTCCTGAACGGAGTTACGTCAAGCGCCCTGCAGTGGCCGGTGGCGGCACCACAGCCGTGACTATATTGAAAAAAATCTGCATTTCTCTTCACTTTTTACTTATCTGTCCCGACTACTCCACTCTCTCCCCAGTCCCTATCTACCCCAACCCCTCCCACCTCTCTCTCCCCCCCCAGTCTCTATCTACCCCTACCCCCACCCTCCTCTCACTAGTCCCTATTTTCCCCAACCCTCCTGCCCTCTCTTTGTCCCCCAGCCCCTATCTGCCCCTGCTCCACTTTCCACTCCCCCCAATACCTATCTGCCCCTACCCCCACTCTCTCTCTCCCCAGCCCCCTCTCTGTGTATGCAGCAAGT
The DNA here is from genome assembly GCF_028390025.1 of Pseudophryne corroboree. Lineage (NCBI taxonomy): Eukaryota > Metazoa > Chordata > Amphibia > Anura > Myobatrachidae > Pseudophryne > Pseudophryne corroboree. The sequence goes on from NC_086446.1 coordinate 97,463,237, forward strand.
GTGAAACAGTTAGGTCAGTATTATTAATAGTAGCAGCAGCAGGATAGGATGCTGTAACATCTCCCTCAAGTATCACTTTCACTTGTGAGTCATTAGGTCCATGTGGGGGCCTCTAATGGCCACCGACGCACATAACAGAGGTGACGGGCGGCCTTAGCCTTTTATTATATTGAAAAAGACTCTGCTGCCATCTTGTGGCTGTATAGGAATATGCAGCAAGAGACCCTATAAGCCAAGATTTTCATGTGAAAAGCTTACATATTAAACATTCTGAAAGACAGTATTGAAACTTCAGCTATGACACAGTAAAATCCACCCTACCGATACATCTGGACTGCACACCCTATTATTAAAGATATTAAGAGGCGCTATCATGCTGAGGCATCTAATACTGGGCAGGGAATTTTGTATATGCTCAGCCTGAAGTTTGTGACCATTTTTCAGTGCACTTTATTTTTCCCTAAATTTTTTTTTTTTTTTTTTACTGCAAGCACCATGATCCACGGAGACATGTGCATGTGGCCCTTCCTGTCTTAAACCACCACTGATCCCGGGCTTTCAATAAATAACATACAAAAAAATTGATTTAGTGTTACCACAAGCCACCATGATTGATTACACAAAGTAATAACTGTGCACAGTAGTCCCCAAAACCTTGTATCTGTCCTGTTAATGTGTGGATACTTTGTTTTTTTTATTTGATCATTCAACACTTTGCATCTTAGCTGTAGGTTGTAAGAATATGCCATGTAATATAACATTTTAGTACCATATTATGTATTAGATATTGTTATATAACATTAATCATAGTATAATGTGCATACATGGCTTTTATCTCTATCATATCAACACAACACTTCAGAGAGTCTGCCATTTTCCTGTTCAGACTGTGAAATGGAAGGCAACAACATGTAACGCAGTCCTCTAGGAGAACATCCTATTACCACACATGAACATCTTGTACAACATAGGACCTAATTCAGACTGGATCGCTGCAGCGGCCCGACCTTTTGAACCTGTCTACCTTTCACCTGTCGACCTTTCGGGGTTGACCTGCTGACTGTCTATCTTTGTACTGTAGATCTATGAACCGGATGCTGAGATAAAGTACCAGAGTGCCAGCCAATCAGATCCTGTAATTTTTCAAACACAGCCTGTAACATGACAGTTAGGAGCTGATTGGCTGGGACTTTATCTCTGTGCACTTTATCTCTTTCCAAGGCTTAGTACATAGACCTTGAAGTGTAAACACAGACCAATGTAATACATTTTTATTAATTTGATGCGTCTATACCAATAACCCTTAAAAGTGACGTATTCTCAGACAGATGGACAGATCTTCAATACTGTAGATATGAATTCTTTCTAGAATTAATTGTGAACCCCAGAAGAAGGGGCATCCAGTAGTATAGCAATGTTTAGAGTTAATATATCTAAAAGCAGTAATTATTAACATACATCAAATAGTAAATTCAGAGTATCGCTGTGGAGGTCCCTCTAATGGGATCAGTACAAGATCCCGGCGGTCGGGATCCCGGCAGCGAGCACAGCGTATCACCTCGCGAGCTCGCTATGCTCGCCATGCTTCGGGCCCGGTGGCGACCGGTTCTATTCCCATCCGGGTGGTGGCGTGGACCACCACCCAAGAGGGGTAACCAGCCGGTGGTCGAGACTCCGACCGCCGGTATGTCAGCGGGTGTCGGGATTCCGGCGTCGGTATCCTGACCGCAGGGATCCCGATAGGCGGTCAAGTGACTGCCTCCCCCTCTAATATGCATTCTCTATCCTTTGGGTCCAATAGGAATAATGGATGCTGTAACCACTTGTAGGGTGTAATCTCTACACAACAGCAAATAAGTAATAAAATCAGATGGATGCTGATGTGCGATAATACTTTATTAGTGAATACGAGTAAAAAAGTCTCCTTTGTATGAAAAATAAAAAAAGGCCATAAACTGTAGCGCAGATCAGTTTCCCATTACTGCAAGCCATGTTTTCCTCTCCGGTGACGGGCAAGATGAAAGTCATTGGTGAAACTCCTTCCACACTCGAGACAGGAGAAAGGTTTCACTCCCGTGTGAATCCTCTGGTGTCTTATAAGATGAGGGTTAGTGGCAAAAGATTTCCCACATTCACTACAGAAAAACGGCTTTTCCCCAGTGTGGACCTTAATGTGTCTAGAAAGGTGCGAGGCACATCTAAAACGCTTCCCGCACTCTTTGCATGCAGATGGCTTCTCCCCTGTGTGAATCCTCAAATGAATGACAAGACCAGGTCTATAGGGAAAAGATTTCCCACATTCACTACAGGAAAACGGCTTTTCCCCAGTGTGGACCTTAATGTGACTAGAAAGGTGCGAAGCACATCTAAAACGCTTGCCGCATTCTTTGCACGCAAATGGCTTCTCCCCTGTGTGAATCTTCAAATGCATGACTAGACAATGTCTATGCTGAAAAGATTTCCCACATTCAGAGCACAAAAATGGCTTCTCTCCTGTGTGACACATTAGGTGCGTAACAAGTTGTGCGTTGCTGGTGTAGACTTTCCCGCACTCAGAGCACGGCCATATCCCACGTCTTGTGTGAATCTTCCGATGTCTGCTAAGATTTCCTATCAGAGTGAAACACTTGCCGCAGTCATTACATTCCAGAGAGTTCTCACTTCCTACAGGAGGCCTCCCTACAGCTGCTTCCGACGTAGCACAACCTTTCTCCTCAGACAGTCCTTCCGGCTTTTGTCCTGAGGTCTGGCCTCTAGGTAAAGAGTCATTGTGAGGATTTCCAACCACTTCCCTGAGACTGTAAGCCATAACTGCCACACAGTTTGTTGCTCTGGTGTCAGGGTGATTAGCGGTGGATTGTGTAATGTATATGGCAGGATGGTCTATCCCAGGTTCTCCTTTGTGTGGCCAAAGGGACTGTGGGACATTTTCTCCTTTATGTGGGTTTGACAGCTCTGTGTCTTTCTCTGCAGATTTCCTGGCAATGGGTACTTGGGTACTTCTGCGTGTGGGTCCCTTGTTATATTCCCGGACAGCGCCTGCTGGCGGACTGATGTGTTGTCTTTCAGGATTACATTTCTTTTTGAATCCATCACATAGAAATAAATTATCTGTAAGTGGACACAAGAAGCAGTGCAACATTAGTGCAACATTTGTCCCAAGTCTCTGACAAAGCAGTCTACAGAATAAGGATTTTCTCACTGCAATACTTGAAAGACAGCCTGGAGACACTGTGGGTGGGGATAGTGGAGCTGGGACTAAGGGGTTGCTTCAGTGGTAGACGCATAGAAACCATCAGCGCAAGCTCCCTTTGTGCATGCTTGAGAGATGTTGCCAGGGGGCAAAGATCTGAATTGCATGGAGTTCCATCCAATTTCTATGGGCATTTTTGGGGGGGGTCACTGGAGGGTGGTGGGTATGCCATGGGTGCAGTAGGATCCCAGTAGTAGCTGAGACAAAAGTCAAAGCTGATACTCTACTGCCTCCACCTCTGAATTCCATAAACTTATCTACCCTTACAGTAAATAACCCTTTCCTATTCACCATTGTTTTTTCATTCACAACTGATGACCAACTGTCATTTTGCAGACATAGACAAATTCTACTTATAAACTGATCAGTGTAACTTATAATGGCACGTACATTTCACTGCTTCACAACATATAGCTCCATCACGGATCTTTATGCCATGCTTTTACCATGACAGTTTGCTTAAGTGGTGTTCAGCTTCCAAATAGAATGCAACTTAAGAAAACATTTGCATGACAGAGCACGTATAGTACTATTACATTTTATATGACCTAGAGCAGGGGTTCTCAAACTCGGTCCTCAGGACCCCACACAGTGCATGTTTTGCAGGTAACCCAGCAGGTGCACAGGTGTATTAATTACTCACAGACACATTTTAAAAGGTCCACAGGTGGAGCTAATTATTTCACTTGTGATTCTGTGAGGAGACCTGCAAAACATGCACTGTGTGGGGTCCTGAGGACCGAGTTTGAGAACCTGTGACCTAGAGAATGCTCTACTCCCCGACAGGAGAATGGATGAGGGTGATAAATAGCCCATGTGGCACAGGCCTACATGGTATGTGTATTACTGACCTCTGCTGGAGATCCTCAGAACCTCCTGAGCGTGTATCTGCTGGGGCATCTTTGTAACAGGCTCTTCCCCTCGCTCAATCGCTGATACAAAAGGAGGTTTAACAGTGATCAGCCCTGTAGATGCATAATGACAGCGATAACACAATGATAAAATATCTCAGACAGGTTGCACCTGGTCTGCAGAAGACACGCTACAGCTTACACCAAAGTCCAGAAAGACATGACATTTCCTTACCTAGAAATGCCATAGTCTGGTAATTCTCCACCATGACTTCTCTGTATATCTCCTTCTCTTCTGTTTTCAGACAATCCCACTCCTCCTTGGTGAAGTAAATTGCGACCTCATCGAACAGGCATTGTTCCTAGAGAAGTACAGGAAATGGTGCCATAACACAACCAGCAATACAAGGAGTGATGGGGATTGGGGCAAGGGTTGGCAATAAGTGGCCCTCCAGCTGCTGTTGAACTACACATCCCAGCATGCCCTACAACAGTTTTAGCATGGCTAAACAGCAAACCAATGGCAGGGTATTGCTGGGATGTGTAGTTCTACAACAGCTGGAGGGCCACTTATTGCCCACCTCTGGATTGGGGGGATGGGAAGGTTGGTCAGCTTCCACAACATTTCACAAGACACTAACAATGAAATGTGGTGATGTGGCAGTGCAGGTGTGTGAACACCGGCAGCGGTCCCTACATCAGGCATTTTACCTCACAGCCCCACGGGGGCGTGCACAGGAAAATGCACGGTGTTAGGTTATCATATGTTCAGGAACACACTGCATGTCGCCCATACCTCGTACCATAACATGCAATGTAAGATCGCAGGATATTGAACTCACCTCTAAAAACCTAATCTGCTAGTACTGTATGTCAACTCTGCCGATTGTAAATACATCAATAATCCTAATTGTCTGCCGTGCTGACTGCTAGGCAAATGGGTACATCAATTCCAGGCGCCAGTTTGCATTTGTTGGGAGGGATGAGCCCCCATGATCAAAGAAGACCTTCGTGACACTTTTTGGATTTTACCCAGTTGCTTTAGAGACCTCTCCATGAAACTCTACTACTGTATAATACATATAATACGTATACTAAACCGGGACAGAAAACAGGATTTTTTTGTGCTTACTGGTAAAAGCCCTTTCTCCAAATCCATGGGGTACACTGGCTCACACTGGGGTATAGTGAGTAGAGTATAGAGCCTGGCACTTTATAGCTGCAAAGCGCCTGGGCTTGGATCCTCCCCATCTATAACTCACCTGACCTCAGTCATTGCTAACCAAGCCAAGGGAAACAGAAGGTGAAAGGAAAGAACAGAAGGAGAAAAACTCCTAAACACGCAACACATCATGGGCAGGAGCAGAGACAGCCATAGGCATAGGCAAATGCCTAGGGCATTTGGTATGCTTATGGGCAGAAGCAGCTTCTGCTGATTAAAATGATATGCAGCATGCCTATAGTCTGCGTGTGACTGCGGCTGTATCTGCATACGAAATGCTACATTACATTGTATTCCTGGAAATCACTGTAATTTAGCATTTTGTATGCAGATACAGCCACAGACACACACAGAATATAGGGGGTCATTCCGAGTTGATCGCTCGCTGGCTGTTTTTAGAAGCCGTGCAAACGCTAAGCCGCCGCCCTCTAGGAGTATATCTCATCTTAGCAGAAGAGCGAACGAAAGGTTCGCAGAGCGGCAGCAAAATAATTTTGTACAGTTTCAGAGTAGCTTCAGACCTACTCCTAGCTTGCGATCACTTCAGACCATTCAGTTCCGGATTTGACGGCACAAACACGCCCTGCGTTCGCCCAGCCACGCCTGCGTTTTTTGGATCACTCCCTGAAAACGGTCAGTTGACACCCAGAAAAGCCCACTTCATGTCAATCACTCTGCGGCCAGCAGTGCAACTGAAAAACATCGCTAGACCTTGTGTGAAACTACTTCGGCTGTTGTGAAAGTACGTCGCGCGTGCGCATTACGCCGCATATGCATGCGCAGAAGTGCAGTTTTTTTGCATCATCACAGTGCAGCGAACATTTTCAGCTAGCGATCAACTTGGAATGACCCCCATAGTCATGCCGCATATCATTTTAATCAGCAGAAGTTGCATGTGCATCATAGCCACATAGTAATGCAAATAAGACATTTTTGTCAAAAAAGGCGCCCAAAGTTAGCAGAGCTGCCAGCTGACTCACGGCAGGCATCTCCTGCTGCATGGCGTATTGAGGAAAGATGTATGAGGACACATTTGTATCCAAGCAGAGGCAGATGTCACAGTGTTAGCGGCCATGTGAGTGCTGTGTGCGGGTGGGTTGGTTGTGCAGTAGTGTTCAGCATATGTATAAGGGGCATAATGTGTGTCATGTCCATAAATGCATTAATAATGTGTGGCATATGTGTACGGGGCACTATGTGTGTAATTAGGTGTATAAGGGCACTAATAATGTGCGGCATATGTGAAAGGGACATTATGTGTGTCCTTATGTGTATAAGGGCACGAAAAATGTGTGGCATATGTGAAAGGGACATTATGTGTATAAGGGCACTAATAATGTGTGGCATATGTGAAAGTGACATTGTGCGTGTCATTATGTGTATAAGGGCATTAATAATGTGCGGCATATGTGATAGGGACATTATGTGTATAAGGGCACTAATAATGTGTGGCATATGTGAAAGTGACATTGTGCATGTCATTATGTGTATAAGAGCATTAATAATGTGCGGCATATGTGTAAGGTACATTATGTGTATAAGGACATTAATAAAGGTAGGCATAATGTGTAAGGCGCATTATGTTTATAAGGACATAATGTGTGTCATGTGTAAGGGGCATTACTGTGTGGCATTATGTATATAGAGGCATTACTAATGTGTGGCATTATGTGTATAAGGTGCTCTACTGTGTGGCGTAATGTATAGAAAGGGCACTACTGTGTGGTCTAATGTGAATAAAGAGCAATATGGTGTGGTGTAATGTGAATAAGGAGCAATTGAGTGTGAGGGGCACTACTGTGAGGAGTAACATATATAAGGTAAAGTGGTACTACTGTGTGATGTAACATGAATAAGGGACACTATCGCATGATAAAATGTGAATAAAGTTGCACTACTGCGTGGCCTAATTTGAATTGGGGGTACTATTGTATGTCCATGCCCCTTCCCAGCAAAATCATGCCCCTTTTTGGGCTGTGTGGCGAATGTGCGCACTGTTACTATTTAACATATAGGGGTTAAGAGCACCAAAATGAGGATTGCTATGGGTGAGGGGTGATGGTGCTGGGAAAGGGGTGCAGGGTCAGAGGCGGAACTAGCAGCAGTGCTAGGGGGCACCAGCCAAAATCTTGCCTAGGGCATCATATTGGTTAGGGCCGGCTCTGGGCAGGAGCCCAAGAACTCTCCGACCAAAAGTGGCCTCCTTAGAGGCAAATGTGTCAAAACGATAGAACTTTACAAACGTATCCTCAGACGATCGGGTGGCAGCCCTACAGAGTTGCTCTGAGGAGTCCTCTGTTGCTATGGGCAACATCTGCACTTCTAAAAACCCGCACTTAATATAAATATACCCCTAAGAGAAAATAGTCAACTACACATTACAGTCCACTAAGATTCAGGTATGGTTTTTCTTTCCTAACCTGACAGTCACATGTATATTAATAGTATATAAATGTTGCACCATACCTTTTTGTGTGCCCAGCTGATTTTCTTCTTCACTAGAAGCCTGGTCTGAGAACGCATTATGGATTTCTGATCTGTGTGAAAAACTACGTAGATTTAATTAAAAATAAGTCAATAACAACATAAATTGAAGGCCCTTATGCAAATCACATGGCAAAACCTGGGGCCTAATTCAGACTTGATCGTAGTCGTGCAACATTTTACACGCCTACGATCAGCCACACTGACATATGGGGGGACGCCCAGCACAGGGCTAGTCTGCCTGCATGTCTGGCCCTCCCCTCATGGGTGCGATGCTTGCATGGGTGCGATGCTTGCGCACCCGGCGAGTAAGTCCCTACCCTGCGCAGCATTGCTGTGCTAGCAGGTGACTTTTCGTCGCGTCCTGGGTCGCAGCGCACGCCGCCGCGTCCCGCTTGCCGCACGGTCCAGGCACGCCTGCGTTGCCTGGACCGCGCCCCCAAAACGGAAGCCGAACGCCGCCGGCCCGCCCTGCGAACGCCTCTGCTTGTCAATCAGGCAAAGGCGATCGCTGGGCTGAGATGCCAGCCGCATCTCTGGCATGCACATGTGCACTGCGGTGCATGCACAGTTCAGACCTGATCGCCCGCTGTGTGAAAACGCACAGCAGTGATCAGGTCTGAATTAGCCCCTGGGTGCGTATAAAATTCCAGAACCCTAAAGTATCTGATTGCAGAAATCTATGAACCCTATTGAACATTGCTGAACATCTTAAAACACTGATATTTCCAGAGGTTCAAAATAATTCCAATAACATTGATCTGAATACAGACTATAACCGAAAAACAAACTTGCTTGGCCGAATCCCCAATCTCCAGTACATATCTCCACTTTACCAGATACTAAGGCATTAAAAACAGGTCCTTTACTTAAGATGTACGTTTGCTGCTTTGCAGCGCTGAAGTCTTGGGTTCAATTCCCACCACGACCCTAACACCCACAACACCCACAATCCAAAAATCTACTGGTAGGTTAATTGGCTCCCCCCCAAAAAAATAACCCTAGTCTGTATATGTGGTAGCAGGGGTGGTCTTCAGTTTGCCGGCTGTCGGGATCCCGGCGCACAGTATACCGGCGCCGGAATCCCGACAGCCGCCATACCAACACTTTTTCTCCCTTTTGGTCCACGATCCCCAAGGAGGAAGAATAGATAGCGTGGTGTGCGTAGCGCGCCACCGTGCCCGCAGCGTGGCAAGCGCAGCAAGCCCGCAAGGGGCTCATTTGTGCTTGCCACGCTGTCGGTATGCCGGCGGTCGGGATTCCGGCGCCGGTATGCTGGTCGCCGGGAGCTCAGCCGCCGGCATACCATACTACACCCAGTAGCAGGTTTGGAAAAAAGAACAGGTTTTTAAAAAAGAAAAAAGAAAAGTAAACGCTTTTTTTGTTTAAACCATTTTTATTTTTGGGGGGGTTTGTTTCTTTAAACCATATTTTTTTTTTTTTTGCATTAACATTTCAATGGAAAAAAATGTAATCCTGTTTGTTATAATACTGTGAAACATTGCTATGTATTAGAAACCTTGATCAACCATGTTTGAATGCTTTCTAACATTAACAATCCAACGTTATTAGGCTTTGATATGATTTATTTGAAATCTTTCAATAAAACCAAATTTTAGACTAAATATTAAAACATGCAAAAGTACTTTTCAGCGAAACACACAAACACAAAAAAAGAAGGCGTTAAGCATTAGCACTGGATACGTCACTGGCATTAAACATTTTGAATAAAAACACTAGTTTCGATGCCTTTTCAGTTCCCAGTCTGTTTCGAAGCTTCGAATTAACTAAACCAAAAGAAGAAAAACTTCTTTCTACACTAGCTGAAGATGATTGAGCAGTCAGAAGTTGTTCAATAATGGGAAATGCATTAGGTTTTGAATTGAAGTAAACATGAAGATTAAACCATGAGGTGTTTTCTGTGTATTGCCTGTTTAATGTGTTGGTGTTGTTTACTCTTTAAGACTGTGAGTGTTAACTGTGGTTTTTTCCTGTCCTATGGGAATGTTGGGGGAGAAGCTTGATGCTAGGCAGATTTAGAACCTCTCTTATCTGATTCACCTCCCTGTATCTTTGCTTTGGGTGTGAATTACTGCATTGGTTCAGCTTACTTACTTAGATGAAGACCACAAGCAGCAAGAATGTGGAATAATACCAGGGATTTCCTTACAATAGGCTTTTTTTTTTTTTTTTTTAAGAAGTCACAGTGTTGTGCCTGTAGTCACAGCATATTAAATAAAAAAAAAATAATAAAAAAAGTGGTTTTTTTTTTTGTTTTTAAACCATTTGGTTTAAACCAGCCAACCATGTGTGGTAGGGAACACAGATTGTAAGCTCCACTGGGGCAGGGAATAATGTGAATGGGCAAATATCCTCTGTAAAGTGCTGCAGGAATACGTGTGCACTACAGTTCAATTCCCACCATGGTCCTAACTGTGTGGAGTTTGTATGTTTCTCATTGTATTTGCATAGGTCTCCTCCTGGTTATCCAGTTTCCTCCCAGCACATACTGCATTCTGATAAATATTACGGTGTGTGTGTGTGTGTGTGTGTGTGTGTGTGTGTGTGTGTGTGTGTGTGTGTGTGTGTGTGTGTGTACAGGTGATAGGGAATCTTGGGGCTGATGTATAAAGCCTGGAGAAGTGATAAAGCAGTGATAAGTGCAAGGTGATAACGCAACAGCCAATCAGCTCCAATATGTAAATTGACAGTTAGAAACTGATTGGCTGGTGCGTTATCACCTTGCGCTTATCATTTCTCCGGGCTTTATACATCTGCCCCTTAGAATGTAAACTCCACTGGAACAGGGGAGACTGTGTGAATGACTGAATATGCTCTGTTAAGCGCTGCATAATGTGTGTGCTATATAAAAAAAATGGTAACAACTAATAAATAACACGTAAGCTAAATCTATGCATGACATTTAAATACAGGGGGAGATTTTGTCGAAGCTTAGAGAGAGGTAAAGTATCAACCAATCAGCTCCTGTCATTTTTTTCAAACACACCCTTTAAAATGTCAGAAGCGGATTGGTTGGTACTTTATCTCTCTCTCTAATAGTGCCCATACACTTGTGAGATAATCGGTGCTAACCTTCGAGAAATTGAAGGATTGTATGCAAATTTTAGGTACCTTGCGACGCGATGTACGGGCACGCTGGTCGAATCTCGCGTCTCAAGATAGTATGTGCTGCACTTAATATTTATCGAATCGCAGTGCGATCGTATGTGTTTTTAAAAACACGTGCAATATATCGCACTGCGATGCGCAATGGGCACCCGCCGGGAGCGGCTGGAGGCCGCTTCCACTCGACTGTGACGTGCCCATCACGTGATTACCATGCGATCTATCGCATGATCGCATGGTAATCACTTTGGCAGTTCAGGTGTTATTTCATCGCACCTGAACTGCCGGTGCGATTCCCCCGCGATGTTGCGTCGCGGGGCATCGCACAAGTGTATGGGCACCGTAAGCTTTGATAAATCTCCTCCCACATCCTGAATACAGGCATCACTGAGAATTCCAGCCATTTAACGGTCACACACAATTGCTGTTCTCTAAGGAGGTCTTGTGAATTTCTTTAAGATATCAAGAACACAAAAACTTTACAGCCCAAACTAAAATATATACTTCTTATACATAAAACGGTTCTATAAATAAATGTCCACATGTAGTTATAAAATAACAAGTATAAATATATAACAAAGTGACTTACAAATCTTGCTCTGCTGATGTAGGAGACAGATCCTCTTGCATCCTATATGCTGCTCCCAAATGCATGGATAAAGCCTGTTCAATGTCTTTCCTCATTAAGGATGCAGGGAGGAGGCGGCTACAGGGAGGAGGCGGCTACAGGGAGAGAGGCAGCAGTGTTACAATAGGCCATAAACACAGTCAGGGATTAGCATACTGCAGACCCAGATCAAACACAGGTTTATTATACCTTATACAGGACACTTATTACAAGTACTTCATCAACTGTATACATTACACAAGATTACATTACATGCTGGTGTTCTCAATCCTCAGGAACTCCTAACAGGTCATGTTTTCTGTATTTCTTTATTTATGTACAGGTATGTTATTAATTATCCTGCCGGTTTACACAGGCAGAGATCCTGAAAACATGACCTGGTGGGGGTACCTGATGCTTGTAGTTGAGAAACACTGCATTACAGCAATATGTGCTGGGCAGAAATATTATGGAGTTCATTGGATTGTTTAACAAGAAAGGTGAGAAGATTTTCTCTCGTAACTTATCACAGAGATAGAAATTTGAGTTTGGAATAATTTACCACTCAGATATTAGCCAGACAGCGGAGTATTACTCAGCTCACGAGCGATAATGATGGGCACCGGTAAGAAGGGCCTTAGAGGTCTATAAGTACCAGTGGCGTGCGGTGAGGTCAGTGGCTGGTGAGGCACTACAGCCATAATGTCCGCCGAATCCTGCCGATGATCTCTACTGCCGCCGAGCCAATGCCCGCTACTGCCTCTGAGCCGATGCCCGCTGCAACCGCAAATGGCTTACTATCTCGCCGATCACCAACTGACCCAGCTTCGGGAGAGGTGAGGAGCTACCGAAAGGGTCCCACACTTGAGGCGCTGGCAGAGCCGGCCCTAGCCAATTTGATGCCCTAGGCAAGATTCTGTCTGGTGCCCCCCCTCCTCCCAAGAGAGATAGTGGACGACTGGGAGAGGGACCAGGACAGATGGGGCAGGAGAGAGGAGTGACAGGAACACAACAGAGGTGACAGGGCAAGGATCAGAGAGGATAGGGACAGGGCAGAGAGGTGATAGCGCTGAGACAGAGGGGACAGGGATATAACAGTGGGGACTGAGACGATACAGTGAGGACAGTACAGAGGTGATAGGACTGAGGGAACAGGACAGTGGTAGGGCAGAGGTCATAGGATCAGGACAGGGGGGACAGGAGAGCGGGGTGACAGGGACAGGACAGAGGGGACAGGACCACGGCAGAGGTGACAGGGCAGGAAAGAGGTGACAGGGACTGGACAGTGATGGCAGAACAAAAGGCAAGCCAGGATAGAGGTGACATGGACAGGGCTAGAACACAGGTGTCAGCACCAGGACAGATGGGGCAGGGACAGGACAGAACAGAAGGGACAGGAGAGCAGAGTGACAGAAACACAATATGGTGACAGGGCAAGGTCAGAGTGGATAGGGACAGGACATAGGAGACAGGAGAGAGGAGTGATAGCGCTGGCCTATTCCCGGTGCTCTCCCCCCTCAGCTCACATCTCACCTGGACACGGGGGTGATCTGGACACTGGCTGGGTGCTGCTGCAGGCAGTTCCAACTCGGCAGCCTGTGGTCGGGATGGTCTCAGCAGGCAGCTCCGGGATGGCAGGAGGAGGGGGCGGTAGCGAGCAAAGCTGCGGCTGGGGCCGGTGGTCAGGGAGCCCACAACACTATGGTGGTTGACGGCAGGGACCTTCCAGCGGCGGCTACCCGCGGCACACACAATCCGCTCCCTCTCTGGCGCTACAGCAGGCGGTACGAGGGGACACTGTTGCTTTAATTCCATCAGCATAGTAGTGATCCTACTCTCACCCGTCCTCCGCTCCAACGGATGAGGATGGGCAGCAGATGGGGGAAACTACAATATATGCTGTACAAATCTATTCCGTATCTTTCTAATCTTCTGAATTATTTTCAATGATAAATAAATTATGTAGTATTATTATTGTTGCATTGTACAAATTGAGATGGTGAGAGTATAGGTGACAATCTACATATTTATTGCAAATAATTTGTTTGATATGATTTTTTGGAATATGTTCAAGGGGTGTTTCTGGCCCCCAATGATATCTACTAATTTATGATATAAATAATCCGGTTCAGAGATTATATCATATCTCACAACCCTATATAGGAGCTACATGGTAGACATTTAATTCAATTGCGTGCTATTTGCACACTACCAGGGGAAGACATACTATAATATACTTTCCCAAAAAATTATGTAAAGTATCTTTTTTTAAAAAGTTATGAAGGGGTATTTATTCATTATCTATTAATTAAGTAGATTTTTTCAGTACACTGTTTAAATAAATTCTTCCTTGGTTTGTTTATTTTTTGGCTTTCGTTCTGCTCCCCCTTCTTTATATTAACTGGGTAAAGATTAAAAGTTAAGTTTTAAATAATACTTCATATCTTATTGTATGGATCATAATCATTATTAAAAGTGTGCTCCAAAAAGGAATTTTCTTCGGGGTGAATCCCCACCTAGTAATATGTTGATGAGTTTGTCTCATAATTCCGGGAGCACCTCCAGCCAAATAAAAAGGTACATGAATTGCCTATTAGATTAAGTGTAGCTGGTTTTTGTTATATTTGGTACTTACTGTTTGTCTGGTGCAGGAGAATACACTGTTGTTGGATACAGCAGGCGGCTCTGCTCAGAAATGCAAGAGCAGAGCCGCCAGCAGCGCTGAACATCGGGTGCCCCACAGAGCAGTAGTGGTTGCTGAGCCAGCACCTAGCTGAAGCTAGGGCCGGCTCTGGGCGCCGGTTCTTCTAGCTGCAGATCACGGTACTCAGTGGCGGAAGGGAGAGTTCTGAGTCCCTTCCTTGTCCCACTGTGTGATTGGACCAGCGGATCCAGCACTGGATCCGCTGTCCAATCACATGTGCCTCGCTGGCAGGGGCGTGCTTTCCCTGTCAGCGAGGCACTTGTAGAAGTGCCGCTTTCAGTGTTTTTTTGAATGGGCTTTTACAGCCCAGTGTTTGGCCCCGCCCCCCGCTCTGTCCCCGTTCCCCTCAGTGGGAGGCACTAGCTATCAGTGCCTCCCAAACTAGTTTAATAACCTAAAATTAACAGAATATATAAAGAAGATACATATGACACTGAATATGTGTCAAATGTATATTTTTGTATTATTTTAATCATTGATGACAGGGGAGGCACTGCCTCCCCTGACTGCACGTCCCTGATAAGTACTATTGCCCTTATTTATCAATGAGTGATACATTTCACTTTGAGTGATAAAGTGCACCAGCCAATCCACTCCTAACTGTAATTTTTCAAACATGGGGGCAGATATATTAACCTGGAGAAGGCATAAGGAAGTGATAAACCAGTGATAAGTGCAAGGTGATAAATGCACCAGCCAATCAGCTCCAATATGCAAATTGACAGGAGCTGACTGGCTGGTGCATTTATCACCTTGCACTTATCACTGATTTATCACTTCCTTGTGCCTTCTCCAGGTTAATACATCTGCCCCAGAATCTGGAACATGGCAGTTAGGAGCTGATTGGCTGGTGCAATTTATCACTCACAGTGAAATTTATTACTCATTGATAAATAAGGGCATAAGTTTGAAAAATGACAGGAGCTGGTTGGATGATACTTCATCTCCGTCCACTTTATCACTCTCTAAGGCTTAGTAAATAGACCCCTTAATTCTTTGCTGGCCAGTCCTGGCCCCCTTTGCATGTGGATGAATGGTCTATCTCAGTTCAGGCAAACAGTCCATTAGAGGCCACATGCACTCCCATTAAAATATATGTAAAATTAAAAATAAATAATTCTAATATAAAAAAAATAAGATTTTACTCACCGGTAAATCTATTTCTCGTAGTCCGTAGTGGATGCTGGGAACTCCGAAAGGACCATGGGGAATAGCGGCTCCGCAGGAGACTGGGCACAACTAAAGAAAGCTTTTAGGTCACCTGGTGTGCACTGGCTCCTCCCACTGTGACCCTCCTCCAAGCCTCAGTTAGGACACTGTGCCCGGACGAGCTGACATAATAAGGAAGGATTTTGAATCCCGGGTAAGACTCCTACCAGCCACACCAATCACACCGTATAACTCGTGATACTATACCCAGTTTAACAGTATGAAAACAACTGAGCCTCTCAACAGATGGCTCAACAATAACCCTTTAGTTAACAATAACTATGTACAAGTATTGCAGACAATCCGCACTTGGGATGGGCGCCCAGCATCCACTACGGACTACGAGAAATAGATTTACCGGTGAGTAAAATCTTATTTTCTCTGACGTCCTAGTGGATGCTGGGAACTCCGAAAGGACCATGGGGATTATACCAAAGCTCCCAAACGGGCGGGAGAGTGCGGATGACTCTGCAGCACCGAATGAGAGAACTCAAGGTCCTCCTCAGCCAGGGTATCAAATTTGTAGAATTTTGCAAACGTGTTTGCCCCTGACCAAGTAGCAGCTCGGCAAAGTTGTAAAGCCGAGACCCCTCGGGCAGCCGCCCAAGATGAGCCCACCTTCCTTGTGGAATGGGCTTTTACTGATTTAGGATGCGGCAGTCCAGCCGCAGAATGCGCCAGCTGAATTGTGCTACAAATCCAGCGAGCAATAGTCTGCTTAGAAGCAGGAGCACCCAGTTTGTTGGGTGCATACAGTATAAATAGCGAGTCAGTTTTCCTGACTCTAGCCGTCCTGGAAACATAAATTTTCAAGGCCCTGACTACGTCCAGTAACTTGGAATCCTCCAAGTCCCTAGTAGCCGCAGGCACCACAATAGGTTGGTTCAAGTGAAAAGCTGATACCACCTTAGGGAGAAACTGGGGACGAGTCCTCAATTCCGCCCTATCCATATGGAAAATCAGATAAGGGCTTTTACATGACAAAGCTGCCAATTCTGACACACGCCTGGCTGAAGCCAAGGCCAATAACATGACCACTTTCCACGTGAGATATTTTAGATCCACGGTTTTAAGTGGCTCAAACCAATATGATTTTAAGAAACTCAACACCACGTTGAGATCCCAAGGTGCCACTGGAGGCACAAACGGGGGCTGAATATGCAGCACTCCTTTCACAAACGTCTGGACTTCAGGTAGTGAAGCTAGTTCTTTCTGGAAGAAAATCGACAGAGCCGAGATCTGTACCTTAATGGAGCCTAATTTCAGGCCCATAGTCACTCCTGCTTGTAGGAAATGCAGAAATCGACCTAGTTGAAATTCCTCTGTTGGGGCCTTTTTGGCCTCACACCAAGCAACATATTTCCGCCATATGCGGTGATAATGCTTTGCAGTTACATCTTTCCTGGCTTTAATCAGCTTAGGAATGACTTCCTCCGGAATGCCCTTTTCCTTCAGGATCCGGCGTTCAACCGCCATGCCGTCAAACGCAGCCGCGGTAAGTCTTGGAACAGACAGGGCCCCTGCTGCAGCAGGTCCTGTCTGAGCGGCAGAGGCCATGGGTCCTCTGAGATCATCTCTTGAAGTTCCGGGTACCACGCTCGTCTTGGCCAATCCGGAACCACGAGTATTGTTCTTACTCCTCGTTTTCTTATTATTCTCAGTACCCTTGGTATGAGAGGCAGAGGAGGGAACACATAAACTGACTGGTACACCCACGGTGTCACTAGAGCGTCCACAGCTATCGCCTGAGGGTCCCTTGACCTAGCGCAATATCTCTCTAGTTTTTTGTTTAGGCGGGACGCCATCATGTCCACCTGTGGCCGTTCCCATCGATTTACAATCAGCGTGAAGACTTCTGGATGAAGTCCACACTCTCCCAGGTGGAGGTCGTGCCTGCTGAGAAAGTCTGCTTCCCAGTTGTCCACTCCCGGAATGAACACTGCTGACAGTGCTAGTACGTGATTTTCCGCCCATCGGAGAATCCTTGTGGCTTCTGCCATTGCCATCCTGCTTCTTGTGCCGCCCTGTCGATTTACATGGGCGACTGCCGTGATGTTGTCTGACTGGATCAGTACCGGCTGGTGTAGAAGCAGGGATTTTGCCTGACTTAGGGCATTGTAAATGGCCCTTAGTTCCAGAATATTTATGTGTAGGGAAGTCTCCTGACTCGACCATAGTCCTTGGAAGTTTCTTCCCTGTGTGACTGCCCCCCAGCCTCGAAGGCTGGCATCCGTGGTCACCAGGACCCAGTCCTGTATGCCGAATCTGCGGCCCTCTAGAAGATGAGCACTCTGCAGCCACCACAGCAGAGACACCCTGGTTCTTGGAGACAGGGTTATTAGGCGATGCATCTGAAGATGCGATCCGGACCATTGGTCCAACAGGTCCCACTGAAAGATTCTGGCATGGAACCTGCCGAAAGGAATTGCTTCGTAAGAAGCCACCATCTTTCCCAGGACCCGCGTGCAGTGATGCACCGATACCTGTTTTGGTTTCAGGAGGTCTCTGACTAGAGATGACAGCTCCTTGGCTTTCTCCTCCGGGAGAAACACTTTTTTCTGGACTGTATCCAGAATCATACCCAGGAACAGTAGACGTGTCGTCGGAACCAGCTGTGATTTTGGAATATTCAGAATCCAACCGTGCTGGTGTAGCACCTCCTGAGATAGTGCTACTCCCACCAACAACTGCTCCTTGGACCTCGCCTTTATTAGGAGATCGTCCAAGTACGGGATAATTAAAACTCCCTTTCTTCGAAGGAGTATCATCATTTCCGCCATTACCTTGGTAAACACTCTCGGTGCCGTGGAGAGTCCAAACGGCAGCGTCTGGAATTGGTAATGGCAATCCTGTACCACAATTCTGAGGTACTCCTGGTGAGAATAGTAAATGGGGACATGCAGGTAAGCATTCTTGATGTCCAGGGATACCATGTAATCCCCCTCGTCCAGGCTTGCAATAACCGCCCTGAGCGATTCCATCTCGAACTTGAATTTTTTTATGTATGTGTTCAAGGATTTCAAATTTAAAATGGGTCTCACCGAACCGTCCGGTTTCGGTACCACAAACAGTGTGGAATAGTAACCCCGTCCTTGTTGAAGTAGGGGCACCTTGATTATCACCTGCTGGGAATACAGCTTGTGAATTGCCGCTAGCACAGCCTCCCTGTCTGAAGGAGTAATCGGCAAGGCAGATTTTAGGAACCGGTGGGGTGGAGACGCCTCGAATTCCAGTTTGTACCCTTGAGATACTATTTGCAGGATCCAGGGATCCACCTGTGAGCGAGCCCACTGATCGCTGAAATTTTTGAGGCGGCCCCCCACCGTACCTGGCTCCGCCTGTGGAGCCCCACCGTCATGCGGCGGACTTGGAAGAAGCGGGGGAGGACTTTTGCTCCTGGGAACCTGCTGTTTGTTGCAGCCTTTTTCCCCTACCTCTGCCTCTGGACAGAAAGGACCCGCCTTTTCCACGCCTGTTTTTCTGAGTCCGAAAGGACTGTACCTGATAAAACGGCGCCTTTTTAGGCTGTGAGGGAACATGGGGTAAAAATGCTGACTTCCCAGCAGTTGCTGTGGAAACTAGGTCCGAGAGACCATCCCCAAATAACTCCTCACCCTTATAAGGCAAAACTTCCATGTGCCTTTTTGAATCTGCATCCCCTGTCCACTGGAAAGTCCATAAGCCTCTCCTAGCAGAAATGGACAATGCACTTATTTTAGATGCCAGCCGGCAGATCTCCCTCTGTGCATCTCTCATGTATAAGACTGAGTCTTTTATATGCTCTATGGTTAGCAGAATAGTGTCCCTGTCTAGGGTGTCAATATTTTCTGACAGGGAATCTGACCACGCAGCGGCAGCACTGCACATCCATGCTGACGCAATAGCTGGTCTAAGTATAATGCCTGAGTGTGTATATACAGACTTCAGGATCGCCTCCTGCTTTCTATCAGCGGGTTCCTTGAGGGCGGCCGTATCCGGAGACGGTAGTGCCACCTTTTTAGACAAACGAGTGAGCGCTTTATCCACTCTAGGGGGTGTCTCCCAACGTGACCTATCCTCTGGCGGGAAAGGGAACGCCATTAGTAACTTCTTAGAGATTACCAATCTTTTATCAGGGAAAGCCCACGCTTCTTCACACACTTCATTTAATTCTTCTGATGGGGGAAAAACTACGGGTAGTTTTTTCTCCCCAAACATAATACCCTTTTTAGTGGTACCTGGGTTTATATCAGAAATTTGTAACACCTCTTTCATTGCTTCAATCATGCAACGAATGGCCTTAGTGGACATTAGACTAGACTCATCGTCGTCGACACTGGTGTCAGTATCCGTGTCGACATCCGCGTCTGCCATCTGAGGTAGCGGGCGTTTTAGAGCCCCCGATGGCCTTTGAGACGCCTGGACAGGCACGAGCTGAGAAGCCGGCTGTCCCGCATTTGGCATGTCGTCAAATTTTTTGTGTAAGGAGTCGACACGTGCACGCAATTCCTTCCATAAGTCCATCCACTCAGGTGTCTGCCCCGCAGGGGGTGACATCCCTTCTATAGGCATCTGCTCCGCCTCCACATCATTATCCTCATCAAACATGTCGACACAGCCGTACCGACACACCGCACACACACAGGGAATGCTCTAACAGAGGACAGGACCCACAAAAGTCCTTTGGGGAGACAGAGTGAGAGTATGCCAGCACACACCAGAGCGCTATATAATGCAGGGACTAACTGAATTATGTCCCCTATAGCTGCTGTTATATATACTGCGCCTAAATTTAGTGCCCCCCCCTCTCTTTTTTACCCTTTTCTGTAGTGTAGACTGCAGGGGAGAGCCAGGGAGCTTCCTTCCAGCGGAGCTGTGAGGGAGAAATGGCGCCAGTGTGCTGAAGGAGATAGCTCCGCCCCTTTTTCGCGGACTATTCTCCCGCTTTTTTATGGATTCTGGCAGGGGTAATTATCACATATATAGCCTCTGGGGCTATATATTGTGGTATTTTTGCCAGCCAAGGTGTTTTTATTGCTGCTCAGGGCGCTCCCCCCTAGCGCCCTGCACCCTCAGTGACCGGAGTGTGAAGTGTGTATGAGGAGCAATGGCGCACAGCTGCAGTGCTGTGCGCTACCTTGGTGAAGACTGATGTCTTCTGCCGCCGATTTTCCGGACCTCTTCTTGCTTCTGGCTCTGTAAGGGGGACGGCGGCGCGGCTCCGGGACCGAACACCAAGGCCAGTTCCATGCGGTCGATCCCTCTGGAGCTAATGGTGTCCAGTAGCCTAAGAAGCCCAAGCTAGCTGCAAGCAGGTAGATTCGCTTCTTCTCCCCTTAGTCCCTCGCTGCAGTGAGCCTGTTGCCAGCAGGTCTCACTGTAAAATAAAAAAAACTAATTATATACTTTCTTTTTAGAAGCTCAGGAGAGCCCCTAGTGTGCATCCAACCTCGGCCGGGCACAAAATCTAACTGAGGCTTGGAGGAGGGTCATAGTGGGAGGAGCCAGTGCACACCAGGTGACCTAAAAGCTTTCTTTAGTTGTGCCCAGTCTCCTGCGGAGCCGCTATTCCCCATGGTCCTTTCGGAGTTCCCAGCATCCACTAGGACGTCAGAGAAATATATATATTGCAATAATATTATTTTTTATTAATAAAAGCAGTAGTTAAGAATAGTTAAATAAGAATAATCCCTATCTCAGACCTTTCTGTTTGTAAATAGGGATCCCAGTACTGTAGGGGTCTTTCTCATGCTGACCATTGGGAGTTATGGTAACAAAAGGATCCCAAAACCTTTCTGCTTTTCAAATCACAGTTGTTTTACTATATACGAATTTCTTATACGCTCAGCTACTGATGAGATTTCCTTGTCACCAGGGCCGATGCTAGGGTGTTCGATGCCCCCTGCAAACTATAAATTTGCGCCCTCCCTCCCAAACTTTATAAAGAGAGAGTGTGCGCTGAAGGTGTGTGCCGCAAAAAGGGATGTGGTCTCTCAAGGAAGAGATGTGGAGGGAGGGGGGCTGAAGACTGAAGTGCCTTAATAGATAGAAGGGAGGGGAGAGGGTGACAGAGCCGTAAGTAGACATTTTGGTACCTTATGCCAGAAAGAGTATTGGTCCCCCCCCCCATGTTTTTTTTGGGGGGTGAAAAAAAGAAGACGCACATTTGGCACTCACTGGTGTTGTTTCTGTGCCCCCTCTCAACTGTGCAATTGTTTGTACTGTGTAGGGGAGGCGGCAGCCGGGGAAGAAATGCACAGGGTACAGGGTGGAGGAAAGGGTGGCAGTATGGGGAGGAGGAAGAGATGGCAGAACAGAGCAGATGCATAGGCAGAGCTGGATCAAGGTTTTAGGCGTCTGGGACATTAAACACACATGGGAGACTGGTCTTAAATTTTAAATATTACTAATACTATTGAGAGTGTCAGTTAAAAGGGACTTATAATGAATAAAATGGGCCCAAATTTGCAGTAGTGAGAAAGTCACTTATTTCAACAATATTAAATACGTGGCATGCTCCGCCTGTTGTGTGATCCAAGTCCCCAATTGATCTAAAAATAAACACACAAAACCAACCAAAAAAACAAACAAACAAACAGGAAGGTGCTAATAGTAGTAATTTCAACTCAAGGATGGTATATCGCACAAATAAAAGTAATCTGGGTACTCATTTGTAATTAAAATTGCTTATCTGAACCCAAAAGGTCACGTACATGGATTCAGCTTCTTAATTTTTTTACCTGTTCTGTTTGTGTCCTGTTGGTCTTTTAGGAGAACACAGAAAATGTGGTCCTAGAAGAGATATTTCGTTGACATACAGTACTAGGCTACACAGAAACCAAAATTAAGTTAGGTTTTGGTATACTTACCTTCCCCTATCTGTATTTATATCATCGGGATACCGCGGTCGGTATTCTGACCGCCAGCATCCCAAACACTGGCTAATCAATCCCAATCCATTATTAGTTCCTAGTTACACATTGCATGGGGTCAATACTCCCAATTTATTCAACCAGACTTACACATTTAATAGAAATGTGGAGCATAAATGTATTACCACTCAGGAGGAAGAGAGTGTACCCCTATACTTATGGTTTCTGCCAACTGTCTTTATAGATGTACAGAATATTTTAGTACCCGGAATCAGTTGCCATGGGTTACTGCACTCTCAGAGGCAGAGACGTCACTAGGGTTGGTGTCACCCGGTGGGGTAACTCATGGTGTCACCCCCATGGACCCCTCCCGTATCACGACACACCACAACAAATCCATAGTTATGTTTTCCTAAAAATAATTGCTTCTGATGATTATTTGAAAAAATATTAGGGTGATTCTCCAGAAAGTGATCATAAAGTCCTGTGCATCACACACTTTAAAAAAAAATCCCTTTAAACTGGTCTGTTAAGAAATTGTTGTTACTGTACATGAAAACGTAATTGCTTAGTAGCAATGCCTTACCCTATAACTTAAGACCCACTAAAATCTTGGTATTTTGGAGAAGTATGTTGTTTGAATTTGTGTAGCTGTCCCATGCATCACGGAGAATTACCGATTGAAGGTGGTCATTCCGAGTTGATCGCTAGCTGCATTCGTTCGCTGTGCAGCGATGAGGCAAAAAATCGGCACTTCTGCGCATGCGTATGCTTTTCAGTCGCACTGGTGGCCGCAGTGTGATTGACATGAAGTGAGCGTTTCTGGGTGGCAACTGACCGTTTTCAGGGTGTGTTCGGAAAAACGCAGGCGTGCCAGAAAAACCGCAGGCGTGGCTGGGCGAACGCAGGGCGTGTTTGTGACGTCAAATCAGGAACTGAATGGTCTGAAGTGATCGTAAGCGCTGAGTAGGTTTTGAGCTACTCTAAAACTGCACACAAAAACTTTGTAGCCGCTCTGCGATCCTTTCGTTCGCACTTCTGCTAAGCTAAAATACACTCCCAGTGGGAGGCGGCATAGCGTTTGTACGGCTGCTAAAAACTGCTAGCGAGCTATCAACTCGGAATGACCACCGAAGTCATCTTAAATTACTCCCCAAAAACTTTTTCAATATCAAATATAGTGGAGTGTATTGAAATGTACCATTTGTTTTTTTTTAGAAATAAATGTTAATTTTAATACAATCCTCTTTTACTTCAGGAAAAAATATATATTTGATGAAGTGACAGTGTAGTTTACTAACTTACAATATAACAATCCACAATTTGTTTCCACATAGACTCTCTTACTTGCTCCAAAAAATAAGTCACAATCTCAGTACAGCTAGCAGCTGAAATGGTTGACAGTACCTAAAGGCAGGTGCACACTACGCAATTCGGGATTGCCGGTGATGGACGACTATATTGTTGAATGGTATAGCGTTCAATGATATAGGGCCGGAATCAGACTTGATCGCTGCTGTGCGTTTTCGCACAGCGGCCGATCATTGAACGACTGCGCATGCGTATGGACCATGCGTCGCCAAACAGTGAGAAAATGGTGCGAAAATTTCGATAGCACGGATGCTTGCAAGGTGATTTACAGGAAGAGGCAGTTTGTGGGTGGTAACTAACTACATGCTGGTTACATAACTACATCCCGACACATATACATGTGAATGCACCTATATCATCAGATAATTATCATATATTATACCAATCATATATTATATCCACAGTGTGATGACTATAAAGAAATATATATATATATATATATATATATATATACATATACTATATATATACTCTCTCTCTCTCTCTCTCTCTCTCTCTCTCTCTCTCTCTCTCTCTCTCTCTCTCTCTCTCTCTCTATATATAATGTGTAATGTATAATATGCAAGCTTACAATATGTGGGACAGAGCAGGAGCATATAACTTACAGGGGTGTGCTGCTCTTGGTGCCAGCATCCAGGACTTCCTGGCTGTGATGAGACTCTTTCTCTTTAGGGCCGGGGGTTCAAGCAGACAAGAGGTAGCCAGGGCGGCTGCTGCACGCCGGGTACTTGTGGGCGGGAGTCTGTGTGTTATGCTGCGCTGCCGCTGTGCTCCTCCGTCTTCTCTCCCTGCAGCCGCTCCCAGAATGCCGCCTGCGATGATGTCACGCCAGCACTGGCATTCCTGGGAGGGAACTGCTCACCGTCACCAGGCAGCAGCAGCAGCACTGTCCTGTGCGACTGCAGCAAATGATGTCAGCAGGGGGTGCGGGTGAGTGCGGCTTTTGGTGTCACCCCCTTGGAGGTGACACTCGGGTGCGGGCCGCACCCCCCGCACCCCCCTTGTGACGCCTCTGCTCAGAGGATCTCTGGTGGCTTGGGCTGTAACTCATTCCTGGCAGGTCTGAGAAGGAACCCTTCTCTGTCATCAGAAAGGAATGTGGAGGGCTATCCAAGGCAGAAACACACTGTACACGGACAGTGACAGGGGTTATGACCCCATCCAAAGAGCTTCTGTGTTAGAGAGACACAGACACTGACCCTGCTGCTTACTGAAGGAGGAACAGGGTCATTCAGGGGGTGTGCATGTGCTCCAGGCACAATGTAAAGTTTGTGGGCATTGAATTGAATCGGGGAAGGGGGGTGGTATCAGTTACCAGTGGCCAGCATACCGGCGCCGGGATCCCGACCGCCGGCTTGCCGACAGTTGGGCGAGCGCAAATGAGCTTCTTGCGGGCACGTGGACCCCCAAGAGGGAGAAAAGGTGTCGGTATGCCGGTTGTCGGGATTCCGGCTGTGGTATACTGTGCACCGGGATCCCAACAACCGGTATACTGAATACCACCCAATGGGGGCAGTCCCGCTGTCTGAGGATGGAGTCTGCACACACAACAATGAGGAGGAGCAGAGAGAGAGCATGGATGGAGAGAAGGAGGAGGCGGATATGGGCTGGGGGTGAGTTGTATTTTGAAAGTTGCAGGGTGAGGAGAGAGGGTCTGAAGAGCCGCGCTTCCCACTGCCGGCTCCGCTGCCTGTCACAAGTGCAGCGGCAGACTGCAGCAATACACAGTGAACAACAGCAGGGATGCAAAGTAGGGAGAGCACCTCTCCACTCTGGCGCCTCCCTGCTTTGCATCCCTTTGCTTGTCACTTCTGATTTCTTGCACCAGCCAATTTAATAACTGTGGGTATTAGTGTAATGTAAATACATGGGGCTGATTCTGAAGTCAGATGCTGCTGCCTTGCGTCTGACTTTGAGCAGCTGCAGTCGAAACCAATGGAAGCGTCATTGGGATTCCGACCCTGCTGGGTGCAGAATCTCTGTCACAGCATACGCGATGAAGAATCAATGGTGCAGATGTATTAAGCCTGGAGAAGTGATAAAGCAGTGATAAATGGAAGGTGATAACACACCAGCCAATCATTATGGATTTGAATAATGACAGGTAGAAGCTGATTGGCTGGTGCGTTATCACCTTCCACTTATCACTGCTTTATCCCTTCTCCAGGCTTAATACATCTGCCCCTAAGTCTGAAACCACTCCTGTAACGCGCCTGTGAGAATGACTTTCTTTGTGCGTCTGCCTAGCCACCTCCCGATCACCGCATAATCCGCTCCATTGCTACCTTTTAAATTGTGTGCTCACAACACTGACCAGACAGCATCTACAAAGGTTTATTACTTTGTATAAAATTAAGTTTAAAAAAAGATTCTCCTAATCAGGTTTATGACCCAATTAAGTAGCATGAACACTCTGACAGGAAACCTGTACCTGTAGCCCATCTATAAATTGTGTCTCCCCCCCCTACATGTAAGGTAGTAAGGGTTTTACATTGGAAAAATAATTTTCTCAATTTTGTTTTTGTTTTCATTTAATTTTGGGACCACTCTGGCTGGTCCCAATTTACCACCACACTAGAAACATGAGGAAAGAACTTAATGTTAAAATTAATATTAAAGGATACTATTGTTACAAGTATTTTTGAGGGCCAGATTATTTGTGCGACAATAAGGGATCAAGTTTGTGTATCACTGAGAGGGAGACAGTCACATTTATATTACGTAAATTGCTCTAAAAGGAAGGTGTTAGATTAACAACACAGTCTGCAGCCGAATGCACAGCAGGAGGTTTCCTGTCCTCTCCAGGTATGTGTGAAGTATACAAACTGTCCATTTGGTAACGTGGAGAATTGTTGTAATGTGTGTACATCCACTTTTAGACGACACCTTGCTTCTTGTGGAAATATCCCAATTGTGATGAATCACATTAATAGTCCTTTGTTAAATCACAGATCTCTGTTTATAACCAAAGTTAGATAATGCATTGCTTCCTGCGCTGCCCACTGACGCATTCATCAATATGAAATGTAATATCTCAGCCCATAATTGCTTACATCCTGCTGGATTCCATCCCTTGCCAGGGTCTGGATGGTAGATCTTATGCTGGGTACAGCATGTGCAGCATGCCAATCCCCCCCGAATATGACAGGCGCTGGTGAGGGGGAGCGCTTACCTCCGAAACCTGCTGGTGACTTCTTTTTTTTTTAGAACAAGTCTGCTGACGCACACCCGCAGCGTGCTATGCCATGCGCTGTCCGAGCCGGCTCTTCACTGATGCATTACTGGGAGGAGGCAGGGGTGTTTCAGCAGGCTCAGCATGGACACGCCTCCTCCCAGTGATGCATCGGTGAAGAGCTGGATTGGACAGTGCACGGCATAGCACGCTGCGGGTGTGCAGCAGCAGACTTTTTTTTTTTAACAAGTCACCGCAGGTATCAGAGGTAAGCACTCCTCCGCACTGGGGGTGGGGATTGGGAGGAGCGCCAATATGTATGATTTTCTGCACCCCACCAACCCAGAGCCGGCCCTAACCTATATGATGCCCTAGGCAAGTTTTTGGCTGGTGCCCCCTAGCACAGTCGCTAGTTCCACCTCTGACCTTGCAACCCTTTTTTTGCCGAAAAGTTGGACGCCTTTGCCAAAAATGCATCTTATTTGCATTACTATGTGGCTAGGGTGCACAAGCAGCTTCTGCTTATTAAAATGATATGCGGCATGCCTATATTCTGTGTGTGACTGTGAGTGTATCGAAATTATACATTATAGTGATTTCCAGGTATACACTGTAACGTAGCATTTCGTATGCAGATACAGCCGCAGTCACACACAGAATATAGGCATGCCGCATATCATTTTAATCAGCAGAAGCTGCTTGTGCCCCTAGGCATTCCAAATGCCCTAGGCATTTGCCTAGTTTGCCTATACCTAGGGCCGGCTCTGCCCCAACCTCAAAACATTCTGGCGCCCCTGGCTGGGTACACACTAGTAGATATATCAATTGATCTGCATATATATCTATGGACTGACCGGGCAGTGTATTGAGCATACACACTGCCGATCCGCCGAGACAGACATCACGAACTGGGCGGGCATTTACATGTGCCCGTCCAGTTCAGCTGTCAATCACCGCCGGCTGCTGCATCATGTATACGGGCGGTCGGCTGACCACCTGTACACACACAGCAATGTGCCAATATATTGTTAGTTATGTTGGCAGTCGGCTATGCTGCAGGGCAGACGAGTAATGTCTGTAAACGACAGCATTCACAGACCTATCGTTCGTACACACTGGCCAACGGACCTGCGATATATTCAATATATTCAATAGAACGGACAATATATCGGCCAGTGTGCACGCAACATTAGATTGGCGGATAAGCACACAGCACTGGCAGTGGCCCATCCTTAAAACAGTGGTGTCAGGTATAGAACACAAAGGCTCATTTACCAAAAGATGAAAAGTACATTAGTTGGGGAAAATAAGTAAAACACTAATTTTCTCCATCTAATAGGCTTTTCGTCCTTTGATAAATGAGCCTTTGTGTGCTATACCTGAAACCACTGTTTTAAGGCTGGGCCACTGCCAGTGCTGTGTGCTTATCCGCCGATCTAATGTTGGCCAAAAAAAGGACTTTTACACTTCTATGATAGGGTCACCTCCAGCAATAATCCCCATTGGCAGGTTCGAGTTATCAAGCCGCATTCTAATGGCATGATCAAAACAGAATAATAGGATTTTAATGACCTACCGGTAAATCCTTTTCTCGTAGTCCGTAGAGGATGCTGGGGTCCATATTAGTACCATGGGGTATAGACGGGTCCACCAGGAGCCATTGGCACTTTAAGAGTTTAACAGCGTGGGCTGGCTCCTCCCTCTATGCCCCTCCTACCAGACTCAGTCTAGAAACTGTGCCCGAGGAGACGACATACTTCAAGAGAAGGAAATACACAGATAGTGGTGAGATTCATACCAGCTCACACACAACAAGGCAAATCCGGCCAACAGGCCGGAGAACTCAGCAACAGCTGAAACAGTACTGAAACAGGAACGAACACAGAACTTACCTAGGAACCAGGTAGTACTGAACCAAAGAACCACTGCAGGATAAAGAAGCGGTGGGCGAGGGCCCAGCATCCTCTACGGACTACGAAAAAAGGATTTACCAGTAGGTAATTAAAATCCTATTTTCTCTTACGTCCTAGAGGATGCTGGGGTCCATATTAGTGCCATGTGGATGTATCAAAGCTCCCAGAACGGGAGGTAGAGTGCGCAGGCTCCTGCAGAACTGCTTGCCCAAACTTGAGGTCATCAGAGGCCAAAGTATCGAACTTGTAAAACTTAGCAAACGTGTTCGAACCAGACCAAGTAGCTGCTCGGCAAAGCTGTAAGGCCGAGATACCCCGGGCAGCCGCCCAGGAAGAATCCACTTTACAACCGATTTTGGACACGGCAATCCTGCCGTAGAATAGGCATGCTGGATGATGAACCTGATCCAATGAGAAAGCGACTGCTTAGAAGCAGGACACCCAATTTTCTTGGGATCATAGGGGACAAACAAAGAGTCAGATTTCCTGAGATGAGCAGTCCTCTTCACATAAATCTTCAAAGTCCTCACAACATCCAAGGCCTTTGAAGCAATTGAGGAGTCAGTAGCCACTGACACCACAATAGGTTGGTTGATATGAAAAGCCGACACAACCTTAGGAAGAAACTGTGGACGAGTCCTGAGTTCCGCCCTATCTTCATGGAAGACCAGATAGGGACTTTTACAGGACAAAACCCCCAATTCCGACCCATGTTGAGCAGAAGCCAAGGCCAACAAAGTGACCGCCTTCCATGTGAGAAACTTGATTTCAGCTTTCTGTAGAGGCTCAAACCAATCTGATTGCAAGAACTGCAATACCACATCAAGATCCCATGGTGCTGTTGGCGCCAAAAAAGGGGGCTGGATGTGCAGAAACCCTTTCAAAAAGGTCTGAACCTCAGGGAGGACAGCCAATTGTTTCTGGAAGAAAATGGATAAGGCCGAAATCTGGACCTTGATGGAGCCCAATCTCAGGCCTAAATCCACACCTGCTTTCAGGAAAAGGAGAAACCGTCCAAGTTGAAACGCCACCACAGGAAACTTCTTGGATTCACACCAAGACACATACTTTTTCCAAATTCAATGGTAATGTTTAGATGTTACTCCCTTTCTAGCCTGTATCAGGGTAGGAATAACCTCGCTCGAAATACCCTTCCGAGCTAAGATCTGGCGCTCAACCGCCATGCCGTCAAACGTAGCCGTGGTAAGTCTCGATAAGCAAACGGCCCCTGTAGTAGAAGATCCTCCCGAAGAGGCAGAGGCCTTGGATCTTCCAGCAGTAGATCCAGCAGATCCACGTACCAAGCTCTCCTTGGCCAGTCTAGAGCAATGAAGACTACCAGAACAATAGTTTTTACCAATAGGTGAAGGATCGGGTGCTAAAGTTGCTGCACCTCTAATGCTGCTCCTAACTTAATGGGGTAGTCACACCCAATATAATGACAATACACAAAATAAGAATTTACTTACCGATAATTCTATTTCTCGTAGTCCGTAGTGGATGCTGGGAACTCCGTAAGGACCATGGGGAATAGCGGCTCCGCAGGAGACTGGGCACAAAAGTAAAAGCTTTAGGACTACCCGGTGTGCACTGGCTCCTCCCCCTATGACCCTCCTCCAAGCCTCAGTTAGGATACTGTGCCCGGACGAGCGTACACAATAAGGAAGGATTTTTGAATCCCGGGTAAGACTCATACCAGCCACACCAATCACACCGTACGACTTGTGATCTGAACCCAGTTAACAGTATGATAACAGAGGAGCCTCTAGGAAGATGGCTCACTACAACAATAACCCGATTTAGTTAACAATAACTATGTACAAGTATTGCAGACAATCCGCACTTGGGATGGGCGCCCAGCATCCACTACGGACTACGAGAAATAGAATTATCGGTAAGTAAATTCTTATTTTCTCTGACGTCCTAGTGGATGCTGGGAACTCCGTAAGGACCATGGGGATTATACCAAAGCTCCCAAACGGGCGGGAGAGTGCGGATGACTCTGCAGCACCGAATGAGAGAACTCCAGGTCCTCCTCAGCCAGGGTATCAAATTTGTAGAATTTTGCAAACGTGTTTGCCCCTGACCAAGTAGCTGCTCGGCAAAGTTTTAAAGCCGAGACCCCTCGGGCAGCCGCCCAAGATGAGCCCACCTTCCTTGTGGAATGGGCATTTACTGATTTTGGCTGTGGCAGGCCTGCCACAGTATGTGCAAGCTGAATTGTACTACAAATTCAACGAGCAATAGTCTGCTTAGAAGCAGGAGCACCCAGCTTGTTGGGTGCATACAGGATATTTTCAGGGCCCTGACAACATCTAGCAACTTGGAGTCCTCCAAGTCCCTAGTAGCCGCAGGCCCACAATAGGTTGGTTCAGGTGAAACGCTGACACCACCTTAGGGAGAAAATGAGGACGAGTCCTCAATTCCGCCCTGTCCGAATGGAAAATCAGATAGGGACTTTTGCAAGATAAAGCCGCCAATTCTGACACGTGCCTGGCCGAAGCCAGGGCCAACAGCATGGCCACTTTCCATGTGAGATATTTTAAATCCACAGATTTAAGTGGTTCAAACCAATGTGATTTGAGGAACCCCAAAACTACATTGAGATCCCAAGGTGCCACTGGAAGCACAAAAGGAGGCTGTATATGCAGCACTCCCTTGACAATGTCTGGACTTCAGGAACTGAAGCCAGTTCTTTCTGGAAGAAATTCTCCAGGGCTGAAATTTGAACCTTAATGGACCCCAATTTGAGGCTCATAGACACTCCTGTTTGCAGGAAATGCAGGAATCGACCCAGTTGAAATTCCTCCGTTGGGGCCTTCCTGGCCTCACACCACGCAACATATTTTCGCCAAATGCGGTGATAATGTTTTGCGGTCACATCCTTCCTGGCTTTGATCAGGGTAGGGATGACTTCCTCAGGAATGCTGCTGGAGCAGGTCCCTTCTTAGAGGCAGAGGCCACGGGTCCTCTGTGAGCATCTCTTGAAGTTCCGGGTACCAAGTCCTTCTTGGCCAATCCGGAGCCACGAGTATAGTTCTTACTCCTCTCCGTCTTATAATTCTCAGTACCTTGGGTATGAGAGGCAGAGGAGGGAACACATACACCGACTGGTACACCCACGGTGTTACCAGAGCTTCCACAGCTATTGCCTGAGGGTCCCTTGACCTGGCGTAATACCTGTCCAGTTTTTTGTTGAGGCGGGACGCCATCATGTCCACCCTTGGTTTTTCCCAACGGTTCCCAATCATGTGGAAGACTTCTGGATGAAGTCCCCACTCTCCCGGGTGGAGGTCGTGTCCACTCCCGGAATGAACACTGCTGACAGTGCTATTACATGATTTTCCGCCCAGCAAAGAATCCTTGCAGCTTCTGCCATTGCCCTCCTGCTTCTTGTGCCGCCCTGTCTGGTTACGTGGGCGACTGCCGTGATGTTGTCCGAGTGGATCAGCACCGGCTGACCCTGAAGCAGAGGTCTTGTTTGGCTTAGAGCATTGTAAATGGCCCTTAACTCCAGAAAATTTATGTGAAGTGATGTCTCCAGGCTTGACACCAAGCCCTGGAAATTTCTTCCCTGTGTGACTGCTCCCCAGCCTCGCAGGCTGGCATCCGTGGTCACCAGGACCCAGTCCTGAATGCCGAATCTGCGGCCCTCTAGAAGATGAGCACTCTGCAACCACCACAGGAGAGACACCCTTGTCCTTGGGGACAGGGTTATCCGCTGATGCATCTGAAGATGCGATCCGGACCATTTGTCCCGCAGGTCCCACTGGAATGTTCTTGCGTGGAATCTGCCAAATGGGATTGCTTCGTAGGAAGCCACCATTTTTCCCAGGACCCTTGTGCATTGATGCACTGAGACTTGGCCTGGTTTTAGGAGGTTTCTGACTAGCTCGGATAACTCCCCGGCTTTCTCCTCCGGGAGAAACACCTTTTTCTGGACTGTGTCCAGGATCATCCCTAGGAATAGAAGACGAGTCGTCGGGATCAGCTGCGATTTTGGGATATTGAGAATCCAACCGTGCTGCCGCAGCACTACGTGCGATAGTGCTAACCCGACTACCAACTGTTCCCTGGATCTCGCCCTTATCAGGAGATCGTCCAAGTAAGGGATAATTTAAAACTCCTTTCCTTCGGAGGAGTATCATCATTTTGGCCATTACTTTGGTAAAGACCCGGGGTGCCGTGGACAATCCAAACGGCAGCGTCTGAAACTGATAGTGGCAGTTCTGTACCACAAACCTGAGGTACCCTTGATGAGAAGGGTAAATTGGGACATGACCAGAGACACCATATAATCCCCTTCTTCCAGGTTCGCGATCACTGCTCTGAGTGACTCCATCTTGAATTTGAACCTCTGTATGTAAGTGTTCAAAGATTTTAGATTTAAAATAGGTCTCACCGAGCCGTCCGGCTTCGGTATACCAACAGCGTGGAATAATACCCCTTTCCCTGTTGCAGGAGGGGTACCTTGATTATCACCTGCTGAGAATACAGCTTGTGAATGGCTTCCAATACCGCCTCCCTGTCGGAGGGAGACGTCGGTAAAGCAGACTTTAGGAAACGGCGAGGGGGAGACGTCTCGAATTCCAATTTGTACCCCTGAGATACCACCTGAAGGATCCAGGGGTCCACTTGTGAGTGAGCCCACTGCGCTCTGAAATTCTTGAGACGGGCCCCCACCGTGCCTGAGTCCGCTTGTAAAGCCCCAGCGTCATGCTGAGGACTTGGCAGAAGCGGGAAAGGGCTTCTGTTCCTGGGAACTGGCTGTCTGCTGCAGCCTTTTTCCTCTTCCTCTGCCACGGGGCAGAAAAGAGGAGCCTTTTGCCCGCTTGCCCTTATGGGGCCGAAAGGACTGCGCCTGATAATACGGCGTCTTCTTATGTTGAGAGGCTACCTGGGGTAAAAATGTGGATTTCCCAGCCGTTGCCGTGGCCACCAGGTCTGATAGACCTACCCCAAATAACTCCTCCCCTTTATAAGGCAATACTTCCATATGCCTTTTGGAATCCGCATCACCTGACCACTGCCTCGTCCATAACCCTCTTCTGGCAGAAATGGACAGCGCACTTACTCTTGATGCCAGTCGGCAAATATCCCTCTGTGCATCACGCATATATAAAAATGCATCTTTTAAATGCAATATAGTCAGTAATATACTGTCCCTATCCAAGGTATCAATATTTTCAGTCAGGGAATCCGACCAAGCCACCCCAGCACTGCACATCCAGGCTGAGGCGATTGCTGGTCGCAGTATAACACCAGTATGTGTGTATATACATTTTAGGATATTCTCCTGCTTTCTGTCAGCAGGTTCCTTAAGGGCGGCCGTATCAGGAGACGGTAGTGCCACCTGTTTTGACAAGCGTGTGAGCGCTTTATCCACCCTAGGGGGTGTTTCCCAACGTGCCCTATCCTCTGGCGGGAAAGGGTATGATGCCAATAACTTTTTAGGAATTATCAGTTTTTTATCGGGGGAAACCCACGCTTCATCACACACTTCATTTAATTCATCAGATTCAGGAAAAACTACGGGTAGTTTTTTCTCACCAAACATAATACCCTTTTTAGTGGTACTTGTAATCTCAGAAATGTGTAAAACATCTTTCATTGCCTCAATCATGTAACGTGTGGCCCTACTGGAAGTCACATTCGTCTCTTCACCGTTGACACTGGAGTCAGTATCCGTGTCAGCATCTGTATCTGCCATCTGAGGTAACGGGCGCTTTAGAGCCCCTGATGGCCTTTGAGACGCCCCGACAGGCCCAAGCTGAGTAGCCGGCTGTCTCATGTCATCAACTGTCTTTTGTAAAGAGCTGACACTGTCACGTAAGTCCTTCCATAAGCCCATCCACTCAGGTGTCGACCCCCTAGGGGGTGACATCACCATTACAGGCAATTGCTCCGCCTCCACATCAGTTTCCTCCTCATACATGTCGACACAAACGTACCGACACACAGCACACACACAGGGAATGCTCTAATAGAGGACAGGACCCCACTAGCCCTTTGGGGAGACAGAGGGAGAGTATGCCAGCACACACCAGAGCGCTATATATAGACAGGAATACCACTATATAACGTGCTTTTCCTTTTATAGCTGCTGTTATTATCAAAACTGCGCCAAATTAGTGCCCCCCCTCTCTTTTTTACCCTTTTCTGTAGTGCAGGACTGCAGGGGAGAGTCAGGGAGACGTCCTTCCAGCGGAGCTGTGATGGAAAATGGCCCCCGTGTGCTGAGGAGATAGGCTCCGCCCCCTTCTCGGCGGCCTTTTCTCCCGCTTTTTGCTTTATTCTGGCAGGGGTTAAAATACATCCATATAGCCCCGGGGGTTATATGTGGTGTATTTTCGCCAGCCAAGGTGTTTACATTGCTGCTCAGGGCGCCCCCCCCTAGCGCCCTGCACCCTCAGTGACCGGAGTGTGAAGTGTGCCTGAGGAGCAATGGCGCACAGCTGCAGTGCTGTGCGCTACCTTGTTGAAGACTGATGTCTTCTGCCGCCGTTTTTTCCGGACCTCTTCTTGCTTCTGGCTCTGTAAGGGGGCCGGCGGTGCGGCTCTGGGACCGGACTCCGAGGCTGGGCCTGTGTTCGGTCCCTCTGGAGCTAATGGTGTCCAGTAGCCTAAGAAGCCCACGCTGGCTGCAAGCAGGCAGGTTCGCTTCTTCTCCCCTTAGTCCCTCGATGCAGTGAGCCTGTTGCCAGCAGGTCTCACTGAAAATAAAAAACCTAAAACTAAACTTTTTCTAAGAAACTCAGGAGAGCCTCCTAGAATGCAACCTTCTCGGCCGGGCACAAAAATCTAACTGAGGCTTGGAGGAGGGTCATAGGGGGAGGAGCCAGTGCACACCGGGTAGTCCTAAAGCTTTTACTTTTGTGCCCAGTCTCCTGCGGAGCCGCTATTCCCCATGGTCCTTACGGAGTTCCCAGCATCCACTAGGACGTCAGAGAAACAAACAATAGCAGCGCTAATTAATTAATAACACTTGATGGATTGAGTGATAAAACCTTATATTTAATAAGATGTCGATTTTAAGCCATAATTAAAAAGAAATGTGCACAGCTCATAAATGAATAAAATGGTATGGGTCTCAACTTAGATTGCCTGATAATATGCAGTCCGTTCCTATATTGTGAACTGGGTAGGTAGATGAGTGACTTAAATATGCAGAGAGACTGACTGCGCAGTCTGACCATCCAACTTTACCAATGCCGCTAGAGGTGAAGTCCTTTGGGAATCTTTGATGTATGCAAACGTCCAAAAGGGGTTCCTCAGTATTTTGCGGTGTCCTTCTCCTTAGGTGGTAAGTTGTTGGATGTCCCAAGTTCTTAATTGCCACAATTCATCTGCAACGGTAAACGTCCAGTTCTGGTCCGGATGTAGGCAATAAAAAGTAACGAATGATGACCCAAAGATAATTCCTGACGCGTTTCGCTGTAAGCACTACAGCTTTGTCAAAAGTTCCTTTGACAAAGCTGTAGTGCTTACAGCGAAACGCGTCAGGAATTATCTTTGGGTTATCATTCGTTACTTTTTATTGCCTACATCCGGACCAGAACTGGACGTTTACCGTTGCAGATGAATTGTGGCAATTAAGAACTTGGGACATCCAACAACTTACCACCTAAGGAGAAGGACACCGCAAAATACTGAGGAACCCCTTTTGGACGTTTGCATACATCAAAGATTCCCAAAGGACTTCACCTCTAGCGGCATTGGTAAAGTTGGATGGTCAGACTGCGCAGTCAGTCTCTCTGCATATTTAAGTCACTCATTTACCTACCCAGTTCACAATATAGGATCACAATATAGGAACGGACTGCATATTATCAGGCAATCTAAGTTGAGACCCATACCATTTTATTCATTTATGAGCTGTGCACATTTCTTTTGAATTATGGCTTAAAATCGACATCTTATTAAATATAAGGTTTTATCACTCAATCCATCAAGTGTTATTAATTAATTAGCGCTGCTATTGTTTGTTTGAGGACTACCAGAACCCCTGTTCTTTTTACAAGTTGACGTGAACACCCACGGCGTTACTAGTGCGTCCACCGCCACTGCCTCTTGGTCTCTCGACCTGGAACAGTACCTCCTCAGCTTTTTGTTGAGGCGGGAGGACATCATGTCTATGTGAGGAACCCCCCACCAACCGGTTACCTCCTCGAACACCTCCGGGTGGAGGCCCCACTCTCCTGGATGGAGATCGTGTCTGCTGAGGAAGTCCGCTTCCCAGTTGTCTACTCCCGGAATGAAGATTGCTGACATCGCTACAGCGTGCCTCTCTGCCCAGAGGAGGATCCTTGTCACCTCTGACATAGCAGCCCTGCTCTTCATTCCATCTTGTTGGTTTATGTAGGCCACTGCGGTCACGTTGTCCGACTGCACCTGAACAGCCCGATCCTGTAGAAGATGTGCCGCTTGAAGAAGGCCATTGTATACGGCTCTTAGCTCCAGGATGTTTATCAGACGAAGGGATTCCTGACTTGACCACCTTCCTTGCAAGGTTTCCCCTTGAGTGACTGCTCTCCAACCTCTTAAACTTGCATCCGTGGTTAGAAGGATCCAGTTCCTGAACCCCGAACCTTCGGCCCTCCAGAAAGTGAGGTAGTTGCAGCCACCAGAGGAGCAGAATCCTTGCTTTCGGCGACAGACGTATCCTCTGGTGCATATGTAGGTGAGATCCCGACCACTGGTCCAAGAGATCCAGTTGAAAGGGCCGAGCATGAAACCTTCCGTACTGCAGAGCCTCGTAGGAGGCAACCATCTTCCCCAGAAGGCGGATGCACTGATGAACCAATACCCGGGCCGGCTTCAAGACATCCCATTGTTTGAATCACTAACGCTTTCTCCACCGGTAGAAACACCCTCTGCACCTCCGTGTTGAGGATCATCCCCAGGAAAGACAGCCTCCTTGTCGGCTCCAGATGAGACTTTGGAAGGTTCAGGATCCAACCGTGCTCCTTGAGCAGATGCGTCGTGAGAGCAATGGATCTTAACAACTTCTCCCTGGACGACGCCTTGATCAGCAGGTCATCCAGATACGGAATTATGTTCACCCCCTGCTTGCGGAGGAGAACCACCATCTCTGCCATCACCTTGATGAAGATCCTCGGTGCTGTGGAGAGACCGAATGGCAGTGCCTGAAACTGATAGTGATCGTCTAACAGTGCAAACCTGAGATAAGCCTGATGCGGCGACAAAATGGGAATGTGGAGGTACGCATCCTTGATGTCCAGGGACACCAGGAACTCCCCCTCCGTCAGTCCTGCGATAACATAATGCTCCTTACACATATTCCGAACACTACTGCACAACCAACCCACTCACATGCACACAGCACTCACACTGCCACTAACACTGTGACCTCTGCCTCTGCTTGGATACAGATGTGTCCTCATAAATCTTGCCTCAATGCTAACGTCGGGCACCTTTTTTATGAAAATGCATATTTGCATTGCTATGTGGCTAGGATGCACAAGCAGATTCTGCTGATTAAAATGATATGCAGCATGCCTATATATTGTGTGAGACTGTGGCTGTATCCGCATAAGAAATGCTACACACAGAATATAGGCATGCTGCATATCATTTTAATCAGCAGAAGCTGCTGATGCCCCTAGGCATACCAAATGCCCTAGGCAATTGCCTAGTTTGCCTATGCCTATGGCCGGCTCTGATGCTGGGGACTCCAAAAGGACCATGGGGTTTATACCAAAGCTCCAGACCGGGCGGGAGAGTGCGGATGACTCTGCAGCACCGATTGAGCAAACATGAGATCCTCATCAGCCAGGGTATCAAACTTGTAGAACTTTGCAAAAGTGTTTGAACCCGACCATGTAGCTGCTCGGCAAAGTTGTAGCGCTGAGACTCCCCGGGCAGCCACCCAAGATGAGCCCACCTTCCTGGTAGAATGGGCCTTCACTGATTTCGGTAACGGCAATCCAGCCATAGAATGAGCATGCTGAATCGCATTACAGATCCAGCGTGCAATAGTCTGCTTAGAAGCAGGAGCCCCAATCTTGTTGGAAGCGTACAGGACAAACAGAGCCTCCGTTTTCCTAATACGAGCCGTTCTGGCAACATAACTTTTCAAAGCTCTGACCACATCGAGAGACTTTGAATCAGCCAAGGCTTCAGTAGCCACAGGTACCACAATAGGTTGGTTCATGTGAAACGAAGAAACCACCTTTGGTAAATAATGTTGACGAGTTCTCAACTCCGCTCTATCCTCGTGGAAAATCAAATAGGGGCTTTTGTGAGACAAAGCCGCCAATTTCCGACACCCGCCTTGCGGACGCCAAGGCCAACAGCATGACCACTTTCCAAGTGAGAAATTTCAACTCAACCGTTTGTAAAGGTTCAAACCAATGTGACATAAGGAACTGTAACACCACGTTAAGGTCCCATGGTGCCACTGGGGGCACAAATGGAGGTTGGATGTGCAGCACGCCTTTCACAAAAGTCTGTACTTTTGGAAGGGAGATCAATTCCCTTTGAAAGAAAATTGATAAGGCCGAAATCTGCACTTTAATGGAGCCTAACTTCAGGCCCGCATCCACACCTGCTTGTAAAAAATGGAGAAACCGACCCAGCTGAAAATCTTCCGTAGGAGCCTTCTTGGATTCACACCAAGACAGTGGTAATGCTTCGCCGTTACCTCCTTCCTAGCTTTCAGTAGAGTGGGGATGACCTCACCGGGAATACCCTTTCGCGCTAGGATTTTGCGTTCAACCGCCACGCCATCAAACGCAACCGCGGTAAGTCTTGGAACATGCATGGCCCTTGCTGTAACAGATCCTCTCTTAGAGGAAGAGGCCAGGGATCTTCTATGAGTAATTCCTGAAGATCCAGATACCAGGCCCTCCTTGGCCAATCTGGAACAACAAGTATCACCTGAACCCTTGTTCTTCTTATGATCCGTATCACCTTTGGGATGAGTGGAAGTGGAGGAAATACATAGACCGACTGATACACCCACGGTGTCACTAGGGTGTCCACTGCTATTGCTTGAAGGTCCCTCGACCTGTAACAGTATGTCTGAAGTTTCTTGTTGAGGCGAGACGCCACCATGTCTATTTGAGGAATTCCCCAACGACTTGTCACTTCTGCAAATACCTCTTGATGAAGACCCCACTCTCCTGGATGGAGATCGTGTCTGCTGAGGAAGTCTGATTCCCAGTTGTCCATGCCTGGAATGAAGACCGCCGACAGAGCGCTTGCCTGTTTTTCCGCCCAGCGAAGAACTTTTGTGGCCGCCCCCATCGCCGCTCTGCTTCTTGTTCCGCCCTGGCAGTTTATGTGCGCCACTGCTGTTATGTTGTCCGACTGAATCAGGACGGGCAGGCCGCGAAGAAGATGTTCTGCATGTAGAAGGCCGTTGTAGATGGTCCTTAATTCCAGAATGTTTATGTGCAGACAAGCCTCCTGGCTCGACCATTTTCCCTGGAAATTTTGTCCCTGTGTGACTGTTCCCCAACCTCGGAGACTTGCATCCGTGGTTACTAGGATCCAATCTTGGATCCCGAACCTGCGTCCCTCTAGAAGGTGAGAACTTTGGAGCCACCACAGGAGAGAAATCCTGGCCCTGGGAGATAGGCTTATCTTCCGGTGCATGTGTAGGTGAGACCCGGACCACTTGTCCAACAGGTCCCACTGAAAAACCCTGGCATGGAACCTGCCAAAAGGGATGGCCTCGTAGGCCACCACCATCTTCCCCAGCACCCGAGTGCATTGATGAATCGACACCCTTGCCGGTTTCAGAATCCCCTTGACCATGTTCTGTATTTCCAGAGCTTTTTCCATCGGGAGAAAAATTCTCTGCAGTTCCGTGTCCAGAATCATGCCCAAGAACGACAGCCGTGTTGTCGGAGTCAACTGTGACTTTGGCAAATTTAGGAGCCAACCATGTTGCTGCAGAACTGTCAGGGAGAGCGCAATGTTTTTTAGTAACTGCTCCTTTGATCTCGCCTTTATCAGGAGATCATCCAAGTACGGGATAATTGTGACACCCTCACATGGTGCAGGAGCACCATCATTTCCGCCATTACTTTGGTGAAAATCCTTGGGGCCGTGGAAAGACCAAACGGCAACGTCTGAAATTGGTAATGACAATCCTGAATAGCAAACCTCAGGTAAGCCTGATGAGGAGGATATATGGGGACATGTAGGTAAGCATCCTTTATGTCGACTGACACCATAAAATCCCCCCCTTCCAGACTGGAAATCACTGCTCGGAGAGATTCCATTTTGAATTTGAATCTTTTCAAATATAGATTGAGGGATTTTAAGTTCAGAATCGGTCTGACCGAGCCATCCGGCGTCG
Organism: Pseudophryne corroboree; assembly: GCF_028390025.1. NCBI lineage: Eukaryota > Metazoa > Chordata > Amphibia > Anura > Myobatrachidae > Pseudophryne > Pseudophryne corroboree. The sequence goes on from NC_086446.1 coordinate 97,504,328, forward strand.
GAACCACGAACAGGCTTGAATAAAACCCTTCTCCCCGTTGTGACGGGGGTACCGTGACAATGACTTGCTGTTGACATAGCTTTTGTATTGCAGCGCACACCACTTCTCTTTCCGGAAGAGAAGCTGGCAAGGCCGATTTGAAAATTCGGTGGGGGGGCACGTCTTGAAACTCCAGTTTGTATCCTTGGGCCACAATTTCCAGCACCCAAGGATCCAGGCCTGAGTGAGCCCAGACCCGACTGAAGAGCTGAAGACGTGCCCCCACCGGTGCGGACTCCCGCAGCGGAGCCCCAGCATCATGCGGTGGACTTGGCAGAAGCCGGGGAGGACTTCTGCTCCTGGGAGCTTGCCACAGCCGGTGATCTTTTTCCCCTTCCCTTACCTCTAGCAGCAAGGAAGGAGGACCCTCTTCCTTTTTTGAATTTACTAGACCGAAAGGACTGCATCTGATACGGAGGCGTTTTCTTTTGCTGTGGAGGGACAAAAGGTAGAAAAGATGACTTACCAGCGGTAGCTGTAGATACCAGGGGGGTCATTCCGAGTTGTTCGCTCGCAAGTGAATTTTAGCAGATTTGCTCATGCTAAGCCGCCGCCTACTGGGAGTGAATCTTAGCATCTTAAAATTGCGAACGATGTATTCGCAATATTGCGATTACACACCTCGTAGCAGTTTCTGAGTTGCTTCAGACTTACTCGGCATCTGCGATCATTTCACTGCTTGTCGTTCCTGGTTTGACGTCACAAACACACCCAGCGTTCACCCAGACACTCCCCCGTTTCTCCAGCCACTCCTGCGTTTTTTCGGGAAACGGTAGCGTTTTTTCCCACACGCCCATAAAACGGCCTGTTTCCGCCCAGTAACACCCATTTCCTGTCAATCACATTACGATCGCCAGAACGATGAAAATGCCGTGAGTAAAATTCCTAAGTGCATAGCAAATTTACTTGGCGCAGTCGCAGTGCGGACATTGCGCATGCGCATTAAGCGGAAAATCGCTGCGATGCGAAGATTTTTACCGAGCGAACAACTCGGAATGACCCCCCCAGGTCCGCGAGTCCCTCACCAAACAAAACACCACCTTTATACGGCAGTGCCTCCATAGCCCTCTTAGAGTGAGCATCACCATTCCATTGATGAGTCCATAATGCTCTCCTAGCCGAGATTGCCATGGCATTATCCCTTAATCCCAAGAGGCCAATATCTCTCGCAGCCTCCCTTAGATAGACTGCAGCGTCCCTGATATGACCCAGCGTCAAAAGAACGCTATCCCTATCCAGGGTGTCCAAGTCAGATAATAAGTTATCTGCCCACTGTCACGATCCGGGTATCTGGACGTCATTTCTTACCTATCAGATGTCTCCTAAGGCTGGCTCAGCGCTCCAGGACCGGATCCCATCTGTTATCCTGATGTGCACATTCCCGCATCCTCTCCTGTCTCTCTGGACGCAGTCACAGTAACGCCTTATACATCTGGCATGGCGTCTCCCGCGGCCTCCGCCGCCGTCCCTGAGCTTCTGCATTCAGAGTGGCGATTACGTCAGCCGCGGCCTCCACTGTGTCCGCGTGGTCGGATGTGCATCTGTCAGCCTGGCGTCTCCGGTGGCCGGCGCCGCCATTACTGTTTTCCAGACCACATGGATTACAATCCAAACTTCCCTCCAAGTGTCTGCATGGGCGCAGCCATCTTGGATTTTGTCATCTGATCATTTCCACCAATCTGCTGTCTGTATTGTTAATCTGCATAATTGCCTAGCCAACCCCTTCCTTGCTGCAGGTATAAATATGCTGTGCCTGAGCAAGGAAGGCGTCAGTGCTTTGGTTGTCAAACCTAGTTCCAGTTTGTCTCTCTTCTGTGAATGTCTGTCAGGTTCCAGCTCCTGTCTCCAGACTTCTGCTATAGAGACCCGCACCAGCATTCCATCTGCGGTGTAGCCTGACTCTCCGATCCATTCTGGACTCACCTGTTTCCAGCTACAACATCACCTGCTTCCAGCTTAGCTTCCAGCAGTGTACAGCTTCTCTTAAAGGGCCGGTGTCCTTTCTGCAGTTTACCACTCTCCACCGGTATTATTATTTCTCCGCTCTCAAATTCTACATTTCATCTACATTGCATCGCTCTCAAGCTTTATTTATTATTTAACTGGTTCCAGCCAGTATCCACTCCGTGCCAACACCTGTCTGGTTCTAACCAGTACCCACAGCAGCATTTTATCTACAGCAGTCCAGCTTTCCCTGGAACACCAGCTGGTACGACCCTGGGCTTTCCTCATTGCTACAGTTGAGCCTGGTAAGGACTTTCCAACTTGCAGATAATAAGAACTGTCTCATACCACCAGAGCTCTGTGGCCCCTGCCACCCTGTAGTACCCAGGAACTGTATTATTATTTCTCTGCTGATTTTTATGTTACTTTTTACTGCTACTGTGATGCATGGAGTTTGTCATAAATAAATATCATTGACTTTTACTCAAGTTGTCGTGGTCACGCCTTCGGGCGGTTTCTCTTCATGTTACTTACATGTCCAGGGGTCTGATACAACCTCCCAGGTTCCGGTACATCTCAGCCCCTACAACTGAGGCTGCCTTCCGTCAGCTCAGGCCCTCAGTTGTGACAGTAAGCACTGAACAAATGAATCCAGCCGGAGACCAGGATCAAGCGGCCAGGCCGATGCAAGAACTGGCAGCCCGACTTGAACATCAGGAGGCTGCACAGGGCCACATCATCCGCTGTCTCCAGGATTTCTCTACTCGGCTGGATGGGATTCAGACAACTCTCCGTGGATCAGGCGCATCTGGGGCGTCAACCACAGTGACTCCAACTATAACCCCACCCACCTTACCCGTTTCTGCTCCACGTCTTCATCTTCCAATGCCAGCAAAATTTGACGGATCTCCAAGATTCTGCAGGGGATTTCTCAACCAGTGTGAGATTCAGTTTGAGCTACAACCTGGCAATTTTCCCAGTGACCGTACAAAAATTGCCTACATCATCTCACTTCTCAGTGGCTCAGCCCTTGACTGGGCATCACCGTTATGGGAGAGGTCCGACACCCTGCTATCTTCTTACACTGCATTCGTGTCAACATTCAGGCGCATCTTCGACGAGCCAGGCCGGGTAACTTCAGCTTCGTCTGAGATTCTCCGTTTACGCCAGGGATCACATACTGTAGGACAATATCTTATACAGTTCCAGATCCTGGCATCTGAACTGGCATGGAACGACGAGGCCCTGTATGCTGCATTCTGGCATGGTTTATCCGAGCGTATTAAAGATGAGTTAGCTACCAGAGACTTACCCTCCAAGTTAGATGAGCTAATCTCACTTTGTACAAAAGTTGACTTACGTTTCAGAGAGAGAGCAACTGAGCGTGGAAGATCATCTGCTCCAAAATCTTCTGCTCCTCCTCCTCGCCAACTGTCACCAACTAAAGATGAACCCATGCAAATTGGCCGTTCCCGTTTAACTCCTGCTGAGCGCCGAAGACGTCTCTCTCAGTCTCTCTGTCTGTATTGTGCAGCCCCGTCTCACACTATTCATGCCTGTCCCAAACGTCCGGGAAACTTCAAATCCTAGCTCGCCAAGGAGAGGGCCGGCTAGGAGTAATGATCTCCTCTCCATCTCCTCAAGATTGTAATCTCCCAGTCTCGCTTCAAGTTGCTCAACGTTATCAGAACGTCATTGCCCTCCTGGATTCCGGAGCAGCTGGGAACTTTATTACCGAAGCCTATGTTAAACGGTGGTCCCTACCCACCGAGAGACTTCCTTCCTCCTTTTCCTTAACTGCCGTGGATGGCAGTAAAATTTTTGGTACAGTTATTGCTCTAAGGACTCTACCAGTTCGTCTGAGAGTGGGAGTTCTTCATTCCGAACTTATTTCACTTTTAGTGATTCCAAGAGCCACACATCTTGTGGTCCTGGGCCTTCCATGGCTCCGTCTTCACAATCCTACAATTGATTGGACGACTACGCAAATCCTGGCATGGGGTCCCTCCTGTGCTGAGACATGTTTGTTTAAAGTGTTGCCTGTCTGTTCTTCCTCCCCCAGGTCGTCTGATGTTCCACCTCCTCCATATCAAGATTTCACGGATGTGTTCAGTAAAGCTTCTGCTGATATCCTTCCTCCTCATAGAGAATGGGACTGCCCGATTGATCTCGTTCCAGGGAAGGTTCCACCTCGAGGCCGAACTTATCCGTTGTCTCTGCCCGAGACGCATTCTATGGAGGAATACATTAAAGAGAACCTAGCAAAGGGGTTCATTCGACCTTCTTCTTCTCCAGCCGGCGCAGGCTTCTTTTTTGTAAAAAAGAAAGATGGTGGTCTGCGGCCGTGCATCGACTACAGAGGTTTGAACGACATTACCATCAAGAACCGCTATCCTTTACCCCTGATTACTGAGCTCTTTGACAGAGTTAGCGGAGCTACCATGTTTACAAAGCTGGACTTGAGAGGTGCATACAATCTCATCCGGATCCGTGAGGGTGACGAGTGGAAGACCGCATTTAACACCCGTGATGGACATTATGAGTACCTCGTCATGCCCTTCGGATTGAGCAATGCTCCAGCTGTCTTCCAGCATTTCGTCAATGAGATCTTCAGAGACATTCTATACCGTCATGTTGTGGTCTATCTAGAGGATATCCTCATTTTTGCCAACAATTTAGAGGAACATCGTTTTTGGGTAAAGGAGGTTCTGTCCCGTCTCCGTGTCAATCATCTCTATTGCAAATTAGAGAAATGCGTCTTTGAAGTCAAGTCCATTCCGTTTCTAGGGTACATTGTGTCCGGTTCCGGACTAGAGATGGATCCTGAGAAACTACAAGCAATCCAGAATTGGCCGGTACCCTTAACCCTCAAAGGGGTCCAGAGGTTCTTAGGGTTCGCCAATTATTACCGAAAGTTTATACGAGACTTTTCCACCATTGTGGCGTCTATTACTGCTTTCACCAAGAAGGGTGCTAACCCGTCCAAGTGGTCTGAAGAAGCCATGCAAGCTTTTCATCTTTTAAAACAGAGGTTCATCTCTGCGCCTGTCCTGAAACAGCCTGACATCAACTCTCCTTTCATCCTTGAGGTGGATGCCTACTCCGTTGGAGTAGGAGCGGTGTTATCTCAGAGGGCTAAAGATGGCCATTTACATCCTTGCAGTTTCTTCTCACGGAAGTTCTCCCCAGCGGAGCGCAACTATGCCATTGGCGACCAGGAGTTGCTAGCCATCAAGCTCGCTCTAGAGGAGTGGAGATATCTGTTGGAGGGAGCTTCTCATTCAATCACCATCCTTACAGACCACAAGAACCTTCTATATCTGAAAGGCGCACAATGTCTCAACCCTCGTCAGGCCAGATGGGCACTTTTCTTTTCCAGGTTCGACTTTAAACTCCAGTTCTGTCCGGGCTCTCAGAATCGCAAGGCCGATGCCCTTTCCCGCTCATGGGAGCAAGAAAATGAGTCGGAGTCTTCAGACAAGCATCCTATTATAAGTCCGTTGGCATTCTCCACGGTAGGGATGGACTCTACGCCCCCATCAGGGAAAAGTTTTGTGAAGCCGACACTAAGGAAGAAGCTCATGCATTGGGCCCATGCTTCCCGCTTTGCCGGACATACAGGTATCCAAAAAACCCTGGAGTTTATCTCTAGGTCCTATTGGTGGCCAACTCTGAAAAAGGACGTTTTGGAGTTTATTGCATCTTGCCCAAAGTGTGCTCAACATAAAGTATCCCGCCAGTCGCCTGCGGGGCAACTGGTTCCACTATCTGTTCCCCGTCGACCATGGACCCATTTGTCGATGGATTTTATTACAGATTTGCCCATGTGCAACAAGTTTAATACCATCTGGGTGGTAGTTGACCGGTTCACCAAGATGGCACACTTCATTCCTCTCACCGGTCTTCCGTCAGCTTCCAAGTTGGCTCAAGTATTCATACAAGAGATCTTTCGACTCCACGGTCTTCCAGAAGGAATTATCTCAGATCGAGGAGTTCAATTCACAGCCAAATTCTGGCGAAGTTTATGTCAAGTCCTCCAAGTCAAGCTAAAGTTTTCCACGGCTTACCATCCTCAGACCAATGGTCAAACTGAGAGGGTGAATCAGGACTTGGAGTCCTTCCTCCGCATCTATGTGTCCTCCTCTCAAGATGACTGGGTTCAATTACTTCCCTGGGCCGAGTTCTGTCATAACAACCAGTATCATTCTTCATCTTCTTCAACACCATTCTTCACCAACTTTGGATTCCACCCTAAAGTCCCTGAGTTCCAACCGCTTCCAGCAACTTCTGTTCCCGCAGTGGATATCACCTTGCATCAGTTTGCCAATATCTGGAAGAGCGTACGATCAGCTCTGCTCAAGGCATCGTTCAGGTACAAGAAGTTTGCGGATAAGAAGCGTCGAGCAGTTCCTGCTCTCAAGGTGGGTGATCGGGTATGGTTATCCACGAAGAATTTGAGGTTAAGAGTTCCCAGTATGAAGTTTGCACCTCGCTACATCGGTCCTTTTAAAATTGATCAAGTCATCAATCCTGTTGCTTACAGACTCCAGTTGCCTCCCTTCTTAAAGATACCCAGGACATTCCATGTTTCCCTGTTGAAACCGCTAATCTTGAATCGGTTTCATTCCTCACTTCCTCCAACTCCGAAAGTCCAAACTCAACGAGGCGTTGAGTATGAAGTAGCCAAGATCCTGGACTCACGTCACCGTTACGGTCAACTTCAGTATCTTATTGACTGGAAGGGTTATGGCCCTGAGGAACGTTCATGGACCAATGCTTCTGATGTCTATGCTCCTGCCTTGGTCCGGAGATTCCATTCCAAGTTTCCTCAAAAGCCAAAGAAGTGTCCTGGGGCCACTCCTAAAGGGGGGGGTGCTGTCACGATCCGGGTATCTGGACGCCATTTCTTACCTATCAGATGTCTCCTAAGGCTGGCTCAGCGCTCCAGGACCGGATCCCATCAGTTATCCTGATGTGCACATTCCCGCATCCTCTCCTGTCTCTCTGGACGCAGTCACAGTAACGCCTTATACATCTGGCATGGCGTCTCCCGCGGCCTCCGCCGCCGTCCCTGAGCTTCTGCATTCAGAGTGGCGATTACGTCAGCCGCGGCCTCCACTGTGTCCGCGTGGTCGGATGTGCATCTGTCAGCCTGGCGTCTCCGGTGGCCGGCGCCGCCATTACTGTTTTCCAGACCACATGGATTACAATCCAAACTTCCCTCCAAGTGTCTGCATGGGCGCAGCCATCTTGGATTTTGTCATCTGATCATTTCCACCAATCTGCTGTCTGTATTGTTAATCTGCATAATTGCCTAGCCAACCCCTTCCTTGCTGCAGGTATAAATATGCTGTGCCTGAGCAAGGAAGGCGTCAGTGCTTTGGTTGTCAAACCTAGTTCCAGTTTGTCTCTCTTCTGTGAATGTCTTTCAGGTTCCAGCTCCTGTCTCCAGACTTCTGCTATAGAGACCCGCACCAGCATTCCATCTGCGGTGTAGCCTGACTCTCCGATCCATTCTGGACTCACCTGTTTCCAGCTACAACATCACCTGCTTCCAGCTCAGCTTCCAGCAGTGTACAGCTTCTCTTAAAGGGCCGGTGTCCTTTCTGCAGTTTACCACTCTCCACCGGTATTATTATTTCTCCGCTCTCAAATTCTACATTTCATCTACATTGCATCGCTCTCAAGCTTTATTTATTATTTAACTGGTTCCAGCCAGTATCCACTCCGTGCCAACACCTGTCTGGTTCTAACCAGTACCCACAGCAGCATTTTATCTACAGCAGTCCAGCTTTCCCTGGAACACCAGCTGGTACGACCCTGGGCTTTCCTCATTGCTACAGTTGAGCCTGGTAAGGACTTTCCAACTTGCAGATAATAAGAACTGTCTCATACCACCAGAGCTCTGTGGCCCCTGCCACCCTGTAGTACCCAGGAACTGTATTATTATTTCTCTGCTGATTTTTATGTTACTTTTTACTGCTACTGTGATGCATGGAGTTTGTCATAAATAAATATCATTGACTTTTACTCAAGTTGTCGTGGTCACGCCTTCGGGCGGTTTCTCTTCATGTTACTTACATGTCCAGGGGTCTGATACAACCTCCCAGGTTCCGGTACATCTCAGCCCCTACAACTGAGGCTGCCTTCCGTCAGCTCAGGCCCTCAGTTGTGACAGTAAGCACTGAACAAATGAATCCAGCCGGAGACCAGGATCAAGCGGCCAGGCCGATGCAAGAACTGGCAGCCCGACTTGAACATCAGGAGGCTGCACAGGGCCACATCATCCGCTGTCTCCAGGATTTCTCTACTCGGCTGGATGGGATTCAGACAACTCTCCGTGGATCAGGCGCATCTGGGGCGTCAACCACAGTGACTCCAACTATAACCCCACCCACCTTACCCGTTTCTGCTCCACGTCTTCATCTTCCAATGCCAGCAAAATTTGACGGATCTCCAAGATTCTGCAGGGGATTTCTCAACCAGTGTGAGATTCAGTTTGAGCTACAACCTGGCAATTTTCCCAGTGACCGTACAAAAATTGCCTACATCATCTCACTTCTCAGTGGCTCAGCCCTTGACTGGGCATCACCGTTATGGGAGAGGTCCGACACCCTGCTATCTTCTTACACTGCATTCGTGTCAACATTCAGGCGCATCTTCGACGAGCCAGGCCGGGTAACTTCAGCTTCGTCTGAGATTCTCCGTTTACGCCAGGGATCACATACTGTAGGACAATATCTTATACAGTTCCAGATCCTGGCATCTGAACTGGCATGGAACGACGAGGCCCTGTATGCTGCATTCTGGCATGGTTTATCCGAGCGTATTAAAGATGAGTTAGCTACCAGAGACTTACCCTCCAAGTTAGATGAGCTAATCTCACTTTGTACAAAAGTTGACTTACGTTTCAGAGAGAGAGCAACTGAGCGTGGAAGATCATCTGCTCCAAAATCTTCTGCTCCTCCTCCTCGCCAACTGTCACCAACTAAAGATGAACCCATGCAAATTGGCCGTTCCCGTTTAACTCCTGCTGAGCGCCGAAGACGTCTCTCTCAGTCTCTCTGTCTGTATTGTGCAGCCCCGTCTCACACTATTCATGCCTGTCCCAAACGTCCGGGAAACTTCAAATCCTAGCTCGCCAAGGAGAGGGCCGGCTAGGAGTAATGATCTCCTCTCCATCTCCTCAAGATTGTAATCTCCCAGTCTCGCTTCAAGTTGCTCAACGTTATCAGAACGTCATTGCCCTCCTGGATTCCGGAGCAGCTGGGAACTTTATTACCGAAGCCTATGTTAAACGGTGGTCCCTACCCACCGAGAGACTTCCTTCCTCCTTTTCCTTAACTGCCGTGGATGGCAGTAAAATTTTTGGTACAGTTATTGCTCTAAGGACTCTACCAGTTCGTCTGAGAGTGGGAGTTCTTCATTCCGAACTTATTTCACTTTTAGTGATTCCAAGAGCCACACATCTTGTGGTCCTGGGCCTTCCATGGCTCCGTCTTCACAATCCTACAATTGATTGGACGACTACGCAAATCCTGGCATGGGGTCCCTCCTGTGCTGAGACATGTTTGTTTAAAGTGTTGCCTGTCTGTTCTTCCTCCCCCAGGTCGTCTGATGTTCCACCTCCTCCATATCAAGATTTCACGGATGTGTTCAGTAAAGCTTCTGCTGATATCCTTCCTCCTCATAGAGAATGGGACTGCCCGATTGATCTCGTTCCAGGGAAGGTTCCACCTCGAGGCCGAACTTATCCGTTGTCTCTGCCCGAGACGCATTCTATGGAGGAATACATTAAAGAGAACCTAGCAAAGGGGTTCATTCGACCTTCTTCTTCTCCAGCCGGCGCAGGCTTCTTTTTTGTAAAAAAGAAAGATGGTGGTCTGCGGCCGTGCATCGACTACAGAGGTTTGAACGACATTACCATCAAGAACCGCTATCCTTTACCCCTGATTACTGAGCTCTTTGACAGAGTTAGCGGAGCTACCATGTTTACAAAGCTGGACTTGAGAGGTGCATACAATCTCATCCGGATCCATGAGGGTGACGAGTGGAAGACCGCATTTAACACCCGTGATGGACATTATGAGTACCTCGTCATGCCCTTCGGATTGAGCAATGCTCCAGCTGTCTTCCAGCATTTCGTCAATGAGATCTTCAGAGACATTCTATACCGTCATGTCGTGGTCTATCTAGATGATATCCTCATTTTTGCCAACAATTTAGAGGAACATCGTTTTTGGGTAAAGGAGGTTCTGTCCCGTCTCCGTGTCAATCATCTCTATTGCAAATTAGAGAAATGCGTCTTTGAAGTCAAGTCCATTCCGTTTCTAGGGTACATTGTGTCCGGTTCCGGACTAGAGATGGATCCTGAGAAACTACAAGCAATCCAGAATTGGCCGGTACCCTTAACCCTCAAAGGGGTCCAGAGGTTCTTAGGGTTCGCCAATTATTACCGAAAGTTTATACGAGACTTTTCCACCATTGTGGCGCCTATTACTGCTTTCACCAAGAAGGGTGCTAACCCGTCCAAGTGGTCTGAAGAAGCCATGCAAGCTTTTCATCTTTTAAAACAGAGGTTCATCTCTGCGCCTGTCCTGAAACAGCCTGACATCGACTCTCCTTTCATCCTTGAGGTGGATGCCTACTCCGTTGGAGTAGGAGCGGTGTTATCTCAGAGGGCTAAAGATGGCCATTTACATCCTTGCAGTTTCTTCTCACGGAAGTTCTCCCCAGCGGAGCGCAACTATGCCATTGGCGACCAGGAGTTGCTAGCCATCAAGCTCGCTCTAGAGGAGTGGAGATATCTGTTGGAGGGAGCTTCTCATTCAATCACCATCCTTACAGACCACAAGAACCTTCTATATCTGAAAGGCGCACAATGTCTCAACCCTCGTCAGGCCAGATGGGCACTTTTCTTTTCCAGGTTCGACTTTAAACTCCAGTTCTGTCCGGGCTCTCAGAATCGCAAGGCCGATGCCCTTTCCCGCTCATGGGAGCAAGAAAATGAGTCAGAGTCTTCAGACAAGCATCCTATTATAAGTCCGTTGGCATTCTCCACGGTAGGGATGGACTCTACGCCCCCATCAGGGAAAAGTTTTGTGAAGCCGACACTAAGGAAGAAGCTCATGCATTGGGCCCATGCTTCCCGCTTTGCCGGACATACAGGTATCCAAAAAACCCTGGAGTTTATCTCTAGGTCCTATTGGTGGCCAACTCTGAAAAAGGACGTTTTGGAGTTTATTGCATCTTGCCCAAAGTGTGCTCAACATAAAGTATCCCGCCAGTCGCCTGCGGGGCAACTGGTTCCACTATCTGTTCCCCGTCGACCATGGACCCATTTGTCGATGGATTTTATTACAGATTTGCCCATGTGCAACAAGTTTAATACCATCTGGGTGGTAGTTGACCGGTTCACCAAGATGGCACACTTCATTCCTCTCACCGGTCTTCCGTCAGCTTCCAAGTTGGCTCAAGTATTCATACAAGAGATCTTTCGACTCCACGGTCTTCCAGAAGGAATTATCTCAGATCGAGGAGTTCAATTCACAGCCAAATTCTGGCGAAGTTTATGTCAAGTCCTCCAAGTCAAGCTAAAGTTTTCCACGGCTTACCATCCTCAGACCAATGGTCAAACTGAGAGGGTGAATCAGGACTTGGAGTCCTTCCTCCGCATCTATGTGTCCTCCTCTCAAGATGACTGGGTTCAATTACTTCCCTGGGCCGAGTTCTGTCATAACAACCAGTATCATTCTTCATCTTCTTCAACACCATTCTTCACCAACTTTGGATTCCACCCTAAAGTCCCTGAGTTCCAACCGCTTCCAGCAACTTCTGTTCCCGCAGTGGATATCACCTTGCATCAGTTTGCCAATATCTGGAAGAGCGTACGATCAGCTCTGCTCAAGGCATCGTTCAGGTACAAGAAGTTTGCGGATAAGAAGCGTCGAGCAGTTCCTGCTCTCAAGGTGGGTGATCGGGTATGGTTATCCACGAAGAATTTGAGGTTAAGAGTTCCCAGTATGAAGTTTGCACCTCGCTACATCGGTCCTTTTAAAATTGATCAAGTCATCAATCCTGTTGCTTACAGACTCCAGTTGCCTCCCTTCTTAAAGATACCCAGGACATTCCATGTTTCCCTGTTGAAACCGCTAATCTTGAATCGGTTTCATTCCTCACTTCCTCCAACTCCGAAAGTCCAAACTCAACGAGGCGTTGAGTATGAAGTAGCCAAGATCCTGGACTCACGTCACCGTTACGGTCAACTTCAGTATCTTATTGACTGGAAGGGTTATGGCCCTGAGGAACGTTCATGGACCAATGCTTCTGATGTCTATGCTCCTGCCTTGGTCCGGAGATTCCATTCCAAGTTTCCTCAAAAGCCAAAGAAGTGTCCTGCGGCCACTCCTAAAGGGGGGGGTGCTGTCACGATCCGGGTATCTGGACGCCATTTCTTACCTATCAGATGTCTCCTAAGGCTGGCTCAGCGCTCCAGGACCGGATCCCATCTGTTATCCTGATGTGCACATTCCCGCATCCTCTCCTGTCTCTCTGGACGCAGTCACAGTAACGCCTTATACATCTGGCATGGCGTCTCCCGCGGCCTCCGCCGCCGTCCCTGAGCTTCTGCATTCAGAGTGGCGATTACGTCAGCCGCGGCCTCCACTGTGTCCGCGTGGTCGGATGTGCATCTGTCAGCCTGGCGTCTCCGGTGGCCGGCGCCGCCATTACTGTTTTCCAGACCACATGGATTACAATCCAAACTTCCCTCCAAGTGTCTGCATGGGCGCAGCCATCTTGGATTTTGTCATCTGATCATTTCCACCAATCTGCTGTCTGTATTGTTAATCTGCATAATTGCCTAGCCAACCCCTTCCTTGCTGCAGGTATAAATATGCTGTGCCTGAGCAAGGAAGGCGTCAGTGCTTTGGTTGTCAAACCTAGTTCCAGTTTGTCTCTCTTCTGTGAATGTCTTTCAGGTTCCAGCTCCTGTCTCCAGACTTCTGCTATAGAGACCCGCACCAGCATTCCATCTGCGGTGTAGCCTGACTCTCCGATCCATTCTGGACTCACCTGTTTCCAGCTACAACATCACCTGCTTCCAGCTCAGCTTCCAGCAGTGTACAGCTTCTCTTAAAGGGCCGGTGTCCTTTCTGCAGTTTACCACTCTCCACCGGTATTATTATTTCTCCGCTCTCAAATTCTACATTTCATCTACATTGCATCGCTCTCAAGCTTTATTTATTATTTAACTGGTTCCAGCCAGTATCCACTCCGTGCCAACACCTGTCTGGTTCTAACCAGTACCCACAGCAGCATTTTATCTACAGCAGTCCAGCTTTCCCTGGAACACCAGCTGGTACGACCCTGGGCTTTCCTCATTGCTACAGTTGAGCCTGGTAAGGACTTTCCAACTTGCAGATAATAAGAACTGTCTCATACTACCAGAGCTCTGTGGCCCCTGCCACCCTGTAGTACCCAGGAACTGTATTATTATTTCTCTGCTGATTTTTATGTTACTTTTTACTGCTACTGTGATGCATGGAGTTTGTCATAAATAAATATCATTGACTTTTACTCAAGTTGTCGTGGTCACGCCTTCGGGCGGTTTCTCTTCATGTTACTTACATGTCCAGGGGTCTGATACAACCTCCCAGGTTCCGGTACATCTCAGCCCCTACAACTGAGGCTGCCTTCCGTCAGCTCAGGCCCTCAGTTGTGACACCCACTTTTCAATTGCACTACTCACCCATGCTGATGCCACTGCAGGTCTGAGCAGTGTACCCGTAGTGACATAAATAGATTTCAATGTAGTTTCCTGCTACGATCCGCAGGATCCTTTAGGGCCGCCGTGTCAGGGGACGGAAGCGCCACCTTCTTGGACAGCCGTGCTAGAGCCTTTATTCACATTGGGGGTCGACTCCCACTTTTTCCTATCCTCAGAGGGAAACTGGTATGCCATAATTCTCTTGGGAATCAGCAACTTTTTGTCAGGAATTTCCCAAGCCTTTTCAAAAAGAGTGTTCAGTTCATGAGAGGGAGGAAACGTTACCGGAGGTTTCTTTCCTTTAAACATACAGACCCTTGTCTCAGGAACAGCAGGGTCTTCCGTAATATGTAACACTTCTTTTATTGCCACAATCACAGAGCCGGCCCTAACCAATATGATGCCCTAGGCAAGATTTTGGCTGGTGCCCCCTAGCACCACCGCTGGTTCCGCCTCTGACCTTGCACCTCTTTCCCAGCACCATCACCCCTTACCCATAGCAGTCCTTATTTTGGTGTTTGTACCCCCTATATTTTAAATAGGAACAGTTCCCACATTTGGCGCACAGACCAAAAAGGGGTGTGTTTGCTGGCAAGGGGTATGGCACACAATAACCCCAATTCCAATTACGCCACACAGTACTGCAACTTTATTCACATTTGATCATGCGATAGTGTCCATAATTCATATTACATCCCACAGTATTATAACTTTACTGTCAGGAATCGACTCACCACAGCCACATCTGTCCGTCGGTGCGGACTCCGTCCGGGGTCCCTACGTTCTGCTGTCGTCCGCTCCTCTGCCGCCAGACGTCATCCTGGGCCTAGGAACGCTCCTGTAACAGCGGGCGTGTGAGCACGCCGCGTTCCCGCCGGGCCGCGGCATGGGCGCCGCCATGACAGTCTCCATCGGTCAGAGTACGGCGGCCAATCCGGAGCTTGGCCGCACCTCCTTTTCCCATTCCAACCAATGTCTGCACACCAGGGGGTATATCAGGAGCTGCAGGGTGAGCCTGTGGTTGTCCTGAACTTTGTGTCACTCCTGCGACCCATGTGCCTGGATTCCTCCGTGTTCCTGGTTACCTTCCTGGATCCTCCGTGTTCCTGGTTACCTACCTGTTCCTCCGTGTTCCTGGTTACCTTCCTACATCTCCGTGGAACTACAGGCATCAGCAACCCCTGCATCTGTATTTGGCTCCACACCTAATTACAACCGCAGTGTGCTTCAGCCTCTGCAGTAGAGACTCTCCCCAGGTGTATTCCATCACCTCACCTGTGAAGCAGCTTGCTAGCTGCCTGAGCTTAACGAACTGCTCTGTGAACTTCCACCTGAGTCTCCTGCATCTGCTACCAGGTTTGCTACACATTTATTACCATCTCTGCTGGCTCCACGTTTTAAACCATTCTGGTTCTCACACCAGTGAACTTATCCATCATTACCATTTCCTCCATAGACTCTCAGCTTCCAAGCTGCACCATTTCCATTGCATACTTTTTATTGTTTATTCCTGCACGTTATTCTGCTGCCTTATTGTGTGAACTTTATTGTTAATAAAACACCATTGCGCTGATGCGCAGAAACCCAATCCAGCCTCCTCACTTCTTCCATCCTACCTCCACTGACCCACTAGCGCCCCCTCCGGGAACACAAGCAAAACCGAACCCGACAGTAAGTTCAGGACCGATGGACTCGGACGGTGGTCAGAGTGTGGGGTCAGGGGCCTTACAAAATCTGGTCTCCCGCTTGGATGGTCAAGAGGCTGTGCAGCAGCATATGTTCCAGTTTCTGCAAGGGATGTCCTCCTGGATTGATACACTACAGCAAACCCTGCCTAGTGTACTTGCTACTCCAGTTCCAGTTACCCCAGCACCTGCAAGTGCTGTGAGTTTTTCTACGCCGGCTGCATCAGCTCCAGTGTCACGCTTGCACCTGCCCGTGCCTAGCAAATATGATGGCAGTCCGAAGTTATGTCGCGGGTTCCTTAACCAATGTGAAATCCAGTTTGAATTATTATCACACAATTTCCCCACGTCAAGATCCAATGTTGCCTACATTATCTCACTGCTCTCTGGTTCTGCCTTGAGTTGGGTGTCTCCTCTGTGGGAACGTGCTGACCCTCTGATGAACAACTATGCTGAATTCGTGTCAACCTTCAGACGTATCTTTGACGAGCCAGGTCGTGCAACATCAGCCTCTGCAGACCTTATTCAGCTTCGTCAAGGTACCCGGAGTATGGGACAATATGTCATCCAGTTCCAGACGTTAGCCGCAGAGATTCAGTGGAATAATCAAGCCCTGGTAGCAGCCTTCTGGCATGGACTTTCAGATCGGATCAAGGATGAACTGGCAACTCGCGATGTCCCTGAGCAATTGCCTGAACTGATTTCTCTATGCATTAAGTTGGACTCTCGCATCCGCGAACGCAACAGTAAGCGTGCTCGTAGTGAGCCGCGCAAGTCAAGAATGGTACCTTCAGTACAATTTCAGCCTCCACCTTCTGATGAGCCTATGCAAGTTAATAGGTCCCGCTTAACTCCTGAGGAGCGGTCAAGAAGACTCCGTGAGAGACTGTGTCTTTATTGTGCGGCTGCAGGTCACCAGATCAATTCTTGTACAGTGCGTTCGGGAAACGCCAGATCCTGACTTGTAAAGGAGGAGTCAAGTTGGGATCTTCTAGACAAGCTCCTTCAAACCAAGACCTCATTCTTCCTGTGACTTTAGAGACTACAGATGGTCTTCAGTCTGCATCTGCGTTAGTGGACTGTGGAGCCGCAGGAAACTTCATCACTCAAGCTGCGGTGGATAAGTTTCGTTTGCCTATCTGCGAACTCTCATATCCTGTCTACATCACTGCAGTAGATGGTAGCCGAATCTCCAAGGGGAATATCTCTCACCAAACCAGACCAGTGGTTCTGGGAGTCGGGTTCCTGCATTCTGAATTAATAAAGTTTTTAGTTATTCCTCAGGCAACCCAGGAGATCGTGTTGGGAATGCCCTGGCTCCAACTACATAATCCGCAGATTGATTGGTCTACGTTACAACTCACTTCCTGGGGTTCACATTGTCGCCAGTCCTGCTTAGCCCAAGTTTGTCCTATCAAGTCTTCTGAAGTCAAAACCCAGTCAAATCTTCCTGCGGCTTACCAAGATTTCTCTGACGTCTTCAGTGAAAAGGCCGCTGATGTTCTGCCGCCCCATAGAGAGTGGGATTGCCCCATTGACCTCATTCCCGGCAAGAAACCACCAAGGGGGCGTACCTATCTGTTATCCGTTCCTGAAACTGAGGCGATGAGCGACTACATCAGGGAGAACTTACAGAAAGGATTTATCCGTCCCTCATCTTCACCCGCTGGTGCGGGCTTCTTCTTTGTTAAAAAAAAAAGATGGAGGATTACGTCCATGCATTGACTACCGGGGTCTCAATGACATTACCATCAAAAACAGTTATCCATTACCACTCATCACTTGATAGAGTTAAGGGAGCCCGCATCTTCACCAAGTTAGATATCCGCGGTGCCTACAACCTCATCAGAATCCGTAGTGGTGACGAATGGAAGACAGCTTTTAATACTCGAGATGGTCATTACGAGTACCTGGTAATGCCATTCGGGTTGAGCAATGCCCCAGCAGTGTTCCAGCACTTTGTTAACGAAATCTTCCTTGACGTTCTGTACAAATACCTCTTAGTTTACCTGGATGATATCCTCATCTTCTCCCAAGATCTCTCTTCTCATCGTCTGCAAGTCCGTGAGGTCCTCCGACGTCTTCGTGAGAACCGTCTCTACGGCAAATTATCCAAGTGTACCTTCGAAGTCCCCTCCATACCCTTCCTGGGTATATAATTTCCGGATCGGATCTCCAGATGGACACGACAAAGTTGGAAGCCATTGCCAATTGGTCCATTCCAAGTAGTCTCAAGTCTATTCAGCGATTCCTGGGATTCGCCAATTATTATAGGAAGTTTATCCGAGGATTTTCAACTCTCATCGCTCCTATTACCAACTTAACTCGGAAAGGGGCAGATCATTCCAACTGGTCAGAAGACGCGTTAGCGGCATTTCAAAAGATCAAGCTGGCCTTTATGTCTGCTCCAGTTCTGTCTCAACCGGATGTAAACAAGCCATTCGAGTTGGAGGTGGATGCCTCCACAGTAGGAGTTGGAGCTGTTCTCTCCCAGAAGGGAACTGATGGGAAGATTCACCCTTGTGGATTTTATTCTCGTAAATTCCTCCCTGCAGAAGCTAACTATTCCATTGGAGATCAAGAACTACTAGCGATCAAGCTGGCCCTTGAGGAATGGAGGTATCTCCTGGAAGGGGCCAAATTTCCGTTCAACATCTATACGGATCATAAAAATCTGCTTTATTTGAAGGCAGCCCAGTGCCTCAATCCTCGCCAGTCCCGGTGGGCTATGTTCTTCTCTCGTTTTAACTTTAAGCTTCATTTCCGTCCAGGTTCTCAGAATATCAAGGCAGATGCTTTATCCCGATCTATGGAGTCCGAAGAGGAGCCGTCTGACTCGGTTCCGCATTCCATCCTGAGTCCAGTGGTATTTGCTTCGTCTCAAGTTTCTCCTGCTCCACCTCCTGGTAAGACTTTTGTTTCCCCAGAACTCCGTTCCAAGTTGCTGTCTTGGGCTCATCAGTCCAAATTCACTGGGCATCCTGGTGTCCTGAAAACTTTCAAGTTCCTCTCTGAGACATACTGGTGGCCGAAGATGAAAGTTGACATCAAAGATTTCGTGGCATCCTGCCCGAAGTGTGCGCAGCACAAGACTCTTCGACAATCTCCAGCAGGTCAGTTACAACCATTATCTGTTCCCAGCCGTCCCTGGTCACACTTGTCCATGGATTTCATCTCTGACCTTCCCTCTTCTCAAGGATTCAATACCATCTGGGTTGTGGTTGACAGGTTTACCAAAATGGCCCATTTTGTACCACTCCAGGGTCTTCCTTCCGCACCAAAGCTTGCCCAAATCTTCCTACGGGAGATTTTCCGCTTACATAGACTACCCACTGAAATTATATCTGACCGTGGAGTTCAGTTTGTGGCAAGATTTTGGAGAGCCCTTTGTTCTGCCATGCAAGTCAACCTCAATTTTTCGTCAGCCTACCACCCTCAGACGAATGGGCAGACGGAGAGGGTAAACCAAGAGTTAGAAACCTTTTTAAGACTTTATGTTTCGTCTTCCCAAGATGACTGGTTGGACCTGCTCCCATGGGCTGAATTTGCCCACAATTTCCGCTACCATACTGCTACAGAAACAACTCCGTTCTTTGCTGTATATGGACAACATCCCCGTGTTCCAGATTTTCAAGAACTCCCTCACATTGATGTTCCTGCTGCCACTGCTGTCTTGAGTCAGTTTTCTTCAACCTGGAGGAAGATTCATACTTCTCTCAAGAAGGCTTCTAGCCGGTATAAGTTCTTTGCTGACCGCAAAAGACGTGCAGTTCCTAGCCTGAAACCTGGTGACAAGGTTTGGCTTTCCACCCGAAACCTTCGTCTTAGAGTCCCGTCGATGAAATTTGCACCACGTTTCTCCATCGGTCAGAGTACGGCGGCCAATCCGGAGCTTGGCCGCACCTCCTTTTCCCATTCCAACCAATGTCTGCACACCAGGGGGTATATCAGGAGCTGCAGGGTGAGCCTGTGGTTGTCCTGAACTTTGTGTCACTCCTGCGACCCATGTGCCTGGATTCCTCCGTGTTTCTGGTTACCTTCCTGGATCCTCTGTGTTCCTGGTTACCTACCTGTTCCTCCGTGTTCCTGGTTACCTTCCTACATCTCCGTGGAACTACAAGCATCAGCAACCCCTGCATCTGTATTTGGCTCCACACCTAATTACAACCGCAGTGTGCTTCAGCCTCTGCAGTAGAGACTCTCCCCAGGTGTATTCCATCACCTCACCTGTGAAGCAGCTTGCTAGCTGCCTGAGCTTAATGAACTGCTCTGTGAACTTCCACCTGAGTCTCCTGCATCTGCTACCAGGTTTGCTACACATTTATTACCATCTCTGCTGGCTCCACGTTTTAAACCATTCTGGTTCTCACACCAGTGAACTTATCCATCATTACCATTTCCTCCATAGACTCTCAGCTTCCAAGCTGCACCATTTCCATTGCATACTTTTTATTGTTTATTCCTGCACGTTATTCTGCTGCCTTATTGTGTGAACTTTTATGTTAATAAAACACCATTGCGCTGATGCGCAGAAACCCAATCCAGCCTCCTCACTTCTTCCATCCTACCTCCACTGACCCACTAGCGCCCCCTCCGGGAACACAAGCAAAACCGAACCTGACATTTACCTTATAAACGTTAATCATTACAGTAGAGCCCCTTTTTCACATTACACCACACCCTATTGCTCTTTATTCACATTAGACAACACAGAAGTGCCCTTTCTATACGCAACCCCACATAGTAGAGCACCTTATAAACATAATGCCACACATTAGTAATGCATTTATACACATTCCACACAGTAATGCCCCTTACACATATGAGACACCTTATTACTGTCCTTATAAACATAATGCGCCTTACACATTATGACAACCTTTATTAATGCACTTTTACACATAATGTCCCTTACAGTACACATATGCCGCACATTAATGCAGTTATACATATAATGACACACATAGTGCCCCTACACATTTGCTGCACATTATTAGTACCCCTATACACATAATGACACACATACAGTAGTACCCTGTTACACATATGCCGCACATTAGTAATGTCCTTATACACATAGTGCCCCTTACACATATGTTGCACATTATTAATGCATTTTTACATGACACACATAATGCTCCTTACACATATTCCAAACACTACTGCACAACCAACCCACTCACATGCACACAGCACTCACACTGCCACTAACACTGTGACCTCTGCCTCTGCTTGGATACAGATGTGTCCTCATAAATCTTGCCTCAATGCTAACATCGGGCACCTTTTTAATGAAAATGCATCTTATTTGCATTGCTGTGTGGCTATGAAGCACAAGCAGCTTCTGCTGATTAAAATGATATGCAGCATGCCTATATACTGTGTGAGACTGTGGCTGTATCTGCATATGAAATGCTACATACAGAATATAGGCATGCCGCATATCATTTTAATCAGCAGAAGCTGCTGATGCCCCTAGGCATATCAAATGCCCTAGGCAATTGCCTAGTTTGCCTATGCCTATGGCCGGCTCTGCACAATCATGTACTGAATGCTCTTAGCCAGTTTAAGATTCAACCTGGCATCACCATAGTCAACACTGGAGTCCGAATCCGTGTCGGTATCTGTGTCTGCTATCTGGGTAAACAAACGTTTTTGTGACCCTGAGGGGGTCTGAGTTTGTGACAAAACATCTTCCATGGATTGTCTCCATGCTTGGTTCTGAGACTCAGATTTGTCTAATCTCTTATGCAACGAAGCCACACTTGCATTTAAGACACTCCACATATCTACCCAATCAGCAGTCAGCGGCGCAGACAGAGTCACTCCCACATTCTATTCTGTCCCCACACCAGCCTCCTCCCGGGAAGAGCATTCAGCCTCAGACATGTCGACACACGCGTACCGACACCCACTATCACACTGGGCTATAGGGAACAGACCCACAGTAAGGCCCTTCAGAGAGACAGAGAGGGAGTTTGCCAGCTCACACCCAGCGCCTCACCCGGTCTGAAGGAATATACAATGCCCCAGACCTTGCAGCGCTTTTATATATATATATTCAACACCAAATATGCTGTGCCCCCCCCCCCCGTTTTTGCACCCTGTTACTTGTGACAGAAGTGAAGGGCCAGGACGAGCGTCTCTGCAGCTTGCTGTGAAGAGAAAAGATGGCGCTGACAAGAGCTGGAAGGACAAGAGACAGAGAGGACGGGGGTGCAAATCCCCACCCCTAAATTCCCTTCCGCACACTGAAAATTACCTGTAACCATCCCTGAACCTATCTGGTAATAAAATTCAGAGAATTGGTCACAAATGTTTGCAAACACATGTTTAGCTGCTGGCCACGTCACGGCTTCTCCGATACAGCAGTCCTAACCTACATAATAGCAGTGCCCACATAGGGCCATGTAATTTGTCACAGTAGGCCTCATGATAAAGGCTATTACTAAAACACTTCCAGACAGAGAGCTAACTTACCCAGGAGCCACCCCCAGGATCTCCCATTGGCACTACAAGGAACAGCATGCCTTCCAAATGCTGCTCCCATTCAATGCCTCTTGCACACAAGCAGACAAACAATTTGGCAGTTGCTCAATCATACCTGGAGATAATTATATATCAGGTGCAGGAAGGGGGAGGGGTCACAGACAAACAACAGACAGAGAGGACGGGGGTGCAAATCCCCACCCCTAAATTCCCTTCCGCACACTGAAAATTACCTGTAACCATCCCTGAACCTATCTGGTAATAAAATTCAGAGAATTAGTCACAAATGTTTGCAAACACATGTTTAGCTGCTGGCCACGTCACGGCTTCTCCGATACAGCAGTCCTAACCTACATAATAGCAGTGCCCACATAGGGCCATGTAATTTGTCACAGTAGGCCTCATGATAAAGGCTATTACTAAAACACTTCCAGACAGAGAGCTAACTTACCCAGGAGCCACCCCCAGGATCTCCCATTGGCACTACAAGGAACAGCATGCCTTCCAAATGCTGCTCCCATTCAATGCCTCTTGCACACAAGCAGACAAACAATTTGGCAGTTGCTCAATCATACCTGGAGATAATTATATATCAGATGCTGGAAGGGGGAGGGGTCTGGAAGGATGAAGCCCCACCTCCTAAATGGTGCGCATGTGTCCCGCTTATTTTTGTACTGGCGGGGGTCTGTATACAGTGCCTGGGCACTGTATACCTCTTTGCCAGATCCAAAAAGAGGTTTTATTGCTGCCCAGGGCGCCCCCCCTGCTCCCTGCACCCGTGTAGTGCCGTTTGTGAGCGGGAGCAATGGCGCACTGCGCGGTACCTCCAAGACTGATGTCTTCTGCCGCCTTTACTGAAGTCTTCTTTGCTTCGGTTACTCACCCGGCTTCTCTCTTCTGGCTCTGTGAGGGGGACGGCGGCGCGGCTCCGGGAACGAGCAGCTAGGCTATACCAAGTGATCAGACCCTCTGGAGCTAATGGTGTCCAGTAGCCTAAGAAGCAGAGCCTTTAACTCACAGAAGTAGGTCTGCTTCTCTCCCCTCAGTCCCACGAAGCAGGGAGCCTGTTGCCAGCAGTGCTCCCTGAAAACAATAAACCTAACAGAAAGTCTTTTCTAGAGAAACTCTGTAGAGCTCCCCTAGTGTGTGTCCAGTCTCTCTGTGCACAGAATCTAACTGAGGTCTGGAGGAGGGGCATAGAGGGAGGAGCCAGTTCACACCCATTTTAAGTCTGAAAGTGCCTATGTCTCCTGCGGATCCCGTCTATACCCCATGGTCCTTTTGGAGTCCCCAGCATCCTCTAGGATGAAGGAGAAAAATATTTATTGTTTATAATAGGATTTTAATACCTACCGGTAAAACCTTTTCTCCTAGTCCGTAGAGGATGCTGGGGACTCCAAAAGCACCATGGGGTATAGACGGGATCTGCAGGAGACATGGGCACATTAAAAAGACTTTGACTGGGTGTGAACTGGCTCCTCCCTCTATGCCCCTCCTCCAGATCTCAGTTATAGGAACTGTGCCCAGGAGAGACGGACATTTCGAGGAAAGGAATTTTGTTAAACTAAAGCCGAGAAACATACCAGCCCACACCACAAACACACCGTACAACTGGAACAGCAGGAATACCAGATAACAGTATGAACTAACAACAGCAACAAGCTGAATATAACTGATACACAAACCTAGTGTAACCGAAAATAACCAGTATCAATACAACTGCAAGGAACAGTCCGCACTGGGATGGGCGCCCAGCATCCTCTACGGACTAGGAGAAAAGGATTTACTGGTAGGTATTAAAATCCTATTTTCTCTTACATCCTAGAGGATGCTGGGGACTCCAAAAGGACCATGGGGTCTATACCAAAGCTCCAGACCGGGCGGGAGAGTGCGGACAACTCTGCAGCACCGATTGAGCAAACATGAGGTCCTCATCAGCCAGGGTATCAAACTTGTAGAACTTAGCAAAAGTGTTTGAACCCGACCATGTAGCTGCTCGGCAAAGTTGAAGTGCCGAGACCCCTCGGGCAGCCGCCCAAGATGAGCCCACCTTCCTGGTAGAATGGGCTTTTACAGACTTCGGCAACGGTAGCCCAGCCGAAGAATGAGCGTGCTGTATCGTATTACAAATCCAGCGTGCGATAGTCTGCTTAGAAGCAGGATTTCCAATCTTGTTGGAAGCATACAGGACAAACAGAGCCTCTGTTTTCCTAGTAAGAGCCGTTCTGGCGACATAAATTTTCAAAGCTCTTACAACATCAAGAGATTTTGGGACTGCCACAGCATCCGTAGCCACAGGTACCACAATAGGTTGATTTATGAAACGAAGAAACCACCTTCGGCAGAAATTGTTGACGAGTCCTCAATTCCGCTCTATCCATATGAAAAATCAAATATGGGCTCTTGTGAGACAAAGCCGCCAACTCGGACACTCGTCTGGCAAACGCCAAAGCCAAAAGCATGACCACTTTCCAAGTGAGAAACTTTAACTCAACCTTACGCAAAGGTTCAAACCAGTGAGACATAAGAAACTGCAACACCACTTCAAGATCCCACGGTGCCACGGGTGGCACAAATGGAGGATGGATATGCAGCATTCCCTTCACGAAAGTCTGAACCTCAGGAAGGACGGCCAATTCTTTTTGAAAGAAAATAGATAAAGCCGAAATCTGCACTTTGATGGAACCCAATTTCAGGCCTGCATCCACGCCTGCCTGCAAAAAATGGAGGAAACAACCCAAGTGAAACTCCTCCGCAGGAGTAGCTTTGGTTTCACACCACGACACATACTTTCTCCAAATACGGTGATAATGTTTCGCCGTGACCTCCTTCCTAGCCTTAAGGAGAGTGGGGATGACCTCCCCGGGAATACCCTTCTGAGCTAGGATTTGGCGTTCAACTTCCACGCCGTCAAACGCAGCTGCTGTAAGTCCAGAAACACGCAGGGCCTCTGCAGTAACAGGTCCTCTCTTAGAGGAAGCCGCCAAGGATCTTCTACAAGTAATTCCTGAAGATCCGGATACCAGGCCCTCCGTGGCCAATCTGGAACGACGAGTATTGCCTGAACCCTTGTTCGTCTTACGATCCTCAACACCTTTGGAATGAGAGGAAGCGGGGGGGAACACATACACCGACTGAAACACCAACGGAGTTACCAGGGCGTCCACTGCACTGGATTGGGGGTCCCTTGATCTGGAACAATACCTCGGAAGCTTTTGTTGAGGCGAGACGCCATCATGTCTATCAGAGGAATTCCCCAACGCCTTGTCACTTCTGCAAATACCTCTTGATGAAGAGCCCACTCTCCTGGATGGAGATCGTGTCTGCTGAGGAAGTCTGCGTCCCAGTTGTCCACGCCCGGGAGGAAGACTGCTGACAGAGCGCTCACGTGCTGTTCCGCCCAGCAAAGAATTCTTGTGACCTCCATCATTGCCCCCCTGCTCCTTGTTCCACCTTGGCGGTTTACGTACGCCACCGCAGTTATGTTGTCCGACTGGATCAGGACAGGTAGACCCTGAAGAAGGTTCTTCGCTTGCAGGAGGCCATTGTAAATGGCTCTTAACTCGAGAACATTTATGTGGAGACAAGATTCCTGGCTTGACCACTTTCCCTGGAAACTTCCTCCTTGTGTGACTGCGCCCCAGCCTCGGAGACTAGCATCTGTGGTCAGAAGGACCCAGTTCTGGATTCCGAATCGGCGTCCCTCTAGAAGGTGAGAACCTTGCAGCCACCACAGGAGAGAAATCCTGGCCCTGGAAGATAGACTTATTTTCCAGTGCAGGTACAGGTGAGACCCGGACCATTTGTTCAGCAGATCCCACTGAAACACCCGGGCATGAAACCTGCCAAACGGAATGGCTTCGTAAGCCGCAACCATCTTCCCTAGCACTCGCAAGCATTGATGAATCGACACACTTGTCGGCCTCAGAAGCTCCCTGACCATGGTCTGGATTTGCAGAGCTTTGTCCTCCGGAAGAAACACTCTCTGTAGCTCCGTGTCTAGGATCATGCCCAGGAAGGGCAGCCGAGTGGTCGGGATCAACTGAGACTTTGGCAAATTTAGAATCCAACCGTGATGTCACAGAACCGACAGGGAGAGATCCACACTTCTTGACAACTGTTCCTTTGATCTCGCCTTTATCAGGAGATCGTCCAAGTATGGGATAATTGTGACCCCTTGCTTGCGAAGGAGAACCATCATTTCCGCCATTACCTTGGTGAAAACCCTCGGGGCCGTGCAAAGCCCAAACGGCAACGCCTGAAATTGGTAATGACAATCCTGTACCGCAAACCTCAGGAAGGCCTGATGAGGAGGGAATATCGGGACGTGTAAGTAAGCATCCTTTATGTCGACTGACGCCATAAAATCCCCCCCTTCGAGGCTGGAGATCACAGCTCGAAGAGACTTCATCTTGAACTTGAAAATTTTCAAGTATGGATTGAGGGATTTCAGGTTCAGAATCGGTCTGACCGAGCCGTCCGGCTTCGGTACGACAAAGAGGCTCGAACAGAAACCTTCCCCCCGTTGGGACGGGGGAACCGGTACAACGACCCTCTGTTGACACAGCTTTTGGATCGCAGCATTTACCACTTCTTTTTCTGGAAGAGGAACTGGCAAGGTCGACTTGAAAAAACGACGGGGGGGCATCTCCTGAAACTCCAGTTTGTATCCTTGGGACACTATGTCTAAGACCCAAGGATCCAGGGCCGATTGAACCCAGACCTGACTGAAGAATCGGAGACGGCCCCCCACCGGTACGGACTCCCGCAGGGGAGCCCCAGCGTCAGGCGGTGGATTTGGTTGAGGCGGGGGAGGACTTTTGGTCCTGGGAGCCTGACACGGCAGGCGACCTCTTTCCCCTTCCTCTACCCTTTGAAGCGAGGAAGGACGAGCCCCTTCCTTTTTTGTATTTATTAGGCCGAAAGGACTGCATCTGATGATGGGGTGCATTTTTCTGTTGTGTGGGAACATAAGGAAGAAAAGATTACTTACCCGCAGTAGCGGTAGACACCAGGTCAGCAAGGCCGTCACCGAACAAGACACTACCTTTAAAAGGGAGAGCTTCCATAGCTTTCTTGAAGTCGGCATCAGCATTCCATTGATGAATCCACAGCGCCCTCCTGGCCGAGACCGCCATGGCATTAGCTCTTGATCCCAAGAGGCCAACATCCCTCGCCGCATCCTTTAGGTAATCTGCAGCGTTCTTGATATAACCAAGAGTCAAAAGAATGTTATCCTTATCAAGGGTATCCATATCAGAAGCCAAATTATCAGCCCACTTAGCAATAGCACTACTCACCCATACCGACGCCACAGCAGGTCTGAGCAATGTACCAGTATTAACGAAAATGGCCTTCAATGTCGTCTCCAGCTTGCGATCCGCCGGATCCTTGAGAGCAGCCGTGTCAGGAGACGGAAGCGCCACCTTCTTGGACAATCGGGATAGAGCCATGTCCACATTGGGAGACGACTCCCATTTTTCCCTGTCGTCAGAGGGGAAAGGATATGCCATCAAAATTCTCTTGGGAATCTGCCACCTTTTGTCAGGCGACTCCCAAGCCTTTTCACAAAGAGTATTCATTTCATGAGAGGGGGAAACTTCACCTCGGGCCTTTTCCCTTTAAATAAGCAAACCCTTGTGTCTGGAACAGCAGGTTCCCCAGAGATATGTAAAACATCTTTGATAGCTACAATAATGTACTGAATACTCCTAACAACCCTCGGATGTAAGGAAGCCTCATTGAAATCGACATCGGAATCAGAGTCCGTGTCGGTATCTGTAATCTGAGTAAATGAACGCTTTTGTGACCCTGAGGGGGTCTGTACCTGAGACAAAGCGTCCTCCATGGATTTTCTCCATGTTTGTGTCTGAGAATCAGATTTATCCAGCCTCTAAGACAATAAAGCCACATTTGCATTCAGTGTACTCAGCATATTCACCCAATCAGCAGTCGGCTGTGCCGACAGAGTCATTCCCAAATCCCTCTCTGCACCCCCAGTAACAACCTCTGGGGAGGAGCACTCCGCCTGAGACATGTCGACACGTAATACCGACACACCCACACTCACGCCGACCAAAAACAAGGGGACAGACCCACAGGGAAGCCTGTAGAGAGAAACACAGAGGGAGTATGCCAGCTCACACCCCAGCGCCCATATACTACAAAGAAATAATATATGTGTCTAGCGCTGTAATATAGGATAAAAAGCACCAAATTTCATGTGCCCCCCCCCCCCCCCCCCGTTTTGCTCCCTTTTTACTTGAAGGAGCTTGGAGGTCCGGGCCAGCGTCTCTGCAGCGGCTGTGGAGAGAGAGAAAATGGCGCTGGTGCGCTGTAGTCCCGCTCACTTTTGAATTTTTTATACTGGCGGGGGTATAGTATACGGTGCCCGGGCACCGAATATGCGTTCTGCCAGTTTATTTGACCCTCAGTAACTTGCTGCCCAGGGCGCTCCCCCCCTCACCCGGTGAGTGCCGTTGGTGTGTGGGATCATGGAGCGCAGCGCGACCGCTGCGCCGTACCTCCGTTACTGAAGTCTTCTGCCGTCACTGAAGTCTTCTGTTCTTCTCATACTCACCCGGCTTCTTTCTTCTGGCTTCTGTGAGGGGGGTGACAGCGCGGCTCCGGGAACAAGCAGCTAGGCGCACCAAGTGATCGAACCCTCTGGAGCTAATGGTGTCCAGTAGCCTAAGAAGCAGAGCTTTAACTAAGAAGAAGTAGGTCTGACTTCTCTCCCCTCAGTCTCACGAAGCAGGGAGCCTGTAGCCAGCAGGTCTCCCTGAAAATAAAAAACCTAACAAAGTCTTTTCAGAGAAACTCAGGAGAGCTCCCCTAGTGTGTGTCCAGTCACTCCTGGGCACAGAGTCTAACTGAGGTCTGGAGGAGGGGCATAGAGGGAGGAGCCAGTTCACACCCAGTTTAAGTCTTTATAGTGTGCCCAAGCTCCTGCGGATCCGTCTATACCCCATGGTTTTTTTGGAGTCCCCAGCATCCTCTAGGACGTAAGAGAAATTCTGTTAGCCTGAAGCTGGGTATACACTATACGATGCACTGGTGTATCTATAATGGGTGCAGTGTGTGCGGTGCACATGGGTCCCTAGGTCCAGAGGGGGCCCACACCGCACCCATTTCTTCTATACTCCCCTTTCATTCCGGCGTCCATCGGTGACTGTGTGTGGGCCCCCTCCTCTCCCGTAGCTGTCACCGCCAACAGAGTCAACAGTGCATGTGCAGCGGGCATTTTTTTGGAGTCCTGCACATGCGCTGTAGACTCTGGCACTGTGCCAAAGTCTCGGTGCAGAGAGCGCTGACAGCGGCAGTGATGGCTACAGGAGGGGAGGGGGCCCACACACGGAGTCTGCACACAGGTCCACTCCTTTCTAGAAACACCTCTGATACGATGTGTGTACCCAGCGACATCGTGGGTGACGGGAACCAGCATACACACACTTACACACTTGCCGAAGCCGGCAGCGATGGAGCGACCGTGCTGCATTTGGCAACATGGCCCTCGCTAGCGATGTCTTCTATCTGCCCTGCATGTGGGAGCGCGCACTGTCAGCGACATAGCGGGTACACACTAGACAAAGTACTCAATATGTCGGTCAGATCTGCCGGATCGGACAACATATTGCTTAGCGCAGTGGTCTCCAACCTTTATTGGGGTGTGAGCTACTTTCGGAAAATAAAACCTCTGAAGGAGCTACCCCCTTCCCCCAATGCGCGGGTGTTCCTGCCAGATACACAAATAATGCCCCTCAGTAGTGCCAGATATACAAATAATGCCCCCAGCAGCGCCAGATACACAAATAATGCCCCCAGCAGTGCCCAATACACAAATAATGCCCCCCAGCAGTGCCAGATATACAAATAATTCCCCCCAGCAGTGCCAGATACAATTTCCCCCGCTGTGCCATTTAAAATGCCCCCCGCAGCAATAGATAAAATGCCCCACCGCAGTGTCCGATACAGTGCCCCACACAGTGTTAACCCTTGCTGGCTTCTTCTACTGCCGCCGGTGCTGCTCCTCCTGTATGAGCCACGGAAGGGGAGGAGAGCGCAGCGTGCGCCTCTCCTGTGAAGTCCGGAGCGGCTGCGGTGAGGGTGATAGAGTCTCCGGGTGGGGCAGGCATTTAAAATATGGTGCCGGTAAGTCAGCCAATCAAAACTCGCAGTCCGGCAGCCAATCAAATGCCGCCATTGCCGGTCCACGAGCTCTGATTGGCTGACGGACAGCACCATATTAAAAATGAAGGGAGGAGGAGTGCCAGTGACTGCCCAAGCCCGTGCGCTCTGTGAGCTACCGAAAATACTACGGCGAGCTACGGTTGCTCGCGAGCTATGGGTTGGAGATCACTGGCTTAGTGGGTACCCAGCTTGAGTCTGCACACCATGGAATGTTTGATAAGTTTGCACATAATCAAGCTCAATTACATATTTTTATAATCTGTTTATGACCCTTTTCCATTTCTTTTTATGTAATTTTTTTAAATTATTTTATTATTGTGTATAAACCATGTACTGACTTTATTATAATTTGTATAATATGCTGTTTTATACGCTACTTCTTTGATGCCCATGACTTACTTATTATTTTACTGTTTGCTAGTTTTTATTTTATTACCCATAAAAATGACTTAACTGGAAAAAAAAAAAAAGGAGACTTATGGTAGACTTATCATGGTTAACACTATTTCTGCAAAGTACACAGGGTTCCACAGGTAAATATCGGGGTGTAGAGTGGATCTGGATCCAGAGGCACCAACAAGTAAAGCTTTAGCTGTTCCAGGATGCATAGGGGCCACCTCTATAACCCCGCCTCCAGGCATTGAAAGCTCAGTTTTGATAACCAGTCCAATGCAGGAAGCAGGCAAGAGAGAAGGCAGATGTTAGTCACTTAAGAACACAATTTCACGACAAGAGAAGTTACCAGTGGCTAATGCCATACAAACCCAAAGAAGCTAAGTGCATCAGGATGGGCGCCCTGTGGAACAGTGTGTACTTCGCAGAAAGAGTGTTAACAATGGTAAGTCTACCATAACACTCCTTTTCTGCAACAGGGTACGCAGGTTTCCACATGGAAACATCGGGGATGTCATAAAGCAGTATCTCAAGGGAGGGGATGCGCCTTAGTGGATGTGAGACTCCTGCGTCCAAAGGAAGCATCCTGGGAGGCGAAGGTATCAAAAGGCATAGCACCTAAGAAACATGTTTACGGAGCACCACGTAGCCGCCTTGCACAACTGTTCTGCGGACGCGCCACGGCAGGCCACCCAAGAAGGTCCAACAGACCTGGTAGAATGGGCCTTAATCAAAGCTGGAGCTGGAAGATCAGCTTGCTCGTAAGTATGTGCAATCACCATGCTAATCTAGCTGGCCAAGGTTTGCTTATTCGCAGGCCAGCCACGTTTGTGGAATCCAAACAGGACAAAGAGGGCATCAAACCGTCTAATAGAAACAGTCCTGTCCACATAGAAACAGAGAGCCCTAACTACATCTAAAGACCTTTCTTTAGCTGATAAGTCCGAAGAGATAAAGACCGGGACCACAATCTCTTGGTTCAGGTGAAAAGATGACACCACCTTAGGCAAGTAACCGGGCCTGGTTCAGAGAATCGCCCTGTCACAGTGGAAAATCAGAAAGGACGGATGACAGGACATGGCGCCCAAGTCCAAAACCCTTCTTGCAGAGGCAATAGCCAGCAAAAACAGGACCTTGGCCGTAAGCCATTTGAGGTCCACTAATTCAAGAGGTTCGAAAGGAGACTATTGAAGGGCTTTCAATACAATAGACAGGTCCCATGTAGCCACTGGAGGGACATAGGGAGGCTGAATACTTAGAACACCCTGAGTGAATGTATGAACATCAGGGATAGAGGCAATCTTGCGCTCAAACCACACCGACAAGGCAGATATATGAACCTTGAGGTAGGCCAGACGAAGACCTAAATCTAAGCCCTTTTGTAGAAAAGCCAGAATTATGGAAGTTTTGAATCTATAGGCGTCATAATTCTTATCAGCACACCAGGTGAAGTAAGAATGCCAAACCCTGTAATATTTCCGGGCAGATGCCGGTTTGCGGGCCTTCAGCATAGTCGTAACAACCGCCTCAGTAAAACCTTTGGCCCTCAGGAGTGATGCTTCAAGAGCCACGCCGTCAAAGCCAGTCTGGCCAGGTCCGGGTAGAGACGAGGGCCCTGTATGAGGAGGTCTTGACACTGAGGAAGTAGGAGGGGGATGCTCTGATGATAGACCCTGCAGGTCTGAGAACCAATGACATCTGGGCCATGCAGGAGCAACCAGAATTAGCATTCCTCCTTCTTGCTTGAACTTCCGCTGTACCCTGGGCAGGATTGACACCGGAGGGAAAATGTAAGGCAGCTGAAAGTTCCACGGAACTGCCAGTCCATCCACGAACGCTGCCTGAAGATCAGAACCTTGTGATTGTGTCGGGACGCCATGAAGTCTACGTCCGGTAGACCCCACCTGTCCACCAGGAGTTGAAAGACTACAGGATCAAGTCCCCACTCTCCGGAGTGAACGTCATGGCGACTTAGGAAGTCTGCTTCCCAGTTCAGGACTACTGGAATGAACACTGCCGATATGGCTGGCAAATGGAGTTCCGCCCAACAAAGGATTTTTGACACTTCCAACATTGCCATGCGACTTTGAGTGTCGCCTTGATGGTTTATGTATGCCACCATGTTGGCGTTATCTTATTGTACCTAAACAGGCCTGTTCCGTACCAGAGGCAGGGCGAGAGACAGTGCATTGAACACTGCCCTCAGTTCCAGAATGTTGATCAGAAGGAGTGATTCCTCCCTGGTCCTACGACCTTGAAACAAGTGTTGGTCCAACACCGCTCCCCAAACCCGTAGACTGGCGTCCGTTGTCAGTAGGACCCAGTTGGGGTACAGAATGGATGGCCCCTGCACAATTGCTGGTCCTGGAGCCACCAGGACAGCGACAGACGAACCTCTGGAGTCAACGAGACCATCTGGGACCTGATCTGATGAGGTAGGCCATTCCACTTGGATAAGATCAACTGTTGCAGAGGACAAGAGCAAAATTAAAGCGTACTCTACCATGTATAAGGATGACACCATCAGGCCAAGTACTTGCATCGCCGAGTGTATCGACACTCTGGGGTGAAGGAAGCACCGTATCCTGTCCTGACGTTTCATGACTTTGTCTGGAGACAGGAACAGTCTCTGACTGTGTGTATCCAAGAGTGCCCCTAGGTGCACCATGCTCTGAGCTGGGACCAGCGAAGACTTTTTCCAATTTATCCGCCACCCGTGGGCTTGCAGGAAAGCCACGTCAGTTGTAGATGACAGGAGGACTTTGTGTGAACTTGCCAGAATCAGTGGGTCGTCCAAGTACGGGAGGATTCTGACTCCCTGGCGATGGAGGTGGGACGTTATTATGGCCATGACCTTGGTGAAGATCCGAAGAGCCGTAGCCAGTCCAAATGGCAGAGCCTGGAATTGGTAGTGAAGGTCGCCAATAGCAAACCACATGAACTGTTGATGTGATATGGCAATAGGAATATGCAGATATGCATCCTGTAAATCCAGGGATACCATATAGTCTCCGGGTTCCATAGCCAGCAAAATTGAGCGCAGCGTTTCCATACGAAACTTGGACACTCTCACAAACTTGTTCAGAGATTTGAGGTTGAGTATAGGCCGGCATGATCCTTTGAGTTTTCGGGACTAGAAACAGGGTTGAGTAATAACCTCTGCCCCTTTGGGACTGAGGAACTGGCACAACCACTCCCGTGCTCAGGAGGGAACTTACAACCTTTTGTAGAGCCTGTGCTTTCAACAGATCCGACGGGAGAACCGTAGTGCAGAACTGGTGAGGGGGACGTTTCTTGAAGGAGACAGCGTACCCGTGAGAGACAACTTCCAGTACCCAAGTGTCTGAAGTGATCTTTAACCAGACCAGGGCGAACTGTAAAATCGACCTCCTACCCTGGAATCCCTCAGGAGGAGGCCCGCCCCATCATGCAGCAGGCTTGTCATGTTTTGCAGCAGGCTGACGGGCTGCTCAAGACTGCTTCACCTTGGGCTTGGAGGTTTTGGAAATATGAGATTGTCTGCTGTATGTCTGACCTTTCACTTTCCCCTGAGGCCAAAAGGAACGAAAAAAAGTGGTACTTTTTGCCTTCTGAGAAGGATTAGTAGTTGGGAGAAAAGCTGTCTTAGCAGCTGCCAGTTCAGACACAATATTTTATTTTTTTAATTCAAACTGTTTTTATTAAGGCAGTAGACAAAAAAATATAACAGCATATTTCTGACAATTGGAGACAATATCACTGCAGGCCATACATGTCAAGTACCTATAATTTGATTTGTCTACTTTTCAATCGTAAAATATACATTCAGAGATAAACATTTTAATAAGACAGCTAAAGGATAATTAGGAAAGAAGCGAAAGGGAGGAAAGAAAAGAGGAAAAGGAAAAAGAAGAGATATAAATGTTAAGGATAAGTGAGAGTATCCTCAGTGAGAGAATGGGCCCTTTAGATAAAAAAGGGAAGGTATTTCCGTTTGATAATCTGTAATGTGCATAAGAGGTATCAGGATAAATAGTGGGAGAAAGTCTAAATAACCACATAAGACTGATATACAGGTTACTCCTTGAAGTCACACCAGGGAGACCAAATGGCTGTAAAGTTAATGGATCTTCCCACTGAAAAAGAGATAAGGTCCTCCATTTCTAAGAAATAATCAATCCTTTTAAACCATTGTTTGATCGAAGGCGGTGAGGTGGATCTCCAAAGAGTCGGTATAACGGCCTTAGCTGCGTTATTAAGATGTCTACGTAGTGAGCATTTGTAGGAATGTGTACCTGCCGGGGTCAGATTAAGGAGCCAAAACTCTGGGTCCCTGTGGACTACATCTCCCAATATCAATTCGGAGCATTTAAAAACTTCCGTCCAAAAGGGAGTTATGAGGGGGCAGACCCACCATATATGCAAAAAGCTCCCTGGGGCTCCCTTACATCTCCAGCAAAGATTCGAGAGAGTGGGAAACATCTTATTAAGAACAAGGGGAGTTATGTACCATCTATATATTATTTTATAAAGAGTCTCCATCATTCATAAACATAAGGAGCTCGCCTGGGTGTTACGGAATATAGAGACCCAATTAGATTGTGTGGCTAATCCTGGCATCTCCTTCTCCCATGAAATCATAAAAGTAGTGGGTTGAGGAAATAGATCTTCAATAATAAATGCATAGATCTGGGAAATGGTGTGTGTGGGAGATCGAGGGGAGACGCACATTTTTTCAAAAGTGGTGAGATCTCTAGTTATGTCAGAGAAATTCTTGGAAGATGTTAGAAAATGGTGAACCTGAAGAAATTTCCATAAATCAGAACTTGATATATTCCAAAGAGATTGAATATCTGAAAATGACCACACCCCATCAGAACTCACCAGCTGACCGACCATAAAAATCCCAGTCTCAGCCTACTGAGCAAAAGCCGTTCCATGGAGACCTGGAATAAATTCGGGATTAAAGAGAAAGGAAGTTAGAGGGGACAATTTGGAAGAATATGTGGCTTCGTAATCTAAGCGTATTCCACAATTTAAGTGTGGGGGAGACCGTGGGATGAGTAACCTTCGGAAGGGTGGGCAGCCAGGGTACAATTTCTATATAATGTGGGCATCCCTCCTCCAGAAGTACCCATTGTTTGCAGTCTTTGGCCCGCGTCCATTCTAAAATTATATTCAACTGCACTGCATGGTAATAGCTGGGGATATGTGGGAGCTGTTGACCTCCATAATGTTTTCTCCTAAATAGAATGTCATGTTTAAATCTAGGTGTGTTACTGCCCCAAACAAACGCTCGAATGAGATTCTGTATATCGATAATCGCAATCTTCTCCACCTCTGGAAGTCCAGGCAAAGTGTTTTCAATAAAGGGCTAAAATTCAAGGAAAACAGTTTGGATAAGTCGTTGGAAAGCACCACCCCCAAGTACTTCAATTTGTGGTCGTGCCAAGTGAAAGGGAAGGAGCATTTCAAACCCGCAACCACCTTAGGAGAAGTAGTTAGGTTCATAGCGATGGATTTGGAATAATTTATTTTAAAATTAGAAAGGGCTCCGAGCCTATCAAATTCCACCATTAAGTTTGGAAGTGAAGTTACCGGGTTCGAAATTAGAGCTAGCAAATCGTCAGCATAAAGAGCCAATTTGTATTTGTTCCCCTTCACTAGCAGACCGGAGATATTTTGGTTGGCCCTAATGCTTCTTGCTAAAGCTTCCATACATAGAATAAAAAGTAGGGGGGACAGAGGGCATCCCTGTCGCGTGCCGTTAGAAATAGTAAAGGAATCTGATAGGGAGCCATTCATTTTAATTCTGGCGGATGGGGTAGTATAGAGAGATAATATTCTATGGAGACAGGCATTACCAAGCCCTAGGTGTCTCAAGATGCCAGACAAAAAGCCCCAGTCCACCCTATCAAATG
The DNA here is from genome assembly GCF_028390025.1 of Pseudophryne corroboree. Classification (NCBI taxonomy): domain Eukaryota; kingdom Metazoa; phylum Chordata; class Amphibia; order Anura; family Myobatrachidae; genus Pseudophryne; species Pseudophryne corroboree. The sequence goes on from NC_086446.1 coordinate 97,540,735, forward strand.
CTTTTTCAGCATCGGTTGATAACACAAATAGAGGGGGATGTAACTTGGTTAGCATAGTGAATCATATTAAGCACTTTTGAGATATTGTCCCTGGCCTCTCGACCCAAGACGAAACCGGCCTGGTCTCCATGAATCAAATCCGGTTATAATAATTTAAGGCGATTTGCAATTCATTTGGCAAAAAGTTTTATGTCTATGTTCAGCAGCGAGATCGGCCGGTAACTGGAGCATAGACTGGGATCTTTACCCTCTTTGGGTAAAACTGTGACATGAGCCTCAAGGGATTGTGTAGAGAAATGTGATTTTTCAGAAATAGTGTTAAAGGCCCTTGTAAGAAGAGGGGTTAATTTCTCCTTGAAAGCTTTATAATAGGCAATAGAAAACCCGTCAGAGCCTGGGCTTTTGCCGTTGGGAGAGGAGTCAGGCACAATTTTATTTAGGTCTTCCCCAAACAAAATGTCCCCAGTGAAGGGGAGGACTTCTAAAGTCTTCTTGGAGTCCAAGTCCACTTTCCAAGTCCTTTTCTCTTACGTCCTAGAGGATACTAGGGTCCACATTAGTACCATGGGGATGTACCAAAGCTCCCAAATCGGGTGGGAGAGTGCTGAGGTTCCTGCAGAACTGATTGACCAAACTAAAGGTCCTCAGAGGCCAAAGTATCAAACTTGTAGAACTTAGCAAACGTGTTCGTACCTGACCAAGTAGCTGCTCGGCAGAGCTGTAAAGCCGAGACACCCCGTGCAGCCACCCAAGAAAAACCCACTGACCTAGTAGAGTGGGCCTGTAAAGATTTTGGACATGGCAAACCTGCTGTGGAATAAGCATGCTGGATAGTAAGCCTGATCCAGCGTGCAATTGTCTGCTTTGAAGCAGGACACCCAATTTTTTTGGGATCATAGAGAACAAACAGCGAGTCAGATTTTCTGTGACGAGCTGTCCGCTTCACATAGATCTTCAAAGCCCTCACCATATCCAAGGACTATGAAGTAGCAGAAGTCCGGTAACCACCGGAACCACAATAAGTTGGTTCATATGAAACGCAGACACCACCTTTGGAAGAAATTGCTGACGAGTTCTGAGTTCAGCCCTATCTTCATGAAAAATCAAATAGGGGCTTTTGTGAGACAATGCCCCCAGCTCCGACACACGCCTCGCAGAAGCCAAGGCAAACAGCAAGACAGCCTTCCACGTAAAAAACTTGACGTCTACATCCTGTAAAGGCTCAAACCATTCCGATTGCAGGAACTGCAACAACACGTTGAGATCTCAAGGTGCCGTAGGAGGCACAAAGGGCAGTTGGATGTGCAGAACCCCATTCAAAAATGTCTGAACCTCAGGGAGAAAATAAGAATTTACTCACCGGTAATTCTATTTCTCGTAGTCCGTAGTGGATGCTGGGTACTCCATAAGGACCATGGGGAATAGACGGGCTCCGCAGGAGACTGGGCACTCTTAAAAGAAAGATTAGGTACTATATCTGGTGTGCACTGGCTCCTCCCTCTATGCCCCTCCTCCAGACCTCAGTTAGGGAAACTGTGCCCGGAAGAGCTGACATTACTAGCAAAGGATTTGGAATCCAGGGTAAGACTCATACCAGCCACACCAATCACACCGTACAACTTGTGATAACTATACCCAGTTAACAGTATGAACAACAACTGAGCCTCATTCAACAGATGGCTCATAACAATAACCCTATAGTTAAGCAATAACTATATACATGTATTGCAGAAAGTCCGCACTTGGGACGGGCTCCCAGCATCCACTACGGACTACGAGAAATAGAATTACCGGTGAGTAAATTCTTATTTTCTCTGACGTCCTAGTGGATGCTGGGTACTCCGTAAGGACCATGGGGATTATACCAAAGCTCCCAAACGGGCGGGAGAGTGCGGATGACTCTGCAGCACCGAATGAGCAAACTCAAGGTCCTCCTCAGCCAGAGTATCAGACTTGTAGAATTTTGCAAAAGTGTTTGATCCCGACCAAGTAGCAGCTCGGCAAAGTTGTAAAGCCGAGACCCCTCGGGCAGCCGCCCAAGAAGAGCCCACCTTCCTCGTGGAATGGGCTTTTACTGATTTAGGATGCGGCAGTCCAGCCGCAGAATGTGCAAGTTGAATCGTGCTACAGATCCAGCGAGCAATAGTCTGCTTTGAAGCAGGAGCACCCAGCTTGTTGGGTGCATGCAGGATAAACAGCGAGTCAGTTTTTCTGACTCTAGCCGTCTTGGAAACATAGATTTTCAGGGCCCGGACTACGTCCAGCAACTTGGAGTCCTCCAAGTCCCGAGTAGCCGCAGGCACCACAATAGGTTGGTTCAAATGAAACGCTGATACCACCTTAGGGAGAAATTGGGGACGAATCCTCAATTCTGCCCTGTCCATATGGAAAATCAGATATGGGCTTTTACAGGACAAAGCCGCCAATTCTGACACACGCCTAGCTGAGGCCAAGGCCAACAGCATGACTACCTTCCACGTGAGATACTTCAACTCCACGGTCTGAAGTGGCTCAAACCAATGTGATTTTAGGAAATCCAACACTACGTTGAGATCCCAAGGTGCCACTGGAGGCACAAAAGGGGGCTGAATATGCAGCACTCCCTTAACAAACGTCTGAACTTCAGGCAGTGAAGCCAGTTCTTTTTGAAAGAAAATAGACAGGGCCGAAATCTGGACTTTAATGGATCCCAATTTTAGGCCCATAGTCACTTCTGACTATAGGAAGTGCAGAAATCGACCCAGCTGAAATTCCTCTGTTGGGGCCTTCCTGGCCTCACACCAAGCAACATATTTTCGCCATATACGGTGATAATGTTGTGCTGTCACGTCTTTCCTAGCCTTTATCAGCGTAGGAATCACTTCATCTGGAATGCCCTTTTCCGTTAGGATCCGGCATTCAACCGCCATGCCGTCAAACGCAGCCGCGGTAAGTCTTGGAACAGACAGGGCCCCTGCTGTAACAGGTCCTGTCTGAGAGGCAGAGGCCATGGTTCCTCTGAGATCATTTCTTGTAGTTCTGGGTACCAAGTTCTTCTTGGCCAATCCGGAACGATGAGTATAGTTCTTACTCCTCTCTTTCTTACTATCCTCAGTACCTTGGGTATGAGAGGAAGAGGAGGGAACACATAAACCGACTGGTACACCCACGGTGTCACTAGTGCGTCCACAGCTATCGCCTGAGGGTCTCTTGACCTGGCGCAATATTATTTTAGCTTTTTGTTGAGGCGGGACGCCAGCACGTCCACCTGTGGCCGTTCCCAACGGTTTACAATCTGCGTGAAGACTTCTGGATGAAGTCCCCACTCTCCCGGGTGGAGGTCGTGCCTGCTGAGGAAGTCTGCTTCCCAGTTGTCCACTCCCGGAATGAACACCGCTGACAGTGCTAGCACGTGATTCTCCGCCCATCGGAGAATCCTTGTGGCTTCTGCCATCGCCATCCTGCTTCTTGTGCCGCCCTGTCGGTTTACATGGGCGACCGCCGTGATGTTGTCTGACTGAATCAGCACCGGTTGGTCTTGAAGCAGGGGTTTTGCTTGACTTAGGGCATTGTAAATGGCCCTTAGTTCCAGAATATTTATGTGTAGGGAAGTCTCCTGACTCGACCACTGTCCTTGGAAGTTTCTTCCCTGAGTGACTGCCCCCCAACCTCGGAGGCTTGCATCCGTGGTCACCAGGACCCAGTCCTGAATGCCAAATCTGCGGCCCTCGAGAAGATGAGCACTCTGCAGCCACCACAGCAGAGACACCCTGGCCCTCGGGGACAGGGTGATCAGCCGATGCATCTGAAGATGCGATCCGGCACACTTGTCTAACAGATCCCACTGAAAGATCCTTGCATGGAACCTGCCGAAGGGAATTGCTTCTTAAGAAGCTACCATCTTTCCCAGGACTCGCGTGCAGTGATGCACCGACACCTGTTTTGGTTTCAGGAGGTCTCTGACCAGAGATGACAACTCCTTGGCCTTCTCCTCCGGGAGAAACACCTTCTTCTGTTCTGTGTCCAGAATCATGCCCAAGAACAGCAAACGCGTCGTAGGAATCAGCTGCGACTTTGGGATATTCAGAATCCAGCCGTGCTGTTGTAGCACTTCCCGAGATAGTGCTACTCCGACTAACAACTGCTCCTTGGACCTTGCCTTTATAAGGAGATCGTCCAAGTACGGGATAATTATAACTCCCTTCTTTCGAAGGAGTATCATCATTTCGGCCATTACCTTGGTAAATACCCTCGGTGCCGTGGACAGACCAAACGGCAACGTCTGGAATTGGTAATGGCAGTCCTGTACCACAAACCTGAGGTACTCCTGGTGAGGTGGGTAAATGGGGACATGTAGGTAAGCATCCTTGATGTCCAGTGACACCATAAAATCCCCCTCTTCCAGGCTTGCAATAACCGCCCTGAGCGATTCCATTTTGAACTTGAACTTCCTTATATAAGTGTTCAAGGATTTCAAATTTAGAATGGGTCTCACCGAACCATCTGGTTTCGGTACCACAGACATTGTGGAATAGTAACCCCGTCCCTGTTGAAGGAGGGTAACTTTGATTATCACCTGCTGAAGGTACAGCTTGTGAATTGCTGCCAGTACTACCTCCCTTTCCTTGGGAGTAGCTGGCAAGGCTGATTTGAGGGAAAGTCGACTTCCCAGCTGTTGCTGTGGATACGAGGTCCGAGAGACCGTCCCCAAACAATTCCTCACCTTTATAAGGCAAAACTTCCATGTGCCTTTTAGAATCAGCATCACCTGTCCACTGCCGAGTCCATAATACTCTCCTGGCAGAAATGGACATTGCATTAATTCTAGATGCCAGCCGGCAAATGTCCCTCTGTGCATCCCTCATATATAAGACATCTTTAATATGCTCCATGGTTAGCAAAATAGTATCCCTGTCAAGGGAATCAATGTTATCTGACAGGGTATCAGACCATGCTGCTGCAGCACTACACATCCATGCTGAAGCAATAGCAGGTCTCAGTATAGTACCTGAGTGTGTATACACAGACTTCAGGATAGCCTCCTGCTTTCTATCTGCAGGCTCCTTTAAGGCGGCCGTATCCTGAGACGGCAGTGCCACCTTTTTTGATAAGCGTGTGAGCGCCTTGTCCACCCTAGGGGATGTTTCCCAACGCAACCTATCCGTTGGCGGGAAAGGGTACGCCATTAGTAACCTCTTAGAAATCACTAATTTCTTATCTGGGGAACACCACGCTTCTTCACACAGTTCATTTAACTCATCAGATGGGGGAAAAGTCACTGGCTGCTTTTTCTCCCCAAACATAATACCCTTTTTTGTGGTAACCGGGTTAATGTCAGAAATGTGCAACACATTTTTCATTGCCGTAATCATGCATCGGATGGCCCTTGTGGATTGTACATTTGTCTCATCCTCGTCTACACTGGAGTCAGACTCCGTGTCGACATCTGTGTCTGCCATCTGAGGTAACGGGCGTTTTTGAGCCCCTGATGGCCTCTGAGACGCCTGGGCAGGCGCGGGCTGAGATGTCGGCTGTCCCAAAGCTGTTACGTCATCGAACCTTTTATGCAAGGAGTTGACACTGTCGGTTAATACCTTCCACATATCCATCCACTCTGGTGTCGGCCCCGCAGGGGGCGACATCACACTTATCGGCTCCTGCTCCGCCTCCACGTAAGCGTCCTCATCAAACATGTCGACACAGCCGTACCGACACACTGCACACACACAGGGAATGCTCTCACTGAGGACAGGACCCCACAAAGTCCTTTGGGGAGACAGAGAGAGTATGCCAGCACACACCAGAGCGCTATATAACAGAGGGATTTACACTAACACAAAGTGAATTTTCCCCCAATAGCTGCTTATATCACCTTTTGCGCCTAAATTTATGTGCCACCCCTCTCTTTTTTTACCCTTCTCGTAGTGTATACTGCAGGGGAGAGCCTGGGGAGCGTCCTTCCAGCGGAGCTGTGAAGAGAAAACGGCGCTGGCTGTGCTGAGGAAGATAGCCCCGCCCCTTCAGCGACGGGCTTCTCCCGCTTTTTTAATAATATTTATGGCGGGGGATTAGGCACATATACAGTTTATAACTGTATTATGTGCATTTTGCCAAAAAGGTATACATATTGCAGCCCAGGGCGCCCCCCCCCCCCAGCGCCCTGCACCCACCAGTGACCGGAGCGTGTGGTGTGCTGTGCTGTGGGAGCAATGGCGCACAGCTGCAGTGCTGCGCGCTACCTTATTGAAGACCGGAGTCTTCAGCCGCCGATTTTCTCCTGGTTCTTCCGTCTTCTGGCTCTGCAAGGGGGACGGCGGCGCGGCTCCGGACGATCGAGGTCGGGCCCTGTGTTCGATCCCTCTGGAGGTAATGGTGTCCAGTAGCCTTAGAAGCACAAGCTAGCTGCAAGCAGGTAGGTTTGCTTCTCTCCCCTCAGTCCCTCGTAGCAGTGAGTCTGTTGCCAGCAGATCTCACTGAAAATAAAAAACCTAACAAATACTTTCATTTCTAGCACTAGGTGCATCCAGCTCTGGCCGGGCACAGATTCTAACTGAGGTCTGGAGGAGGGGCATAGAGGGAGGAGCCAGTGCACACCAGATATAGTACCTAATCTTTCTTTTAAGAGTGCCCAGTCTCCTGCGGAGCCCGTCTATTCCCCATGGTCCTTACGGAGTACCCAGCATCCACTAGGACGTCAGAGAAAAGCCAATTGTTTTTGGAAGAAAATGGATAAGGCTGAAATCTGGACTTTTATGGAGCCCAAACGTAGGCCCACATCCACAACTGACTGCAGAAAAAGGAGAAAACATCCCAGTTGAAATTCCACTGCAGGAAATTTCCTGGTCTCACACCAAGAGACGTATTTTTTCCAAATACGGTGGTAATGATTAGACGTTACCCCCTTTCTGGCATGTATCAGGGTTGGAATAACCCTATCCGGGATCCCTTTTCGGGCTAGAATTTGACGCTCAACCTCAGTAGCCGCGGTAAGTCTTGATAGACGAACGGCCCCTGTTGGAGAAGGTCCTCACAAAGAGGTAGAGGCCACGGCTCCTCTAGGAGCATCTCCAGTAGATCCGTATACCAGGCCCTTCTTGGCCAGTCCGGAGCAATGAGAATTGCTTGAACCTTTTCTCTTTTTATTCTTTTGAGAATCTTTGGGATCAATGGGAGTGGTGGAAACACGTACACCATCTGGAAGACCAATGGAGTCACCAGAGCGTCCACCGCCACTGCTTGTGGGTCCATCGACCTGGAACAATACCACTTGAGCTTCTTGTTGAGACGAGGGGCCATCATGTCGATTTGTGGAATTCCCCACAGACGTGTCAAGCACCCGAACACCTCCAGGTGAAGGCCCCACTCGCCTGGGTGGAGGTCGTGTCTGCTGATTAAGTCTGCTTCCCAGTTGTCTACTCCCGGAATGAAGATCGCGGACAATGCCACAGCGTGCTTTTCTGCCCAGAGGAGAATCCTTGTTACCCCTGACATTGCTGCTCTGCTCTTCGTTCCGCCCTGTCGGTTTATGTACATTAATGCCGTCACATTGTCTGACTGAACCTGAATGGCTTGATCTTGAAGAAGATGTGATGCCTGTAGAAGGGCGTTGTATATGGCCCTTAGTTCCAGAATGTTGATCGGAAGAATGGCTTCCTGACTTGACCATCTTCCTTGGAACTGTTCCCCCTGGGTGACTGATTCCCAACCTCTGAGGCTTGCGTCTGTGGTTAGCAGAATCCAATTTTGAATCCTGAACCTCCGGCCTTCAGTCAGGTGAGAAGTCTGAAGCCACCTGTCACAACTGAGGGCCTGAGCTGACAGGAGGAAGCCTCAGTTGTAGGGGCTGGGGTGAAGCTAAACTTCAGAGGTTTTATCAGTCCCCTGGACATACGAGTAGGATGTAGAAAGGTTGCCCGAAGGCATGACCATGACAACCAGGATTAAAAGTCAATAAGTATTTATTAACAGAACTCCATGTAATCACAGCAGTAATAAGTCAATGAAGATATACAGCAGATTTGGTAAAAAACAGTTCCTGGAGAACTACGGGTTGGCAACGGCCACAGGGTACTGGTAGCAGTAGGTACAGTTCTTAATGTCCCAGAGATGGAATGTCCTTACCAGATCCGTCTGTAGTATGAGGTATAACCAAGGAACACACCAGCAGGTGTTTCACTGGAAGCTGGTAGCACTGTAGTTGAGGTAGCTGCTGAGAACGCTGGATGGAACCAGCCAGGTGTTAAGACATGGAGTAGATGCTGGATGGAACCAGCCAGATAGTAGAATGAAGCTAGGGAGCGAAGATGTAGAAACCGATGGTTTGCAGGTACCGATGGTATGCAGGTAACCGATGGTATGCAGGTAACTGATGGTATGCAGGTAACCGCTGGAAAAGCACCGGCTCTTTAAGAAAGCTGATCACTGCTGGAAACTGACCGCTGGAAGCAGATGAGACTGTAGCTGGAGACTGGAGCAAACACAGGAGACTATACAGTCAGGCTGCACCGCAAGATGGTAGGCTGGTGCGGGTCTCTTAGTGGAATCTGGAAACAGGAGCTGGAAACCTGAAATGGAAACAACCACAGGAGAGAGAGACTGGAAACAAGGTTTGACAACCAAAGTACTGACGATTTCCTGGTTCAGGCTCAATCCCTTTATACCCTTAGGTATGCAGGGATTGGATGAGCAATTAGGCAGACTTCAGCGGAGCTATGGATTGGAGGACAGAATCATGTGACTAGAACTAAGATGGCTACGCCAATACCGGCCAGTGGAGGGAAACCTTGTTTGTAACACCACATGGAGATTCCTCTGTAATGGCGGCGGTGAACACAGAGAACGCCGACTTGCGTCTCAGACCTCCAGCGCAGATGGCCGCGGCCGCAGTAGATGAGGAGTGCCACATAACCTGTAATGCATTGAGAATACACATACGATGCCCGAGGCCCCGCCGGCTGGTGACGCCATGCCAGTCGCCCGGGCACTGGAAGGACAATATCCACGGACCAGCAGAGATGAGACATGACATATGAACGCTAGCAACACAGCTGGGAACCGGGCCTAGGACATTGAGCCAGCCTCAGGAGACACCTGAAAGGTAAATAATGGCGTCCAGATACCCGGATCGTGACACCACCACAGAACAGAAATCCTGGCTTTTTTCGACAGATGGATACTCTGGTGCACGTGAAGATGCGATTCGGACCATTTGTTCAACAGATCCAGCTGGAAGGGCCTTGCGTGAAATCTTCCGTACTGCAGCACCTCGTAAGCTGCCACCATCTTCCCCAGAAGGCGAATGCATAGATGCACTGATATCCGGGATTGTCTTAGAACATCCCGCACCATCGACTGGATCACCAATGCCTTTTCCAACGGAAGGAACACCTTCTGTGCCTCCGTATCCAGTATCATCCCCAGGAACAGAAGACTCCGTGGGGTAAATTTACTAAGATTCGTAATTCTCCCGATTTGGTGGGAGAATAATCACGAATGAGATCGAAAGTGTAAAACTGCAACTTTTTGAATTTGTTACGATGGATTTACTAAGCTGCCGTATTTTGCCTTTTCGGGTTTTCCGATGTCGATGTCATTCGGTTTTTTTTTCAGTTTTTTACGGCAGTGATTAGCAAAACACTGCCGACTTTTGTGTGTGATCCGTGCTGGGGTTCATTTTTTTTTTTTTTTTTAATTAAACACTGTAAAATCCTTAAAAAAAATTGCGTGGGGTCCCCTCTCCTAAGCATAACCAGCCTCGGGCTCTTTGAGCCGATCCTGGTTGCAGAAATATGGGGAAAAAATTGACAGGGGTTCCCCCATATTTAAGCAACCAGCATCGGGCTCTGCGCCTGGTCCTGGTTCCAAAAATACGGGGGACAAAAAGAGTAGGGGTCCCCCGTATTTTTAGAACCAGCACCGGGCTCCACTAGCTGGACAGATAATGCCACAGCCGGGGGTCACTTTGATATAGTGCCCTGCGGCCGTGGCATCAAAAATCCAACTAGTCACCCCTGGCCGGGGTACCCTGGGGGAGTGGGGACCCCTTCAATCAAGGGGTCCCCCCCCCAGCCACCCAAGGGCCAGGGGTGAAGCCCGAGGCTGTCCCCCCCCCATCCAATGGGCTGCGGATGGGGAGGCTGATAGCCTTTTGTGATAATGAAAAGATATTGTTTTTAGTAGCAGTACTACAAGGCCCAGCAAGCCTCCCCCGCATGCTGGTACTTGGAGAACCACAAGTACCAGCATGCGACGGAAAAACGGGCCCGCTGGTACCTGTAGTACTACTACTAAAAAAATACCCAAAAAAAGACAAGACACACACACCGTGAAAAGTAAAGATTTATTACATACATGCACACAAACATACATACATACTTACCTTATGTTCACACGCAGGTCGGTCCTCTTCTCCAGTAGAATCCAAGGGGTACCTGTTGAATAAATTCTACTCACCAGATCGCGGGTCCCAGGGTCCTCGGGGCATCCATTTGTAATCCAGGTACTTGCATAAAATAAGAAAACGGAAAGCCGAGCCACGAACTGAAAGGGGCCCCATGTTTTCACATGGGACTCCTTTCCCCGAATGCCAGAAACCCACTCTGACTGATGTCTAAGTGGGTTTCTTCAGCCAATCAGGGAGCGCTACGTTGTAGCACTCTCCTGATCGGCTGTGTGCTTCTGTACTGAGTGACAGGCGGCACACGGCAGTGTTACAATGTAGCGCCTATGCGCTCCATTGTAACCAATGGTGGGAACTTTCTGCTCAGCGGTGACGTCACTTTAGGTCAACCGCAGGGCAGAAAGTTCCCACCATTGGTTACAATGGAGCGCATAGGCGCTACATTGTAACACTGCCGTGTGCCGACTGTCAGTCAGTACAGGAGCACACAGCCGATCAGGAGGGTGCTACAACGTAGCGCTCCCTGATTGGCTGAAGAAACCCACTTAGACAGAAGTCAGAGTGGGTTTCTGGCATTCGGGGAAAGGAGTCCCATGTGAAAACATGGGGCCCCTTTCAGTTCGTGGCTCGGCTTCCCGTTTTCTTATTTTATGCAAGTACGTGGATTACAAATGGATGCCCCGAGGACCCTGGGACCCGCGATCTGGTGAGTAGAATTTATTCAACAGGTACCCCTTGGATTCTACTGGAGAAGAGGACCGACCTGCGTGTGAACATAAGGTAAGTATGTATGTATGTTTGTGTGCATGTATGTAATAAATCTTTACTTTCACGGTGTGTGTGTCTTGTCTTTTTTTGGGTATTTTTTTAGTAGTAGTACTACTACAGGTACCAGCGGGCCCGTTTTTCCGTCGCATGCTGGTACTTGTGGTTCTCCAAGTACCAGCATGCGGGGGAGGCTTGCTGGGCCTTGTAGTACTGCTACTAAAAACAATATCTTTTCATTATCACAAAAGGCTATCAGCCTCCCCATCCGCAGCCCATTGGATGGGGGGGGACAGCCTCGGGCTTCACCCCTGGCCCTTGGGTGGCTGGGGGGGGGGACCCCTTGATTGAAGGGGTCCCCACTCCCCCAGGGTACCCCGGCCAGGGGTGACTAGTTGGATTTTTGATGCCACGGCCGCAGGGCACTATATCAAAGTGACCCCCGGCTGTGGCATTATCTGTCCAGCTAGTGGAGCCCGGTGCTGGTTTTAAAAATACGGGGGACCCCTACTCTTTTTGTCCCCCGTATTTTTGGAACCAGGACCAGGCGCAGAGCCCGATGCTGGTTGCTTAAATATGGGGGAACCCCTGTCAATTTTTTCCCCATATTTCTGCAACCAGGATCGGCTCAAAGAGCCCGAGGCTGGTTATGCTTAGGAGGGGGGACCCCACGCAATTTTTTTAAAGAAAATAACCACTTTCCCACCCCTTCCCACTGATATACATGCACGGATCTCATGGATCCGTGCATGCCTATCCAATCACGGGAAAAAAAAGCAGGTCTGGTTTTTTTTAGCACTTTTTTACGAGTTGTAATTTTTCACGGCAGTGTTTGTTTGTTTTTTGCTTTGCACTTCTTAGTAAATTACCAAGATTCATACTTAAACAGCCGCGTTTTGACCGATGGTGTATTCATTCGTAATTTTTTTGTTGGACTTCCAAAAAATTACGAATGCCCTCATCACTGCCGTGATTATTGCTTAGTAAATTACCGAGATGACACTTTGATGAAAAAACGGCATCTCGGTCAAAATCGGGACCTTAGTAAATTTACCCCCGTGTTGGTTCCAGATGAGATTTTAGTAGGTTCAGAAACCACCCGTGATCCTGGAGCAGTTGGGTTGAGAGGGCAATGTTGTCTAACAACCTCTCTCTGGATGATAAACCCCCCCCCCCCCCCCCACAAAAAGCAGCGCTCAAATAAACTTTGGATATATTGTGTTCTATAGTAAACATATATTTAATATTAAAAACATTACTTATATAATAACAATATTAAAGTTGCTATCAATTGATATATAACCTAAACAGGCTGATCTCACCCACTTGGATATGGTGGATATTTGAGTCCAATCAATAATAAACCTGTTCCTATATTGCTGCCGGTACCAGGAAAAATTCAAACTTGGATCTTTTATGTGGAGTGGTATTGAAGTCCTGGGGTGATCACCCTCTTTGGTGCTTTTGTGATGAAATCTGATGTGCCGGATACAGAGGGACTTCTCACATTTTATATTTCATTCACCACTAGAGGAATGGTGTCCCAAGCTCTATTGATGGTGCATAAGCCGGGGTCCACAGATGAAATGCAGTCTCCATCCACTACACCATGTGCTTTAGATATCAACGCGTTTCACTGCTCTATGTGGCAGCTTTTTCAAGGTCCTTAAAAAAGCTGCCACATAGAGCAGTGAAACGCGTTGGGTATCTACCCTATCCACCCACAAGATATTTACAACCTGAACCAGCTCCGGAATGGACTTGTGGAAAAGTGCTTTGAACATCTGCCACTTAGTTGTGATGGTTGCCGAATAGCACATGGTGTAGTGGACGGAGACTGCATTTCATCTGAGGACCCCGGCTTATGCAACATCAATAGAGCTGGGGACGCCATTCCTCCAGTGGTGAATGAAATATAAAATGTGAGAAGTCCCTCTGCATCCGGCACATCAGACTTCATCACAAAAGCACCAAAGAGGGTGATCACCCCAGGCATCACATAAAAGATCCAAGTTTGAATTTTTCCTGGTACCGGCAGCAATATAGGAACAGGTTTATTATTGATTGGACACAAATATCTACCATATCCAAATTGGTGAGATTAGCCTTTTAGGTTATATATCAATTGATAGCAATTTTAATATTGTTATTATATATGTAATGTTTTTAATATTAAAATAAGATTTTACTTACCGGTAAATCTATTTCTCGTAGTCCGTAGTGGATGCTGGGGACTCCGTAAGGACCATGGGGAATAGACGGGCTCCGCAGGAGACATGGGCACTTTAAGAAAGAATTTAGATTCTGGTGTGCTCTGGCTCCTCCCTCTATGTCCCTCCTTCAGACCTCAGTTAAAGAAACTGTGCCCGGAAGAGCTGACAGTACAAGGAAAGGATTTTGGTAATCCAGGGCAAGATACATACCAGCCACACCAATCACACCGTAACTTCTTCTGATAAACTTACCCAGTCAACAGTATGAACAACAGAGCATCAGTACAACCCTGATGCAACTATAACAAAACCCTTATTGCAGCAATAACTATATACAAGTATTGCAGAAGAAGTCCGCACTTGGGACGGGCGCCCAGCATCCACTACGGACTACGAGAAATAGATTTACCGGTAAGTAAAATCTTATTTTCTCTAACGTCCTAGTGGATGCTGGGGACTCCGTAAGGACCATGGGGATTATACCAAAGCTCCCAAACGGGCGGGAGAGTGCGGATGACTCTGCAGCACCGATTGAGCAAACACAAGGTCCTCCTCATCCAGGGTATCAAACTTATAGAACTTTGCAAAAGTGTTTGAACCTGACCAAGTAGCCGCTCGGCACAGCTGTAATGCCGAGACCCCTCGGGCAGCCGCCCAAGAAGAGCCCACCTTCCTAGTGGAATGGGCCTTAACTGATTTTGGCAGCGGCAATCCAGCCGCAGAATGAGCCTGCTGAATCGTGTTACAGATCCAGCGAGCAATAGTTTGCTTTGAAGCAGGCGCCCCAAGCTTGTTGGAAGCATACAGGATAAACAACGACTCTGTTTTCCTGACCCTAGCCGTTCTGGCTACATAAACCTTAAAAGCCCTGACCACATCAAGTTACTCGGAATCCTCCAAGTCAGTAGTAGCCACAGGCACCACAATAGGTTGGTTTATATGAAAGGATGAAACCACTTTCGGCAGAAATTGTGGGCGGGTCCGCAATTCTGCTCTATCCGCATGGAAAACCAGATAGGGGCTTTTATGTGACAAAGCCGCCAATTCTGACACACGCCTAGCCGAAGCCAAGGCTAGTAGCATGACCACCTTCCACGTGAGATATTTCAATTCCACCGTTTTGAGTGGTTCAAACAAGTGTGATTTCAGGAAACTCAACACCACGTTAAGATCCCAAGGTGCCACTGGAGGCACAAAAGGGGGTTGAATATGCAGCACTCCCTTTACAAACGTCTAAACTTCAGGTAGAGAAGCCAGTTCTTTTTGAAAGAAAATGGATAGGGCCGAAGTTTGGACCTTAATGGAACCCAATTTTAGGCCCAAAGTCACTCCTGACTGTAGGAAGTGAAGGAAACGGCCCAGCTGGAATTCCTCCGTAGGGGCATTCCTGGCCTCACACCAAGCAACATATTTTCGCCATATACGGTGATAATGTTGAGCCGCCACATCCTTCCTAGCCTTTATCAGCGTAGGAATGACCTCATCCGGAATGCCTTTTTCTGCTAGGATCCGGCGTTCAACCGCCATGCCGTCAAATGCAGCCGCGGTAAGTCTTGGAACAGACAGGGCCCCTGTTGCAACAAGTCCTGTCTTAGAGGCAGAGGCCACGGGTCCTCTGTGAGCATTTCTTGCAGATCTGGATACCAAGTCCTTCTTGGCCAATCCGGAACAATGAGTATTGTTCTCACTCCTCTTTTTCTTATGATTCTCAGCACCTTGGGTATGAGAGGAAGAGGAGGAAATACATAGACCGACTGGAACACCCACGGTGTCACCAGTGCGTCCACAGCTATCGCCTGAGGGTCTCTTGACCTGGCGCAATACCTCTGTAGCTTTTTGTTGAGGCGGGATGCCATCATGTCCACCTGTGGCAGTTCCCACCGACTTGCAATCTGCGTGAAGACTTCTTGATGAAGTCCCCACTCTCCCGGGTGGAGGTCGTACCTGCTGAGGAAGTCTGCTTCCCAGTTGTCCACTCCCGGAATGAACACTGCTGACAGTGCGCTTACGTGATTCTCCGCCCAGCGAAGAATTCTGGCGGCTTCCGCCATCGCCACCCTGCTCCTTGTGCCGCCTTGTCGGTTTACTTGAGCCACAGCGGTGATGTTGTCTGACTGAATCAGAACCGGTTGGTCGCGAAGCAGGGTCTCCTGACTTGACCACAGACCTTGGAAATTTCTTCCCTGTGTGACTGCCCCCCACCCTCGGAGGCTTGCATCCGTGGTCACCAGGACCCAGGTCTGAATGCCGAATCTGCGGCCCTCGAGAAGGTGAGCACTCTGCAGCTACCACAGGAGAGACACCCTGGCCCTGGGGGATAGGGTGATTAACCGATGCATCTGAAGATGTGATCCGGACCATTTGTCCAGTAAGTCCCATTGAAAGGTCCTCACATGGAACCTGCCGAAGGGAATGGCCTCGTATGGTGCCACCATCTTTCCCAGGACTCGAGTGCAGTGATGCACCGACACCTGTTTTGGTTTTAATAGGTTTCTGACCAGTGTCATGAGTTCCTGAGCGTTCTCTATCGGGAGATAAACCCTTTTCTGGTCTGTGTCCAGAATCATGCCCAGGAAAGGCAGACGAGTCGTAGGAATCAACTGCGACTTTGGAATATTTAGAATCCAGCCGTGTTGCCGTAACACTTCCAGAGAACGTGCTACGCTGATCAGCAACTGCTCTCTTGACCTCGCTTTTATGAGGAGATCGTCCAAGTATGAGATAATTGTGACCCCTTGCTTCCGCAGGAGTACCATCA
The DNA here is from genome assembly GCF_028390025.1 of Pseudophryne corroboree. Classification (NCBI taxonomy): domain Eukaryota; kingdom Metazoa; phylum Chordata; class Amphibia; order Anura; family Myobatrachidae; genus Pseudophryne; species Pseudophryne corroboree. The sequence goes on from NC_086446.1 coordinate 97,556,849, forward strand.
TTTCCGCCATTACCTTGGTAAATATTCTCGGTGCCGTGGAGAGACCAAACGGCAACGTCTGAAATTGGTAATGACAATCCTGTACCACAAATCTGAGGTATGCCTGATGAGGTGGATAAATGGGGACATGAAGGTATGCATCCAGAGACACCATAAAATCCCCCCCTTCCAGGCTTGCGATGACCGCTCTGAGCGATTTCATCTTGAACTTGAACCTTTTCAGGTATATGTTCAGGGATTTTAAATTCAATATGGGTCTGACCGAACCGTCCGGTTTCGGTACTACAAACATGGTCGAATAATAACCCCTTCCTTGTTGAAGGAGGGGAACCTTGACCACCACCTGTTGAAGATACAATTTGTGAATTGCAGTTAACACTATTTCCCTCTCGAGGGGGGAAGCTGGCAGGGCCGATTTGAGGTATCGGTGCGGGGGCATCTCTTCGAATTCCAGCTTATATCCCTGAGACACAATATCTATTGCCCAGGGATCCAACTGGGAGTGAACCCACTCCTGGCTGAAATTTCGGAGACGCGCCCCCACCGGGCCTAGCTCCGCCTGTGGAGCCCCAGCGTCATGCGGTGGATTTTGTGGAAGCCGGGGAGGACTTCTGATCCTGGGAACTAGCTGTGTTGTGCAGCTTCTTTCCTCTGCCCCTGCCCCTGGCAAGAAAGGACGCACCTCGGACTTTCTTGCTTTTCTGTGATCGAAAGGACTGCATTTGGTAATACGGTGCTTTCTTAGGTTGTGAGGAAACATATGGCAAAAAATTTGACTTTTCAGCAGTAGCTGTGGAGACCAGGTCCGAGAGACCCTCCCCAAACAATTCCTCACCCTTGTAAGGTAAAACCTCCATGTGCCTCTTTGAGTCGGCATCACCTGTCCATTGCCGAGTCCACAGGACCCTTCTGGCAGAAATCGACATAGCATTTATTCTATAACCCAGTAGACTAATGTCTCTTTGAGCATCTCTCATATATAGGACAGCGTCTTTTATATGCCCCAGGGTCATCAATATAGTATCCTTGTCTAAGGTATCAAGTTCCTCAGACAGGGTGTCCGTCCATGCTGCTACAGCACTACACACCCAGGCCGACGCGATCGCTGGCCTCAGTAAGGTACCTGAATGTGTCTAAATGGACCTCAGGGTACCCTCTTGCTTTCTATCCGCAGCATCTTTGAGGGTAGCCGTATCCTGTGACGGCAGGGCTACCCTCTTGGATAAGCGTGTTAAAGCTTTGTCCACCCTAGGGGAGGATTCCCAGCGTAACCTGTCCGTTGGCGGGAAAGGATATGCCATAAGAATCCGTTTGGAAATCTGCAGTTTTTTATCTGGAGATTCCCAAGTCTTTTCACATAACTCATTTAGCTCGTGTGAAGGGGGAAAGGTCACCTCCTGCCTCTTTTCCCCATACATATGAACCCTCTTGTCAGGGACTGGGATTTCCTCTGTGATGTGCAACACATCCTTAATTGCTATAATCATATAACGGATGGATTTAGCCAATTTTGGCTGTAACTTTGCATCATCGTAATCGACACTGGAATCAGAATCCATGTCGGTATCTGTGTCAACAATTTTGGATAGTGGGCGCTTCTGAGACCCTGACGGCCTCTGCGACATAGGATCAGGCATGGGCTGAGACCCTGACTGTCCTAAGGCTTCAGCTTTTTCCAACCTTTTATGCAAGGAATTAACATTATCATTTAAAACCTTCCACATATCCATCCAATCAGGTGTCGGCGCCGTCGGCGGAGACACCACATTCATTTGCTCCCGCTCTGTTTCCACATAGCCTTCCTCATCAAACATGTCGACACAAGCGTACCGACACACCGCACACACACAGGGAATGCTCTTTTTGAAGACAGTTCCCCCACAAGGCCCTTTGGAGAGACTGGGGGTATATTTACTAACATTCGTAATTTTCGGAAAAAGGTCAAAGTTCAATCACGAATGACATCGAAAGTGTAAACTTGCAACTTTTTGAATTGATTACGACTAATTTACTAAGCTGTCGTATTCTGCATTTTCATTTGTTCCGATGTCGATGTCATTCGTGTTTTTTTTACCTTTTTTACGGCAGTGATTAGCAAAACACTGCCAACTTTTTAAAAATGAATCTCGGCCGGATCTGTTTGATCCGTGCTGGGGTTCATTTTTTTTTTTTTATAAACTAAACACTGTAAAATCTCAAAAAAAAATTGCGTGGGGTCCCCCCTCCTAAGCATAACCAGCCTCGGGCTCTTTGAGCCGATCCTGGTTGCAGAAATATGGGTAAAAAAATGACAGGGGTTCCCCCATATTTAAGCAACCAGCATCGGGCTCTGCGCCTGGTCCTGGTTCCAAAAATACGGGGGACAAAAAGAGTAGGGGTCCCCCGTATTTTTAAAACCAGCACCGGGCTCCACTAGCTGGACAGATAATGCCACAGCCGGGGGTCACTTTTATATAGTGCCCTGCGGCCGTGGCATCAAAAATCCAACTAGTCACCCCTGGCCGGGGTACCCTGGGGGAGTGGGGACCCCTTCAATCAAGGGGTCCCCGCCCCCCAGCCACCCAAGGGCCAGGGGTGAAGCCCGAGGCTGTCCCCCCCCATCCAATTGGCTGCGGATGGGGGGCTGATAGCCTTTTGTGAAAATGAAAAGATATTGTTTTTAGTAGCAGTACTACAAGGCCCAGCAAGCCTCCCCCGCATGCTGGTACTTGGAGAACCACAAGTACCAGCATGCGGCGGAAAAACAGGCCCGCTGGTACCTGTAGTACTACTACTAAAAAAATACCCAAAAAAAGACAAGACACACACACCTTGAAAGTAAAGTTTTATTACATACATCCACACAAACATACATACATACTTACCTTATGTTCACACGCAGGTCGGTCCTCTTCTCCAGTAGAATCCAAGGGGTACCTGTTGAATAAATTATACTCACCAGATCCAGGGTCCCAGGCTCCTCGTAGAATCCATTTGTAATCCACGTACTTGATTAAAATAAAAAAACGGAGAGCCGAGCCACGCACTGAAAGGGGACCCATGTTTGCACATGGGTCCCCTTTCCCCGAATGCCAGAAACCCACTCTGACTTCTGTCTAAGTGGGTTTCTTCAGCCAATCAGGGAGCGCCACGTTGTGGCACCCTGCTGATCGGCTGTGTGCTCCTGTACTGACTGACAGGCGGCACACGGCAGTGTTACAATGTAGCGCCTATGCGCTCCATTGTAACCAATGGTGGGAACTTTCTGCTCAGCGGTGAGGTCACTTTCGGTCAACCGCAGGGCAGAAAGTTCCCACCATTGGTTACAATGGAGCGCATAGGCGCTACATTGTAACACTGCCGCGTGCTGCCTGTCAGTCAGTACAGGAGCACACAGCCGATCAGGAGGGTGCCACAACGTGGCGCTCCCTGATTGGCTGAAGAAACCCACTTAGACAGAAGTCAGAGTGGGTTTCTGGCATTCGGGGAAAGGGGACCCATGTGCAAACATGGGTCCCCTTTCAGTGCGTGGCTCGGCTCTCCGTTTTTTTTATTTTAATCAAGTACGTGGATTACAAATGGATTCTACGAGGAGCCTGGGACCCTGGATCTGGTGAGTATAATTTATTCAACAGGTACCCCTTGGATTCTACTGGAGAAGAGGACCGACCTGCGTGTGAACATAAGGTAAGTATGTATGTATGTTTGTGTGGATGTATGTAATAAAACTTTACTTTCAAGGTGTGTGTGTCTTGTCTTTTTTTGGGTATTTTTTTAGTAGTAGTACTACAGGTACCAGCGGGCCCGTTTTTCCGCCGCATGCTGGTACTTGTGGTTCTCCAAGTACCAGCATGCGGGGGAGGCTTGCTGGGCCTTGTAGTACTGCTACTAAAAACAATATCTTTTCATTTTCACAAAAGGCTATCAGCCCCCCATCCGCAGCCAATTGGATGGGGGGGACAGCCTCGGGCTTCACCCCTGGCCCTTGGGTGGCTGGGGGGGGACACCCCTTGATTGAAGGGGTCCCCACTCCCCCAGGGTACCCCGGCCAGGGGTGACTAGTTGGATTTTTGATGCCACGGCCGCAGGGCACTATATAAAAGTGACCCCCGGCTGTGGCATTATCTGTCCAGCTAGTGGAGCCCGGTGCTGGTTTTAGAAATACGGGGGACCCCTACTCTTTTTGTCCCCCGTATTTTTGGAACCAGGACCAGGCGCAGAGCCCGATGCTGGTTGCTTAAATATGGGGGAACCCCTGTCATTTTCCCCCCCATATTTCTGCAACCAGGGTCGGCTCAAAGAGCCCGAGGCTGGTTATGCTTAGGAGGGGGGACCCCACGCATTTTTTATTCCGAAAATAACCACTTTCCTACCCCTTCCCACTGATATACATGCACGGATCTCATGGATCCGTGCATGCCTATCCAATCACGGGGAAAAAAAGCAGGTCTGTTTTTTTTTAGCACTTTTTTACGAGTTGTAATTTTTCACGGCAGTGTTTTTTTTTTTTTTTGCTTTGCACTTCTTAGTAAATTACCGAGATTCATACTTAAACAGCCGCATTTTGACCGATGGTGTATTGATTCGTGATTTTTTTCCTAGGACTTCCAAAATATTACGAATGCCCTCATCACTGCCGTGATTATTGCTTAGTAAATTACCGAGATGACACTTTGATGAAAAAACGGCATATCGGTCAAAATCGGGACCTTAGTAAATATACCCCACAGAGAGAGAGTATGCCAGCACACACCCCAGCGCTATATAACCCAGGAATAACACAGTAACTTAATGTTAACCCAGTAGCCGCTGTTTATATTGATTTTTGCGCCTAATTATGTGCCCCCCCCCCCCCCCCCTCTATTTTTACCCTCTTCTACCGTGTATCTGCAGGGGAGAGCCTGGGGAGCTTCCTCTCAGCGGAGCTGTGGAGAGAAAATGGCACTGGTGAGTGCTGAGGAAGAAGCCCCGCCCCCTCAGCGGCGGGCTTCTGTCCCGCTTCAATGTACAATTTTTGGCGGGGGCTCATACATATATACAGTGCCCAACTGTATATATGCTAAACTTTTGCCAAAGAGGTCCCAATTGCTGCCCAGGGCGCCCTCCCCTGCGCCCTTACAGTGACCGGAGTATGTGAGGTGTGTGTGGGAGCAATGGCGCACAGCTGCAGTGCTGTGCGCTACCTCAGTGAAGACTGGAGTCTTCTGCCGCCGATTTCGAAGTCTTCTTGCTTCTCATGCTCACCCGGCTTCTGTCTTCCGGCTCTGCGAGGGGGACGGCGGCGCGGCTCTGGGATTGGACGACGAGTGTGAGATCCTGTGTACGATCCCTCTGGAGCTAATGGTGTCCAGTAGCCTAAGAAGCAGGACCTATCTTCAGAGAGTAGGGCTGCTTCTCTCCCCTCTGTCCCACGATGCAGGGAGTCTGTTGCCAGCAGAGCTCCCTGAAAATAAAAAACCTAACAAAATACTTTCTTACAGCAAGCTCAGGAGAGCTCACTGAACAGCACCCAGCTCGTCCGGGCACAGATTCAAACTGAGGTCTGGAGGAGGGACATAGAGGAAGGAGCCAGAGCACACCAGAATCTAAATTCTTTCTTAAAGTGCCCATGTCTCCTGCGGAGCCCATCTATTCCCCATGGTCCTTACGGAGTCCCCAGCATCCACTAGGACGTTAGAGAAATATATGTTTACTATATATTTATTTACACAATATAGCCAAAGATTATTTGAGCGCTGCCTTTTGTTGTTTTTTTCTTGTGTGTGTGTGTGTGTATATATGTATGTGTGTGTATATATATATATATATATATATATATCTCTGACCATCTCTATTCAGCAGCTACTTGGTAAAAGCATACCGTCTCAGCGCCTGTATATACACCTTATTGGTAAATCCTTCTTCTCCCTGGATGGTGCTTTAATCAGCAGATCGTCCAGGTATGGTATTATGTTCACTCCCTGTTTGCGAAGGAGAAACATAATCTCTGCCATTACCTTGGTGAACACCCTCTGTGCCGTAGAGAGGCCAAATAGCAGGGCCTGGAACTGGTAGTGACAGTCTAGTAAGGCAAACCTTAGAAAAAGCTTGGTGAGGCAGCTAAATCGGAATATGAAGGTACGCATCCTTGATATCCAGAGACACCAAGAATTCCCCTTCCTCTAGACCTGAGATCACCGCTCTCAGAGACTTCATCTTGAACACCCGTAAGTACGGGTTCCACGACTTGAGATTTAAAATGGGCCTTACCGAACCGTCCGGTTTCGGAACTACAAACAGGTTGGAATAATGGGTGTAGTATGGTATGCCGGCGGCCGGGCTCCCGGCGACCAGCATACCGGCGCCGGGAGCCCGACCGCCGGCATACCGACACTGTGGCGAGCGCAAAGGAGCGCCACGCTATTTTATTCTCCCTCCAGGGGGGTCGTGGACCCCTACAAAGGGAGAATAGATGTCGGTATGCCGGGTGTCGGGATTCCGACGCCGGTATACTGTGTGCCGGGATCCCGACATTCGGCATACTGAAGACCACCCGGAATAATAACCCTGACCCTGTAGCTGAAGTGGAACTGGAACAATCACCCGAGTCTGTACCAGTTTCAGAATTGCTTCCTGTAAAGTCATATTCGCTTCTTAAGAAGCTGGTAAGCCTGATTTGAAGAATCTGTGAGGTGGGAGTTCCTGAAACTCCAGTCTGTAGCCCTGGGCTAGAAGATCTTTGACCCAGGGATCCTGGCGTGACGTTGCCCATATGTGACTGATGAATCTCAAACGGGCTCCCACCTCCCTGTCTTCCAGGCAGTGCGGTCCACAGTCATGCTGAAGGCTTAGAGGAAGCAGAACCGGGGATCTGTTCCTGTGAACCTGCAGTTGCTGGTTTTCTGGGTTTACCTCTATTGCCTTTAAAGGCCATAGAAGAACCTTTGGTTTTGATTTTAAACTTCGCTGTCCGAAAGGACTGCAGAGTTGGAGCAGTGTAGGATTTTCTAGCTGGGGGAGCTGCGGAAGGAAGGTATGTAGACTTACCCGCCGTAGCCTTGGATATCCACGTATCCAGTTCATCTCCAAAAAAGGCTTCACCTGTGAAAGGTAGGCTTTCCACGCCTTTCCTAGAATCCACGCCCGCAGTCCACTGGCATAGCCACAAGCCCCTGCGCCTCCACCATAAAGTTAGCAGAATCCTGTATATGTTGTAGGAGTAAAATTATCTCCCCACTGGATAAGGAATCTAATCCGCCAATTAGATTACCTGACCATTTCGCAATGGCCCTAGGTATCCATGCACAAGCTATAGTGGGTCTCTGGGTACAGAGATTTGACAGTGGTCTCAATCTTGCGGTCTGCAGCATCCTTCAAGGAAGCTGCCCCAGGAACAGGTAAAACTATCTTACGAGACAGCCTAGAAAGCGATGCATCAACTATCGGTGGGTTTTCCCATTTTTTCCAATCATCCTGAGGAAACGGGAAGGATGTGAGTAACCGCTTCGGGACCTGAAACTTCTTGTCAGGATTTACCCAAGTTGCTTCAAATAGGGAATTTAATTCCTTAGATGCAGGGAAAGTAGCTGAGGATTTCTTTTTCACAAAAATAAGATTCCTCCTAGTCCTCTGACACCTTATCAGGAATGTGCAGGACATCTCTAATAGCTTCTATCAGGGCCTGTATTCTCTGTGACAGAGCAGCATCCCCCCCTTCCGAGTCCATCTCACCCTCCTCTGGGTCTGATACATCATCATCATCATCGGTATCAGCGTGCATGATTTGGGCCAGGGTATGCATCTGTGGACAAATGGCAGGGGTCTGAGACGCTGAAATGACCACTGAATCTCTATTCATCAGGTCATCAACAGATGACCTTAAATATTGCGTCTCCTTCTCATTTTGGGATCATTTATTAGAAATATTTGAAATAATCCCTTTTAATGAATCTAACCATTCTGGTTCAGATCCACTGGCCTGAGAATGTGTACTATCCTGAGTACATGGCAGTGATCCCCCAGATTGAGGAAAAACACTCTGCTGTCCATGAAACACACTCCTTTGACATAGTAAATGTAAAAGAACACACACAGATACAGTGATGAATAGGTTAAAAGCACAGTTAACCCACACAGAGCCCCCTAGGGAGACACAGAGTATGATGGAGCCAGCCACACAGCGCCCTTATAGCTAATTATATTATAGCTGGGTCGCAAACGAAGCATTTGTAATAAAGGCTCAGTATTCTAATACTGCTCCCTCCCTTTGCTATGACCCCCTGGTACCGCTGAGGCAAGCTGGAGTCCTTGTGGAGGGGCTGCGCTTCCCTGCCAGTCTGTCTGTGTAGAGCTGCAGAGGGAAAATGGCACTGGTGAGCTGCTGGATCCGCTCATAGTGAAGCCCCACCCCCGTAATGGCACACGGTCTTCCCGTTTTTTTATACTGGCTGAGGTATGTTTGTTGCTTAGAAATCCAAAAATCACAATTCAGGCGCTGTACGTTTTTAAATTGTATAAATTCAATTAGTTTTTATACTATGAGCTGCAAAAAACCAGTCCAGCTGTGTCTGTGTGCACACAGCTATTTTTTTTTTCATCAATAGTTTTTATTGAAAACAAATTTTCTTTTTGCAAGGGGAAGGGGTACAGAAAGAAAGAAGGAAGGAAGAAAGGGGGGGTACAAAGAACCAAGGGAACGGGTTGTAAACATGTAAATATCAAAATTGTCAGAAGTTAAATATAATAATCCAATATAGATACAATAGGAAAAATACAAAGTCATCTTGGAAAAAGATACAGATAAAGATAAACACGGGTCAAACATGAAAACATATCAATAAACAGATAATCAATTATAGACACAGGGCTAGTAAGGCACAGCCGGTGCACAGAGCGGAAGTATAAGCCGAGTCAGTTAGGGGGAAGGCGAAACACCCCCTCCAGCAGTGACGTAGTCATGCCATGCTCTCCATTTCACCATTGGAGAGGAGGCCGCAGAAGAGTAAGGCATGTACTCAGTTTACATAGTAAAATGGAATTGAATTTTGTTGGTGACTAGTGATAGAGGAGGGGGAGAAGCTTGTTGCCAACTTTGGGCCAATGCAGCCCTGGCAGCTATACAAATATGCCCCACCAGATATCTCTGACGAGGTGGTATCTCAGCAGGAAAAATGTGGAGCAGGGCCATGGCCGGAGAGGGGGTGAGGGACTGGTGTAAGACCGAATTAATCAAAGCAAATATCTCTCTCCAGAAATGTTGAAGGGAAGGACAGGACCAGAAAATATGGCCTATTTCCCCACAGTTACGCCAGCAATATTTGGAACAAGACTGCCAGAATGAGTGTAGCCCACAGGTTCTCAAACACAGTGCATGTTTTGCAGGTCTCCTCACAGAATCGCAAGTGAAATAATTAGCTCCACCTGTGGACCTTTTAAAATGTGTCAGTGAGTAATTAATACACCTGTGCACCTGCTGGGTTACCTGCAAAACATGCACTGTGTGGGGTCCTGAGGACAGAGTTTGAGAACCTATGGTGTAGCCTATCCGATGTTAAATATAGTCTATTAAGGAGTTTGATATGCATCTCCGGCACACAGCTATTTTAATTAGTGATGATGAAGAGCCACAGATCTCCACCTCAGAAATGAAAGCAAACCAAAGAACCAAAAAATTACTGTTTTGCGCTAAAATACTAAATGGTGCATATATGAATGAAAACTCCTGTATAATATATAACCATCTGATTTATTTATTCAATAAAAAATATATATATATATATATATATATAAAAAGATTGGGTAACATTCTGCTTTTACTATATAGAATTCATGTGTACAAGTCATCAAATACTTTTCCTAATTGCTATAACAATGGAAAACACCTGATATATATTACCACATGTAGTATGAATACTTATGAACACTCTAGATAGTATCTAATCTTAAGTATACATCTTTCATAAAAAAGTGCAATTTAACTTTAAAATGTTATCCATATAGATATTGTAGAAACAACTGTGTTTAAAGAGGGTGTAGTACGGGTGACCGGTGGTCTCCTGACCGCCGGTCACCTTACCGACGCCGGGATCCCGGCAGCATACCGACGCCGGGATCCCGGCGGGGAAGGGAGAGTGCAGCAAGCCCCTTGCGGGCTCGCTGCGCTCGCCACGCTGCGGGCTCGGTGGCGACCTGCGGTCGCCACGGGTTCTATTCCCACTCTATGGGTGTCGTGGACACCCACGAGTGGAAATAGTCCCTGTTGGTCGGCATGCCGACCATCGGGATAGTGAGCCGTCGGGCTCACGAAGGAGGTCATGTGACTGTCGGTCAGCCGACCGGCGGTCACATGACTACCACCCGTTTAAAGATGCTGTCCCAAATTGTGGTAACCACTCATATGCTGTATGCACACAGCTAATTGTTCCATGATACATATGTTTCTTAAAATGGTATGAAACTTTTTGCACACTCGTATGCTTTTCAGTTTTAAGGTGCAGTCTCTTGTATATACAAGCAGTGGCACTAAGTATGGTGTCCCACGTTATGTGCAAACGATCCTGAGAGCACTTGTCCCGTAATGTGATTGCTGCTTATGTGCCGTGTATGGCAGCTTACCACTGCAGCCCAACTGTCTCTTTTGTGGGATCTTGCGCTGCGCTCAGCGGTATGTGGTGCTGTCTCTCACCCGTCTACGTCCGCTCAACAGAGCACGGGAAGCTGGAGCTGCTTGTATACGGACGGCTGTGCAGATCTGACTCTCCCCGTCAGCTGGTTGGCCGCGTCCTCGTTGCAGAAGACCCAGCCGGCGGTTTCTGATTTAAGGAGTCACGTTTGGCCGTCCTTGGTTCCCAGCTTATGGACCAGATCACCATCAGTTGTAGGAATTTGTAGAATGATCAGTAAATTTTCCCTCTAACTAGTTTCGCACCTGGGTGCTTCCTCAAAGAGCATGCAGGCTCAATCTAGCGGGTCGCTCACTTCAGCACTGTGTGAAGTGAGCGGCCCCCCGTCGTCGCCCCCCCTTGCGCAGCACATCGCACTGTGCTTAGCGGGGGAAGAGATGTGTGCTGAGCGGTCTGTGTTAAGATCGCTCAGCACACATCTCTCCCGTCAGTACCCCCCTTTAGATTTGGGTGGGTTATTTTGTTTCTGTGCAGGGTAAATACTGGCTGCTTTATTTTTACAATACAATGTAGATTTCAGTTTGAACTCACCCCACCCAAATCTAACTCTCTCTGCACATGTTACATCTGCCCCCCCCCCCCCCTGCAGTGCACATGATTTTGCCCATTAGTGTGCTTTTCTGGTTTGCTAACAAACCTGAATGAGGCTCTATGGACCTTATTCAGCCTCGGTTACAGTTTTGCTAAAATAGCCAAACTGCAACTGCTGACGATCACATGCTGGGGGCCGCCTAGCACAGGGTAAGGCCGCCCAGCATGCTAATGGACACCAGTGATGCAATCGCAATTAAACTGCGATCACATCGTGACCGCGCAAAGCAAAGGTAGCCCCCTGCCTATGCAGCCTTGCTGTGAAGGCAGGCACACCGCCATTTTTTGCTTTGCAGCAGTCGCGTGACATCACGCATGCGCCCAAGAAACGGCCCGGACCAGGCCCCGTTTCTGCCGTGCTTTGCCCCTGCAACGCCGCGTCACCGCCCAATCAGGCAGAGGCGTTCGCATTACTGAGATGCGATCGTTTTCCCTGTCAGCGCACATGCAGTGCGGACCCTGCGCATGCGCACTTGGCACCTCTGAAATAAAAAAATAAACAACTGAGTGAAGAACATGGTCATATCAAAGGTGTGTGCGGAACAACTACACTATGTAGACATAAGTGATTGGACGCTGACATTAAATAGATCAACAAGATTTTATTGACGTCAGTACTGTGTAGGTCTACCACGTGCAGTGATTACTGCAGACAACCTTCTTGGCAAACTGTCCACAAGTGTGTGGATTTAAATAGGGCACGGGGAGTGAGCGCGAGGACGCAAAAGAGGTAGTGGGCGGGAGAGTGGCTGCGTATTTGCACCATCGTAGTCAAGCCCCTCACTGTTGATCTTACCGGCATTTTACAGCGGGTGGCGTGGCTACGATGACACGGTTTCAGTGCGATTCACTTCATCGCCCATACGGTCCGCCCACTTAACTTGGTAAGTGGGCGGCTGAGTGGCGGGGGTAGCTAGGGTGCAGGCAGCTCTGAAAGACATGCCCACTTTCCTAGGGGGCCTGATATTAGCCAGCCTCCCAACCGTTCTGGGAAAGCACGTGTGTGTATAAAATATATATATATATATATATAGGATTTTAATACCTAACGGTAAATCCTTTTCTCTTAGTCCGTAGAGGATGCTGGGGACACTTCAAGAACCATGGGGTATAGACGGGATCCGCAGGAGACATGGGCACTTTAAGACTTTGAAAGGGTGTGAACTGGCTCCTCCCTCTATGCCCCTCCTCCAGACTCCAGTTATAGGAACTGTGCCCAGGGAGACGGACATTTCGAGGAAAAGGATTTATTGTTAAACTAAGGTGAGATACATACCAGCCCACACCTCAAACACGCCGTACAACATGGCATTTAACAGAACTCCAGTCAACGGCATGAACAATGGCCCTCATTCCGAGTTGTTCGCTCGGTAAAAATCTTCGCATCGCAGCGATTTTCCGCTTAATGCGCATGCGCAATGTTCGCACTGCGACTGCGCCAAGTAAATTTGCTATGCACTTAGGAATTTTACTCACGGCTTTTTCATCGGTCTGGCGATCGTAATGTGATTGACAGGAAATGGGTGTTACTGGGCGGAAATAGGCCGTTTTATGGGCGTGTGGGGAAAAACGCTACCGTTTCCGGAAAAAACGCAGGAGTGGCCGGAGAAACGGAGGAGTGTCTGGGCGAACGCTGGGAGTGTTTGTGACGTCAAACCAGGAACGACAAGCACTGAACTGATCGCAGATGCCGAGTAAGTCTGAAGCTACTCAGAAACTGCTACGAGGTGTGTAATCGCAATATTGCGAATACATCGTTCGCAATTTTAAGATGCTAAGATTCACTCCCAGTAGGCGGCGGCTTAGCGTGAGCAACTCTGCTAAAATCGCCTTGCGAGCGAACAACTCGGAATGACCTCCAATGTCAGCAACAGGCTGACTATAACATAACACAACCTGTGTGTAAACATAACTAATAACTGCAGATAGAGTCCGCACTGGGACGGGCGCCCAGCATCCTCTACGGACTAAGAGAAAAGGATTTACCGGTAGGTATTAAAATCCTATTTTCTCAGACGTCCTAGAGGATGCTGGGGACACTTCAAGAACCATGGGGTTTATACCAAAGCTCTAGAACGGGCGGGAGAGTGCGGATGACTCTTCAGCACCGATTGACCAAACATGAGGTCCTCATCAGCCAGGGTATCAAACTTGTAAAATTTCGCAAAAGTGTTTGAACCCGACCAAATAGCAGCCGCCCAGGATGAGCCCACCTTTCTGGTAGAGTGGGTCTTCACTGATTTCGGTAACAGCAATCCAGCCGTAGAATGAGCATGCTGAATCGTATTACAGATCCAACGTGCAATGGTCTGCTTGGAAGCAGGAGTCCCAATCTTGTTGGCAGCATAGGACAAACAGAGCTTCCGATTTCCTAATTTGAGCCATTCTGGCGACATCGAGAGATTTTGACTCAGCGAAAGCGTCAGTAGCCACTGGTACCACAATAGGCTGGTTCATGTGGAACGATAAAACCACCTTCGGTAGAAATTGTTGACGAGTCCTCAACTCTGCCCTATCTTCATGGAAGATTAAATAAGGACTTTTGTGAGACAAAGCCGCTAACTCAGAAACCCGCCTTGCGGACGCTAAGGCCAATAGCACGACCACTTTCCAAGTGAGAAATTTCAACTCTACCTTCTGTAGGCTCAAACCAATGTGATTGAAGGAAATGCAACACCACGTTAAGATCCCATCGTGCCACTGGGGGCACAAATGGAGGTTGGATGTGCAAAACGCCTTTCACGAAAGTCTGAACTTCTGGAAGGGAGGTCAATTGTTTTTGAAAGAAAGCCGATAAGGCTGAAATTTGTACTTTTTTTGATCGAGCCTAACTTTAGGCCCGCATCCACACCTGCTTGTAGAAAATGGAGAAAACGCCCTAGCTGAAATTCTTCCGTAGGAGTCTTCTTGGATTCACACCAAGACACATATTTTCTCCAAATACGGTGGTAATGTTTTGACGTTACTCCTTTCCTAGCCTGAAGAAGTGTGGGAATGACTTCACTGGGAATACTGTTTCGGGCTAGGATCCGGCGTTCAACCGCCAAGCCGTCAAACGTAGCCGCGGTAAATCATGATAAATGCACGGCCCCTGCTGTAACAGATCCTCTCCTAGAGGAAGAGGTCAAGGATCTCCTATGAGTAATTCCTGAAGATCTGGATACCAAGCCCTCCTTGGCCAGTCCGGAACAATGAGGATCGCCTGAACCTTTGTTCTTCTTATGATCTTTAGCACCTTTGGGATGAGTGGAAGTGGAGGGAACACGTATACCGACCGAAACACCCATGGTGTCACTAGCGCGTCCACTGCTATTGCTTGAGGGTCCCTCGACCTGGAACAATATCTCTGAAGTTTCTTGTTGAGGCGAGACGCCATCATGTCTACTTGAGGAACTCCCCAAAGACTTGTCACCTCTGTGAATACCTCTTGATGAAGACCCCACTCTCCTGGATGGAGATCGTGCATGCTGAGGAAGTCTGCTTCCCAGTTGTCCAATCCTGGAATGAAGATTGCAGACAGAGCGCTTGTATGTTTTTACGCCCAGCGGAGAACTCTTGTGGCCTCCGCCATTGCCGCTCTGCTCTTTGTTCCGCCCTGGCGGTTTATGTGTGCTACTGCTGTTATATTGTCCGACTGGATTGGGACGGGCAGGTTGCGCAGAAGACGTTCCGCTTGAAGAAGGCCGTTGTAAATGGCCCTTAACTCTAGAACGTTTATGTGTAGATAAACTTCCTGGCTTGACCATCTTCCCTGGAAGGTTTCCCCCTGAGTGACTGCCCCGCAGCCTTGGAGACTCGCATCCGTGGTTACTAGGATCCAGTCCTGGATCCCGAACATGCGTCCCTCTAGGAGATGACAGCTGTGCAGCCACCACAGGAATGAGATTCTGGTCTTGGAGGACAGGATTATTTTCCGGTGCATGTGCAGATGAGATCCGGATCACTTGTCTAACAGGTCCCACTGAAACACTCTGGCATGGAATCTGCCAAATTGAATGGCCTCGTAGGCCGCCACCATCTTCCCCAACAATCGAGTGCATTGATGGATTGACACTCTCGCTGGTTTCAGAATTTGTTTGACCAAACTCTGAATTTCCAGAGCCTTCTCTTCTGGAAGAAAAACTCTCTGTAATTCTGTGTCCAGAATCATTCCCAAAAACGTCAGGCGTTTCGTCGGATTCAACTGTGACTTCGGCAAATTTAGGATCCAACCATGTTGTTGTAGAACTGTCAGGGAGAGCGTAATGTCCTGCACCAGCTTATCTTTGGATCTCGCCTTTATCAGGTTGCGAAGGAGAACCATCATTTCCGCCATTACCTTGGTGATAATCCTCGGAGCCGTGGACAGACCAAATGGCAACGTCTGAAATTGGTAATGACAATCCTGATTAGCAAACCTCAGGTAAACCTGATGCGGAGGATGCATGGGGATGTGTAAGTAGACTGTCGACCGACACCATGAAATCCCCTTCCTCCAGACTGGAGATCACTGCTCGGAGAGATTCCATCTTGAATTTGAATTTTCTCAGGTAAAGATTGAGGGACTTTAGGTTCAGAATTGGTCTGACCGAGCTGTCCGGCTTCGGGACCACAAACAGGCTTGAATAAAAACCTTCCCCCTGTTGAGACGGGGGAACCCTGATAATGACTTGATTTAGACACAATTTTTGTATTGCATCGCATACAACCTTCCTGTCCGAAAGAGAAGCTGCTAAGGCCGATTTGAAAAACCGTCGAGGGCTAACATCTTGAAACTCCAGTTTGTACCCCTGGGACACTATTTCTAAAACCCAAGTGTCCAGGACCGAGCGAGCCCAGGATTGACTGAAGAGCCTGAGACGTGCCCCCACCGGTGCGGGCTCCCGCAGAGGAGCCCCAGCGTCATGCGGTGGATTTGGCAGAAGCCGGAGAGGACTTCTGCTCCTGGGAACCTGCCACGGCTGGAGATCTTTTACCTTTTCCTCTTCCTCTATTGGCAAGGAAGGAATAACCTCTGCCTTTTTTGTATTTATTTGGCCGAAAGGACTGCATCTGAAAGTGGTAGCTTTCTTTTGTTGTGGAGGAACATAAGGCAAAAATGACGACTCACCTGCGGTAGCCGTAGATACCAAATCAGCGAGACCGTCACCAAACAAGACACTACCTTTATATGGAAGGGACTCCATAGCTTTCTTAGAGTCAGCATCAGCATTCCATTGATGAATCCACAACGCTCGTCTAGCTGAGATTGCCATGGCATTGGCTTTTGAACCCAAAATGCCAATATCTCTCGCCACTTCCTTTAGGTAGGCTGCAGTGTCCCTGATATAACCCAGCATTAAAAGGATGCTATCCCTATCTAGGGTATCTACAGAGCCGGCCATAGGCATAGGCAAACTAGGCAATTGCCTAGGGCATTTGGTATGCCTAGGGGCATCAGCAGCTTCTGTCGATTAAAATGATATGCAGCATGCCTATATTCTGTGTGTAGCATTTCTTATGCGGATACAGCCACAGTCTCACACAATATATAGGCATGCTGCATATCATTTTAATCAGCAGAATCTGCTTGTGCATCCTAGCCACATAGCAATGCAAATATGCATTTTCATAAAAAAGGTGCCCGATGTTAGCATTGAGGCAAGATTTATGAGGACACATCTGTATCCAAGCAGAGGCAGAGGTCACAGTGTTAGTGGC
This sequence comes from Pseudophryne corroboree, assembly GCF_028390025.1. NCBI lineage: Eukaryota > Metazoa > Chordata > Amphibia > Anura > Myobatrachidae > Pseudophryne > Pseudophryne corroboree. The sequence continues at coordinate 97,573,759 of NC_086446.1, forward strand.
AGTGTGAGTGCTGTGTGCATGTGAGTGGGTTGGTTGTGCAGTAGTGTTCGGAATATGTGTAAGGAGCATTATGTTATCGCAGGACTGACGGAGGGGGAGTTCCTGGTGTCCCTGGACATCAAGGATGCGTACCTCCACATTCCCATTTTGTCGCCGCATCAGGCTTATCTCAGGTTTGCACTGTTAGACGATCACTATCAGTTTCAGGCACTGCCATTCGCTCTCTCCACAGCACCGAGGATCTTCATCAAGGTGATGGCAGAGATGGTGGTTCTCCTCCGCAAGCAGGGGGTGAACATAATTCCGTATCTGGATGACCTGCTGATCAAGGCGTCGTCCAGGGAGAAGTTGTTAAGATCCATTGCTCTCACGACGCATCTGCTCAAGGAGCACGGTTGGATCCTGAACCTTCCAAAGTCTCATCTGGAGCCGACAAGGAGGCTGTCTTTCCTGGGGATGATCCTCAACACGGAGGTGCAGAGGGTGTTTCTACCGGTGGAGAAAGCGTTAGTGATTCAAACAATGGGATGTCTTGAAGCCGGCCCGGGTATTGGTTCATCAGTGCATCCGCCTTCTGGGGAAGATGGTTGCCTCCTACGAGGCTCTGCAGTACGGAAGGTTTCATGCTCGGCCCTTTCAACTGGATCTCTTGGACCAGTGGTCGGGATCTCACCTACATATGCACCAGAGGATACGTCTGTCGCCGAAAGCAAGGATTCTGCTCCTCTGGTGGCTGCAACTACCTCACTTTCTGGAGGGCCGAAGGTTCGGGGTTCAGGAACTGGATCCTTCTAACCACGGATGCAAGTTTAAGAGGTTGGAGAGCAGTCACTCAAGGGGAAACCTTGCAAGGAAGGTGGTCAAGTCAGGAATCCCTTCGTCTGATAAACATCCTGGAGCTAAGAGCCGTATACAATGGCCTTCTTCAAGCGGCACATCTTCTACAGGATCGGGCTGTTCAGGTGCAGTCGGACAATGTGACCGCAGTGGCCTACATAAACCAACAAGATGGAATGAAGAGCAGGGCTGCTATGTCAGAGGTGACAAGGATCCTCCTCTGGGCAGAGAGGCACGCTGTAGCGATGTCAGCAATCTTCATTCCGGGAGTAGACAACTGGGAAGCGGACTTCCTCAGCAGACACGATCTCCATCCAGGAGAGTGGGGCCTCCACCCGGAGGTGTTCGAGGAGGTAACCGGTTGGTGGGGGGTTCCTCACATAGACATGATGTCCTCCCGCCTCAACAAAAAGCTGAGGAGGTACTGTTCCAGGTCGAGAGACCAAGAGGCAGTGGCGGTGGACGCACTAGTAACGCCGTGGGTGTTCACGTCAACTTGTAAAAAGAACAGGGGTTCTGGTAGTCCTCAAACAAACAATAGCCGTGCTAATTAATTAATAACACTTGATGGATTGAGTGATAAAACCTTATATTTAATAAGATGGCGATTTTAAGCCATAATTCAAAAGAAATGTGCACAGCTCATAAATGAATAAAATGGTATGGGTCTCAACTTAGATTGCCTGATAATATGCAGTCCGTTCCTATATTGTGATCCTATATTGTGAACTGGGTAGGTAAATGAGTGACTTAAATATGCAGAGAGACTGACTGCGCAGTCTGACCATCCAACTTTACCAATGCCGCTAGAGGTGAAGTCCTTTGGGAATCTTTGATGTATGCAAACGTCCAAAAGGGGTTCCTCAGTATTTTGCGGTGTCCTTCTCCTTAGGTGGTAAGTTGTTGGATGTCCCAAGTTCTTAATTGCCACAATTCATCTGCAACGGTAAACGTCCAGTTCTGGTCCGGATGTAGGCAATAAAAAGTAACGAATGATAACCCAAAGATAATTCCTGACGCATTTCGCTGTAAGCACTACAGCTTTGTCAAAGGAACTTTTGACAAAGCTGTAGTGCTTACAGCGAAACGCGTCAGGAATTATCTTTGGGTCATCATTCGTTACTTTTTATTGCCTACATCCGGACCAGAACTGGACGTTTACCGTTGCAGATGAATTGTGGCAATTAAGAACTTGGGACATCCAACAACTTACCACCTAAGGAGAAGGACACCGCAAAATACTGAGGAACCCCTTTTGGACGTTTGCATACATCAACGATTCCCAAAGGACTTCGCCTCTAGCGGCATTGGTAAAGTTGGATGGTCAGACTGCGCAGTCAGTCTCTCTGCATATTTAAGTCACTCATCTACCTACCCAGTTCACAATATAGGAACGGACTGCATATTATCAGGCAATCTAAGTTGAGACCCATACCATTTTATTCATTTATGAGCTGTGCACATTTCTTTTTAATTATGGCTTAAAATCGACATCTTATTAAATATAAGGTTTTATCACTCAATCCATCAAGTGTTATTAATTAATTAGCGCTGCTATTGTTTGTTTCTCTGACGTCCTAGTGGATGCTGGGAACTCCGTAAGGACCATGGGGAATAGCGGCTCCGCAGGAGACTGGGCACAAAAGTAAAAGCTTTAGGACTACCCGGTGTGCACTGGCTCCTCCCCCTATGACCCTCCTCCAAGCCTCAGTTAGATTTTTGTGCCCAGCCGAGAAGGGTGCATTCTAGGAGGCTCTCCTGAGTTTCTTAGAAAAAGTTTAGTTTTAGGTTTTTTATTTTCAGTGAGACCTGCTGGCAACAGGCTCACTGCATCGAGGGACTAAGGGGAGAAGAAGCGAACCTGCCTGCTTGCAGCCAGCGTGGGCTTCTTAGGCTACTGGACACCATTAGCTCCAGAGGGACCGAACACAGGCCCAGCCTCGGAGACCGGTCCCAGAGCCGCGCCGCCGGCCCCCTTACAGAGCCAGAAGCAAGAAGAGGTCCGGAAAAATCGGCGGCAGAAGACATCAGTCTTCAACAAGGTAGCGCACAGCACTGCAGCTGTGCGCCATTGCTCCTCAGGCACACTTCACACTCCGGTCACTGAGGGTGCAGGGCGCTAGGGGGGGGCGCCCTGAGCAGCAATGTAAACACCTTGGCTGGCGAAAATACACCACATATAACCCCCGGGGCTATATGGATGTATTTTAACCCCTGCCAGAATACAGCAAAAAGCGGGAGAAAAGGCCGCCGAGAAGGGGGCGGAGCCTATCTCCTCAGCACACGGGGGCCATTTTCCATCACAGCTCCGCTGGAAGGACGTCTCCCTGACTCTCCCCTGCAGTCCTGCACTACAGAAAAGGGTAAAAAAGAGAGGGGGGGCACTAATTTGGCGCAGTTTTGATAATAACAGCAGCTATAAAAGGAAAAGCACGTTATATAGTGGTATTCCTGTCTATATATAGCGCTCTGGTGTGTGCTGGCATACTCTCCCTCTGTCTCCCCAAAGGGCTAGTGGGGTCCTGTCCTCTATTAGAGCATTCCCTGTGTGTGTGCTGTGTGTCGGTACGTTTGTGTCGACATGTATGAGGAGGAAACTGATGTGGAGGCGGAGCAATTGCCTGTAATGGTGATGTCACCCCCTAGGGGGTCGACACCTGAGTGGATGGGCTTATGGAAGGACTTACGTGACAGTGTCAGCTCTTTACAAAAGACAGTTGATGACATGAGACAGCCGGCTACTCAGCTTGGGCCTGTCGGGGCGTCTCAAAGGCCATCAGGGGCTCTAAAGCGCCCGTTACCTCAGATGGCAGATACAGATGCCGACACGGATACTGACTCCAGTGTCAACGGTGAAGAGACGAATGTGACTTCCAGTAGGGCCACACGTTACATGATTGAGGCAATGAAAGATGTTTTACACATTTCTGAGATTACAAGTACCACTAAAAAGGGTATTATGTTTGGTGAGAAAAAACTACCCGTAGTTTTTCCTGAATCTGATTAATTAAATGAAGTGTGTGATGAAGCGTGGGTTTCCCCCGATAAAAAACTGATAATTCCTAAAAAGTTATTGGCATCATACCCTTTCCCGCCAGAGGATAGGGCACGTTGGGAAACACCCCCTAGGGTGGATAAAGCGCTCACACGCTTGTCAAAACAGGTGGCACTACCGTCTCCTGATACGGCCGCCCTTAAGGAACCTGCTGACAGAAAGCAGGAGAACATCCTAAAATGTATATACACACATACTGGTGTTATACTGCGACCAGCAATCGCCTCAGCCTGGATGTGCAGTGCTGGGGTGGCTTGGTCGGATTCCCTGACTGAAAATATTGATACCTTGGATAGGGACAGTATATTACTGACTATATTGCATTTAAAAGATGCATTTTTATATATGCGTGATGCACAGAGGGATATTTGCCGACTGGCATCAAGAGTAAGTGCGCTGTCCATTTCTGCCAGAAGAGGGTTATGGACGAGGCAGTGGTCAGGTGATGCGGATTCCAAAAGGCATATGGAAGTATTGCCTTATAAAGGGGAGGAGTTATTTGGGGTAGGTCTATCAGACCTGGTGGCCACGGCAACGGCTGGGAAATCCACATTTTTACCCCAGGTAGCCTCTCAACATAAGAAGACGCCGTATTATCAGGCGCAGTCCTTTCGGCCCCATAAGGGCAAGCGGGCAAAAGGCTCCTCTTTTCTGCCCCGTGGCAGAGGAAGAGGAAAAAGGCTGCAGCAGACAGCCAGTTCCCAGGAACAGTAGCCCTTTCCCGCTTCTGCCAAGTCCTCAGCATGACGCTGGGGCTTTACAAGCGGACTCAGGCACGGTGGGGGCCCGTCTCAAGAATTTCAGAGCGCAGTGGGCTCACTCACAAGTGGACCCCTGGATCCTTCAGGTGGTATCTCAGGGGTACAAATTGGAATTCGAGACGTCTCCCCCTCGCCGTTTCCTAAAGTCTGCTTTACCGACGTCTCCCTCCGACAGGGAGGCGGTATTGGAAGCCATTCACAAGCTGTATTCTCAGCAGGTGATAATCAAGGTACCCCTCCTGCAACAGGGAAAGGGGTATTATTCCACGCTGTTGGTATACCGAAGCCGGACGGCTCGGTGAGACCTATTTTAAATCTAAAATCTTTGAACACTTACAAACAGAGGTTCAAATTCAAGATGGAGTCACTCAGAGCAGTGATCGCGAACCTGGAAGAAGGGGATTATATGGTGTCTCTGGTCATGTCCCAATTTACCCTTCTCATCAAGGGTACCTCAGGTTTGTGGTACAGAACTGCCACTATCAGTTTCAGACGCTGCCGTTTGGATTGTCCACGGCACCCCGGGTCTTTACCAAAGTAATGGCCAAAATGATGATACTCCTCCGAAGGAAAGGAGTTTTAAATTATCCCTTACTTGGACGATCTCCTGATAAGGGCGAGATCCAGGGAACAGTTGGTAGTCGGGTTAGCACTATCGCACGTAGTGCTGCGGCAGCACGGTTGGATTCTCAATATCCCAAAATCGCAGCTGATCCCGACGACTCGTCTTCTATTCCTAGGGATGATCCTGGACACAGTCCAGAAAAAGATGTTTCTCCCGGAGGAGAAAGCCGGGGAGTTATCCGAGCTAGTCAGAAACCTCCTAAAACCAGGCCAAGTCTCAGTGCATCAATGCACAAGGGTCCTGGGAAAAATGGTGGCTTCCTACGAAGCAATCCCATTTGGCAGATTCCACGCAAGAACATTCCAGTGGGACCTGCGGGACAAATGGTCCGGATCGCATCTTCAGATGCATCAGCGGATAACCCTGTCCCCAAGGACAAGGGTGTCTCTCCTGTGGTGGTTGCAGAGTGCTCATCTTCTAGAGGGCCGCAGATTCGGCATTCAGGACTGGGTCCTGGTGACCACGGATGCCAGCCTGCGAGGCTGGGGAGCAGTCACACAGGGAAGAAATTTCCAGGGATTGGTGTCAAGCCTGGAGACATCACTTCAGAAAATTTATGTGGAGTTAAGGGCCATTTACAATGCTCTAAGCCAAACAAGACCTCTGCTTCAGGGTCAGCCGGTGCTGATCCACTCGGACAACATCACGGCAGTCGCCCACGTAACCAGACAGGGCGGTACAAGAAGCAGGAGGGCAATGGCAGAAGCTGCAAGGATTCTTTGCTGGGCGGAAAATCATGTAATAGCACTGTCAGCAGTGTTCATTCCGGGAGTGGACACGACCTCCACCCGGGAGAGTGGGGACTTCATCCAGAAGTCTTCCACATGATTGGGAACCGTTGGGAAAAACCAAGGGTGGACATGATGGCGTCCCGCCTCAACAAAAAACTGGACAGGTATTACGCCAGGTCAAGGGACCCTCAGGCAATAGCTGTGGAAGCTCTGGTAACACCGTGGGTGTACCAGTCGGTGTATGTGTTCCCTCCTCTGCCTCTCATACCCAAGGTACTGAGAATTATAAGACAGAGAGGAGTAAGAACTATACTCGTGGCTCCGGATTGGCCAAGAAGGACTTGGTACCCGGAACTTCAAGAGATGCTCACAGAGGACCCGTGGCCTCTGCCTCTAAGAAGGGACCTGCTCCAGCAGCATTCCTGAGGAAGTCATCCCTACCCTGATCAAAGCCAGGAAGGATGTGACCGCAAAACATTATCACCGCATTTGGCGAAAATATGTTGCGTGGTGTGAGGCCAGGAAGGCCCCAACGGAGGAATTTCAACTGGGTCGATTCCTGCATTTCCTGCAAACAGGAGTGTCTATGAGCCTCAAATTGGGGTCCATTAAGGTTCAAATTTCAGCCCTGGAGAATTTCTTCCAGAAAGAACTGGCTTCAGTTCCTGAAGTCCAGACGTTGTCAAGGGAGTGCTGCATATACAGCCTCCTTTTGTGCTTCCAGTGGCACCTTGGGATCTCAATGTAGTTTTGGGGTTCCTCAAATCACATTGGTTTGAACCACTTAAATCTGTGGATTTAAAATATCTCACATGGAAAGTGGCCATGTTGTTGGCCCTGGCTTCGGCCAGGCACGTGTCAGAATTGGCGGCTTTATCTTGCAAAAGTCCCTATCTGATTTTCCATTCGGACAGGGCGGAATTGAGGACTCGTCCTCATTTTCTCCCTAAGGTGGTGTCAGCGTTTCACCTGAACCAACCTATTGTGGGCCTGCGGCTACTAGGGACTTGGAGGACTCCAAGTTGCTAGATGTTGTCAGGGCCCTGAAAATATCCTGTATGCACCCAACAAGCTGGGTGCTCCTGCTTCTAAGCAGACTATTGCTCGTTGAATTTGTAGTACAATTCAGCTTGCACATACTGTGGCAGGCCTGCCACAGCCAAAATCAGTAAATGCCCATTCCACAAGGAAGGTGGGCTCATCTTGGGCGGCTGCCCGAGGGGTCTCGGCTTTAAAACTTTGCCGAGCAGCTACTTGGTCAGGGGCAAACACGTTTGCAAAATTCTACAAATTTGATACCCTGGCTGAGGAGGACCTGGAGTTCTCTCATTCGGTGCTGCAGAGTCATCCGCACTCTCCCGCCCGTTTGGGAGCTTTGGTATAATCCCCATGGTCCTTACGGAGTTCCCAGCATCCACTAGGACGTCAGAGAAAATAAGAATTTACTTACCGATAATTCTATTTCTCGTAGTCCGTAGTGGATGCTGGGCGCCCATCCCAAGTGCGGATTGTCTGCAATACTTGTACATAGTTATTGTTAACTAAATCGGGTTATTGTTGTAGTGAGCCATCTTCCTAGAGGCTCCTCTGTTATCATACTGTTAACTGGGTTCAGATCACAAGTTGTACGGTGTGATTGGTGTGGCTGGTATGAGTCTTACCCGGGATTCAAAAATCCTTCCTTATTGTGTACGCTCGTCCGGGCACAGTAACCTAACTGAGGCTTGGAGGAGGGTCATAGGGGGAGGAGCCAGTGCACACCGGGTAGTCCTAAAGCTTTTACTTTTGTGCCCAGTCTCCTGCGGAGCCGCTATTCCCCATGGTCCTTACGGAGTTCCCAGCATCCACTACGGACTACGAGAAATAGAATTATCGGTAAGTAAATTCTTATTTTGTGTATTGTCATTATATTGGGTGTGACTACCCCATTAAGTTAGGAGCAGCATTAGAGGTGCAGCAACTTTAGCACCCGATCCTTCACCTATTGGTAAAAACTATTGTTCTGGTAGTCCTCATTGCTCTAGACTGGCCAAGGAGAGCTTGGTACGTGGATCTGCTGGATCTACTGCTGGAAGATCCAAGGCCTCTGCCTCTTCGGGAGGATCTTCTACTACAGGGGCCGTTTGCTTATCGAGACTTACCACGGCTACGTTTGACGGCATGGCGGTTGAGCGCCAGATCTTAGCTCGGAAGGGTATTTCGAGCGAGGTTATTCCTACCCTGATACAGGCTAGAAAGGGAGTAACATCTAAACATTACCATTGAATTTGGAAAAAGTATGTGTCTTGGTGTGAATCCAAGAAGTTTCCTGTGGTGGCGTTTCAACTTGGACGGTTTCTCCTTTTCCTGAAAGCAGGTGTGGATTTAGGCCTGAGATTGGGCTCCATCAAGGTCCAGATTTCGGCCTTATCCATTTTCTTCCAGAAACAATTGGCTGTCCTCCCTGAGGTTCAGACCTTTTTGAAAGGGTTTCTGCACATCCAGCCCCCTTTTTTGGCGCCAACAGCACCATGGGATCTTGATGTGGTATTGCAGTTCTTGCAATCAGATTGGTTTGAGCCTCTACAGAAAGCTGAAATCAAGTTTCTCACATGGAAGGCGGTCACTTTGTTGGCCTTGGCTTCTGCTCAACATGGGTCGGAATTGGGGGTTTTGTCCTGTAAAAGTCCCTATCTGGTCTTCCATGAAGATAGGGCGGAACTCAGGACTCGTCCACAGTTTCTTCCTAAGGTTGTGTCGGCTTTTCATATCAACCAACCTATTGTGGTGTCAGTGGCTACTGACTCCTCAATTGCTTCAAAGGCCTTGGATGTTGTGAGGACTTTGAAGATTTATGTGAAGAGGACTGCTCATCTCAGGAAATCTGACTCTTTGTTTGTCCCCTATGATCCCAAGAAAATTGGGTGTCCTGCTTCTAAGCAGTCGCTTTCTCATTGGATCAGGTTCATCATCCAGCATGCCTATTCTACGGCAGGATTGCCGTGTCCAAAATCGGTTGTAAAGTGGATTCTTCCTGGGCGGCTGCCCGGGGTATCTCGGCCTTACAGCTTTGCCGAGCAGCTACTTGGTCTGGTTCGAACACGTTTGCTAAGTTTTACAAGTTCGATACTTTGGCCTCTGATGACCTCAAGTTTGGGCAAGCAGTTCTGCAGGAGCCTGCGCACTCTACCTCCCGTTCTGGGAGCTTTGATACATCCACATGGCACTAATATGGACCCCAGCATCCTCTAGGACGTAAGAGAAAATAGGATTTTAATTACCTACTGGTAAATCCTTTTTTCGTAGTCCGTAGAGGATGCTGGGCCCTCGCCCACCGCTTCTTTATCCTGCAGTGGTTCTTTGGTTCAGTACTACCTGGTTCCTAGGTAAGTTCTGTGTTCGTTCCTGTTTCAGTACTGTTTCAGCTGTTGCTGAGTTCTCCGGCCTGTTGGCCGGATTTGCCTTGTTGTGTGTGAGCTGGTATGAATCTCACCACTATCTGTGTATTTCCTTCTCTTGAAGTATGTCGTCTCCTCGGGCACAGTTTCTAGACTGAGTCTGGTAGGAGGGGCATAGAGGGAGGAGCCAGCCCACGCTGTTAAACTCTTAAAGTGCCAATGGCTCCTGGTGGACCCGTCTATACCCCATGGTACTAATATGGACCCCAGCATCCTCTACGGACTACGAGAAAAGGATTTACCGGTAGGTCATTAAAATCCTATTATTCTGTTTTGATCATGCCATTAGAATGCGGCTTGATAACTCGAACCTGCCAATGGGGATTATTGCTGGAGGTGACCCTATCATAGAAGTGTAAAAGTCCTTTTTTTGGCCAACATTAGATCGGCGGATAAGCACACAGCACTGGCAGTGGCCCAGCCTTAAAACAGTGGTTTCAGGTATAGCACACAAAGGCTCATTTATCAAAGGACGAAAAGCCTATTAGATGGAGAAAATTAGTGTTTTACTTATTTTCCCCAACTAATGTACTTTTCATCCTTTGGTAAATGAGCCTTTGTGTTCTATACCTGACACCACTGTTTTAAGGATGGGCCACTGCCAGTGCTGTGTGCTTATCCGCCAATCTAATGTTGCGTGCACACTGGCCGATATATTGTCCGTTCTATTGAATATATTGAATATATCGCAGGTCCGTTGGCCAGTGTGTACGAACGATAGGTCTGTGAATGCTGTCGTTTACAGACATTACTCGTCTGCCCTGCAGCATAGCCGACTGCCAACATAACTAACAATATATTGGCACATTGCTGTGTGTGTACAGGTGGTCAGCCGACCGCCCGTATACATGATGCAGCAGCCGGCGGTGATTGACAGCTGAACTGGACGGGCACATGTAAATGCCCGCCCAGTTTGTGATGTCTGTCTCGGCGGATCGGCAGTGTGTATGCTCAATACACTGCCCGGTCAGTCCATAGATATATATGCAGATCAATTGATATATCTACTAGTGTGTACCCAGCCAGGGGCGCCAGAATGTTTTGAGGTTGGGGCAGAGCCGGCCCTAGGTATAGGCAAACTAGGCAAATGCCTAGGGCATTTGGAATGCCTAGGGGCACAAGCAGCTTCTGCTGATTAAAATGATATGCGGCATGCCTATATTCTGTGTGTGACTGCGGCTGTATCTGCATACGAAATGCTACGTTACAGTGTATACCTGGAAATCACTATAATGTATAATTTCGATACACTCACAGTCGCACACAGAATATAGGCATGCCGCATATCATTTTAATAAGCAGAAGCTGCTTGTGCACCCTAGCCACATAGTAATGCAAATAAGATGCATTTTTGGCAAAGGCGTCCAACTTTTCGGCAAAAAAAGGGTTGCAAGGTCAGAGGTGGAACTAGCGACTGTGCTAGGGGGCACCAGCCAAAAACTTGCCTAGGGCATCATATAGGTTAGGGCCGGCTCTGGGTTGGTGGGGTGCAGAAAATCATACATATTGGCGCTCCTCCCAATCCCCACCCCCAGTGCGGAGGAGTGCTTACCTCTGATACCTGCGGTGACTTGTTTAAAAAAAAAAGTCTGCTGCTGCACACCCGCAGCGTGCTATGCCGTGCACTGTCCAATCCAGCTCTTCACTGATGCATCACTGGGAGGAGGCGTGTCCATGCTGAGCCTGCTGAAACACCCCTGCCTCCTCCCAGTAATGCATCAGTGAAGAGCCGGCTCGGACAGCGCATGGCATAGCACGCTGCGGGTGTGCGTCAGCAGACTTGTTCTAAAAAAAAAAGAAGTCACCAGCAGGTTTCGGAGGTAAGCGCTCCCCCTCACAAGCGCCTGTCATATTCGGGGGGGATTGGCATGCTGCACATGCTGTACCCAGCATAAGATCTACCATCCAGACCCTGGCAAGGGATGGAATCCAGCAGGATGTAAGCAATTATGGGCTGAGATATTACATTTCATATTGATGAATGCGTCAGTGGGCAGCGCAGGAAGCAATGCATTATCTAACTTTGGTTATAAACAGAGATCTGTGATTTAACAAAGGACTATTAATGTGATTCATCACAATTGGGATATTTCCACAAGAAGCAAGGTGTCGTCTAAAAGTGGATGTACACACATTACAACAATTCTCCACGTTACCAAATGGACAGTTTGTATACTTCACACATACCTGGAGAGGACAGGAAACCTCCTGCTGTGCATTCGGCTGCAGACTGTGTTGTTAATCTAACACCTTCCTTTTAGAGCAATTTACGTAATATAAATGTGACTGTCTCCCTCTCAGTGATACACAAACTTGATCCCTTATTGTCGCACAAATAATCTGGCCCTCAAAAATACTTGTAACAATAGTATCCTTTAATATTAATTTTAACATTAAGTTCTTTCCTCATGTTTCTAGTGTGGTGGTAAATTGGGACCAGCCAGAGTGGTCCCAAAATTAAATGAAAACAAAAACAAAATTGAGAAAATTATTTTTCCAATGTAAAACCCTTACTACCTTACATGTAGGGGGGGGAGACACAATTTATAGATGGGCTACAGGTACAGGTTTCCTGTCAGAGTGTTCATGCTACTTAATTGGGTCATAAACCTGATTAGGAGAATCTTTTTTTAAACTTAATTTTATACAAAGTAATAAACCTTTGTAGATGCTGTCTGGTCAGTGTTGTGAGCACACAATTTAAAAGGTAGCAATGGAGCGGATTATGCGGTGATCGGGAGGTGGCTAGGCAGACGCACAAAGAAAGTCATTCTCACAGGCGCGTTACAGGAGTGGTTTCAGACTTAGGGGCAGATGTATTAAGCCTGGAGAAGGGATAAAGCAGTGATAAGTGGAAGGTGATAACGCACCAGCCAATCAGCTTCTACCTGTCATTATTCAAATCCATAATGATTGGCTGGTGTGTTATCACCTTCCATTTATCACTGCTTTATCACTTCTCCAGGCTTAATACATCTGCACCATTGATTCTTCATTGCGTATGCTGTGACAGAGATTCTGCACCCAGCAGGGTCGGAATCCCAATGACGCTTCCATTGGTTTCGACTGCAGCTGCTCAAAGTCAGACGCAAGGCAGCAGCATCTGACTTCAGAATCAGCCCCATGTATTTACATTACACTAATACCCACAGTTATTAAATTGGCTGGTGCAAGAAATCAGAAGTGACAAGCAAAGGGATGCAAAGCAGGGAGGCGCCAGAGTGGAGAGGTGCTCTCCCTACTTTGCATCCCTGCTGTTGTTCACTGTGTATTGCTGCAGTCTGCCGCTGCACTTGTGACAGGCAGCGGAGCCGGCAGTGGGAAGCGCGGCTCTTCAGACCCTCTCTCCTCACCCTGCAACTTTCAAAATACAACTCACCCCCAGCCCATATCCGCCTCCTCCTTCTCTCCATCCATGCTCTCTCTGCTCCTCCTCATTGTTGTGTGTGCAGACTCCATCCTCAGACAGCGGGACTGCCCCCATTGGGTGGTATTCAGTATACCGGTTGTTGGGATCCCGGTGCACAGTATACCACAGCCGGAATCCCGACAACCGGCATACCGACACCTTTTCTCCCTCTTGGGGGTCCACGTGCCCGCAAGAAGCTCATTTGCGCTCGCCCAACTGTCGGCAAGCCGGCGGTCAGGATCCCGGCGCCGGTATGCTGGCCACTGGTAACTGATACCACCCCCCTTCCCCGATTCAATTCAATGCCCACAAACTTTACATTGTGCCTGGAGCACATGCACACCCCCTGAATGACCCTGTTCCTCCTTCAGTAAGCAGCAGGGTCAGTGTCTGTGTCTCTCTAACACAGAAGCTCTTTGGATGGGGTCATAACCCCTGTCACTGTCCGTGTACAGTGTGTTTCTGCCTTGGATAGCCCTCCACATTCCTTTCTGATGACAGAGAAGGGTTCCTTCTCAGACCTGCCAGGAATGAGTTACAGCCCAAGCCACCAGAGATCCTCTGAGAGTGCAGTAACCCATGGCAACTGATTCCGGGTACTAAAATATTCTGTACATCTATAAAGACAGTTGGCAGAAACCATAAGTATAGGGGTACACTCTCTTCCTCCTGAGTGGTAATACATTTATGCTCCACATTTCTATTAAATGTGTAAGTCTGGTTGAATAAATTGGGAGTATTGACCCCATGCAATGTGTAACTAGGAACTAATAATGGATTGGGATTGATTAGCCAGTGTTTGGGATGCTGGCGGTCAGAATACCGACCGCGGTATCCCGATGATATAAATACAGATAGGGGAAGGTAAGTATACCAAAACCTAACTTAATTTTGGTTTCTGTGTAGCCTAGTACTGTATGTCAACGAAATATCTCTTCTAGGACCACATTTTCTGTGTTCTCCTAAAAGACCAACAGGACACAAACAGAACAGGTAAAAAAATTAAGAAGCTGAATCCATGTACGTGACCTTTTGGGTTCAGATAAGCAATTTTAATTACAAATGAGTACCCAGATTACTTTTATTTGTGCGATATACCATCCTTGAGTTGAAATTACTACTATTAGCACCTTCCTGTTTGTTTGTTTGTTTGTTTGTTTGTTTTTTTGGTTGGTTTTGTGTGTTTATTTTTAGATCAATTGGGGACTTGGATCACACAACAGGCGGAGCATGCCACGTATTTAATATTGTTGAAATAAGTGACTTTCTCACTACTGCAAATTTGGGCCCATTTTATTCATTATAAGTCCCTTTTAACTGACACTCTCAATAGTATTAGTAATATTTAAAATTTAAGACCAGTCTCCCATGTGTGTTTAATGTCCCAGACGCCTAAAACCTTGATCCAGCTCTGCCTATGCATCTGCTCTGTTCTGCCATCTCTTCCTCCTCCCCATACTGCCACCCTTTCCTCCACCCTGTACCCTGTGCATTTCTTCCCCGGCTGCCGCCTCCCCTACACAGTACAAACAATTGCACAGTTGAGAGGGGGCACAGAAACAACACCAGTGAGTGCCAAATGTGCGTCTTCTTTTTTTCACCCCCCCCAAAAAAACATGGGGGGGGGGACCAATACTCTTTCTGGCATAAGGTACCAAAATGTCTACTTACGGCTCTGTCACCCTCTCCCCTCCCTTCTATCTATTAAGGCACTTCAGTCTTCAGCCCCCCTCCCTCCACATCTCTTCCTTGAGAGACCACATCCCTTTTTGCGGCACACACCTTCAGCGCACACTCTCTCTTTATAAAGTTTGGGAGGGAGGGCGCAAATTTATAGTTTGCAGGGGGCATCGAACACCCTAGCATCGGCCCTGGTGACAAGGAAATCTCATCAGTAGCTGAGCGTATAAGAAATTCGTATATAGTAAAACAACTGTGATTTGAAAAGCAGAAAGGTTTTGGGATCCTTTTGTTACCATAACTCCCAATGGTCAGCATGAGAAAGACCCCTACAGTACTGGGATCCCTATTTACGAACAGAAAGGTCTGAGATAGGGATTATTCTTATTTAACTATTCTTAACTACTGCTTTTATTAATAAAAAATAATATTATTGCAATATATATATTTCTCTGACGTCCTAGTGGATGCTGGGAACTCCGAAAGGACCATGGGGAATAGCGGCTCCGCAGGAGACTGGGCACAACTAAAGAAAGCTTTTAGGTCACCTGGTGTGCACTGGCTCCTCCCACTATGACCCTCCTCCAAGCCTCAGTTAGATTTTGTGCCCGGCCGAGGTTGGATGCACACTAGGGGCTCTCCTGAGCTTCTAAAAAGAAAGTATATAATTAGGTTTTTTTATTTTACAGTGAGACCTGCTGGCAACAGGCTCACTGCAGCGAGGGACTAAGGGGAGAAGAAGCGAACCTACCTGCTTGCAGCTAGCTTGGGCTTCTTAGGCTACTGGACACCATTAGCTCCAGAGGGATCGACCGCATGGAACTGGCCTTGGTGTTCGGTCCCGGAGCCGCGCCGCCGTCCCCCTTACAGAGCCAGAAGCAAGAAGAGGTCCGGAAAATCGGCGGCAGAAGACATCAGTCTTCACCAAGGTAGCGCACAGCACTGCAGCTGTGCGCCATTGCTCCTCATACACACTTCACACTCCGGTCACTGAGGGTGCAGGGCGCTAGGGGGGAGCGCCCTGAGCAGCAATAAAAACACCTTGGCTGGCAAAAATACCACAATATATAGCCCCAGAGGCTATATATGTGATAATTACCCCTGCCAGAATCCATAAAAAAAGCGGGAGAATAGTCCGCGAAAAAGGGGCGGAGCTATCTCCTTCAGCACACTGGCGCCATTTCTCCCTCACAGCTCCGCTGGAAGGAAGCTCCCTGGCTCTCCCCTGCAGTCTACACTACAGAAAAGGGTAAAAAAAGAGAGGGGGGGCACTAAATTTAGGCGCAGTATATATAACAGCAGCTATAGGGGACATAATTCAGTTAGTCCCTGCATTATATAGCGCTCTGGTGTGTGCTGGCATACTCTCACTCTGTCTCCCCAAAGGGCTTTTGTGGGTCCTGTCCTCTGTTAGAGCATTCCCTGTGTGTGTGCGGTGTGTCGGTACGGCTGTGTCGACATGTTTGATGAGGATAATGATGTGGAGGCGGAGCAGATGCCTATAGAAGGGATGTCACCCCCTGCGGGGCAGACACCTGAGTGGATGGACTTATGGAAGGAATTGCGTGCACGTGTCGACTCCTTACACAAAAAATTTGACGACATGCCAAATGCGGGACAGCCGGCATCTCAGCTCGTGCCTGTCCAGGCGTCTCAAAGGCCATCGGGGGCTCTAAAACGCCCGCTACCTCAGATGGCAGACGCGGATGTCGACACGGATACTGACACCAGTGTCGACGACGATGAGTCTAGTCTAATGTCCACTAAGGCCATTCGTTGCATGATTGAAGCAATGAAAGAGGTGTTACAAATTTCTGATATAAACCCAGGTACCACTAAAAAGGGTATTATGTTTGGGGAGAAAAAACTACCCGTAGTTTTTCCCCCATCAGAAGAATTAAATGAAGTGTGTGAAGAAGCGTGGGCTTTCCCTGATAAAAGATTGGTAATCTCTAAGAAGTTACTAATGGCGTTCCCTTTCCCGCCAGAGGATAGGTCACGTTGGGAGACACCCCCTAGAGTGGATAAAGCGCTCACACGTTTGTCTAAAAAGGTGGCACTACCGTCTCCGGATACGGCCGCCCTCAAGGAACCCGCTGATAGAAAGCAGGAGGCGATCCTGAAGTCTGTATATACACACTCAGGCATTATACTTAGACCAGCTATTGCGTCAGCATGGATGTGCAGTGCTGCCGCTGCGTGGTCAGATTCCCTGTCAGAAAATATTGACACCCTAGACAGGGACACTATTCTGCTAACCATAGAGCATATAAAAGACTCAGTCTTATACATGAGAGATGCACAGAGGGAGATCTGCCGGCTGGCATCTAAAATAAGTGCATTGTCCATTTCTGCTAGGAGAGGCTTATGGACTTTCCAGTGGACAGGGGATGCAGATTCAAAAAGGCACATGGAAGTTTTGCCTTATAAGGGTGAGGAGTTATTTGGGGATGGTCTCTCGGACCTAGTTTCCACAGCAACTGCTGGGAAGTCAGCATTTTTACCCCATGTTCCCTCACAGCCTAAAAAGGCGCCGTTTTATCAGGTACAGCCCTTTCGGACTCAGAAAAACAGGCGTGGAAAAGGCGGGTCCTTTCTGTCCAGAGGCAGAGGTAGGGGAAAAAGGCTGCAACAAACAGCAGGTTCCCAGGAGCAAAAGTCCTCCCCCGCTTCTTCCAAGTCCGCCGCATGACGGTGGGGCTCCACAGGCGGAGCCAGGTACGGTGGGGGGCCGCCTCAAAAATTTCAGCGATCAGTGGGCTCGCTCACAGGTGGATCCCTGGATCCTGCAAATAGTATCTCAAGGGTACAAACTGGAATTCGAGGCGTCTCCACCCCACCGGTTCCTAAAATCTGCCTTGCCGATTACTCCTTCAGACAGGGAGGCTGTGCTAGCGGCAATTCACAAGCTGTATTCCCAGCAGGTGATAATCAAGGTGCCCCTACTTCAACAAGGACGGGGTTACTATTCCACACTGTTTGTGGTACCGAAACCGGACGGTTCGGTGAGACCCATTTTAAATTTGAAATCCTTGAACACATACATAAAAAAATTCAAGTTCGAGATGGAACCGCTCAGGGCGGTTATTGCAAGCCTGGACGAGGGGGATTACATGGTATCCCTGGACATCAAGAATGCTTACCTGCATGTCCCCATTTACTATCCTCACCAGGAGTACCTCAGAATTGTGGTACAGGATTGCCATTACCAATTCCAGACGCTGCCGTTTGGACTCTCCACGGCACCGAGAGTGTTTACCAAGGTAATGGCGGAAATGATGATACTCCTTCGAAGAAAGGGAGTTTTAATTATCCCGTACTTGGACGATCTCCTAATAAAGGCTAGGTCCAAGGAGCAGTTGTTGGTGGGAGTAGCACTATCTCAGGAGGTGCTACACCAGCACGGTTGGATTCTGAATATTCCAAAATCACAGCTGGTTCCGACGACACGTCTACTGTTCCTGGGTATGATTCTGGATACAGTCCAGAAAAAAGTGTTTCTCCCGGAGGAGAAAGCCAAGGAGCTGTCATCTCTAGTCAGAGACCTCCTGAAACCAAAACAGGTATCGGTGCATCACTGCACGCGGGTCCTGGGAAAGATGGTGGCTTCTTACGAAGCAATTCCTTTCGGCAGGTTCCATGCCAGAATCTTTCAGTGGGACCTGTTGGACCAATGGTCCGGATCGCATCTTCAGATGCATCGCCTAATAACCCTGTCTCCAAGAACCAGGGTGTCTCTGCTGTGGTGGCTGCAGAGTGCTCATCTTCTAGAGGGCCGCAGATTCGGCATACAGGACTGGGTCCTGGTGACCACGGATGCCAGCCTTCGAGGCTGGGGGGCAGTCACACAGGGAAGAAACTTCCAAGGACTATGGTCGAGTCAGGAGACTTCCCTACACATAAATATTCTGGAACTAAGGGCCATTTACAATGCCCTAAGTCAGGCAAAATCCCTGCTTCTACACCAGCCGGTACTGATCCAGTCAGACAACATCACGGCAGTCGCCCATGTAAATCGACAGGGCGGCACAAGAAGCAGGATGGCAATGGCAGAAGCCACAAGGATTCTCCGATGGGCGGAAAATCACGTACTAGCACTGTCAGCAGTGTTCATTCCGGGAGTGGACAACTGGGAAGCAGACTTTCTCAGCAGGCACGACCTCCACCTGGGAGAGTGTGGACTTCATCCAGAAGTCTTCACGCTGATTGTAAATCGATGGGAACGGCCACAGGTGGACATGATGGCGTCCCGCCTAAACAAAAAACTAGAGAGATATTGCGCCAGGTCAAGGGACCCTCAGGCGATAGCTGTGGACGCTCTAGTGACACCGTGGGTGTACCAGTCAGTTTATGTGTTCCCTCCTCTGCCTCTCATACCAAGGGTACTGAGAATAATAAGAAAACGAGGAGTAAGAACAATACTCGTGGTTCCGGATTGGCCAAGACGAGCGTGGTACCCGGAACTTCAAGAGATGATCTCAGAGGACCCATGGCCTCTGCCGCTCAGACAGGACCTGCTGCAGCAGGGGCCCTGTCTGTTCCAAGACTTACCGCGGCTGCGTTTGACGGCATGGCGGTTGAACGCCGGATCCTGAAGGAAAAGGGCATTCCGGAGGAAGTCATTCCTACGCTGATTAAAGCCAGGAAAGATGTAACTGCAAAGCATTATCACCGCATATGGCGGAAATATGTTGCTTGGTGTGAGGCCAAAAAGGCCCCAACAGAGGAATTTCAACTAGGTCGATTTCTGCATTTCCTACAAGCAGGAGTGACTATGGGCCTGAAATTAGGCTCCATTAAGGTACAGATCTCGGCTCTGTCGATTTTCTTCCAGAAAGAACTAGCTTCACTACCTGAAGTCCAGACGTTTGTGAAAGGAGTGCTGCATATTCAGCCCCCGTTTGTGCCTCCAGTGGCACCTTGGGATCTCAACGTGGTGTTGAGTTTCTTAAAATCACATTGGTTTGAGCCACTTAAAACCGTGGATCTAAAATATCTCACGTGGAAAGTGGTCATGTTATTGGCCTTGGCTTCAGCCAGGCGTGTGTCAGAATTGGCAGCTTTGTCATGTAAAAGCCCTTATCTGATTTTCCATATGGATAGGGCGGAATTGAGGACTCGTCCCCAGTTTCTCCCTAAGGTGGTATCAGCTTTTCACTTGAACCAACCTATTGTGGTGCCTGCGGCTACTAGGGACTTGGAGGATTCCAAGTTACTGGACGTAGTCAGGGCCTTGAAAATTTATGTTTCCAGGACGGCTAGAGTCAGGAAAACTGACTCGCTATTTATACTGTATGCACCCAACAAACTGGGTGCTCCTGCTTCTAAGCAGACTATTGCTCGCTGGATTTGTAGCACAATTCAGCTGGCGCATTCTGCGGCTGGACTGCCGCATCCTAAATCAGTAAAAGCCCATTCCACAAGGAAGGTGGGCTCATCTTGGGCGGCTGCCCGAGGGGTCTCGGCTTTACAACTTTGCCGAGCTGCTACTTGGTCAGGGGCAAACACGTTTGCAAAATTCTACAAATTTGATACCCTGGCTGAGGAGGACCTTGAGTTCTCTCATTCGGTGCTGCAGAGTCATCCGCACTCTCCCGCCCGTTTGGGAGCTTTGGTATAATCCCCATGGTCCTTTCGGAGTTCCCAGCATCCACTAGGACGTCAGAGAAAATAAGATTTTACTCACCGGTAAATCTATTTCTCGTAGTCCGTAGTGGATGCTGGGCGCCCATCCCAAGTGCGGATTGTCTGCAATACTTGTACATAGTTATTGTTAACTAAAGGGTTATTGTTGAGCCATCTGTTGAGAGGCTCAGTTGTTTTCATACTGTTAAACTGGGTATAGTATCACGAGTTATACGGTGTGATTGGTGTGGCTGGTAGGAGTCTTACCCGGGATTCAAAATCCTTCCTTATTATGTCAGCTCGTCCGGGCACAGTGTCCTAACTGAGGCTTGGAGGAGGGTCATAGTGGGAGGAGCCAGTGGACACCAGGTGACCTAAAAGCTTTCTTTAGTTGTGCCCAGTCTCCTGCGGAGCAGCTATTCCCCATGGTCCTTTCGGAGTTCCCAGCATCCACTACGGACTACGAGAAATAGATTTACCGGTGAGTAAAATCTTATTTTTTTTATATTAGAATTATTTATTTTTAATTTTACATATATTTTAATGGGAGTGCATGTGGCCTCTAATGGACTGTTTGCCTGAACTGAGATAGACCATTCATCCACATGCAAAGGGGGCCAGGACTGGCCAGCAAAGAATTAAGGGGTCTATTTACTAAGCCTTAGAGAGTGATAAAGTGGACGGAGATGAAGTATCATCCAACCAGCTCCTGTCATTTTTCAAACTTATGCCCTTATTTATCAATGAGTAATAAATTTCACTGTGAGTGATAAATTGCACCAGCCAATCAGCTCCTAACTGCCATGTTCCAGATTCTGGGGCAGATGTATTAACCTGGAGAAGGCACAAGGAAGTGATAAATCAGTGATAAGTGCAAGGTGATAAATGCACCAGCCAGTCAGCTCCTGTCAATTTGCATATTGGAGCTGATTGGCTGGTGCATTTATCACCTTGCACTTATCACTGGTTTATCACTTCCTTATGCCTTCTCCAGGTTAATATATCTGCCCCCATGTTTGAAAAATTACAGTTAGGAGTGGATTGGCTGGTGCACTTTATCACTCAAAGTGAAATGTATCACTCATTGATAAATAAGGGCAATAGTACTTATCAGGGACGTGCAGTCAGGGGAGGCAGTGCCTCCCCTGTCATCAATGATTAAAATAATACAAAAATATACATTTGACACATATTCAGTGTCATATGTATCTTCTTTATATATTCTGTTAATTTTAGGTTATTAAACTAGTTTGGGAGGCACTGATAGCTAGTGCCTCCCACTGAGGGGAACGGGGACAGAGCGGGGGGCGGGGCCAAACACTGGGCTGTAAAAGCCCATTCAAAAAAACACTGAAAGCGGCACTTCTACAAGTGCCTCGCTGACAGGGAAAGCACGCCCCTGCCAGCGAGGCACATGTGATTGGACAGCGGATCCAGTGCTGGATCCGCTGGTCCAATCACACAGTGGGACAAGGAAGGGACTCAGAACTCTCCCTTCCGCCACTGAGTACCGTGATCTGCAGCTAGAAGAACCGGCGCCCAGAGCCGGCCCTAGCTTCAGCTAGGTGCTGGCTCAGCAACCACTACTGCTCTGTGGGGCACCCGATGTTCAGCGCTGCTGGCGGCTCTGCTCTTGCATTTCTGAGCAGAGCCGCCTGCTGTATCCAACAACAGTGTATTCTCCTGCACCAGACAAACAGTAAGTACCAAATATAACAAAAACCAGCTACACTTAATCTAATAGGCAATTCATGTACAGGTTGAGTCTCCCTTATCCAAAATGCTTGGGACCAGAGGTATTTTGGATATTGGATTTTTCCGTATTTTGGAATAATTGCATACCATAATGAGATATCATGGTGATGGGACCTAAATCTAAGCACAGAATGCATTTATGTTTCATATACACCTTATACACACAGCCTGAAAGTAATTTTAGCCAATATTTTTAATAACTTTGTGCATTAAACAAAGTGTGTGTACATTCACACAATTCATTTATGTTTCATATACAGCTTATACACACAGCCTGAAGGTCATTTAATACAATATTTTTAATAACTTTGTGTATTAAACAAAGTTTGTGTACATTGAGCCATAAAAAACAAAGGTTTCACTATCTCACTCTCACTCAAAAAAGTCCGTATTTCGGAATATTCCGTATTTCGGAATATTTGGATATGGGATACTCAACCTGTACCTTTTTATTTGGCTGGAGGTGCTCCCGGAATTATGAGACAAACTCATCAACATATTACTAGGTGGGGATTCACCCCGAAGAAAATTCCTTTTTGGAGCACACTTTTAATAATGATTATGATCCATACAATAAGATATGAAGTATTATTTAAAACTTAACTTTTAATCTTTACCCAGTTAATATAAAGAAGGGGGAGCAGAACGAAAGCCAAAAAATAAACAAACCAAGGAAGAATTTATTTAAACAGTGTACTGAAAAAATCTACTTAATTAATAGATAATGAATAAATACCCCTTCCTAACTTTTTAAAAAAAGATACTTTACATAATTTTTTGGGAAAGTATATTATAGTATGTCTTCCCCTGGTAGTGTGCAAATAGCACGCAATTGAATTAAATGTCTACCATGTAGCTCCTATATAGGGTTGTGAGATATGATATAATCTCTGAACCGGATTATTTATATCATAAATTAGTAGATATCATTGGGGGCCAGAAACACCCCTTGAACATATTCCAAAAAATCATATCAAACAAATTATTTGCAATAAATATGTAGATTGTCACCTATACTCTCACCATCTCAATTTGTACAATGCAACAATAATAATACTACATAATTTATTTATCATTGAAAATAATTCAGAAGATTAGAAAGATACGGAATAGATTTGTACAGCATATATTGTAGTTTCCCCCATCTGCTGCCCATCCTCATCCGTTGGAGCGGAGGACGGGTGAGAGTAGGATCACTACTATGCTGATGGAATTAAAGCAACAGTGTCCCCTCGTACCGCCTGCTGTAGCGCCAGAGAGGGAGCGGATTGTGTGTGCCGCGGGTAGCCGCCGCTGGAAGGTCCCTGCCGTCAACCACCATAGTGTTGTGGGCTCCCTGACCACCGGCCCCAGCCGCAGCTTTGCTCGCTACCGCCCCCTCCTCCTGCCATCCCGGAGCTGCCTGCTGAGACCATCCCGACCACAGGCTGCCGAGTTGGAACTGCCTGCAGCAGCACCCAGCCAGTGTCCAGATCACCCCCGTGTCCAGGTGAGATGTGAGCTGAGGGGGGAGAGCACCGGGAATAGGCCAGCGCTATCACTCCTCTCTCCTGTCTCCTATGTCCTGTCCCTATCCACTCTGACCTTGCCCTGTCACCATATTGTGTTTCTGTCACTCTGCTCTCCTGTCCCTTCTGTTCTGTCCTGTCCCTGCCCCATCTGTCCTGGTGCTGACACCTGTGTTCTAGCCCTGTCCATGTCACCTCTATCCTGGCTTGCCTTTTGTTCTGCCATCACTGTCCAGTCCCTGTCACCTCTTTCCTGCCCTGTCACCTCTGCCGTGGTCCTGTCCCCTCTGTCCTGTCCCTGTCATCCCGCTCTCCTGTCCCCCCTGTCCTGATCCTATGACCTCTGCCCTACCACTGTCCTGTTCCCTCAGTCCTATCACCTCTGTACTGTCCTCACTGTATCGTCTCAGTCCCCACTGTTATATCCCTGTCCCCTCTGTCTCAGCGCTATCACCTCTCTGCCCTGTCCCTATCCTCTCTGATCCTTGCCCTGTCACCTCTGTTGTGTTCCTGTCACTCCTCTCTCCTGCCCCATCTGTCCTGGTCCCTCTCCCAGTCGTCCACTATCTCTCTTGGGAGGAGGGGGGGCACCAGACAGAATCTTGCCTAGGGCATCAAATTGGCTAGGGCCGGCTCTGGGTATCTATATCAGATGACAAGTTATCTGCCCACTTTTCGATAGCACTACTCACCCACGCAGATGCAATGGTTGGTCTGAGCAGTGTACCTGTGGTGACGTGAATGGATTTTAACGTATTTTCCTGTCTACGATCCACAAGATCCTTAAAGGCAGCCATGTCAGGAGACGGTAAAGCCACCTTTTAAGACAATTGTGATAGAGCCTTGTCCACAATGGGGGGTGACTCACACTTTTCTCTATCCCCAGAGGGGAACGGATACGCCACCTGAATCCTTTTGTGAATCAGAAACTTTTTGTCAGGATTTTCCCATATCAAAAAGAGTATTCAGTTCATGAGAGGCAGCAAACGTTACCTCAGGTTTCTTTCCCTTATACATACAGACCCTAGTATCAGGAACAGCCGGGTCCTCAGTGATATGTAACACGTCTTTTATTGCTACAATCATGTACTGAATGTTCTTTGCCAATTTTGGGTCTAATCTGGTATCACTATAGTCGACACTGGAGTCAGTGTCCGTGTCGGTATCTGTGTCTGCCAACTAAGCAAACAAACGTTTATGTGCCCCCGAGGGGGTCTGGACCTGTGATAACACATCCTCCACAGATTTCTTCCATGCCTGGTTCTTAGATCTGAGATTCAGATTTATCTAATCTCTTAGTAATAAGAGCAACATTAGCATTCAACACATTTACCCAATCAGGAGTCGGCGCTGCCGACGGGGTCACTCCCACAGCCGTTTCTGTCCCTAACACAGTCTCCTCCTGGGAAGAGCACTCAGCCTCAGACATGCCGACACACGTGTACCGACACCCACAGACACACTGGGCAAATAGGGGACAGACCCACAGTAAAGCCTATCAGAAACACAGAGGGAGTTTGCCAGCTCACAACCCAGCGTTCAATCCCGGTTCTGAAACGTTAATATAAAGCCTCAGACCTGTAGCGCTTGTATAATAACTTTTATTTGCACCAAATTAACTGTGCCCCCCCCCCGTTTTGCACCCTGTTACTTGAACAGCAGTGTTGAGGAAGGACCAGCGTCTCTGAAGCTCTGTGAACAGAAAATGGCGCTGATGAGAGCTGTGAGGGCTAATCCCCGCCCCCTAAATGGCGCGCTGCAGCCCCGGTATTTTTTAAGATACTTATGCTGGCGGGGGTTAGAATCTAGTGCCTAGACACTTATATTCCGCTTTGCCAGCCTTAAATGATGAGGTTTATGCTGCCCAGGGCCCACCCCCCCTGCGCCCTGCACACTGTAGTGCCGCTATGTGTGGGAGCATGGCGCGCAGCGCGATTGGTGTGCGGTACCTCAGAAGCTGTCACTGAAGTCTTCGATCTTCTTCTACTCACCTGTCTTCTGACTTCTGGCTGTGCAAGGGGGGTGACGGCGGGCTCTGGGAATGAACCCCTAGGCGTACCTAGTGTTCCAAACCCTCAGAAGCTAATGGTGTCCTGTAGCCAAGAAGCAGAGCCTTTAAACTCATTAGAAGTAGGTCTGACTTCTCTCCGCTAAGTCCCACGATGCAGGGAGACTGTTGCCAGCAGTTCTCCCTGAAAATAAAAAACCTAACAAAGTATTTTCAGAGAAACTCAGTAGAGCTCCTCAGTGTGCATCCAGTCTGCCTGGGCACAATTCTAAAACTGGAGTCTGGAGGAGGGGCACAGAGTGAGGAGCCAGTTCACACCCTTTCAAAGTCTTAAAGTGCCCATGTCTCCTGCGGATCCCGTTTATACCCCATGGTTCTTGAAGTGTCCCCAGCATCATCAAGGACGTATGAGAAATATATATATATCTATATATATATATATATATATATATATATATATATATATATATAATAAGATTTTACTTACCGATAAATCTATTTCTCATAGTCCGTAGTGGATGCTGGGGACTCCGTCAGGACCATGGGGAATAGCGGCTCCGCAGGAGACAGGGCACAAAAGCAAGCTTTTAGGATCACATGGTGTGTACTGGCTCCTCCCCCTATGACCCTCCTCCAAGCCTCAGTTAGGTACTGTGCCCGGACGAGCGTACACAATAAGGAAGGATCTTGAATCCCGGGTAAGACTCATACCAGCCACACCAATCACACCGTACAACTTGTGATTTTAACCCAGTTAACAGTATGATAACAATGAAGTAGCCTCTAAAAAAGATGGCTCACAACAATAATAACCCGATTTTTTTGTAACAATAACTATGTACAAGTAATGCAGACAATCCGCACTTGGGATGGGCGCCCAGCATCCACTACGGACTATGAGAAATAGATTTATCGGTAAGTAAAATCTTATTTTCTCTAACGTCCTAGTGGATGCTGGGGACTCCGTCAGGACCATGGGGATTATACCAAAGCTCCCAAACGGGCGGGAGAGTGCGGATGACTCTGCAGCACCGAATGAGAGAACTCCAGGTCCTCCTCAGCCAGGGTATCAAATTTGTAGAATTTAGCAAACGTGTTTGCCCCTGACCAAGTAGCTGCTCGGCAAAATTGTAAAGCCGAGACCCCTCGGGCAGCCGCCCAAGATGAGCCCACCTTCCTTGTGGAATGGGCATTTACAGATTTTGGCTGTGGCAGGCCTGCCACAGAATGTGCAAGCTGAATTGTACTACAAATCCAACGAGCAATAGTCTGCTTAAAAGCAGGAGCACCCAGCTTTTTGGGTGCCTACAATATAAACAGCAAGTCAGACTTTCTGACTCCAGCCGTCCTGGAATATATATATATATATATATATATATATATATATATATATATATATATATATATATATATATATATTTTCAGGGCCCTGACAACGTCTAGCAACTTGGAGTCCTCCATGTCCCTAGTAGCCGCAGGCACCACAATAGGTTGTTTCAGGTGAAACGCTGACACCACCTTAGGAAGAAACTGGGGACGAGTCCGCAGTTCTGCCCTGTCCGAATGGAAAATCAAATATGGGCTTTTGTAAGACAAAGCCGCCAATTTTGACAATCACCTGGCCGAGGCCAGGGCCAACAGCATGGTCACTTTCCATGTGAGATATTTCAAATCCACAGATTTGAGTGGTTCAAACCAATATGATTTGAGGAATCCCAACACTACGTTGAGATCCCACGGTGCCACTGGAGGCACACAAGGGCTGTATATGCAATACTCCCTTGACAAACGTCTGGACTTCAGGAACTGAAGCCAATTCTTTCTGGAAGAAAATCTATAGGGCCGAAACTTGAACCTTAATGGACACCAATTTTAGGCTCATAGACACTCCTGTTTGCAGGAAGTGCAGAAATCGACCTAGTTGAAATTTTTTCGTGGGGCCTTCCTGGCCTCACCCACGCAACATATTTTTACCACATGTGGTGATAACGTTGTGCGGTCACCTCCTTCCTGGCTTTGACCAGGGTAGGTATGACCTCTTCCGGAATGCCTTTTCCCTTAGGATCCGGCGTTCAAACCGCCATGCCGTCAAACGCAGTCGCGGTAAGTCTTGGAACAGACAAGGTCCCTGCTGGAGCAGGTCCTTTCTTAAAGGCCGATGCCACGGTTCCTCTTGGAACAGACATGGTACTTGCTGAAAGCAAATCCCTTCTTAGCTCCCGAGGCCATTAGTCCTCTGTGAGCATCTCTTGAAGTTCCGGTTACCAAGTCCCTCTTGGCCAATCCGGAGCCACGAGTATAGTTCTTACTCCTCTATGTCTTATAATTCTCAATACCTTGGTTATGAGAAGCAGAGGAGGGAACACATACACCGACTGTTACACCCACGGTGTTACCAGGACGTCCACAGCTATCGCCTGAAGGTCTCGTGACCTGGCGCATTACCTGTCCCATTTTTTGTTCGGGCGGGACGCCATCATGTCCACCTTTGGTCTTTCCCAACGGTTCACAATCATGCGGAAAACTTCCCGATGAAGTTCCCACTCTCCCGGGTGGAGGTCGTGCCTGCTGAGGAAGTCTGCTTCCCAGTCGTCCACTCCCGGAATGAACACTGCTGACAGTGCTATCACATGATTTTCCGCCTAGCGAAAAATCCTTGCAGTTTTGCCACTGCCCTCCTGCTTCTTGTGCCGCCCTTTCTGTTTACGTGGGCGACTGCCGTGATGTTATCCCACTGGATCAATACCGGCTGACCTTGAAGCAGAGGTCTTGCTAAGCTTAGAGCATTATAAATTTGCTCTTAGCTCCAGTATATTTATGTGGAGAGAATTCTCCAGACTTGATCACACTCCTTGTGTGACTGCTCCCCAGCCTCTCAGGCTGGCCTCCGTGGTCACGAGCATCCAATCCTGAATGCCGAATCTGCGGCCCTCTGGAAGATGAGCACTCTGTAATCACCACAGGAGAGACACCCTTGTCCTTGGATATAGGGTTATCCGCTGATGCATCTGAAGATGCGATCCGGACCATTTGTCCAGCAGATCCCACTGAAGAGTTCTTGCGTGAAATCTGCCGAATGGAAGCGCTTCGTAATAAGCCACCATTTTTACCAGGACTCTTGTGCAATGATGCACTGACACTTTTCCTGGTTTTAGGAGGATCCCGATTAGCTCGGATAACTCCCTGGCTTTCTCCTCTGGGAGAAACACCTTTTCCTGGACTGTGCCCAGAATCATCCCTAGGACCAGCAGACGTGTCGTCGGAACAACTGCGGTTTTGGAATATTTAGAATCCACCCGTGCTGTCGTAGAACTACTTGAGATAGTGCTACTCCGACCTCCAACTGTTCTCTGGACCTTGTTCTTATCAGGAGGTCGTCCATTTTCTTTGAAGACGAATCCTCCTTTCGGTCATTACCTTGGTAAGGACCCGGGGTGCCTTGGACAATCCAACGGCATCGTCTTGAAACTGATAGTGACAGTTCTGTACCACGAACCTGAGGTACCCTTGGTGAGAAAAGGCAAATTTTGGGACATGGAGGTAAGCATCCCTGATGTCCCGGGACACCATATAGTCCCCTTGTTCTTTGCTATCACTGCTCTGAGTGACTCCATCTGGATTTGAACCCTTGTAAGTGTTCAAATTTTTCAGATTTAGAATAGGTCTCACCTAGCCTTCAGTACCACCATATAGTGTGGAGTAATACCCCTTTCCTTGTTGTCGGAGGGGTAATTTTATTATCACCTGCTGGGAATACAGCTTGTGAATTGTTTTCAATACTGCCTCCCTGTCGGAGGGAGACATTGGTACAGCAGACTACAGGAACCTGCGAGGGGGGAAACCTCTCGACATTCCAATCTGTACCCCTTGGATACTACTTGTAGGATCCAGGGGTCCTGTACGGTCCCAGCGTCATGCTGAGAACTTGGTAGAAGCGGTGGAGGGCTTCTGTTCCTGGGAATGGGCTGCCTGCTGCAGTCTTCTTCCCTTTCCTCTATCCCTGGGCAGATATGACTCTTATAGGGACGAAAGGACTGAGGCTGAAAAGACGGTGTCTTTTTCTGCAGAGATGTGACTTAGGGTAAAAAACGGTGGATTTTCCAGCAGTTGCCCTGGCCACCAGGTCCCATGGACCGACCCCAAATAACTCCTCCCCTTTATACGGCAATACATCTTTGTGCCGTTTGGAATCTGCATCACCTGACCACTGTCGTGTCCATAAACATCTTCTTGCAGATATGGACATCGCATTTACTCTTGATGCCAGAGTGCAAATATCCCTCTGCGCATCTCGCATATATAGAAATGCATCCTTTAAATGCTCTATAGTCAATAAAATAATGTCCCTGTCAAAGGTATCAATATTTTTAGTCAGGGAATCCGACCAAGCCACCTCAGCTCTGCACATCCAGGCTGAGGCGATCGCTGGTCGCAGTATAACACCAGCATGTGTGTGTATACTTTTTAGGATATTTTTCAGCCTCCTATCAGCTGGCTCCTTAAGTACGGCCCTATCCGTAGATGGTACCGCTACTTGTTCTGATAAGCGTGTGAGCGCCTTATCCACCCTGAGGGGTGTTTCCCACCGCGCCTTAACTTCTGGCGGGAAAAGGTATACCGCCAATAATTTTCTATCGGGGGAAACCCACGCATCATCACACACTTCATTTAATTTATCTGATTCAGGAAAAACTACAGGTAGTTTTTTCACCTCACACATAATACCCTTTTTTGTGGTACTTGGAGTATCAGAAATATGTAACACCTCCTTCATTGCCCTTAACGTGTGGCCCTAAAAGAAAATACGTTTGTTTCTTCACCGTCGACACTGAAATCAGTGTCCGTGTCTGGGTCTGTGTCGACCGACTGAGGTAAATGGGCATTTTACAGCCCCTGACGGTGTTTGAGACGCCTGGACAGATACTAATTTGTTCGCCGGCCCTCTCATGTCGTCAACCGGCTTGCAGCGTGTTGACATTGTCACGGAATTTCCATAAATAAGCCATCCATTCCGGTGTCGACTCCCTAGAGAGTGACATCACCATACAGGCAATTTGCTCCGCCTCCTCACCAATATTTTCCTCATACATGTCGACACACACGTACCGACATACAGCACACACATAGGGAATGCTCTGATAGAGGACAGGACCCACTAGCCCTTTGGGGAGACAGAGGGAGAGTTTGCCAGCACACACCAAAACGCTATAATTATCCAGGGACAACCTTTATATAAGTGTTCCTCCCTTATAGCATTTTAATATATATACATATCGCCAAATCAGTGCCCCCCCTCTCTGTTTTAACCCTGTTTCTGTAGTGCAGTGCAGGGGAGAGCATGGGAGCCTTCCCACCAGCCTTTCTGTGAGGGAAAATGGCGCTGTGTGCTGAGGAGAATAGGCCCCGCCCCCTTTTCGGCGGGCTTCTTCTCCGGAGTTTTAGATATCTGGCAGGGGTTAAATACATCCATATAGCCTCAAGGGCTATATGTGATGTATTTTTCGCCATACAGGTATTATACATTGCTGCCCAGGGCGCCCCCCTCCAGCGCCCTGCACCCTCCGTGACCGCTGTGTGAAGTGTGCTGACAACAATGGCGCACAGCTGCAGTGCTGTGCGCTACCTGATGAAGACTGAGAGTCTTCTGCCGCCTGGTTCCGGACCTCTTCATCTTCAGCGTCTGCAAGGGGGGTCGGCGGCGCGGCTCCGGGACGAACCCCAGGGCGAGCCCTGTGTTCCGACTCCCTCTGGAGCTATGTCCAGTAGCCTAAGAATCCAATCCATCCTGCACGCAGGTGAGTTGAAAATCTCTCCCCTAAGTCCCTCGATGCAGAGAGCCTGTTGCCAGCAGGACTCACTGAAAATAAAGAACCTAAAAACTTTTTCTAAGTAACTCTTTAAGAGAGCCACCTAGATTGCACCCTTCTCGGCCGGGCACAAAAACCTAACTGAGGCTTGGAGGAGGGTCATAGGGGGAGGAGCCAGTACACACCATGTGATCCTAAAAGCTTGCTTTTGTGCCCTGTCTCCTGCGGAGCCGCTATTCCCCATGGTCCTGACGGAGTCCCCAGCATCCACTAGGACGTTAGAGAAATATATATATATATATAAGTCCGCCCAGCACATAACGGTAAATGCTAGAATCAAGTTGGAGAAAGGACGTATGACGTCAGGGGAAGGAGGCACACCAGGGGAAGGAGCTAGGTCAGCAGAATAGTTCTTCTACTATCCACACCACCAACTACTCCCTTTATACCCCTTTCACACCGCACAAATAACCCGGTATTGACCCGGCATATTGCCGGGTCAACACAGGTCGGCGTGCGGTGTAAAAGTGGCATAGCCGAAATCGCGGGTCACCTGACCCGGCAATTCAACCCGGGAATAAAGCAGTGTTATACCCGGGTTGAATACCGGGTCAGTGGCTGCGTAAACGGGCTCCCGGGTCGATGTGACCTGGGACCCATTTACTACAGCAGGGAGAGGCGGCGCGGAGATGAGCTCATCTCCCAGCGCCGCCTCCACCTCCGCCCCCCGCTGCTATGGCAACCCGCCCGGCATATTGCCGGGTCGGGGAAGCCTGCAGCAGCGGCCAATGCCGGATCCCACCCGGGAAGGACCCGTTTCTAATTCCCGGGTGGGATCCGGCATTGGCAGTGTGAAAGGGGTATGAGTAACCCAGTAGCGAGCGGAGCGAGCCACCGTGCCCAAAGCGTGGCGAGCGAAGCCTGTCAGGTTACATTTCGGGTACCCTATTCTGGTATACCTCCCTCTAATGACATCAGGGGTCCTTTCTCCTACTTGGTTTTAGCCATAACCCTTACATAACTCCCCTTCAATTCACACTAAATGAAACACACCGCTCACACGGAAATAATCACCCTCCCCTGTCATTTCATTAACCCTCCCTTTCTTTTAGTTCACACTATTATAAATCCCCCTCCCCTCCATTCACACTATTAACCCCCATCCTCTCCAGTTCACACTTTGTACACTTTACCTGTGGGGCATCTCCCAACACAAGGGAACTGAAACTACAACTCCCAGGACATCAGTAACCTTATATACACGTGATCCCATTTACAGCCAATCACGGCATAGCCCAGCTCTGAGTATGATAACGAGGCCTGGATAGCAAAACTAAGAAATGTTAGTGACACGCAAGCTCTGCCTTTCCGGTGCCTGACTTCCGGTCACTGAGCTAATGGGAAGCAGCAGCACAGACGGAAGAGACAGCTGCAGGTCAGTGCTGGATGCATCATGTAACCACCATGTACAGTGACTCAGGGCTGTCACAGGCTCTCCCCAGCACTGTGTTACCCATGCCAGCCATTGCTCTCTATATTCACTGATTTATTTTCCTTCCAGTAGTGTCAGTCTTTTGTCTGTATAGATGTAAGTGCTTTGAGCCCCAGCATTGTATACTAAGCATCACACTGACAGCTGGTGCTGTCCCTGTGTATGAATGGAGATATATTGGGCAATGCTAGGAGGGAGGGGTTAGAGAAATACTTAAAACTGAATGAAACAGTGGCAGACTTCACACTGTGGTCACACAGTCATTTTCTCCTGCTCTGACACTTCCATGTACAGTGTATAATGGACACTGGTCTGTGAGACAGATATTTATGAATGACAGGTAGCCTGCAGATATACACTGCAATACTGGACATATAAAATGCAAGTTTCTCTTAACGTCCTAGAGGATACTGGGCTCCATTTAGTACCATGGGATATAGACTGGTCCACTAGGAGCCATGGGCACTTTAAGAATTTGATAGTGTGGGCTGGCTCCTCCCTCTATGCCCTACCTACCAGACTCAGTTTAGAAAATGTGCCCGGAGTTTGTTATTTTCAGGCAGGACTGGTTGGCACCAGCCTGCTTGCTTCGTGGGACTTAGAGGGGGGGGGAACGGTCCAACCTCTTGAAGGGTTAATGGTCCCGTTCCCCGCTGACAGGACACTGAGCTCCTGAGGGAACTATTGACAAGCCCCACCACGGCGAGCGTATATTCCCGCAGCACGCCCCCACCCCTAACAGAGCCAGAAGAATGAAGAGTGGTGAGTGCTGAGACGGCATCCCGGTTAGCAGGGCGCCGGCCATTATGGCGGCACGAGGGTACAGAGACACGCGGCTTCTAAATGGGGCGGAATGCGTCTCAGTACACAGTACCCATACTGGCAACACAGCCTTAAAATGGTTTCTGTCCATTTTAAGCACCAAATTCCTCAGCCAGTATAAAAAAAGCGGGAAGATTGCGCGCTATTGAAGGGGCGGGGCTTCACTATGAGAGGATCCAGCAGCTCACCAGCGCCATTTTCACTTTGCAGTGGACACAGATGCTGACTGACAGGGACGCACAGCTCCTCCAGTGTGACTCTAAATTACCTCAGCGGTACCAGGGGGTCATAGCAGGGGGGGGGGGGGGATTGGGGGGGCGATTACTAGTGTACTAAGTCCCCTATCAGGGTACTTAGTCTGCGACCCGGCTAAGCTAGGCATTAGCGGTAAGGGCTCGGTGGGGGCTGGCTCCAAACAACTCTGTGTCTCCCTGAAGGGCTCTTTGTGGGTTAATTCTGCTTAATCTTTTCCTGTGTGTGTGTGTGTACTGTCACATTTACATTATGTCAGGCAAAGAGTGTGTTTCTTGTACAGCGGAGTGTTCATCTTCACCAGGGGGCTCACTACTGGGTACTCAGGGTTCACAGAAGAGTGGGGTAATTCTCTTAAAGGAATGATCTCCACTCTTTCTACAAAATTGTCCCACAATGAGAAACAGACTGTGGATGAGTTTATGAGCAGAGACTCAGTCCCCAAAACAGCGTCTCAATCCCCTCCCATTTGTCTACAAAAGCGTTCTCTGGCCCATATCCTGCGGTCTGACTCTGACGCTGAAGGGTCAGACTTGGAGGAGGGTGAGGTAGTCTTGGAGGGGGGGATGCGGCTCTGTCACAGGGAATAGAGGCTCTTATAGAAGCTATCAGAGATGTTCTACATTTTCCTGATAAGGTGTCAGAGGAGTGTGAGGAATCTTATTTTAATGTAAAAAAATAAGTCCTCAGTCACTTTTCCTGTGTCAAAGGAATTGAATACCCTGTTTGAAGAACCGTTGGTTAATCCTGATAAGTAATCCCTAAATCCCTAAAAGGTTGCTCTCCTCTTTTACCTTTCCTCTGGAGGATAGGAAAAAATGGGAAAATCCACCGATAGTGGACGCATCAGTCTCTAGGCTGTCACGAAAAATTGTATTGCCTGTTCCTGGTGCAGCCTCCCTGAAAGACACGGCTGATCGTCAAATTGAGACTACACTCAAATCATTGTACACAGCTGCTGGGGTGGCCCAAAGACCCAGTATTGCATGTGCGTGGATCACAAACGCCATTGCAAAATGGTCAGGTAACGTAATTGAGGGGTTAGATTCCTTGTCTAGGGGGATGTTATTTTACTCCTGCAGCATATACAGGACTCTGCAAACTTTATGGTAGAAACCATAAAAGAGAGAGGCTTGCTTGACGCATGCACCACCGCTATGGCAGTGTCGGCACTCAGGGGCTTGTGGCTACGCCAGTGGACTGCTGACTCGGACTCCAGGAAAGGCGTGGAAGGCCTACCATTCACAGGAGAGGCCCTGTTTGGAGATGAACTAGACAAACGGATCTCCACAGCTACTGCTGGTAAGTCTACGTATCTTCCTTCCGCAGTCCCCCCAACCAAGGAGACTTATTCAGCTTCAAAGTTACAGTCCTTTCGGACGGCCAAGTTCAAGAGCAAATCCAGAGGTGCTTCTACATCCTCCAGCGGTGCAAGTGGTAAACCGCACAAGCCAGCAACTGCAAGTGCTCAGGACCAGAGCCCAGCCTCTGATTCCTCAAAGACTTCAGCATGACGGTGGACCGCAATGCCTGGAAGGCTGTCAGGTGGGAGCCCGACTACTATTCTTCAGTCAGATCTGGTCAAGTTCTTGACAGGATCCCTGGGTCATAGATTTTATTTCCCAGGGCTACATACTAGAGTTCCAAAAGCTCCCACCTCACAGATTCTTCAAATCAGGCTTGACAGTTTCACAAAAGGCAAGTATACCTTTACAGTATGCCATCTAAAAACTGGTACAGACTTTGGTCATTGTTCCAGTTCCACCTTATCTGCCTCAACAAGGGGTACTATTCCAACTTGTTTGTAGTACCGAAACCAGATGGTTCGGTAAGACCGATTCTGAACCTCAAGTCTTTGAACCCGTACTTACGAGTGTTCAAATTCAAGATGGAGTCTCTGAGAGCAGTAATCTCAGGTCTGGGGGAGGGGGAATTCTTAGTGTCTCTGGATATCAAGGATGCGTACCTTCACATTACGATCTGGCCTCCTCATCAGTCCTATCTACGGTTTGCACCGCAGGACTGTCACTACCAGTTCCAGGCCATGCCCTTTGGTCTCTCCACGGCACAGAGGGTGGTCACCAAGGTGATGGCAGAGATGTTGTTTATACTCCACAAGCAGGGATTGAACATAATTCCGTACCTGGACGATCTTCTGATAAAGGCGCTGTCCAGGGAAAGGTTGCTGGACAGCGTTGGTCTCTCAACCAAACTCCTCCAGGATCACGGGTGGATTCTGAACCTTCCGAAATCTCACCTAGAGCCAACAAGGAGGCTCCCATTCCTGGGAATAATACTGGACACGGAGTCGTAGAAAGTGTTCCTTCCGTTGGAAAAGGCATTGGTGATCCAGTCGATGGTTCGGGACTTCCTGAAGCCAACCCGGGGTGTCGATGCATCTGTGCATTCGCCTTCTGGGGAACATGGTGGCCTCTTATGAGGCTCTTCAATACGGAAGGTTTCACGTGCGACCTTTCCAGCTAGATCTGTTGGACAAATGGTCCGGATCGCATCTTCACATGCACCAGAGGATCCGTCTGTCGCCAAAAGCCAGGATCTCCCTTCTGTGGTGGCTACAGACTTCTCACCTCGTCGGAGGTTCGGAATTCAGAACTGGATTCTGTTAACCACTGACGCAAGCCTCAGAGGTTGGGGAGCAGTCAGGGGCTGCAGTTTCATGGAAGATGGTCAAGTCAGGAAGTCGTCCTTCCAATCAACATTCTGGAACTCAGGGCCATATACAACGCCCTTCTGCAGGCCTCACATCTTCTTCAAGATCGGGCCATTCAGGTCCAGTCGGACAATGGGACGGCAGTGACGTACAGAAACCGACGGGAAGGAATGAAGAGCAAAGCAGCAAGGTCAGAGGTGTCAAGAATTCTCCTCTGGGCAGAAAGAAACGCTGTGGCGTTGTCAGCGGTCCTTCATTCCGGGTGTAGACAGCTGGGAAGCAGACACGACCTGCACCCGGGGGAAGTGGGGCCTTCACCAGGAGGTGTTCAGGTGTTTGACAAGTCGATGGGGATATCCACAGATTGACGTGATGGCCTCTCGGCTTAACAAGTAGCTCAATCCGGGAAGGGGGTAGCATCTAAGCATTACCATTGTATTTGGAAGAAATACGTCTCTTGGTGTGAGAGCAGAAATTGTTCTGCAGTAGAATTTCATCTGGGACGTTTCCTGCTTTTTCTGCAGGCAGGTGTGAATGTGGGCCTACGTCTGGGCTCCATAAAAGTCCAGATTTTGGCGTTGTCCATTTTCTTTCACAAACAATTGGCTTCTCTCCCTGAGGTCCAGATGTTCTTGAAAGGTGTTCTGCACATCCAACCTCCCTTTGTGCCTCCCACGGCACCTTGGGATCTCAACGTGGTGCTGCATTTCCTCCAATCGGACTGGTTTGAACCATTACAGGAGGTGGACGTAAAATATCGTACGTGGAAGACCGTCACACTGTTGCTCTTGGCTTCAGCAAGACGTGTGTCGGAATTGGGGCCTTTGTCTCATAATAGTCCCTATTTAATTTTCCACGAGGACAGAGCTGAACTCGGAACTCATCAGCAATTTCTTCCTACAGTGGTGTCTGCGTTTCAGTTCAACCAACCTATTGTGGTTCTGATTATCACCGACACTTCTGCTACTTCAAAGTCTTTGGATGTTGTGAGTGCTTTGAAGGTGTATGTGAAGAGAACAGCTCGTCACAGAAAAACGGACTCGCTGTTTGTTCTTTATGATCCCAATAAGATTGGGTGTCCTGATTTCAATGCAGTCTATTGCACGCTGGATCAGGCTTACTATCCAACATCCTTATTCCACGGCAGGTTTGCCATGTCCACAATCTGTATAGGCCCACTCTACTAGGTCGGTTGGTTCTTCCTGGGCGGCTTCCCGGGGTATCTCGGCTTTACAGCTCTGCCGAGCAGCTACTTGGTCAGGTTCAAACACGTTTGCTAAGTTCTACAAGTTTGATACTTTGGCCTCTGAGGACCTTCAGTTTGGTCAATCCGTTCTGCAGGAACCTCAGCACTCTCCCACCCGGTTTTGGAGCTTTGGTACATCCCCATGGTACTGAATGAACCCCAGTATCCTCTAGGATGTAAGAGAAAATAGGATTAAAATTACCTACCGGTAAATCCTTTTCTCGTAGTCCGTAGAGGATACTGGGCGCCCGCGCAGTGCTTCGTTTTTCCTGCAATGTTACTTGGTTAAGTAATGTTGGTTCAGCTGTTGCTGTTCCTGTTTCAAGTTTGGTTAGCTTGGCTTTCCTCTTGTTGTGTGTGCTGGTTCGGAATCTAATCACTATCCTTATCTATCCTTCTCTCAAAGTATGTCCATCTCCTCTGGCACAGTTTCATAGACTGAGTCTGGTAGGAGGGGCATAGAGGGAGGAGCCAGCCCACAATATCATATTCTTAACGTGCCCATGGCTCCTAGTGGACCTGTCTATACCCCATGGTACTAAATGGACCCCAGTATCCTCTACGGACTACGAGAAAAGGATTTACCGGTAGGTAATTAAAATCCTATTTTTTCTATTCTGAAAGTACACATTTTAGTAATAATTAATACTATTATTTTATTTCACAAATACAGAATTATGTTTATAACAGGGATTCCTTGAAGCTTGTCTGATTCTGACATCAGGTGGATTGTATGAAAACATAGAGGGGTATCCAATCGGGCGCCAGGTTATGCACGCTTAAAAAAAACTTGCAGACTTTGCGCCCAATTTTGGTTTATCACGGATATGCATGCTCCCGATACCCACGGTATAAAATTAAAATACACACAGGGCTTTCTGCTTTGAGAACCCCAGGGTGTGAGAACTTGAAGAAAGAAAAAGCCTAATTCTTACCAGTCAGGTGGTTCCCGCAGCTCCTGGTCATCTCCCCTCCATCTTTGCACTGTGGAGGAGGCTGCTGGGAGGGGAAGTGGCTGCTGGGAGATGTAGTTATCCCTGCTGCTGCCGCCTCGGGACACACATGGGGGGTACACACACACACACAACACACACACACACACACACACACCTGATGGGTCTCACAAACACTGCTGCTACAAGGGGGGTTTCAGGGCAAGTCCCAATGTTTTATTCTAAAATAATGATTTTAGAAAAAACAATCAGACTTGCTCGGGGGGGTGTGATAAAAAAAAATGCAGCGACACCGCGGCTAATTTTCTCTCCTTAAGTTGAATAGGCAAAACCCTGCTCCGCGGCGTTTTTCAAAATTGAGTACACAATTGAATAAATCCTGTAA
Source organism: Pseudophryne corroboree (assembly GCF_028390025.1). NCBI lineage: Eukaryota > Metazoa > Chordata > Amphibia > Anura > Myobatrachidae > Pseudophryne > Pseudophryne corroboree. The sequence goes on from NC_086446.1 coordinate 97,612,818, forward strand.
TGTTTTTTTTTTTCTTTTTCTTTGTAGACATTTGCTTTCCTGATCTAGAAACAAAAAGTATTATTTATCACATGGGTAATAAAGTCCTTTTGCTAATGTGAGGGTGATAATGGTCTCTGAACATCTAGGTATCACACACTAGGTAAAGCAAGCTAGAACCCAATTCTTTAGCGTTTCACAAACTCCACCATTACAGTCCAGGTTTTAAGGATGTCCATGTTCGAGCAAAGGTGACTTAATTAGTACTTCAGTCAATTTGAATTCCCCATCTGTACTCGAGCATGGATATCCATAAAAGCTGGACTGTAATGGAGGAGATGGGAAACTCTGCCTTATAGTGATCATTGAGTTTTAGCGAATATGCCCCACTCGGCACACTGAAATGCAGTTAGCACCTAATATGGAATACATACGATATCCCGCTAGACGGGATACCGACTGTCAATGTACCGGCAGCGGCATCCCGACAGCAAGTGCCCTCGTAGTGCCACAGGTTCTATTCCCACTCGGTTGGTGGTATGGATCCACCAACCGAATGGGAGAAGTGTCGGGATTTAGGCTGTCTGACTATCCGTGTGTGGGGATTGCGGCGTCGGTCTCCTGAACACCAGGATCCCGACTGCCGGTAAACTGACTGCATCCCCCTAACAAGTGTAGACCTTATATAGAGTTGGACACACACTGTGGTAAAAAAATGATGAGCTACGTAGGTATAACGCAGACATAGGTTGGATGACTCTATCTTGACGGCAGGTGTTGGTGCGTCTGGGGGAGGGGAAAGCAGTTCAGCACTCCATGAGACTGTACCTAGTGAAGGATGAGCACACAGAGTGAGAGTCAATGAAAGGAACTGGGAGACAGTAGACAAGGACCACTGGAAACCAGGATAGTGCTTGGGACGAACACGAGGAATGAGGGCCCTGCTTATGAAAGCTTACATTCTAAATGGAGAGGAGAACATTCGGAGGATGAACTGGGAAGAAGTGTTACGAAGAGTTAACACGCATTAGCTGCAGGCTTACCGCGTGGGGAAAGTGGCTAGTAATTGACTAGCTCTGGGTGTAAAACTCGGAGCTACAGCCGCGCAGCAAGCCCCGTGGCTAACTGAATCTGCCCCCGGTTGGTGGATGGCAGGGGTGGTCCACCAGCACCCCTGACACCCCTCTCTGGGACCACCAGTGATGTTGATATAGTACCATACCGGGTTCAGTATGATTTACCGATGGACGGGATGCCGACGGTCAGAATACCGACAGCGGCATCCCTTCCATCAGAATCCAGACAGCCCCCTTTAAAGTACCCTAGCCCTTCCCTGCCCCCTATCCTAACCGTCCCTTTTGGGTGCCTAACCCTCTCTGGTCCCTAACCTTCCCGGCCCTGCACCCTAACCCCCCTTCTCCTGCCTAAACCTCCGCGCCCCCCTTCCCCGCGTCCTGCTGGATGGACATTCGGGATTTAGACACCGGCTTGAGGCATCTTTCGGGATCCCAGCGTCGGTATATTGACCACCGGGAACACGTCTGTCGAGAAGCCCATACCCATTATTATTCCACTGGGGCACAGACTAATCAGGCCCCAGTTACAAAATTATTACAGGTCCTATGTATAGAACATTGGGTCTGTATGTTTACAAATTATGTATGAATAGTACGTTGTGTACAAATGTATGTCATATTAATAGGACAATGGGTCTTAATGGGTTAAATGACCGCACAGCATGAAATATATTCCAGAAACTGCATTGTACTGTAGTGTAGCAAGTGATCATCAGTTTTTCTATTATTTCAAGTGTATGTACAATATCATTTAACTTGCAATGTAAACCCATTGTAATCTATGTATTGTACCCAAGATGGCTGCCTTGTCTGGTACTACCCGTCGAGTCCTATTAGGACAGGCATGTCCAAACTGCGGCCCTCCAGCTGTTGTGAAACTACATATCCCAGCATGCCCTGACACAGTTTTGCTGTCAGAGAATGCTAAAGCTGTGTCAGGGCATGCTGGGATGTGTAGTTTCACAACAGCTAGAGGGCCGCAGTTTGGACATGCCTGTATTAGGAGAAAAGTGCTATTTAAATAAACATTAATAATGATGATGTAATATCAGAGAGAGAGAGACGATTGTGTTTGATATAAAATGTAAATAGAGTCAAATATGTTAATTGCCAGTAGTTGTTTATAAGTCAGACCAATTAATTGTGTATCCCCATATGTATGTCTTCACAGGACCACTACTCAGACCATCAGGGAGACTTGCTGAGGATGAACAAGAACAGGAATTACATGACTGAGCAGATACTAAACCTCACCCTGGAGATCATCTACCTGCTGACCGGAGAGGTGAGGGGGTCTGTCACTATTATGTCTAATAATAAAAGGGGGACATGACTGGTGAGATTAGGGGTTCTAGGAAATGTCACTATTACGTAACGCAAGCCCTTAGTAATAAAACTGGGACCTGACTGGTGAGGTGAGGTGTTCTGGGAAATGTCACACCAATATCACTACTATCTCTAGTACTAAAACTGGGCCCTGACTGGTGAGGTGAGGGGTTCTGGGAAATGTCACTACTACTTAACTGCACTCTGTAATAAAACAAATAATACTATAAAATAGCGACATGACTGGTGAAGTGAGTTTCTTCATTTGAAAAGAAACCAGCTGTATTATGGTTAAAAGTGTAGACAAACTTACAGGACTCTTTCCTTAAAGGGAGGAATAAATTCTTCATTTTCTGGCTTAGTGAGACAGTGCTTTCATAATCACTGTGGCATATGAATCTCTCTTATTAAAATAACAATATTACTGTACTTGAAATAAATAAACCTGATATAGGACCTAATTCAGACCTGATCGCAAAAGCAAAATCTTTCTTTAATGGGTAAAACCATGTGCAGTACAGGTGTGGCAGATGTGACATGTGCAGAGAGAGTTAGATTTGGGTGGGTTATATTGTTTCTGTGCAGGGTAAATACTGGCTGCTTTATGTTTACACTGCAATTTAGATTTCTCTAACGTCCTAAGTGGATGCTGGGGACTCCGTAAGGACCATGGGGAATAGCGGCTCCGCAGGAGACTGGGCACATCTAAAGAAAGCTTTAGGACTATCTGGTGTGCACTGGCTCCTCCCCCTATGACCCTCCTCCAAGCCTCAGTTAGATCTCTGTGCCCGAACGAGAAGGGTGCACACTAGGGGCTCTCCTGAGCTTCTTAGTGAAAGTTTTAGTTTAGGTTTTTTATTTTCAGTGAGACCTGCTGGCAACAGGCTCACTGCATCGAGGGACTAAGGGGAGAAGAAGCGAACTCACCTGCGTGCAGAGTGGATTGGGCTTCTTAGGCTACTGGACATTAGCTCCAGAGGGACGATCACAGGCCCAGCTTGGATGGGTCCCAGAGCCGCGCCGCCGGCCCCCTTACAGAGCCAGAAGGCAGAAGAGGTCCGGAAAATCGGCGGCAGAAGACGTCCTGTCTTCAACAAGGTAGCGCACAGCACTGCAGCTGTGCGCCATTGCTCTCAGCACACTTCGGTCACTGAGGGCGCTGGGTGGGGGCGCCCTGAGACGCAATAAAAACACCTTGGATGGCAAAAAAAATGCATCACATATAGCTCCTGGGCTATATGGATGCATTTAACCCCTGCCAAAATACATAGAAAAACGGGGGATAAGGCCGCCGATAAGGGGGCGGAGCCTATCTCCTCAGCACACTGGCGCCATTTTCCCTCACAGCTCCGTTGGAGGGAAGCTCCCTGTCTCTCCCCTGCAGTCACTACACTACAGAAAGGGTTAAAAAAAGAGAGGGGGGCACTAATTAGGCGCAGTATTAACTATACAGCAGCTATAAGGGGAAAAACACTTATATAAGGTTATCCCTGTATATATATAGCGCTCTGGTGTGTGCTGGCAAACTCTCCCTCTGTCTCCCCAAAGGGCTAGTGGGGTCCTGTCCTCTATCAGAGCATTCCCTGTGTGTGTGCTGTATGTCGGTACTTTTGTGTCGACATGTATGAGGAGAAAAATGATGTGGAGACGGAGCAGATTGCCTGTAATAGTGATGTCACCCCCTAGGGGGTCGACACCTGTGTGGATGAACTGTTGGAAGGAATTACGTGACAGTGTCAGCTCTGTATAAAAGACAGTGGTTGACATGAGACAGCCGGCTACTCAGCTTGTGCCTGTCCAGACGTCTCATAGGCCGTCAGGGGCTCTAAAGCGCCCGTTACCTCAGATGGCAGATATAGACGCCGACACGGATACTGACTCCAGTGTCGACGGTGAAGAGACGAATGTGACTTCCAGTAGGGCCACACGTTACATGATTGAGGCAATGAAAAATGTTTTACACATTTCTGATAATACGAGTACCACCAAAAAAAAAGGGGTATTATGTTCGGTGAGGAAAAACTACCTGTAGTTTTCCTGAATCTGAGAAATTAAATGAGGTGTGTGATGATGCGTGGGTTTCCCCCGATAACAACTGATAATTTCTAAATGTTATTGGCATTATATCCTTTCCCGCCAGAGGTTAGGGTGCGTTGGGAAACACCCCCTAGGGTGGATAAAGCGCTCACACGCTTGTAAGGGCTCTACCTTCGCCTGAGATGGCCGCCCTTAAGGATCCTGCTGATAGAAAGCAGGAGGGTATCCTAAAAGGTATTTACACACATACTGGTGTTATACTGCGACCAGCAATCGCCTCAGCCTGGATGTGCAGTGCTGGGTTGGCGTGGTCGGATTCCCTGACTGAAAATATTGATACCCTAGATAGGGACAGTATATTTTTGCCTATAGAGCATTTAAAAGATGCTTTTCTATATATGCGTGATGCACAGCGGAATAATTGCCGACTGGCATCAAGTCTAAACGCGTTGTCCATTTCTACCAGTAGAGGGTTATGGACACGTCAGTGGTCAGGTGATGCGTATTCCAAACGGCATTTGGAAGTATTGCTTTATTAAGAGGAGTTATTTGGGGTCGGTCTTTCAGACCTGGTGGCCACGGCAACAGCTGGGAATTCCACGTTTGTACCCCAGGTCGCCTCTCAACATGAGAAGACGCCGTATTATCAGGCGCAGTCTTTTCGTGGACAAGCGGGCAAAAGGTTCCTCATTTCTGCCCCGTGACAGAGGGAGAGGAAAAAGGCTGCAGAAATCAGCCAGTTCCCAGGAACAGAAACCCTCTCCCGCCTCTGCCAAGCCCTCAGTATACGCTGGGGCTTTACAAGCAGAATCAGGCACGGTGGGGGGCCCGTCTCAATGAATTTCAGCGCGCAGTGGGCTCACTCGCAAGTAGACCCCTGGATCCTTCAGGTGATATCTCAGGGGTACAAATTAGAATTCGAGACGTCTCCCCCTCGCCGTTTCCTAAAGTCGGCTTTACCGATGTCTCCTTCTGACAGGGAGACAGTTTTGGAAGCCATTCACAAGCTGTATTCCCAGCAGGTGATAATCAAGATACCCCTCCTGCAACAGGGAACGGGGTATTATTCCACACTGTTGTGGTACCGAAGCCAGACGGCTCGGTGAGACCGATTCTAAATCTAAAATCTTTGAACACTTACATACAGAGGTTCAAATTCAAGATTGAGTCACTCAGAGCAGTGATTGCGAACCTGGAAGAAGGGGACTACATGATGTCTCGGGACATCAAGGATGCTTACCTTCATGTCAATAATTTACCCTTCTCACCAAGGGTACCTCAGGTTTATGGTACAGAACTGTCACTATCAGTTCAGACGCTGCCGTATGGATGGTCCACGGCACCCCGGGTCTTTACCAAGGTAATGGCCGAAATAATGATATTCCTTCGAAGGAAGTGAATTTTAGTTATCCCTTACTTGGACAATTCCCTGATAAGGGTAAGATCCAGGGAACAGTTGGAGGTCGGTGTAGCACTATCTCAGGTAGTGTTGCGGCAGCACGATTGGATTCTCAATATTCCAAAATCGCACCTGGTTCCGACGACGTGTCTTCTGTTCCTAGGAATGATCCTGGACACAGTCCAGAAAAAGGTGTTTCTCCCGGAGGAGAAAGCCAGGGAGTTATCCGAGCTAGTCAGGAACCTCCTAAAACCGAGCCAAGTCTCAGTGCATCAATGCACAAGGGTTCTGAGTAAAATGGTGGCTTCCTACGAAGCAATCCCATTCGGCAGATTCCACGCAAGAACTTTCCAGTGGGACCTGCTGGACAATTGGTCCGGGTCGCATCTTCAGATGCATCAGCGGATAACCCTGTCACCAAGGACAAGGGTGTCCCTCCTGTGGTGGTTGCAGAGTGCTCATCTTCTAGAGGGCCGCAGATTAGGCATTCAGGACTGGGTCCTGGTGACCACGGATGACAGCCTGCGAGGCTGGGGAGCAGTCACACAGGGAAGGAATATCCAGGGCTTATGGTCAAGCCTGGAGACCTCACTTCACATAAATATCCTGAAGCTAAGGGACATTTACAATGCTCTAAGCTTAGCAAGACCTCTGCTTCAAGGTCAGCCGGTGTTGATCCAGTCGGACAACATCACGGCAGTCACCCACGTAAACAGACAGGGTGGCACAAGAAGCAGGAGGGCAATGGCAGAAGCTGCAAGGATTCTTCGCTGGGCGGAAAATCATGTGATAGCACTGTCAGCAGTATTCATTCCGGGAGTGGACAACTGGGAAGCAGACTTCCTCAGCACGACCTCCACCCGGGAGAGTGGGGACTTCACCCAGAAGTCTTCCACATGATTAAAAACTCGACAGGTATTGCGCCAGGTCCAGGGACCCTCAGGCAATAAGCTGTAGATGCTCTGGTAACACCGTGGGTGTACCAGTCAGGGTATGTGTTCCCTCCTCTGCCTCTCATACCCAAGGTTCTGAGATTGATAAGATGGAGAGGAGTAAACACTATATTCGTGGTTCCGGATTGGCCAAGAAGGACTTGGTAACCGGAACTTCAAGAGATGCTCACGGAGGATCCGTGGCCTCTACCTCTAAGAAGGGACCTGCTCCAGCAAGGACCCTGTCTGTTCCAAGACTTACCGCGGCTGCGTTTGACGGCATGGCGGTTGAACGCTGGATCCTGAAGGAAAAAAGGCATTCCGGATGAAGTCATCCCTATCCTGATCAAAGCCAGGAAGGATGTAACCGCAAAAACATTATCACCGCAATTGGCGAAAATATGTTGCGTGGTGCGAGGCCAGTAAGGCCCGACGGAGGAAATTCAACTGGGTCGGTTCCTACATTTCCTGCAAACAGGAGTGTCTATGGGCCTGAAATTGGGGTCCATTAAGGTTCAAATTTCGGCCCTGTCAATTTTCTTCCAAGAAAGAACTAGCTTCAGTCCCTGAAGTTCAGACGTTTGTAAAAGGGGTACTGCATATACAGCCTCCTTTTGTACCTCCAGTGGCACTTTGGGATCTCAATGTAGTTTTGGGTTCCAAAAGTCACATTGGTTTGAACCACTTAAATCTGTGGAGTTAAAATATCTCACATGAAAAGTGGTCATGCTGTTGGCCCTGGCCTGGGCCAGGCGCGTGTCAGAATTGGCGGCTTTATCCTGAAAAAGCCCTTATCTGATTTTCCATTCGGACAGGGCGGAATTGAGGACTCGTCCTCAGTTTCTCCCCAAGGTGGTTTCAGCGTTTCACCTGAACCAACCTATTTGTGGTGCCTGCGGCTACTAGGGACTTGGATGCCTCCAAGTTGCTAGACGTTGTCAGTACCCTGAAAATATATGTTTCCAGGACGGCTGGAGTCAGGAAATCTGCCTCGCTGTTTATCCTGTATGCACCCAACAAGCTGGGTGCTCCTGCTTCTAAGCAGACTATTGCTCGTTGGATTTGTAGTACAATTCAGCTCGCACATTCTGTGGCAGGCCTGCCACAGCCAAAAATCTGTAAATGCCCACTCCACAAGGAAGGTGGGCTCATCTTGGGCGGCTGCCCGAGGGGTCTCGGCTTTACAACTTTGCCGAGCAGCTACTTGGTCAGGAGCAAATACGTTTGTAAAATTCTACAAAATTGATATCCTGGCTGAGGAGGACCTGGAGTTCTCTCATTTGGTGCTGCAGAGTCATCCGCACTCTCCCGCCCGTTTGGGAGCTTTGGTATAATCCCCATGGTCCTTACGGAGTCCCCAGCATCCACTTAGGACGTTAGAGAAAATAAGAATTTACTTACCGATAATTCTATTTCTCATAGTCCGTAGTGGATGCTGGGCGCCCATCCCAAGTGCGGATTGTCTGCAATACTTGTACATAGTTATTGTTACAAAAATCGGGTTATTATTGTTGTGAGCCATCTTTCAGAGGCTCCTCTGTTATCATGCTGTTAACTGGGTTCAGATCACAGGTTATACGGTGTGATTGGTGTGGCTGGTATGAGTCTTACCCGGGATTCAAAATCCTTCCTTATTGTGTACGCTCGTCCGGGCACAGTATCCTAACTGAGGCTTGGAGGAGGGTCATAGGGGGAGGAGCCAGTGCACACCAGATAGTCCTAAAGCTTTCTTTAGATGTGCCCAGTCTCCTGCGGAGCCGCTATTCCCCATGGTCCTTACGGAGTCCCCAGCATCCACTACGGACTATGAGAAATAGAATTATCGGTAAGTAAATTCTTATTTTTAGTTTGAACACACCCCACCCAAATAACTATCTCTGCACATATTGTATCTGCCCCACCGGCAGTGCACATGGTTTTGCCCATTAGAGAAAAAGTTTGCTGTTGCAATCAGGTCTGAATTAGGCCCATAGTCCAGTGCTGACCGCTTTTGCTTTTAAAACAATCCCAGGACAAAAATAAAGAATAAAACAGGCCAGAGAACAGAGGTGAGTCTTTCCTACCATTGTTGGAACTACATATATCAGCATGCTGGGGTTTGTAGTCCTACTAGAGCTAGCGAGTCAGAGGCTGCCTAACTGTACGGTACAAGACAACCTGCACACCTTTGGCTCTGAATAACCCACACAGACTGGGAGCTGGAGATAAAATAAATAGGATGATTTTTATTTAACCTTCTATATAATGTGAATGCAAGTGGGTCTTGACCTGAGGACATGCTCCAATTACTGCTGACCATAAGTGGAAACTGCACTTATATCCCTTCTCACTCCATCCCACTTTCTTCATTGAACACATGGAAATTAGATTTGCATGTGTCTTTCTACACCTACAGGATTATGTACCTGAGAAAAAGTCATCGGTGCATGTCACAAGAAGCTGTGGTTCCCGAATCTCGGGAATAATGAGCAGGACCCAGAGCCCCATCACAGAGCCCTCACCTCACTCCCGGATACATGAGAGAGAGAATGAGCAGAAGATCCTGGAACTCACCAACAAGATCATTCAGCTGCTGACTGGAGAGGTGACTGCTGGGAATGGGACATTATACAGTAACACCAGGGGAGGTGTCTGGGCGATGACTGGAGAGGTGACTGCTGGGAATGGGACATTATACAGTAACACCAGGGGAGGTGTCTGGGTGATGACTGGAGAGGTGACTGCTGGGAATGGGGCATTATACAGTAACACCAGGGGAGGTGTCTGGGTGATGACTGGAGAGGTGACTGCTGGGAATGGGACATTATACAGTAACACCAGGGGAGGTGTCTGGGTGATGACTGGAGAGGTGTCTGCTGGGAATGGGGCATTATACAGTAACACCAGGGGAGGTGTCTGGGTTATGACTGGAGAGGTGACTGCTGGGAATGGGACATTATACAGTAACACCAGGGGAGGTGTCTGGGTGATGACTGGAGAGGTGACTGCTGGGAATGGGACATTATACAGTAACACCAGGGGAGGTGTCTGGGTGATGACTGGAGAGGTGTCTGCTGGGAATGGGGCATTATACAGTAACACCAGGGGAGGTGTCTGGGTTATGACTGGAGAGGTGACTGCTGGGAATGGGACATTATACAGTAACACCAGGGGAGGTGTCTGGGCGATGACTGGAGAGGTGACTGCTGGGAATGGGGCATTATACAGTAACACCAGGGGAGGTGTCTGGGTGATGACTGGAGAGGTGACTGCTGGGAATGGGACATTATACAGTAACACCAGGGGAGGTGTCTGGGTGATGACTGGAGAGGTGACTGCTGGGAATGGGACATTATACAGTAACACCAGGGGTGGTGTCTGGGTGATGACTGGAGAGGTGACTGCTGGGAATGGGGCATTATACAGTAACACCAGGGGAGGTGTCTGGGTGATGACTGCAGAGGTGAATGCTGGGAATAGGGCATTATACAGTAACACCAGGGGAGGTGTCTGGGTGATGACTGGAGAGGTGAATGCTGGGAATAGGGCATTATACAGTAACACCAGGGGAGTGTCTGGGTGATGACTGGAGAGGTGACTGCTGGGAATGGGCCATTATACAGTAACACCAGGGGAGGTGTCTGGGTGATGACTGGAGAGGTGACTGCTGTCAATGGGGCATTATACAGTAACACCAGGGGAGGTGTCTGGGTGATGACAGGAGAGGTGACTGCTGGGAATGGGGCATTATACAGTAACACCAGGGGAGGTGTCTGGGTGATGACTGGAGAGGTGAATGCTGGGAATAGGGCATTATACAGTAACACCAGGGGAGTGTCTGGGTGATGACTGGAGAGGTGACTGCTGGGAATGGGCCATTATACAGTAACACCAGGGGAGGTGTCTGGGTGATGACTGGAGAGGTGACTGCTGTCAATGGGGCATTATACAGTAACACCAGGGGAGGTGTCTGGGTGATGACAGGAGAGGTGACTGCTGGGAATGGGGCATTATACAGTAACACCAGGGGAGGTGTCTGGGTGATGACTGGAGAGGTGACTGCTGGGAATGGGGCATTATACAGTAACACCAGGGGAGGTGTCTGGGTGATGACTGGAGAGGTGACTGCTGGGAATGGGGCATTATACAGTAACACCAGGGGAGGTGTCTGGGTGATGACTGGAGAGGTGACTGCTGGGAATGGGGCATTATACAGTAACACCAGGGGAGGTGTCTGGGTGATGACTGTGTCATTGTGTGTGTCAGGTTCCTATAAGGTGTCAGGATGTCACTGTCTATCTCTCCATGGAGGAGTGGGAGTATTTAGAGGGACACAAGGATCTGTATAAGGACGTGATGATAGAGAATCAACAGACCCGCACGTCACAGGGTAAGAGGAGACACCCTTAATAATATATATAACATTTTATACAAGCAATTAGAATAGTATTTATACCACTGTGTGTTTCAGATATATACATGGGACACATAGGGTGCAATTCAAACAGGTTATTTTTTTAGATCCCACCCCACTCTCAACACTGAAACGCCCAGGTAGCCATCTCGAGCAATACCAGTGTCGTACGCAAATGCATACATCTTCGCACACCTTGGTTCATGCGAGCGCAGTACTGGTTTTCTAGACTTTTTGCGCATGTGCGGTAACACATAATCACTCTGCTGCACAAACATCGGTTCTTCGTGCACCTCTGTATCAAGGCCTAGGTCTGAAATCAGCAAGTTTATCTGTTGCGATTTCCAAGATCGATTTACTCAGTCCTTTTTCGTTGTTGTTTTAATTTTTTAAATATAGTGACTGTGTGTTGGGCCTACCCCCAAACGCAAGATGTCTCAACTAGGCGACGGGGCCGCTGAGTCTGGGAAGTAGAGCTCCTTGATACGCTCAGGGCATCTCCACAGGCGGCAGAGTGCCTGCCCGGAACCTCCATTTGCTTCAGGGTGCCATTCCAGGCACCGCTCGCGCACCCCTAGTTACAGCCCCGCTTACGTCTTTATGAACCAAAGTTCATGTATGCAACTTCCTGTTCTGTCTAGCCACCTAAATGAGGAGGAGGACGATTCCAAAATAGCGGAGGAACATTCAGTACATTGAAAGGAGTCCGATATTCGTGCAAATGGTCAAAGTTCTTTAATGCATATAAGTTGCTAAAAGGCGTTCAGCACAATGTTCCAAGCCCCGATGCATCCATTGGTGCATCCAATGGTTACGTCTGAAGCTGCTCGAATTGAGTGTTTCAACCCTCGGATGCATTGGTGAATCTATAATGGGTGCAGTGTGTGCGGTGCACATGGACCCCTGGGTCTGGGGGGGGAGCAAAACCGTGTCGGAGCTGTAGCCGTGGCAAAAAACACCAGCAAAATGGGCACAGCACATGCTCAGAGGTGTTTAGTCGATGGAAAAATGGAGGGCGCCATGTTTCCGGAGTCCTGTGCATGCTCAGTAGACTCTGTCACAATACCAGAGTCTACTGTGCCGTAGAGAGAGGAGGGGGCCCCCAGAATCTGCACATGGACCCCCTCCTCCTGCTCAAATGGCTGCTTGTACACCGGGGAAGGGCTTATCCCAGCATTAGCATAAAGTCGCAGACCCAACCACAGCAAAAGACGCTAAGGGGGATATCCAATTATCCCCGGTAAAACATCAGGGTCAAAAACGTCAATTTCACCGATTTTTTTTTTTCTTTTTTTTTTTCTACAGGCTATCCAAAATGGAGTGCTCGTAAAAAAATAAAAAAAAATAAAAAAGTAAAAGCTGATCTCCCGAAAACATAGAGGTTCAGTGAAACCTGTGAGTTTTGTTTGCTGTTTCCGGGGATTTTGCTTAGCCTGCCTGAGGCAGGTGATGAGCCACGTTTCGTGGTGGCTTATCGGGGATAATTAGATAGCCCCCAGTTGGACTATTAGTCCCGGTAAATTACCAGGCCTAATAGGATATCCGCCTAAAGCCGTCGCAACAGCGTGGGATTCTGAATCAGCCCCAATGTGTGCAGATCACTTCTGTTGGACATCTCTGTTCTCAGAGTTCTTATTTCAGCAACTCTTATTGACCCTGCGCTTACATTGTGAGGGGAGATGCATCAAACCTTGGAGACAGCTAACGTACCAACCAAATAGCTGACGAGCTGATTGGTTGGTAGTTTATCTCTCTCCAAGCTTTGACACATTTCCCCCTATATGCTTTAACATCCCAATCAGGGAATATTTACTTCATCCCTATATGGTTTCATTTCCTTGTGTCTGTCATAGCCATAACTAATAACAACCATTGGATGGTAGGAATTAATGTTTTGTTTTTGCCTAATGAACCACCATTGGTAAGGGTATATTTTACTAAAACCTGCAACGAAGTGAAAAGAGTTTTTTTTTTGTATTAAATGTATTATGTCTAAACAGATAGTAATGGGAGCTTACGTGTTTCATATAACAAAGATCAGAAGTCACCGCCAAGTTCCTGGGTCATGTCCCTCACTGCCACATCATCGCTGACCTCACCGCGTTCTACTGAGGACAATTTACTCCTGTCCCAAAATGAGACTGATGAAGCAAGCCTGATCGGAGATGGGCCCAAGAGTTCTGCATCTTCAGGTAGCCAACTAACTCCAACAGGGAACAGATTTAGATGAATAGAACAGGTGAGATGTTTCCTCATTAAACAAAGTGTCCTCTATGGTCACCAGAAGATGGACATTATTGGTTATTTTGAGGTATCGGGCATCTCATCCACTACCGCTGGATCCATGTTAACTAAATAAGACTCTGTATATGCTTGCCCACTGCTAAGTATGAGTGTTCTTTAGGACACTTGAGAAGAGAGTCCATGCATATACATGTGCCGGTCACTAATATACACATTCTGAATAACTAATGTACTCATCCACTGTATGTGTCTCCTACAGATGGATCCAGTAAGAGACATGCACCAGAGAGATGCCTCAGCCCACTTTATACACAGGATCCTGCAAAGGAAGATCACCACGTCCCTCGAGATTACAAGGTAAACGTATGCCGCCATATATATTTTCTCAGATATAACGTTCATTTCAAGTGGACCTACAGTATGGAGTGGAGGCAGCCATTTTGTGGAAGACCTTTTTATAACCATTCACTGAGAACCAATACTTCATGAATATTAGTCAGGCAGTAATGGTACTGGTTCTTGGGAAGTTACTCTACATTACTCTGCCATTACAGTCCAGGTTTAAGGATATCCATACTTGAGTCCAGATGGTTAAATGAAATTGACTGAGGTACTAATTAAATCACCTGTGCTTAAAACCTGGACTGTAATAACGGGGTTTTGGAAACTCTGCTCCACATACCGGTTCAGCCCTCAAAAGGGATCCCCTCTTTCTGTGTAGGTGACCCAAAATGAATTATTAGTTAGTGTAGGGTATATTTTTGTTGGCCAATACATACTTGCTATCTGATCGCTGTAGTCTCCACTGTTGAGGGCAGAGCCGAAGTTCATCATATTCAAGGGCCACCAAATGTACATATTTATTGATATGTAGACTACAAATCTGAATAAATCCCAAAAAAACAAAAACATGTACTTGGTGAAAATTACAGTAAAACATACAGAGCCATAAATGTTAAATAATCTGAAGGCGTAAATATTACACACGTGAGCCATCACTTCTGGATGGTATGCTCAGAACACTTATTATTACCCATGGGATTGCTAATGTCTAGTCCAGCGGTCCCTAAACTTTTTTGAGTCACGGCGCCCTAGAGTATCAGAATTTGTTTTTTGGCACCCCTAAACCAAAAGTTTCTTATTGAGAAATTCAGAAAAATATTCAATTATATAAATTGTGTTTATATGTCATCCTTAGATTCTTTTATGTGGTGAGGAACAGGGTTCCACGTAGTTTATGATTGGAAGCCACTAGCACTGGTTTTGCCTATTACATAAATAATTTGAATTAGTCCTGGACCACCAACCCATGGCACCCTGCAAGTATCCCGCAGTAACCCAGGGAGCCACGGCACAGTTTGGAAACCACAGGTCTAGTCACAAAATATATGCCAAGAAACTTTTTGTAATTTTTTTTATTTTGTACTATCGTTATCCACTCATTTTAAACACAATTCTGTGTCATGTATGATGCCTTCCTGCCAGCTACATGTATGATATCTAGAAACTATGACCCCAATTCTGGGTAGCATGCACCGCCTGCACAAAACACCCTAAAAAGTTCAAGGGAGCATGTGTTACACACTCGCTGCTATGTCCAAAGCAGATTCATAAAGGTTATGCCACAAATTTTGTGTGGTCGGGATCCCAGCGGTCAGCATACCGACGGCGGGATCTTGGTCGCCAGAATGCCGGCAGGGGGCAAGCGCAACGCTTGCCACAGGTTCTATTCTCACTCTATGGGTGTTGTGGACACCCACGAGTGTGACTAGCCCTTGGCCCCCTGTCGGCATTCTGGCAGGCCGAGATCCCGGCATCGGTATACTGGCTGCCGGGATCATAACTACATCCCGCTATAATGAAGTGGTTTACTGATCAGTGTTCCATCATTTAGATAATGGCCGGATTTATTCATCTATACATTGTTGTGAAATCTAGGCTAAGCAACGGAGAGATGTGAAGTCGCAGACTGATGGCAGAGAAAAGACGTACGTGTGGGCTGAGCAACATTGTAAGGAAGAGGAGGAGGAAAGCACTACTGACGTCGGCACAGGTGAGTAGTATATTACAATATAGAAAAAAAAATCACGTTAACCAGTGGAAACCTATTGTGTGGGCTAGAAATGTTAAAATTACCTGATTCTGAAATATTACATCATAACTCATTCACACTATCCATTAGCTGTTGTGACGATATTGGGGAACCCACAGGCTGTATTGCCTGAATCAGCTGACTCGAAGTTGCCCGGCAAAGGCTCCCTCACCAAGTCAAGACATATCCGGCTTCTTATAGCCCATCACACTCCTCTTCACAACCGGGCAAATATCTAAATAAAGAAGCTGAAGAGTATGAAAAGATGAAATAAATCCCACTATTACAGTTGTAGTGTAACACACCAAAGGAACACAATTACAGTGTGATCCCAAACTTCTTATAACCAACCCTGGGGTACCCACTTCATGCTTTGGCCCAGATTTATCAAGCCTTGGAGAGTGATAAATTGCACGATGATAAAGTACCAGCCAATCAGCTCCTAACTGCCATGTTACAGGATGTGTTTGAAAAAAGACAGGAGCGGATTGGTTGGCACTGTATCACCGTGCTATTTATCACTCTCCAAGGCTTGATAAATCTGTGCCTTTATCTGATATAACAAGACCCTGCTACCATTGCTTTCTAGCACTGAAGCGGTTTTTGTTTCACTATCACCTAGGTTTGTAATATGGCATATGGTACAACATAGAAGGAATAAACATGGCAGAACGAGTCCTTGTGGGTCTAACCTTTATTGAGCATGCCCAGTACCCGCCTCTCCATTAACCTGGAGATCTGAAGGACAAAATGAAAAGGACCCATAGCCAAAGTCTATACGAGGTTCATCCATGTTAGGTCGTTGTTTCGGCACAGCTGCAATATTGAATAACAGTGCTGAGAGCAGGAATGTACGCATTTCATGTATTTGGAGCCCGCCATCTCCTACACGGATGCCCTTGTCCCATGTATTCACATTTTATTAAGACATGTCTGTATTATGTGTATCTTTCTGACAGATGGAAATGACCAGAATGCCTCAAGCCTACATGAAGTGAGAGACAAGGCCACGCGTGGTCTGGCTCATGTAGAAAATCCTATTGTTCCGACTATGCAGCCATTTTATCATATCGCAGACGCGTGTCCCCGCCAATACAGACACGAGGAGTACTTTCCCAGCAGCTCCGATATCATTACCCGGGTTCTTACAGATGACAACCTCTTTGCATGCACCGAGTGTGGGAAGTGTTTCAGCTCCAATGCACGCCTCAATTCCCATCAGAAAATTCACACCGGCGGCAAACCATTCGCTTGCCAAGACTGCGGCAAACGTTTCAGCAACAAGTCAGACCTTGTGGTGCACCAGAGAACTCACACAGGGGAGAAGCCCTTCCCCTGCCCAGAGTGTGATAAATGCTTCAGCAAGAAGTCCAACCTTGCCACACACCTGAGGTACCACAGAGGAGAGAAGCCATTTGTGTGTTCCGAGTGTGGGAAATGTTTTATAAACACATCCAATCTGATAGCTCACCAGCGCTATCACAGCGGGGAGAAGCCGTTCGCGTGCTTCGAGTGCGGGAAGCGCTTCTTCACCAACGGAAACCTGGTTATTCACCAGAGGATTCACACAGGCGAAAAGCCGTTTGTGTGCGCCGACTGCGGGAAGAGCTTCACCAGCAATGCCGTTTTGGTGGTGCACCAGCGGATCCACTCGGGAGACAAACAGTTTATATGCTCGGACTGTGGAAAAAGCTTCACCACAAACTCCAACCTTGTCACGCACCAGAGGACTCATTCCGTCGAGAAGCAGTTTATATGTTCAGAGTGTGGAGAGTCTTTTGCCAAAAGCTCTAATCTCACAGTACATCAGCGACTTCACTCTATACATACTGTTCGCATTCTGTGAGTATGGAAAAGGGAAATCCTCCAGTCATAGATCTTTGCACACTTGACAGATTTGGATATGACAGAGAAGCCTTTTCCTTTAACCTGAGCTTGTTTAACTATTCCCCTGTGCCTGTGTGTCTGGAGCTTTTTTTTGCAGAAAAAGATTCCATATGCATGTTTGACTTTTCTTATTATTTAATAAACTAATGAGGGACATGGCTGACAAGCACTTTACTAGGGATATTTATCGGTCCTTGTTTCTCTTAGCACATAGCTTCCTCTATATAATAGTATGGTGCAAGCGTCCAGGGCTGTAAGTAGGGCTGGGCCAGCCGTGTCATCATGCAGGTCCCTGCTTTTAGGAAAGCAAATTTCTCTATCGTCCTAGTGGATGCTGGGGTTCCTGAAAGGACCATGGGGAATAGCGGCTCCGCAGGAGACAGGGCACAAAAAGTAAAGCTTTAGGATCAGGTGGTGTGCACTGGCTCCTCCCCCTATGACCCTCCTCCAAGCCTCAGTTAGATTTTTGTGCCCGGCCGAGAAGGGTGCAATCTAGGTGGCTCTCCTAAAGAGCTGCTTAGAAAAGTTTAGCTTAGGTTTTTTATTTTACAGTGAGTCCTGCTGGCAACAGGATCACTGCAACGAGGGACTTAGGGGAGAAGAAGTGAACTCACCTGCGTGCAGGATGGATTGGCTTCTTTGGCTACTGGACATTAGCTCCAGAGGGACGATCACAGGTACAGCCTGGATGGTCACCGGAGCCTCGCCGCCGGCCCCCTTGCAGATGCTGAAACAAGAAGAAGGTCCAGAATCGGCGGCATGAAGACTCCTCAGTCTTCTTAAGGTAGCGCACAGCACTGCAGCTGTGCGCCATTTCCTCTCAGCACACTTCACACGGCAGTCACTGAGGGTGCAGGGCGCTGGAAGGGGGGCGCCCTGGGAGGCAATGAAAACCTATTTTTGGCTAAAAATACCTCACATATAGCCTCCGGGGGCTATATGGAGATATTTAACCCCTGCCAGAATCCGTTAAGAGCGGGAGACGAGGCCGCCGAAAAAGGGGCGGGGCCTATCTCCTCAGCACACAGCGCCATTTTCCCTCACAGAAAGGCTGGAGGGAAGGCTCCCAGGCTCTCCCCTGCACTGCACTACAGAAACAGGGTTAAAACAGAGAGGGGGGGCACTAATTTGGCGTTAGAAATATATAAAAAAGATGCTATAAGGGAAAACACTTATATAAGGTTGTCCCTATATAATTATAGCGTTTTTGGTGTGTGCTGGCAAACTCTCCCTCTGTCTCTCCAAAGGGCTAGTAGGTCCTGTCCTCTATCAGAGCATTCCCTGTGTGTGTGCTGTGTGTCGGTACGTGTGTGTCGACATGTATGAGGACGATGTTGGTGAGGAGGCGGAGCAATTGCCTGTAATGGTGATGTCACTCTCTAGGGAGTCGACACCGGAATGGATGGCTTATTTAGGGAATTACGTGATAATGTCAACACGCGGCAAGGTCGGTTGACGACATGAGACGGCCGACAAACAATTAGTACCGGTCCAGACGTCTCAAAAACACCGTCAGGGGTTTTAAAACGCCCGTTTACTTTAGTCGGTCGACACAGACACAGACAGGGACACTGAATCCAGTGTCGACGGTGAATAAACAAACGTATTCCTTATTAGGGCCACACGTTAAGGGCAATGAAGGAGGTGTTACATATTTCTGATACTACAAGTACCACAAAAGAGGGTATTATGTGGGATGTGAAAAAACTACCGTAGTTTTTCCTGAATCAGATAAATTAAATGAAGTGTGTGATGATGCGTGGGTTCCCCCCGATAGAAAATATGGGCGGTATACCCTTTCCCGCCAGAAGTTAGGGCGCGTTGGGAAACACCCCTTAGGGTGGATAAGGCGCTCACACGCTTATCAGAACAAGTGGCGGTACCGTCTATAGATAGGGCCGTCCTCAAGGAGCCAGCTGACAGGAGGCTGGAAAATATCATAAAAAGTATATACACACATACTGGTGTTATACTGCGACCAGCGATCGCCTCAGCCTGGATGTGCAGAGCTGGGGTGGCTTGGTCGGATTCCCTGACTAAAAATATTGATACCCTTGACAGGGACAGTATTTTATTGACTATAGAGCATTTAAAGGATGCATTTCTATATATGCGAGATGCACAGAGGGATATTTGCACTCTGGCATCAAGAGTAAGTGCGATGTCCATATCTGCCAGAAGATGTTTATGGACACGACAGTGGTCAGGTGATGCAGATTCCAAACGGCACAAAGGTGTATTGCCGTATAAAGGAAGAGGAGTTATTTGGGGTCGGTCCATCGGACCTGGTGGCCACGGCAACTGCTGGAAAATCCACCGTTTTTTACCCTAAGTCACATCTCTGCAGAAAAAGACACCGTCTTTTCAGCTTCAGTCCTTTCGTCCCTATAAGAGTCATATCTGCCCAGGGATAGAGGAAAGGGAAGAAGACTGCAGCAGGCAGCCCATTCCCAGGAACAGAAGCGTTCCACCGCTTCTGACAAGCTCTCAGCATGACGCTGAGACCGTACAGGACCCCTGGATCCTACAAGTAGTATCCCAGGGGTACAGATTGGAATGTCGAGACGTTTCCCCTGCGCAGGCTCCTGAAGTCTGCTTTACCAAGGTCTCCCTCCGACAAGGAGGCAGTATGGGAAACAATTCACGAGCTGTATTCCCAGCAGGTGATAATTAAATTACCCCTCCTACAACAAGAAAAGGGGTATTATTCCACACTATATTGTGGTACTGAAGCCAGAAGGCTAGGTGAGACCTATTCTAAATCTAAAAAAATTTGAACACTTACAAAGGTTCAAATCAAGATGGAGTCACTCAGAGCAGTGATAACGAACCGGGAAGAAGGGGACTATATGGTGTCCCGAGACATCAGGGATGCTTACCTCCATGTCCCAAATTTGCCCTTATCACTAAGGGTACCTCAGGTTCGTGGTACAGAACTGTCACTATCAGTTTCAGACGCTGCCGTTTGGATTGTCCACGGCACCCCGGGTCTTTACCAAGGTAATGGCCGAAATGATGGTTCTTCTTCGAAGAAAAGGCGTCTTAATTATCCCTTACTTGGACGATCTCCTGATAAGGGCAAAGTCCAGGGAACAGTTGGAGGTCGGAGTAGCACTATCTCGGATACTGTTACAACAGCAGGGGTGGATTCTAAATATTCCAAAATCGCAGCTGATCCCGACAACAAGTCTCCTGTGCTTAGGGATGATTCTGGACACAGTCCAGAAAAAGGTGTTTCTCCCGGAAGAGAAAGCCAGGGAGTTATCCGAGCTAGTCAGGAACCTCCTAAAATCAGTGCATCATTGCACAAGGGCCATGGTAAAAAAATGGTGACTTCCTTCGAAGCAATTCCAGTCGGCAGATTTCATGCAAGAACTTTTCAGTGGGATCTGCTGGACAAATGGTCCGGATCGCATCTTCAGATGCATCAGCGGATAACCCTATATCCAAGGACAAGGGTGTCTCTCCTGTGGTGGTTACAGAGTGCTCATCTTCTAGAGGGCCGCAGATTCGGCATTCAGTTTTGGATGTTGGTGACCACGGAGGCCAGCCCGAGAGGCTGGGGAGCAGTCACACAAGGAAAAAATTTCCAGGGAGTGTGATCAAGTCTGGAGACTTTTCTCCACATAAATATAGCTAAGGGTAAATTTATAATGCTCTAAGCTTAGCAAGACCTCTGCTTCAAGGTCAGCCGGTATTGATCCAGTGGGATAAAACATCACGGCAGTCGCCCACGTAAATAGACAGGGCGGCACAAGAAGCAGGAGGGCAGTGGCAAAAACTGCAAGGACTTTTCGCTGGGCGGAAAATCATGTGATAGCACTGTCAGCAGTGTTTCATTCCGGGAATGGAAACTGGGAAGCAGACTTCCTCAGTAGGCACGACCTCCACCCGGCAGAGTGGGAACTTCATGGGGAAGTTTTCCACATGATTGTAAACCGTTGGGAATTACCAAAGGTGGACATGATGGCGTCCCGTCTGAACAAAAAACGGGACAGGTATTGCGCCAGGTTAAGAGACCCTCAGGCAATAGCTGTGGACGTTCTGGTAACACCGTGGGTGTACCAGTCGGTGTATGTGTTCCATCCTCTGCTTTTCATACCTAAGGTACTGAGAATTATAAGACGTAGAGGAGTAAGAACTATACTCATGGCTCCGGATTGGCCAAGAAGGACTTGGTACCCGGAACTTCAAGAGATGCTCACAGAGGACTTATGGCCTCTGCCGCTAAGAAGGGACTTGTTTCAGCAAGTACCATGTCTGTTCCAAGACTTACCGCAGCTGCGTTTGACGGCATGGCGGTGGAACGCCGGATCCTAAGGGAAAAGGCATTCAGGAAGAGGTCATTCCTACCCTGGTCAAAGCCAGAAAGGAGGTGACCGCACAACATTATCACCACATGTGGCGAAAATATGTTGCGTGGTGTGAGGCCAGGAAGGCCCCACGAAGAAATTTCAACTCGGTCGATTCCTGCATTTCCTGCAAACAGGAGTGTCTATGGGCCTCAAATTGGGGTCCATTAAGGTTCAAATTTCGGCCCTGTCGATTTTTCTTCCAGAAAGAATTGGCTTCAGTTCCTGAAGTCCAGAAGTTTGTCAAGGGAGTATTGCATATACAACCCCCTTTTGTGCCTCCAGTGGCACTGTGGGATCTCAACGTAGTTCTGGGATTCCTCAAAACACATTGGTTTAAAACCAGTCAAATCTGTGGATTTGAAGCATCTCACATGAAAAGTGAACATGCTCTTGGACCTGGCCTGGACCAGGCGAGTGTCAAATTGGTGGTTTTTTTCTCAAAAAAGCCCATATCTGTTTGTCCATTCGGACAGGGCAGAGCTGCGGACTCGTCCCCAGTTCTCTCCCTAAGGTGGTGTCAGTGTTTCACCTGAACCAGCTTATTGTGGTGTCTTGCGCCTACTAGGGACTTGGAGGACTCCAAGTTGCTAGATGTGGTCAGGGCCCTGAAAATATAGGTTCCAGGACGGCTGGAGTCAGGAAAACTGACTTGCTGTTATCCTGTATGCACCCAACAAACTGGGTGCTCTTGCTTCTAAGCAGACTTTTGCTAGTTGGATGTGTAATACAATTCAGCTTGCACATTCTGTGGCAGGCCTGCCACAGCCAAAATATGTAAATGTCCATTCCACAAGGAAGGTGGGCTCATCTTGGGCGGCTGCCCGAGGGGTCTCGGCTTTACAACTTTGCCGAGCGGCTATTTAGTCAGGGGCAAACACGTTTGTAAAATCCTACAAATTTGATAACCTGGCTAAGGAGGACCTGGAGTTCTCTCATTCGGTGCTGCAGAGTCATCCGCACTCTCCCACCCGTTTGGGAGCTTTGGTATAATCCCCATGGTCCTTTCAGGAACCCCAGCATCCACTAGGACGATAGAGAAAATAAGAATTTACTTACCGATAATTCTATTTCTCGGAGTCCGTAGTGGATGCTGGGCGCCCATCCCAAGTGCGGATTATCTGCAATACTTGTACATAGTTACAAAAATCGGGTTATTATTGTTGTGAGCCATCTTTCAGAGGCTCCGCTGTTATCATACTGTTAACTGGGTTCAGATCACAGGTTGTACAGTGTGATTGGTGTGGCTGGTATGAGTCTTACCCGGGATTCATAAATCCTTCCTTATTGTGTACGCTCGTCCGGGCACAGTATCCTAACTGAGGCTTGGAGGAGGGTCATAGGGGGAGGAGCCAGTGCACACCACCTGATCCTAAAGCTTTACTTTTTGTGCCCTGTCTCCTGCGGAGCCGCTATTCCCCATGGTCCTTTCAGGTACCCCAGCATCCACTACGGACTCCGAGAAATAGAATTATCGGTAAGTAAATTCTTATTTTTATTATGCTCAGGCAATCTATAAAGGGTGTAGAATGGACCAAATCTTTAGGAACACTGCAGAAATGTGGGATACCTTTAAAATATTGCTGCACAAGCTTATGCACGAGTACATTCTCTTGGCCAGCAAAAGCAAGAGGAGCAAGTTTAAACCGACGTGGCTAAATAACAAGGTTAAGTTATTAATGGACAGAAAAAGGCGAGCATTTAAAGCTTTTAAATCTGTTGGGAGTAAGGAGAGCTTCCGCTGCTATAAAGAATGTTATAAATTGTGCAAAAAGGAAATTAAAGCAGCTAAAATAGAAAATGAAAAACTAATTGCGAAGGAAAGTAAAACTAACCCCCAATTATTTTTTTTTCAAGTATATCAATGGTAAAAAGATTAAAAAAAGACACCATAGGACCACTAAAAAATGACCTAGGAGTATTGTTAACTAGTGAGATATTGAACACAACCTTGTCAGTTTTCTCTAGAGAAGTAAACATGGAGGAAATTGAACAAGTTAGCGCAGAGTTTAATTATCAAGATTATTTAACATGTTTAAGTGAAGCAGAAATCAAAAAGCGATTACAAAATATTAAGATTATTAAATATCCTGGACCGGATGGACTGCACCCAAGGGTTCTTATGAAGCTAAGCTCAGAGTTAGCTAGGCCATTTTACTTAATACTTAATGCTTCAATAGCAACTGGCATGGTTCCCAGGAACTGGTGTATTGCAGATGTTGTGCCACTATTTAAAAAGGGAATGAAATCTAATCCTGGTAAATATAGACCGGTAAGCCTGACTCCTGTAGTAGGGAAACATTAAGGGATAGCATTCTGGGATGCTCAAACGTAATGTGTAAGAACCAGCATGGCTTTGTAAAAATTAGGTAATGTCAGACTAACTTAATTCACTTCTACGAGAAAGTGAGTGCAAACTTAGTCATGGGTAATGCGGTGGATGTCGTCTTTCTAGATTTTGCGAAAGCCTTCGACACAGTTCCTCACTTGAGGTTGTGTCTTAAATTAAGGGAACATGGGCTTGGTGGTAATATTTGTACTTGGATCAAAAATTGGTTGGCTAATAGAGAACAGAGAGTTGTAGTCAATGGAACATTGGGGGTCACTCCGAGATGATCGTAGCTGTGCTAAATTTAGCACAGCTACAATCATTTACACTGACATGCGCCCCGCATGTCAGTGCCGGCTCCCCCCGCAGAAGTGCAAAGGCATCGCACAGCGGCGATGCCTCTGCACTTCAAGAGTAGCTCCCGACCAGCGCAGCTTTAGCGTGCTGGCCGGGAGCTACTCATTGCTCCCCGGCCTGCAGCGGCTGCATGTGACGTCACGCAGCCGCTGCAGCCCGCCCCCGTTCGGTCCGGCCACGCCTGCGTTGGCCAGACCGCGCCCACGAAACGGCGGCCAAATGCCGCCGATCTGCCCCGCCCAGCGAACGCCTCTGCCTGTCAATCAGGCAGAGGCGATCGTAGCGGCCCTACGGCCGTCTGGCAGGCGCCGGTGCAGTTCTGACCCGATCGCACCGCTGCGATAAACTGCAGCGTGCGATGGGGTCAGAATGACCCCCATTTTCAGGTTGGACTGAGGTATTAAGTGGTGTACCACAAGGATCTGTGCTGGGACCTTTACTGTTTAACATATTTATAAATAACATAGTAAAAGGTATCGAGAGTAATGTATCAATTTTTGCAGATGATGCTAAGCTCTGTAGGATAATTAGATCAGATTAGGATGTTTTCTCTCTTCAAAGCGACTTAACTAAACTGGGTGTTTGGGCAGCCAAGTGGAGTATGAGGTTTAATATAGAGAAATGCAAAGCAATGCATTTCACGAACAGGCAATCTATACATTGAATGGGGTA
Source organism: Pseudophryne corroboree (assembly GCF_028390025.1). Classification (NCBI taxonomy): domain Eukaryota; kingdom Metazoa; phylum Chordata; class Amphibia; order Anura; family Myobatrachidae; genus Pseudophryne; species Pseudophryne corroboree. The sequence goes on from NC_086446.1 coordinate 97,637,893, forward strand.
ATTCTTGGAAAGTCAGTAATGGAGAAGGATTTGGGGGTGATCATAGATAATAGCCTTAGCAGTAGTGCACAATGGTCCTCATTCCGAGTTGTTCGCTCGCTAGCTGCTTTTAGCAGCATTGCACACGCTAAGCCGCCGCCTACTGGGAGTGAATCTTAGCTTTGCAGAATTGCGAACGAAAGATTTGCATAATTGCGAATAGAAATTTCTTTGCAGTTTCTGAGTAGCTCGGGACTTACTCTGCCACTGCGATCAGTTCAGTCAGTTTCGTTCCTGGTTTGACGTCACAAACACACCCAGCGTTTTTCCGCACACACCCATAAAACGTCCAGCTCCGCCCAGAAACACCCACTTCCTGTCAATCACACTCCGATCACCAGAACGATGAAAAATCCTCGTTATGCCGTGAGTAAAATACCTAACTTTTGTGTAAAATAACTAAGCGCATGCGCTCTGCGAACCTTGCGCATGCGCAGTAAGCAACTAATCGCAATATAGTGAAACTCGGCAACGAGCGAACAACTCGGAATGAGTGCCAATGTCGGGATGCTGCAGTAAAGGCCAAAAGGGTATTAGCATGCATAAAACGAGGAATAGAGACTAGAGAATGAAGCGTAATCCTGCCATTGTATAAATCATTGGTACGGCCCCATCTGGAATACTGTGTACAATTCTGGGCTCCTCAGTATAATAAAGACATAGTAGAAGTAGAAAAGGTGCAGAGAAGTGCTACTAAATTGATTAAAGGTTTAGAGTCCTTGGAATATGAGGAAAGGTTAGTTAATTTGGGAATGTTTACACTAGAGAAAAGGCGTCTGAGAGGGGATAAGATTAATATCAAGTACACAAAGGGACCTTATAGGGATCTTTTGGGCGATTTACTTATCGAGAGATCTGTACACAGGACACAAGGTCACCCTTTAAATTTGGTGGAGAAGGGAGTTCAACACCAAACGAAGGAAGTGTTTCCTTACCAAATGGGTGGTAAGATTATGGAACACACTGCCAGAGAAAGTGGTAATGTCTGAATATATTGAGATGTTCAAAAAAGGTTTAGATACATTTTTAGCCAAAAATAGCATCCAAGGATAGCATCTGCAAACAAAGATAACTCTGTGGAATAGCACTATAGGTTGAACTCGATGGACAATGGTCTTTTCTCTGACGTCCTAGTGGATGCTGGGGACTCCGTCAGGACCATGGGGATATAGCGGCTCCGCAGGAGACAGGGCACAATAATAAAAGCTTTAGGATCAGGTGGTGTGCACTGGCTCCTCCCCCTATGACCCTCCTCCAAGCCTCAGTTAGATTTTTGTGCCCGACGAGAAGGGTGCAATCTAGGTGGCTCTCCTGAGCTGCTTAGAATAAAAGTTTAAGTTAGGTTTTTTATTTTCAGTGAGTCCTGCTGGCAACAGGCTCACTGCTACGAATGACTTAGGGGAGAGAAGAAAACTCACCTGCGTGCAGGATGGATTTGCTTCTTAGGCTACTGGACACCATTAGCTCCAGAGGGAGTCGGAACACAGGTCTCACCCTGGGGTTCGTCCCGGAGCCGTGCCGCCGACCCCCCTTGCAGATGCCGAAGTTGAAGAGGTCCAGAGGTCCAGAAACAGGCGGCAGAAGACTTTCAGTCTTCATAAGGTAGCGCACAGCACTGCAGCTGTGCGCCATTGTTGTCAGCACACTTCACCAACAGTCACCAACTGTCACTGAGGGTGCAGGGCGCTGGGGGGGGCGCCCTGGGCAGCAATGTATAATACCTTTTTATGGCTAAAATACATCACATATAGCCCTTGAGGCTATATGGATGTATTTAACCCCTGCCAGATCTCACAAACTCCGGGAGAAGAGCCCGCCAAAAAGGGGGCGGGGCCTATTCTCCTCAGCACACGGCGCCATTTTCCTGCTCAGCTCTGCTGTGAGGAAGGCTCCCAGGCTCTCCCCTGCACTGCACTACAGAAACAGGGTTAAAACAGAGAGGGGGGGCACTTATTTGGCGATATGATTACATATATAAAAATGCTATAAGGGAAAACACTTGTATAAGGGGTTGTCCCTGTATAATTATAGCGTTTTTGGTGTGTGCTGGCAAACTCTCCCTCTGTCTCCCCAAAGGGCTAGTGGGGTCCTGTCCTCTGTCAGAGCATTCCCTGTATGTGTGCTGTGTGTCGGTACGTGTGTGTCGACATGTAGGAGGACGATGTTGGTGAGGAGGCGGAGCAAATTGCCTGTATTGGTGATGTCACTCTCTAGGGAGTCGACACTGGAATGGATGGCTTATTTAGGAATTACGTGATAATGTCAACACGCTGCAAGGTCGGTTGACGACATGAGACGGCCGGCAAACAAATTAGTACCTGTCCAGGCGTCTCAGACACCGTCAGGGGCTTGTAAAAACGCCCATTTACCTCAGTCGGTCGACACAGACACGGACACTGACTCCAGTGTCGACGGTGAAGAAACAAACGTATTTTCCTTTAGGGCCACACGTTTCATGTTAAGGGCAATGAAGGAGGTGTTACATATTTCTGATACTACAAGTACCACAAATAAGGGTATTATGTAGGGTGGGAATAATCTACTTGTAGTTTTTCCTGAATCAGATAAATTAAAGTGTGTGATGATACGTGGGTTTCCTCCGATAGAAAATTATTGGCGGTATACCCTTTCCCGCCAGAAGTTAGGGCGAGTTGGGAAACACACCTTAGGGTGAATAAGGCGCTCACACGCTTATAAAAACAAGTGGCGTTACCGTCTCCAGATACGGCAGCCCTCAAGGAGCCAGCTGATAGGAAGCTGAAAAATATCCTAAAAGTATATACACATATACTGGTGTTATACTACGACCAGCAATCGCCTCAGCCTGGATGTGCAGCGCTGAGGGGGCTTGGTCGGATTTCCTGACTGGAAATATTGATACCCTTGACAGGGACAAGATTTTATTGACTATAGAGCATTTTAAGGATGCATTTCTATATATGCGAGATGCGCAGAGGGATATTTGCATTCTGGCATCAAGAGTAAATGTGATGTCCATATCTGCCAGACGACAGTGGTCAGGTGATGCAGATTCCAGACGGCACATGGAAGTATTGCCGTATAAAGGGGCGGTCCATCGGACCTGGTGGCCATGGCAACAGCTGAAAAATCCACCTTTTGTTACCCCAAGTCACATCTCAGCAGAAAAGGACACAGTCTTTTCAGTCTCAGTCCTTTCGTCCCCATAAGGGCAGGCGGGCAAAAGGGCCAGTCATATCTGCCCAGGGGTAGAGGAAAGGGAAGAAGACTGCAGCAGGCAGCCCATTCCCAGGAACAGAAGCCCTCCACAGCTTCTGCCAAGTCCGCAGCATGACGCTGGGGCCGTACAAGCGGACTCAGGTGCGGTAGGGGGTCATCTCAAGAGTTTCAGCACGCAGTGGGCTCACTCACAAGTGGACTCCTGGATCCTACACGTAGTATCCCAGGTGTACATTGGAAATTCGAGACGTCTCCCCCTCACAAGTTCCTGAAGTCTGCTTTACCAACGTCTCCCTCCGACAGGGAGGCAGTATTGGGAACAATTCACAGGCTGTATTCCCAGCAGGTGATAATCAAAGTACCCCTTCTACAACAAGGGAAGGGGTATTATTCCACACTATATTGTGGTACTGAAGCCAGACGGCTAGGTGAGATCTGAAATATTTGAACACTTACATACAAGCGTTCAAATCAAGATGGAGTCACTCAGAGCAGTGATAGCGAACCAGGAAGAAGGGGACGATATGGTGTCACTGGATATCAGGGACGCTTACCTACATGTCCAAATTTGCCCTTCTCACCAAGGGTACCTCAGGTTCGTGGTACAGAACTGTCACTATCAGTTCAGACGCTGCCGTTTGGATTGTCCACGGCACCCCGGGTCTTTACCAAGGTAATGGCCGAAATGATGATTCTTCTTAAAAGAAATATGGACGCTTTCCTGATAAAGGCAAGGTCCAGAGAACAGTTGGAGGTCGGAGTAGCACTATCTTAAGTAGTTCTACGACAGCACGAGTGGATTCTAAATATTCCAAAATCGCAGTTTTTTCCGACGACACGTCTACTGTTCCTAGGGATGATTCTGGACACAGTCCAGAAAAGGATGTTTTCTCCCGGAGAAGAAAGCCAGGGAGTTATCCGAGCTAGTCAGGAACCTCCTAAAACCAGGAAAAGTATCAGTGCATCATTGCACAAGGATCCTGTGAAAAATGGTGGTTTCTTACAAAGCGATCCCATTCGGTAGATTTCACGCAAGAACCTTTACGTGGGATCTGCTGGAAAAATGGTCCGGATCGCATCTTCAGATGCATCAGCGGATAACCCTGTCTCCAAGAACAAGGGTGTTTCTTCTGCGGTGGCTGCAGAGTGCTCATCTATGAAAGGGCCGCAGATTCGGCATTCAGGACTGGGTCCTGGTGACCACGGATGCCAGCCTGAGTGGCTGGGGAGCAGTCACACAAGGAAAAAATTTCCAGAGAGTGTGATCGAGTCTGGAGACTTCTCTCCACATAAATATACTGGAGCTAAGGGCAATTTACAATGCTCTAAGCTTAGCAAGACCTCTGCTTCAAGGTCAGCCGGTATTGATCCAGTGGGACAACATCACGGCAGTCGCCCACGTAAACAGACAGGGCGGCACAAGAAGCAGGAGGGAAATGGCAGAAACTGCAAGGATTCTTCGCTGGGCGAAAAATCATGTGATAACACTCTCAGCAGTGTTCATTCCGGGAGTGGAAAACTGGGAAGCAGACTTCCTCAGCAGGCATGACCTCCACCCGGGAGAGTGGGGACTTCATCGGGGAGTCTTCCACATGATTGTAAACCGTTGTGAAAAACCAAAGGTGGACATGATGGCGTCCCGCCTGAACAAAAAACTAGATATTGCGCCAGGTCAAGGGACCCTCAGGCAATAGCGGTGGACGCTCTGGTAACACTGTGGATGTACCAGTCAGAGTATGTGTTCCCTCCTATGCCTCTCATACAAAAAGTACTGAGAATCATAAGAGGGAGATGAGTAAGAATGATACTCGTGGTTCCGGATTGGCCAAGAAGGACTTGGTACCCGAAACTTCAAGAGATGTTCACGGAAGACCCGTGGCCTCTACCTTTAAGAAAGGACCTGCTCCAGCAGGGGCCTTGTCTGTTCCAAGACTTACCGCGGCCGCGTTTGACGGCATGGCGGTTGAACGCCGGATCCTGAAAGGGCATTCCAGATGAAGTCATCCCTACCCTGGTCGAAGACAGGAAGGATGTAACCGCAAAACATTTTCACCGCATTTGGCGAAGATATGTTGCGTGGTGTGGGGCCAAGAAGGCCCCTACAGAGGAATTCCAACTGGGTCGTTTCCTACATTTCCTGAAAACAGGACTGTCTATGGGCCTAAAATTAGGGTCCATTAAGGTTCAAATTTCGGCCCTGTCGAATTTCTTCCAGAAAGAACTGGCTTTAGTGCCTGACGTTCTGATGTTTGTAAAAGGGGTACTGCATATACAGCCTCCTTTTGTGCCCCAGTGGCACCTTGGGATCTCAATGTTGTTTTGAGTTTCCTAAAGTCACATTGGTTTGAACCACTCACCACTGTGGACTTAAAATATCTCACATGGAAGGTGACGATGCTATTGGCCCTGGCTTCAGCCAGGCGTGTGTCAGAATTGGCGGCTTTATCATATATAAAGCCCTTACTTAATTTTTCATTCTGACAGGGCAGAATTGAGGACTCGTCCTCAATTTCTCCTTAAGGTGTTTTCTGTTTTTCACATGAACCAACCTATTGTGGTACCTGCGGGTACTAGGGACTTGGAGGACTCCAAGTTACTTGACGTTGTCAGGGCCCTGAAAAATATGTTTCCAGGAAGGCTGGAGTCAAAAAATCTGACTCGCTGTTTAGCCTGTATGCACCCAACAAGATGGGTGCTCCTGCTTCTAAGCAGACGATTGCTCGCTGGATTTGTAATACAATTCAGTTTACACATTCTGTGGCAGGCCTGCCACAGCCAAAATCGGTAAAAGCCCATTCCAAAAGGAAGGGGGCTCATCTTGGGCGACTGCCCGAGGGGTCTCGGCTTTACAACTTTGCCGAGCAGTTACTTGGTCAGGGGAAAACACGTTTGCTAAATTCTACAAATTTGATACCCTGGCTGAGGAGGACATGGAGTTCTCTCATTCGGTGCTGCAGGGTCATCCGCACTCTCCCGCCCGTTTGGGAGCTTTGGTATAATCCCCATGGTCCTGACGGAGTCCCCAGCATCCACTAGGACGTCAGAGAAAATAAGATTTTACTTACCGATAAATCTATTTCTCGTAGTCCGTAGTGGATGCTGGGCGCCCATCCCAAGTGCGGATTGTCTGCAATACTTGTACATAGTTATTGTTACAAAAATCGGGTTATTCTTGTTGTGAGCCATCTTTTCAGAGGCTCCTTCGTTGTTATCATACTGTTAACTGGGTTCAGATCACAGGTTGTACGGTGTGATTGGTGTGGCTGGTATGAGTCTTACCCGGGATTCAATATCCTTCCTTATTATGCACGCTCGTCCGGGCACAGTATCCTAACTGAGGCTTGGAGGAGGGTCATAGGGGGAGGAGCCAGTGCACACCACCTGATCCTAAAGCTTTTATTATTGTGCCCTGTCTCCTGCGGAGCCGCTATATCCCCATGGTCCTGACGGAGTCCCCAGCATCCACTACGGACTACGAGAAATAGATTTATCGGTAAGTAAATTCTTATTTTTTCAACCTTAATAACTATGTTACTGTGTTACTCTGTCGTTAGCACGGCACCCTGCAATCCGTAGCGCTACATGAGAATCAATTTACCAGTTGTCCGGATTTAGGGGTATATTTACGAAGCAGTGGCAGCGGGGCTTTGCCTTCAAAATTGAAAGTGGCAATAAGGTATAGTGCAAAAGATGCCCCTACCCCCAGAAGCAGCAGCTTGCAAAAGATGCCACTATATAAATATAGTGGTTGATGTATCAAGCAGTGCAAAGAGTGGAGAAGTGTAACAGTGGAAGAGTTGCTTGATAAATGCTACCCCAATGCTGATTGGTTGCTATGGGCAACTTCTCCAATGGTCCATTTCTCCACTCTTTTCACTGATTGATACAGCGACCCCATAAACTGCACTGGATCTGGGTGGGTCACAGGAGGCTGACTGGCAGTGATTGGTACTGCCTGCCTAGCCCTCTACCCCTTCTGGGATCAGCACCTACAGGTCTGGCAGGAAGCTCTCAGGACAATAGTGTCAGAGTATAGTGCACTCAGTACCTTGTCTCCTGTGTATATATTACACTGGGTGCGCTTACTCTAGTGTTTACCCTCTAGTGCTGGAGCACCAGGGAGTCGAAGACTGATGGCGTAGTTCCTCCTGCAGTGGAGAGAGAGAGAGAGTTCCATACCCTCCAACATTTTACATATAAAAATTGGTACAAATTAGGAAAGGGGGTGTGGCTACGGGTAAAGGGGGTGTGACCACATTCCTTTTTCCTATACTTTCAATGGAAGTTTGGAGCGCCAAAAATCTGTACAGACCATAAAAAAAGGTACTGTACCTGCCAAAAAAGTGCAGCTGGAGGGTATGCAGATCCTCCTGTAGTGGAGATGGAGAAACAGTTCCTCCTGTAGCGTGTCCCACTGCCTGAACGGGATGGAGAGCAGAGAGTGGTGTGTGTTCCTTCCAACGGGAGTCAGTCTGCACGGATGTGCAGCCTTCCATCTGCTAACAGATTTGCTGCTGCGATCAACTCTGAATTACCCCCTATATGTCCTGGACACTGAGTAGTGTTCTGCAATGATGGCTACTGATGCAAACCAATCAATGGAGCTGTGGCACAAACGTTTGGGTCATCTGGGATGTGACAACATCCAGAAGCTGCTAGATGGAATGGTAACAGGGATCACCGTGAGTAATGATGAAAGACCTATGGGGGTCATTCCGAGTTGATCGCTCACTAGATACTTTTTGCAGCCGTGCGAATGCATAGTCGCCGCCCACTGGGGAGTGTATTTTAGCTTTGCAAGTGTGTGAACACTTGTGCAGCCGAGCGGTACAAAAATAGTTTGTGCAGTTTCTGAGTAACTCAGAACTTACTCAGCCGCTGTGATCACTTCAGCCTGTCCGGTCCCGGAATTGATGTCAGACATCCGCCCTGCAAACGCTTGGACACACCTGCATTTTTCCAAACACTCCCAGAAAACGCCTTCTACCTGTCAATCTCCTTGCGATCGGCTGTGTGAATAGATTCTTCATTAAATCAATCGCAAAGCAATGATCCGCTTTGTACCCGTACGACGCGCCTGCGCATTGTGGTGCATACGCATGCGCAGTAGTGACCTGATCGCTGTGCTGCGAAAAACGTCAGCGTGCGAACAGGTCGGAATGACCCCCTACGTGTGAGAGCTGTATAAAAGAAAAGCAAACTCGCAACCCATTTCCAAAGTTAGCTAGTAGAGCAGAGACACCACTAGCTCAAGTGCACACCGACATATGTAGTCCAATGGAGGCAGGGCCAGATCTAGGGGGGGGGGCAAGGGGGCGACCGCTCCCCCTAACACAGTCATAGCCACGCCCACTTTTGAGCAGAAGAGAGCTCTTCGGGGAGAGCCTGAGGCAGAACGATGTGCTGCAGCTTATACCACAGCAGCATAGAGGAGCCAGGATAGCAAGGGTTACAGAGCATTTGCCCCACTTGCTGGTGTGTGGGTACTAGGGCTAATAAATACAATTACCCCATAGCACAGTCACATGTACATAGAACAATCACAAAGCCCTTATCTCAGTCTCACTCAAAAAGTTCAGTCAGAATTGAGAGGAGGAGGAGTTGGGATTGCAGATGGGAGGAGTTGGGACTGTAGAGAGAGGAGTCCAGATTAAACAGCAAATGCCCCCCCCCCCCTAAAGAAAAGTCTAGATCCGTCCCTGAATGGAGGTGGAATCAATCAGTGGCTACAGATATTTCATGACTCTCATTGATGACGCCACAAGAATGACATGTATATTTTATTAAAGAGTGACGTCAACAAAATTGTGGAATACCAAAACCTGGTGGAGACTCAGATGGGTCTGAAATTAAAGGTCTTGAGATCCAACAATGGTGGAGAGTATGACAACAAGGTGTTAGCCACATTCCTTACAAAATATGGCATAAAGTACCAACTAACAATTGCCTACACACCAAAACAAAATGGTGTGAGTGAATGGGCAAACTGCACAATTGTTGAGAGAGCACGGACTATGTTAAATGACACGGGTCTGTAAAAAATATTTTGGGCAGAAGCAGTATCTACTGCAGTACACCTAAAAAAATGTGCACCTACAGTAGCTGTAAAAGGTAAAACGCCACTGGAGGCGTGGTCCAATAAAAAGCCAAGTGTCAGTCATCTTCGTGTGTCTTCGGGAGCAAAGCTTTTGCACATATACCTAAGGAGAAAAGGAGAAAGTTAGATCCAAAATCCATAGAATGTATTATGCTTGGATACTGTGAAGAAAAAACACATTTTGTTTCCCCAGCTCCCTGAATGATAGCAGTAACCAGATTTAAATCCCATACAATATCTTAGAATTCAGAGATCTCGGTTACATATATCTGCGCAAATGTATGTGTAAGCCCCCAAGCCGCGTCAAGGCCTCTCTGTATATATATATATATATATATATATATATATATATATATATATATATATATATATATATATATATATTGGGGGTCCCTAGCACTATATCTAGGTGGAGGTGTGGGATGTGGTGTTCCTGAATTGGCGGAGCTGGATGGCTTTAGTGTGGCACACTCTTACATTAACACTTATCACATACTAATTTCTTTAGCACTATTTCTTATTTTAATTACATCTGATTTTTGTATCACTTTCTCTATAGCCTCGGCTTCTTAAATACTAATCTATTAACATTATAGTTTTTTCACTGGTATGCTACGCTGGGCCGTCTGGCTTATGCTGATTTTTTTGGGGTGCCACGCCCTGCACCTAGATATAGCGCTAGGGACCCCCCAATATATATACAGAGAGGCCTTGACGCGGCTTGGGGGCTTGCACATACATACATTTGCGCAGATATATGTAACCGAGATCACTGATTTCTAAGATATTGTATGGGATTTAAATCTGGTTACTGTTATCATTCAGGGTGCTGGGGGAAACAAAATGTTTCTTTTTTTTCTTGCTCAGAAATACCCCTCCCTTTCAAGCACCTGAATGATATCACTAAGCTATTTGAGCATCCACCACTATATTTGCTTGTTGTGAGAGGCAGAGAGGTTCCTGCATTAGGAGGAGATGCAGGTTCTGACATGCCAGATGGAGCATTATGGGGTTGCTCTTAGCTTAGATATATTGTAGCAGGGAGCCATTATCATGTGGCTCCTTGCTGGTTAAACATAGACCCAGATTGGGGTTGTGGAGGTGTGGGATGTGGTGCCCCTGAATTGGCGGAGCTGGATGGCTTTAGTGTGGTATACCCTTACACTTTATTAACACTTATCACATACTAATTTCTCTAACGTCCTAGAGGATGCTGGGACTCCGTAAGGACCATGGGGAATAGACGGACTCCGCAGGAGGCATGGGCACTTTAAGAAAGACTTTGGACTCTGGGTGTGCACTGGCTCCTCCCTCTATGCCCCTCCTCCAGACCCCAGATTTAGACTGTGCCCAGAGGGAGAATGGGTGCACTGCAGGGAGCTCTCCTGAGTTTCCTGCTTAGAAAGCATTTTTGTTAGGATTTTTTTCTCTTTTTCAGGGAGCACTGCTGGCAACAGGCTCCCTGCATCGAGGGACCTAGGAGAGAGGAGCAGACCTACTTAAATGATAGGATCTGCTTCCTCGGCTACTGGACACCATTAGCTCCAGAGGGAGTGAACACAGGTTCGTCCTGGGCGTTCACCCCAGAGCCGCGCCGCCGTTCTCCTCACAGAGCCAGAAGAAATGAAGACAGAAGACGTCTCAGGCGGCAGAAGCCTTCGGTGCTTCACTGAGGTAATGCACAGCACCGCAGCTGTGCGTCATTGCTCCCATACACCTCACACACTCCAATCACTGTAAAGGCGCAGGGGGGGGCGCCCTGGGCAGCAATAAAACACCTCTCCTATGGCACAAGTCTATATACATGTACAGGTGGGCACTGTACATGTATATAAAAGAGCCCCCGCCATTTTTTAGTAAGTTTGAGCGGAACAGAAGCCCGCCGCCGAGGGGGCGGGGCTTCTCCCTCAGCACTCACCAGCGCCATTTTCTCTCCACAGCACCGCTGAGAGGAAGCTCCCCGGACTCTCCCCTGCTTGACACACGGTGAAAGGGGGTTTTAAAGTAGAGGGGGGGCACATTATTGGCATTTTTACATTAAGCAGCGCTACTGGGTAAACAATCTGTGTTTTTTTCCAAGGTTATATAGCGCTGGGGTGTGTGCTGGCATACTCGCTCTCTGTCTCTCCAAGGGGCCTCAGGGGGAACCTGTCTTCAGAAAAGAGATTCCCTGTGTGTGTGAAGTGTGTCGGTACGTGTGTGTCGACATGTTTGACGAGGAAGGCTCACCTAAGGAGGAGGGGGAGTGCATGATGGTCAGGTCGCCGTCGGCAACGCCGACACCGGACTGGGTGGATATGTGGAATGTATTGAATGCAAATGTAAATTTACTGCATAAACGATTAGACAAGGCTGAAGCTAGGGATCAGTCAGGTAGTCAGACCATGCCTGTCCCTGTGGCACCAGGACCTTCGGGGTCTCAAAAACGCACCATATCCCAGATCACTGACACAGATACCGACTCTAGTGTCGACTATGAGGATGCAAAATTATAGCCAAAGGTGGCAAAAGGTATTCGTTACATGATTATTGCCATTAAAGAGGTTTTGCATATCACTGAGGAACCCCCTGTCCCTGACACGAGGGTACACATGTATAAAGGGAAAAAGCCTGAGGTCACTTTTCCGTCCTCTTTTGAACTAAGCGACTTGTGCGAAAAGGCTTGGGAATCTCCAGATAGGAGACTACAAGTTCCCAAAAGGATTCTTATGGCGTATCCCTTTCCACAAAAGGACAGGATACGATGGGAATCTTTGCCGAAGGTAGACAAGGCGCTGATACGCTTATCCAAGAAGGTGGCACTGCCTTCTCAGGATACAGCTTCCCTCAAGGAGCCTGCTGATCATAAGCAGGAGGTTACCATGAAGCATATTTACACACATTCCGGCACTATCGTTAGACCGGCTATGGCATCGGCCTGGGTGTGTAGTGCTGTCGCAGCATGGACAGATTCCTTATCTACGGAACTTGACACCCTAGATAAGGATACCATTCTAATGACCCTAGAGCATATCAAAGATGCTGCTTTATATATGAGGGATGCTCAAAGAGACATTTGTTTACTAAGCTCCAGAATAAATGCTATGTCTATTTCTGCTAGGCGACTCTTGTGGACCCGACAGTGGACGGGGGATGCCGACTCAAAGCGGCATATGGAGTCGTTGCCTTACAAGGGGGAGGAGTTGTTTGGAGAAGGCCTCTCGGACCTTGTCTCTACTGCTACGGCCGGTAAATCGAATTTCTTACCTTATGTCCCCCCGCAGCATACTAAAAAGGCACCTCATTATCAAATGCAGTCCTTTCGTTCCAATAAAAGCAAGAAGGTACGGGGATCGTCCTTCCTTGCCAGAGGAAAAGGCAAGGGAAAAAAGCTGCATGCAGCTAGTTCCCAGGAGCAGAAGTCCTCCCCTACATCTGCAAAGTCCACCGCATGACGCTGGGGCTTCCCGGGGGGAGTCAGCTCAAGTGGGGGCACGTCTTCGATTTTTTCAGCCAGGTCTGGGTTCACTCACAGGTGGATCCCTGGGCTAAAGAGATTGTTTCTCAGGGATACAGGCTGGAATTCAAAGACGTGGCTCCTCGCCGGTTTTTCAAATCGGCTCTGCCAGCTTCCCCTGTCAGAGAGGGAGTTAGTGTTGACTGCAATTCAAAAATTGTATCTTCAACAGGTGATAGTCACAGTTCCTCTTCTCCAGCAAGGAAAGGGGTATTACTCAACCCTGTTTGTGGTCCCAAAAACGGACGGTTCGGTCAGGCCCATTTTGAATCTAAAATCCCTGAACTTGTACTTGAGAAAGTTCAAGTTCAAGATGGAATCGCTCAGAGCGGTCATCACCAGCCTGGAGGGGGGGGATTGGATGGTGTCCTTGGACATAAAGGATGCATACCTTCATGTTCCGATTTTCCCTCCTCACCAGGCGTTCCTGAGATTTGCAGTACAGGACTGTCATTACCAATTTCAGACGTTGCCGTTTGGGCTTTCCACAGCCCCGAGAATTTTCACCAAGGTAATGGCGGAAATGATGGTGCTCCTGCGCAAGCAGGGTGTCACAATTATCCCATACTTGGACGATCTCCTCATAAAGGCGAGATCTCGGGAGAAGTTGCTGGACAGCGTGTCGCTGTCAGTGAGGATGTTGCAGGGGCACGGCTGGATTCTCAATATACCGAATTCCCAGCTAGTCCCTACAATGCGCCTGACCTTTCTGGGTCTGATTCTAGACACAGACCAGAAAAAGGTTTTTCTTCCGATGGAAAAGGCTCAGGAGCTCATAGCCCTGGTCAGGAACCTATTAAAGCTAAAAAAAGGTTTCAGTGTATCACTGCACGCGTGTCCTAGGGAAGATGGTGGCATCGTACGAGGCCATCCCCTTCGGCAGTTTCCATGCGAGGACCTTTCAATGGGATCTACTGGACATATGGTCCGGGGCCCATTTACAAATGCATCAGAGGATCACCCTGTCTCCCAGAGCCAGGGTATCTCTCCTGTGGTGGCTGCACAGTGCTCACCTCCTAGAAGGCCGCAGGTTCGGAATTCAGGACTGGATCCTGGTGACCACGGACGCAAACCTCCGAGGTTGGGGAGCAGTCACACTGGGAAGAAATTTCCAAGGTCTCTGGTCAAATCTAGAGACTTGTCTCCACATCAACGTCCTGGAGTTGAGGGCCATATACAACGCCCTACGCCAGGTGGAGGCATTGCTTCGGGACAAACCGGTTCTGATTCAGTCAGACAATGTCACAGCAGTGGCTCATGTAAACCGCCAAGGCGGCACAAGGAGCAGAGCGGCCATGGCAGAAGCGACCAGGATTCTTCGCTGGGCGGAAGGCCATGTAAGTGTCTTATTAGCTGTATTCATCCCGGGGGTGGACAACTGGGAAGCGGACTTCCTCAGCAGGCACGACCTGCATCCGGGAGAGTGGGGACTTCATCAAGAAGTCTTCGCACAGATCGTGGGTCGGTGGGGACTGCCTCAGATAGACATGATGGCGTCCCGTCTCAACAAAAAGCTAAAGCAGTATTGCGCCAGGTCAAGAGACCCTCAGGCGGTAGCGGTGGACGCTCTAGTGACACCTTGGGTGTTCAGATCGGTCTATGTGTTCCCTCCTCTACCTCTCATACCCAAGGTGTTGATAATAATAAGACTAAGAAGAGTAAGAACAATCCTCATTGTTCCAGATTGGCCACAAAGGACTTGGTATCCGGATCTGCAAGAGTTGCTCACAGAAGATCCGTGGCCTCTTCCTCTAAGACAGGACCTGCTGCAGCAGGGGCCCTGTCTGTTCCAAGACTTACCGCGGCTATGTTTGACGGCATGGCGGTTGAACGCCGGATCCTAGCGAAAAAAGGTATTCCGGAGGAGGCCATTCCTACCCTGATCAAGGCTAGGAAGGACGTGACATTGAAACATTATCACCGTATATGGCGAAAATATGTTTCTTGGTGTGAGACCAGGACTGCTCCTACGGAGGAGTTCCATTTGGGTCGTCTGCTTCACTTCCTGCAAACAGGAGAGACTTTGGGCCAAAAATTAGGGTCCATAAAGGTCCAAATTTCGGCCTTATCCATTTTCTTCAAAAGGAATTGGCTTCTCTTCCTGAAGTACAGACATTCGTGAAGGGGGTGCTGCATATTTAGCCTCCTTTTGTACCTCCGGTGGCGCCGTGGGATCTTAATGTGGTATTAAGTTTCCTCAAGTCACCTTGGTTTGAACCACTCACAACAGTGGAGTTGAAATATCTCACTTGGAAAGTGGTCATGTTGTTGGCCTTGGCTTCTGTGAGGCGTGTTTCGGAATTAGCGGCTTTGTCACATAAAAGCCCCTATCTGGTTTCCACGTGAATAGGGCAGAATTGAGGACTCGTCCTCAGTTTCTGCCTAAAGTGGTCTCTTCTTTTCATATGAATCAACCTATTGTCGTGCCTGTGGCTACACGGGACTTGGAGGATTCCGAGTCCCTTGATGTGGTCAGGGCTTTGAAGATTTATGTGGCCAGAACAGTGAGGGTTAGGAAAACTGAAGCGCTGTTTGTTCTGTATGCAGCCAACAAAGTTGGCGCGCCTGCTTCAAAGCAGACTATTGCTCGCTGGATCTGTAACACGATTCAGCAGGCGCATTCTACGGCAGGATTGCCATTGCCTAAATCGATGATTATTATTATTATTATTATTATTATTATTACATTTTATTTATAGGGCGCCACAAGTGTTTCGCAGCGCCGTACAAAGGACAGTACAGGGAGACAAAACTTAGCATAACAGTAAATAAATAACAAAAATGGAGTGCAGGTAACAAAAAACAACACAGTTCTCAAAACATAATACAGCTTAGATGAAAGTAGCGAAGGAGTAATCATTGTACTACTTGGGGCTGGCGGCCATAGATAGAAATGAGCCTTTACCAGCAGGAGAGAAAGCAGGTAAAGATGGTCGCTGAGTGAAATGTGTCAAGAAGAGGGTTTAGACAAGAGGAAAGAGGGCCCTGCTCTGAAGAGCTAACAATCTAGTGGGGAGGGGCAACAGACAGATGACATGAGGTGCAAGCAAGCAGGTAGAAGCCTGATGGTGGTATGCGAGCAAAGCAGAGATGTCCAAGGCATGGGGCAGGGGGATGGAGGAGCAGCCTAAGGACTAGGTTATGCATTGGAGGGGTACGCTTTGATAAATAGGTGGGTTTTCAATGCCCGTTTGAAGCTTTGCAAGGTCGGGGAGAGTCTAATGGAGCGGGGGAGCGCATTCCACTGAAGGGGTGCAGCACGGGCAAAATCCTGAACTCGTGCATGGGAAGCAGTGACCAAGGCAGAGGAGAGGCGACGGTCATCAGCCGACCGTAGTGGGCGGGAGGGAGTATGAAGGGAGAGGAGGTTGGAGATGTAGGGAGCAGTGGAATTAGAGATGGCCTTGTAGGTGAGGGTGAGGAGTTTGAAGAGGATTCTGTAGGGGAATGGGAGCCAGTGTAGATTTTGTTGAAGGGGAGTGACAGATGTGGAGCGGTGGGAGAGGAAGATGAGCCTAGCTGCAGAGTTGAGGACAGATTGGAGGGGAGCGATGTGGGAGCAAGTGAGGCCAGTGAGGAGCACATTGCAGTAGTCAAGTCGTGAGATGACCAGTGAGTGGATGATAAGTTTAGTTGCACTCTGGGAGAGAAATGGCCTGATGCGAGCAGTGTTGCGTAGCTGGAACCGACAAGATTGCGCCAGAGCTTGGATGTAGGGTGCAAAGGAGAGGGAGGAGTCAAGAGTGACGCCCAGGCAGCGGAGTTGGGGAACGGGGGAGATGATAGTGTTGTCAACAGTGATAGAGATATTTGTAGGGGGTGTTGCTCTGGCTGGGGGAAAGATAATAAGTTCAGTTTTATCCATGTTGAGCTTCAGAGAGCGCTCAGACATCCAGGAGGAGATGGCAGAGAGGCAGCTGGAGACCTGAGAGAGGACAGAGGGGGACAGATCAGGAGAGGAGAGGTAGAGTTGTGTGTCATCAGCATAGAGGTGGTATTGAAGGCCAAATGAGTTAATGAGCGCACCCAGGGAAGAGGTGTAGAGGGAGAACAGAAGGGGGCCTAGGACAGAACCCTGAGGGACACCAACTGGAAGGGTGTGAGGTGGTTCCGGAGGCAGACACAGAGAAGGAGCGGTTAGTGAGGTATAAGGTAAACCAGTCAAGGACGGTGCTAGAGAGGCCAACATTTTGGAGTGTGCGGAGGAGGAGAGGGTGATCCACGGTGTCAAAGGCAGCAGAGAGGTCCAGAAGGATGAGCAAAGAGAAGTGGCCCTTGGATTTGGCCGAAAGCAGGTCACTGGTGACTTTCACCAGGGCAGTCTCGGTGGAGTGGGCGAAAGCCAGATTGTAGTGGATCAAGGATGGAGTGGTCAGAGAGGTAGCTTGTGAAACGGCTGTAGACCAGTCGTTCAAGTAGTTTGGAGGCAAAAGGGAGAAGAGAGATGGGGCGGTAGCTAGTGAGTGATGAAGGGTCGAGGTTGGCTTTTTTGAGAATAGGGGACACCAGAGCATGTTTGAATGGTGAGGGAAAGATGCCAGTAGAGAGCGATAGGTTAAAGAGGTGAGCAAGGTGGGAGCAGGCAGTGGGGGGAAGGGAGCGGAGAAGACGGGAGGGGAGGGGGTCCAAGTGGCAGGTTGTGGGGGGAGAGGATAAGATGAGAGAGTGGACGTCCTTGTCTGAGGTGGGACGGAAGCAGGACAGGGTGGGATAGATGGACGGGAGGGATGGTGGGAGCAGGGGGGCAGCAGAGGGGAGACGGGAGGAGATGTAATTTTGAATATCCTCAATTTTGGAGATGAAGAAGGAGGCAAAGTCAGTGGGAGTGAGGGAAGAGGGGAGGGGAGGAGGAGGGGGGCGAAGGAGAGTGTTGAAAGTTTCAAAGAGTCGGCGTGGACTGGAGGACTGAGAAGAGATGAGTGTTTGGAAAAAGGATTGCTTGGCGAGAGAAAGAGCAGAGCTATAGGAAGAGAGGATAAACTTGAAATGGAGAAAGTCCGCCAGAGAGTGGGATCTCCTCCAGGAGCGTTCTGCAGACCGTGAACATTTTTGTAGGAATCGTGTGAGTTTGGTGTGCCAGGGTTGGGATTTGGAGCGGCGGAGGTGGACAGATGAGAGGGGGGCCACAGAGTCAAGAGCAGCAGTAAGGGAAGAGTTATAGAAGGAGGCTGCCTGGTTGGGACAAGTCATAGTGGAAAGAGGAGAGAGGAAGGTCTCGAGGGAGGACATGATAGCGGGGTTGAGGGACCCGAGATTGCGTCTGGTGATGGTGGGTCTGGGTGTGGAGCAGAGAGGGGAAGATGAGAGGGTGAAAGAAAGCAGATGGTGGTCAGAGAGAGGGAAGGCAGAGTTAGATAAATCAGAGAGATCACATCGGTGGGTGAAGACAAGGTCGAGGGAGTGGCCGAGATTGTGAGTAGGGGTGGAGGACCATTGAGAAAGTCCAAAGGAGGTGGAAAGAGCAAGAAGGTTAGAGGAAGCTGCATTAGTGATGTCGATAGGGATGTTAAAGTCACCGAGGATGATAGAGGGGAGGTCGGAGGAGAGAAAGTGGGGAAGCCAGGCAGCAAAGTTGCCAAGGAAAGGTGTACAGCGGCCAGGGGGGCGGTAGATCACTGCCACATGGAGGTGAATGGGGTAGAAGAGGCGGATAGTGTGAACCTCAAAGGTGGAGAAGGTGAGGGAGGGCTCAGGTGGGATGAGATGAAAGGTGCAGTTAGGAGAGAGAAGGATGCCCACGCCTCCATCCTGGCGGCAATCAGGTCTGACCGTGTGGGTGAAGGAGAGGCCTCCGTAGGAGAGGGCAGCAGGGGAGGTGGTGTCAGAGGAGGAGAGCCAGGTTTCAGTGATGGCGAGAAGGTTAAAAGAGTGGGAGATGAAGAGGTCGTGGATAGTTGGCAACTTGTTGCAGATTGATCTAGCATTCCAGAGTGCACAGGAGAAGGTAAGGGAGGGGACGGGGGAAATGGGGATCAGGTTGGCTGGGTTCTGAATGCGTGTGGGTAGTCTGGAAATTTGGGTGGCGGGTGATCTAGCAGTGAGGATTGGTATGGGACAGGATCGAGGAGCCATAATTCCTGTTCAGTAGTGTTGTTCAGAGGAATAGTATTGAATGGAGTGGCTGTAATAAAGAAATAACAATGAGAAGGGGGATGTAGTCAAAGCAGAGACAGTGGAGACCAGTTTTTCTGTAAATAATGGAGGGAATGGAAACCCTGAGAATGTTACACAGTGGTTGAGTATAAATGAGGAGCAGAAAGCAATGTGTGAGAGCAGTATGGCTGTTACTTAATCAGACAGGGAGGTCAGTGTCCAGGCTGTGTGGATTGCAGGCGTTGGTGGTACTGGATTAGGTTACTCTCTGTAGGCTCAGGCTGTTGATTGCAGGTGTGGAAGATAGTCTGCTGTCCTTCTGTTCTTCTCCTGTTCATCTCCGATTATCTCCAAGGTCATATCACCATACTTAACACTAACATACTAACAGCTAAGATGCTATACAGCCAGAGGCTTATACAGCCAAGTATGTACTAATTAAATAAAGATACAGTCTTGATTGCTAACAGCACCCACCCACTGAGACCCCACCCACAACAAAAGGTCAGCTACAGGCAGAGGCGGATTGGCCATAGGGTTCACAGGGAAGATTCCCGGTGGGCCGACACACCCACGGGGCCTGTTTTGTTTGAGGACATGTGGCCCTTTTTATAGACATAATGAATAAGATGCAAAATAATTTGCATATATGAAAATTACTTTGCCACTTAGCCTGTGATTGCAGATGATCTAGTGTATGCTCTGTCTGTCTGTTTGGCTGACATATAAGATTGAGTGAATAGTGATTGGGATACGGTTGGTGTAATAAGAAAGAAAATATAAGAATGATATAGTTTCCTAAATTCTGAAGGTGTATCATATAATGTGCTCATAACATTTAATTTTATTTATTTTTAACTTCCTCCTTGATGCTGGACATGCCCACTATCTGGAAAGTCTTGGGGGGAAGGTGCTGCTGCCATGGCCCATGGCTAGACCTTACACCTCTGGTGCTGCCCATGTGGGGCCACTAGTACAAATTTTTCCAGGGCCACTTTTTGTTCCCAATCCGCCCCTGGCTACAGGTGTGAATAACAATAGAGCAGGACATCCCCCACTAGTACACAGTGATTTCCTACTATAGTAGTGGTTAGGAATAACTATAAACAAAGACACAGGTTACCTATCAAAATTCATAAAATAAGCATAGGCCCATTCCACTAGGAAGGTGGGCTCGTCTTGGGCGGCTGCCCGAGGGGTCTCGGCATTACAGTTGTGCTGAGCAGCTACTTGGTCGGGGTCAAACACCTTTGCAAAGTTCTATAAATTTGATACCCTGGCTGAGGAGGACCTCCTGTTTGCTCAAGCGGTGCTGCAGAGTCATCCGCACTCTCCCGCCCGTTTGGGAGCTTTGGTATAATCCCCATGGTCCTTACGGAGTCCCAGCATCCTCTAGGACGTTAGAGAAAATAAGATTTTACACTTACCGGTAAATCTATTTCTCGTAGTCCGTAGTGGATGCTGGGCGCCCGTCCCAAGTGCGGACTTCTTCTGCAAGACTTGTATATAGTTAATGCTTACATAAGGGTTATGTTATAGTTTCATCGGTTTAGACCAAGACTATGTTGTTTGTTCATACTATTAACTGGATAGTTATCACAAGTTATACGGTGTGATTGGTGTGGCTGGTATGAATCTTGCCCTGGGATTCCCAAAAATCCTTTCCTCGTACTGTCCATCTCCTCTGGCCACAGTTTCTCTAACTGGGGTCTGGAGGAGGGGCATAGAGGGAGGAGCCAGTGCACACCCAGAGTCCAAAGTCTTTCTTAAAGTGCCCATGCCTCCTGCGGAGCCCGTCTATTCCCCATGGTCCTTACGGAGTCCCAGCAGGAGAAATACCGGTAAGTGTAAAATCTTATTTTCTTTAGCACTATTTCTTAGTTCTCCTACGTCCTACTAGAGGATGCTGGGGACACTTCAAGAACCATGGGGTATAGACGGGATCCGCAGGATACATGGGCACTTTAAGACTTCAAAGGGGTGTGAACTGGCTCCTCCCTCTATGCCCCTCCTCCAGACTCCAGTTAGATTCTGTGCCTAGTGAGACTGGATGCACTCTGAGGATCTCTCCTGAGTTTCTCTGAAAAAGACTTTTGTTAGGTTTATTATTTTCAGGGAGAACTGCTGGCAACAGGCTCACTGCTTCGTGAGACTTAGGGGAGAGAAGCAGACCTACTTCTGTGAGTTTTTAAGGCTCTGCTTCTTTGGCTACAGGACACCATTAGCTCCTGATGGTCTGAACGCTAGGTACGCCTAGATGCTCGTTCCCAGAGCCCGCCGTCACCCCCCTTACAACGCCAGAAGTCAGAAGACGGGTGAGTAGAAGATCTGAAGACTTCAGTGACGGCTTTGAGGTACCGCACAGTGGCCGCGCTGCGCGCCATGCTCCCACACACAGACGGCACTACAGGGTGCAGGGCGCGCGGGGGGGCGCCCTGGGCAGCATAAAAATCCTCAATATGGACTGGCAATGTGGTTTTTAAGTGCCTAGGCACTAAATCCGAACCCCTGCCAGTATAAATATTTTTAAAAAAATAGCGGGGCTGAAGCGCCCCATTAAGGGGGCGGGGCTTAGCCCTCACAGCTCTCATCAGCGCAATTTTCTCTTCACAGAGCTGCAGATACGCTGGTCCTTCCTCTACACTACTGTACAAGTAACAGGGTGCAAAACAGTGGGGGGAGGCACAGTTATTTTGGTGCTGTATATGTAATTATAAAAGCGCTAACGGGTCTGAGGCTTTATATAAGGGATTTCAGAACCAGGATAGGTGCTGGGTTGTGAGCTGGCAAACTCCCTCTGTGTTTCTCTGACAGGCTTTACTGTGGGTCTGTCCCCTATATGCCCAGTGTGTTTGTGGGTGTCGGTACACGTGTGTCGGCATGTCTGAGGCTGAGTGCTCTTCCCAGGAGGAGACTGGATTAGGGAAAGAAACGGCTGTGGGAGTGACCCTGTCGGCACCGCCAACTCCTGATTGGGTAAATGTTTTGAGTGCTTTGAATGCGAATGTGGCTTTGTTAAATAAGAGATTAGATAAATCTGAGTCTCAGAGCCAGGCATGGAAAAAATCCGTGGAGGATGTGTTGTCACAAGTTTAGACCCCCTCGGGGTGACAAAAGCCTTCATTTACCCAGTTAGCAGATACGGATACCGACACGGACTATGACACCAGTGTCGACTATAGTGATGCCAGATTAAATCCAAAACTGGCTAAAAGCATTCAGCACATGATTGTGGCGATAAAAGACGTGTTACATATCACGGAGGACCCTGCTGTTCCTGATACAAGGGTCTGTATGTTTAAAGGAAAGAAACCTGAGGTAACGTTTCCTCCCTCTCATGAACTGAACAATCTTTTTGAAAAAGTTTGGGAAAATCCTGACAAGAAGTTTCAGATTCCCAAGAGAATTCCGGTGGCATATCCGTTCCCCTCTGGATAGGGAAAAGTGGGAGTCACCCCCCACTGTGGACAAAGCCCTATCACGGCTGTCCAAAAAGGTAGCGCTTCTGTCCCCTGACACGGCAGCCCTAAAGGAACCTGCGGATCGTAAGCAGGAAAATACATTGAAATCCATTTATGTCACTACGGGTACGTTGCATCGGCATGGGTGAGTAGTGCTATTGAAAAATGGGCAGATAACTTGTCATCTGAGATAGATACCCTGAATAGGGATAGCATTCTTTTGATGCTGGGTTATATCAGGGACGCTGCAGCCTACCTAAAGGAAGCTGCGAGGGATATTGGCATTTTGGGATCAAGGGCCAATGCCATGGCAGTCTCAGCTAGGAGAGCATTGTGGATTCATCAATGGAATGCTGATGCTGACTCTAAGAAGGCGATGGAGTCTCTGCCGTATAAAGGTGGTGTCTTGTTTGGTGATTGCCTCGCTGACCTGGTATCTACGGCTACCTTGGGTAAGTCATCCTTTTTACCTTATGTTCCTGCACAACAAAAGAAACCGCACCACTATCAGATGCAGTCCTTTCGGCCCAATAAATTCAAAAAAGGGCGAGGGTCTTCCTTCCTTGCTTCTAGAGGAAGAGGAAAGGGTAAGAGGTCACCAGCTGTGGCAAGTTCCCAAGAGCAGAAGTCCTCTCCGGCTTCTGCTAAATCCATCGCATGACGCTGGGGCTCCTCTGCAGGAGTCCGCACCGGTGGGGGCACGTCTCAAACTCTTCAGTCAGTTCTGGGCTCGTTCGGCCCTAGACCCATGGGTTTTGGAAATAGTTTTGGAAATAGTGTCCCCCTCACCGATTTTTCAAATCGGCCTTACCAGCTTCTCCTCCGGACGGGGAGGTGGTATGCGAAGCAATACGGAAACTGTGTCAAAATCAAGTCATTGTCAGGGTTCCTTTGTCGCAACAGGGAGAAGGCTTCTATTCGAGCCTGTTCGTGGTCCCGAAGCCAGACGGCTCAGTCAGACCGATCCTGAACCTCCAATCCCTCAATTTCTACCTACGGAAATTCAAATTCAAGATGGAATCTCTCCGGGCAGTGATATCCAGTCTGGAGGAGGGGGATTTTATGGTGTCGGTAGACATAAAGGATGTCTATTTGCATGTTCCCATTTTTCCTCCACATCAGGCTTACCTGAGGTTTGCGGTGCAGGATTGCCATTATCAGTTTCAGACGTTGCTGTTTGGTCTGTCCACGGCTCTGAGAATTTTCACCAAAGTAATGGCGGAAATTATGATTCTCCTGCGCAAGCAAGGAGTCACAATTATCCCGTACTTGGACGATCTCTTGATAAAAGCGAGGTCCAAGGAACAATTACTGCAGAACATCACGCTCTCCCTGACAATTCTGCAAAAACATGGTTGGCTCCTAAACTTGCCAAAATCTCAGTTGGTTCCGACAACACGTCTGTCGTTCTTGGGTATGATTCTGGACACGGAATTACAGAGAGCTTTTCCTCCAGTGGAAAAGGCTCTAGAAATTCAGAACCTAGTCTAACAGATTCTGAAACCAGCAAGAGTGTCGATTCATCAATGCACTCGGTTGCTGGGGAAGATGGTGGCGGTCTACGAGGCCATTCAGTTTGGCAGATTCCATGCCAGGGTGTTTCAGTGGGACCTGTTGAACAAGTGGTCCGGGTCCCATCTGCACATGCACCGACAGATAATCCTGTCTTCTAAGACCAGAATCTCACTCCTTGGTGGCTGCACAGCTCTCACCTCCTAGCGGGACGCAGGTTCGGGATCCAGGACTGGATCCTGGTGACCACGGATGCGAGTCTCCGAGGCTGGGGTGCAGTCACACAGGGGGAAAATTTCCAGGGAAAATGGTCAAGCCAGGAAGCTTGTCTACACATAAACATTCTGGAATTAAGGGCCATTTACAACGGCCTTCTACAAGCGGAACATCTTCGCGATCTGCCCGTCCTGATTCAGTCGGACAACATAACAGCAGTGGCGTACATAAACCGCCAGGGCATAACGAAGAGCAGAGCGGCAATGGCAGAGGCCACAAAAGTGTTCCGCTGGGCGGAAAGACATGTAAGCGCTCTGTCAGCGGTCTTCATTCCAGGTGTGGACAACTGGGAAGCAGACTTCCTCAGCAGACACGATCTCCATCCAGGAGAGTGGGGTCTTCATCAAGAGGTCTTTGCAGAAGTGACAAGTCGTTGGGGAATTCCTCAAATAGACATGATGGCATCTCGCCTCAACAAGAAACTTCCGAGATATTGTTCCAGGTCGTGGGACCCTCAAGCAATAGCGGTGGATGCCCTAGTGACACCGTGGGTGTTTCAGTCGGTATATGTGTTCCCTCCGATTCCACTCATTCCAAAAGTGATAAAGATCATAAGAAGAACAAGGGTTCATGCAATCCTCATTGTTCCAGACTGGCCAAGGAGGGCCTGGTATCCAGATCTTCAGGAATTGCTCGTAGGAGATCCCTGGCCTCTTCCTCTACGAGAGAATCTGTTACAGCAGGGGCTGTGCGTGTACCAAGACTTACCACGGCTTCGTTTGACGGCTTGGAGGTTGAACGCCGGATACTAGCCCGAAAGGGTATTCCCAGTGAAGTAATTCCCACACTTCTTCAGGCTAGAAAAGAAGTAACGGCAAAACATTATCACCATATTTGGAGAAAATATGTGTCTTGGTGTGATTCCAAGAAGGCTCCTACGGAAGAATTTCAGCTGGGCAGTTTTCTCCATTTTCTGCAAGCAGGTGTGGATGCGGGCTTAAAATTAGGCTCAATTAAAGTACAAATTTCGGCCTTGTCAATTTTCTTTCAAAAAGAATTGGCCTCCCTTCCGGAAGTTCAGACTTTCATGAAAGGCATGCTGCACATCCAACCTCCCTTTGTGCCCCCGGTGGCACCATGGGATCTTAACGTGGTGTGGCAGTTCCTGCAATCTCATTGGTTTGAACCTTTACGTAAGGTAGTGTTGAAATTCGTCACTTGGAAAGTGATCATGCTGTTGGCCTTGGCCTCTGCAAGGCGGGTGTCTGAATTAGCGGCTTTGTCTCACAAGAGCCCCTATTTGATCTTCCATGAAGATAGAGCAGAGTTGAGAACTCGTCAGCAATTTCTGCCGAAAGTG
Organism: Pseudophryne corroboree; assembly: GCF_028390025.1. Taxonomy (NCBI): domain Eukaryota; kingdom Metazoa; phylum Chordata; class Amphibia; order Anura; family Myobatrachidae; genus Pseudophryne; species Pseudophryne corroboree. The sequence continues at coordinate 97,663,365 of NC_086446.1, forward strand.
GTGTCATCGTTTCACATGAACCAACTTATTGTGGTGCCAGTGGCTACTGACGCCTTAGCGGAATCGAAGTCTCTAGATGTAGTCAGAGCTTTGAAAATGTATGTAGCCAGAACGGCTCAGATTAGGAAAACGGAGGCTCTGTTTGTCCTGTATGATGATCGATTCCCTGTTGGCATTCACTAGGAAGTCATACTGAATGCGAATTTAAACTTACCTTTGTAGGATACAATTTACCATTGTGGGATTATTGATGAGATCCCTCCTTCTTTTGATCATGATTGAATGATAGGAGGTTTTTAGATTATTCAACCATAAGAAGGATGGAATATGATAATAATAATGTTTTGGACACTTACAAATTGGAATGGGACACCTGACGAAATGAATGCGGTTATATCTGGGATGGAGAACACACTCCAAGATGTCCATCATATTAGATTGAGGGACATTCCCTGGACATATATAGTTTACAATATAAGTACATACTGTATATTACAGCATATTTATGTATATATATTTCTGTGTCTGGCCTGTAGTGTTTGTTTAGAGGTTTTCACATATCTCTCTGAGGAGAGATTCACTTAATGTTAAAGTATGGTTTGTAGTGTTTTTTATTCACTTTAATACACATTTATACAGCACGTCATCTGACAAAGTTACACATTATTAATCCAATAATAATTTTTGGTCACTTGTGATTTAATATGTTTTACAGGAATATAATAATACTCCATAATATTTCATTCACTACATATACATTTTCACTTCACCTTTAATAGGGTACCCCTCCCCCATTTTTTTCTTTTTTCACAACGTAATCCACTCATCACATAGCATTTCCCTTCTCATCAATCGTATTGTTAGAATGACACCCCTAGATTTGTTTTCTTTATATATACTCAGATAATTACTAGTATGATATATATATATATATATATATATATATATATATGTGAGAGATGTTTACATGGGGATATCTAGGTAAAACTTTTTAAACCATCAATACATATAAGTATGTGCCAGTAATTCGGTGTTTATTTCCTGATAAAATTAATTGAGCACACTTATATTAATACATCACTGCTAACACGGGAACACACTGTATGGGATACTATCTCCCTATAACTCTCTGGAAGGAAACCATCAGTCATTCCTGAGTATCATATTTAAATCTGGGCAGTGAGCCACATTTCCTTAGATGAGCTGATAGAACAACATTGTAACATATTTATTTACTAGTCTGGGAGAATTAAAGAGTAACATTTGAGTTACATTATTATTATTTCAAGGAAACTCAGAGGTAAATATTTGTATCATACTAAAGACTCTATTGTAGTACTGTCGAATCAGAATATATTATAGATCAGTTATACGAGACAGTACACATTGGTAATAGACACAAAAAAGACGCCCAGTTTAGAGTTTTTAACATTTATTTCTCTATTTTCTCTATCACACATAGTCCTGTCAATTCACATATTACTTTATATATGGTTTTAATATTTCGCATCAGTTCATCCGAGTAGACCCGGATGAAATAGCAGAATTTTCTTCACAATTTTAAGGTTATAATAAAAGTTATTTTTTAAACCTGTGTGCACCAGAAACAGATCCTTTCTTCTCTTCTCTCTTTTTTGTTTCTAGTAGTTATATGATCTGTGGTAGCACCCCCTGTCTGTATACCTATATGTTATATAAACGGACATTAGGGGTTTTCTCTTGGCTGTCTGGCTTATGCTGATTTTTTTTGGGTGCCACGCCCTGCACCTAGATATAGCGCTAGGGACCCCCAATATATATACAGAGAGGCCTTGACATGGCTTGGGGCTTACTCATACATACATTTGCGCAGATATCTGTAACCGAGATCTCTGAATTCTAAGATATTGTATGAGATTTAAATCTGGTTACTGCTATCATTCAGGGTGCTGGGGAAAACAAAACGTTTGTTTTTTTCTTGCTCAGAAATACCCATCCCTTTCAAGCACCTGAATGATATTACTAAGCTAATTGAGCATCCACCACTATATACATTGTGAAGAAAGCAAGGGATACGGACTTTGGGATATTACAAACAAATGTCTTCTTAAATCCAGAGATGTGGTGTTTTATGAAATAGCACCACTAACTGGGGCAGTGGAACAAGAAGAAAAACATCTATTATTGGATATACTTGCAGCAGAAAGCGTGTCTGAAACGGAGAATGTCAATGTAGACAACCAATCGGGAAACAGGAGTTCCATGAGGAGCAAAAAGGTGTTCCAGACAAGAAATACAGTGAGGAATATGCAAACGTAGCTTACTGTGAACCCAAAAACATACAGGAAGCAAAGTCAAGCAGTGACTGGACAGAGTGGAAGTCAACAATTGATACAGAGCTGTCAGCACTGGATGATAACAGTACATGGACTGTAGTTGATAGGCCAAGCAACCATAAAACGATCTTCTGCAAGACTTTAAATGCAGACAGGACAATTGCTCATTACAAAGCCCTCCTTGTTGCCAAGGGATATACCCAAAGGTCCGGAATCGATTACGAAGAGATCTACTTACCTGTCGCAAGGTACAGCACCTTAAGGTTAGTGGTTGCTATTGCTACATTACATGATTTACTGTTAGACCAGCTAGACTTAGATTCTGCGTATATTGAGGCAATACTTTCCAAGTATTGAATGTCTGACGCAAAACCAGTAAGCACTCCCATTGACAAAGGTGCAAAAATGGTAAAGGCCATGTCACCAAGCAGCGAGGAAGAGAGAGAGGAAATGAAAGAGATTCCTTATCAGAATGCCATTGGTAGCTTAATGTATGCAAGTATTGGGACTCGTCCTGACATCACACATGCAGTAAGTCGGGCAAGTCAGTTTGCATTCAATCCTGGGAGGCAACACTGGATTGCAGTTAAAAGAATTTTAAGATACCTTAAAGGTACAAGTTCACTATAGTTGGGATTTACAAAGTCTAAAGATTCCAACTTAAAAGTTTTCTGTGATGCCGACTGGGTGACGACCGTCATTCGTACTCAGGGTATCTGTTTGTATTGGCAGGTGCAGCCGTCAGCTGGGCGAGCAGGAAGCAACCCACAGTTGCCCTTTCTACTACAGAAGCGAAGTATATGTCACTTACAGAAACATCAAAGGAAGCACTATGGATATAGTCCATCAATGTGGAATATGTGGCAAGTGAGGACAATGTTGCCAACATGTTAACAAAAGGATTGTCATCACACCTGCTACATGTGTTCTTGACAGAATGTTGACTAAAATATATTTGATGTTGATTTGTTACTGTTTTTTGCTTCATAACCATATTTTCAGTTACAGGTATGACTTTATTGAAAAGTTTTGATGAAATGTCATGTTCTTTTATATGTGACCGGAGACAGTCCTGAGCGAGGGGGAGGGGGGGGGGGGGGGGGGATGTTGGCGTATAGTGCACTCAGTACCTTGTCTCCTGTGTATATATTACACTGGGTGCGCATCCTCTAGTGTAGGGGTGGGCAAAATACGGCCCGCAAACCGATCCTGTCCGGCCCACTGCCTCCCACCAGCGAGCAATGACAAGCGGCCCGAACGGCTTAGCTGCTTGTCATTGCTCTGAGCTGCAGTACCTCCAAGCTGCCGGCGGCGCCTCTCTCCCCTGCTGCTGCGTTGTAGCAGCCTCCTCCCTCCTCCTCCCGTCCACAGTGACAACGGCTGGGTTCAGCCGAAAAGGGGCGGAGCTACGTGTCGAGGAGGGGGCGGGGCTACACGGGACAAGAGCCAGACTGCTACAGATCCATCCTTCCTGCCACTGCCAGCCAGCCAGATCAGTAAAGTTAATGGGAAAAGTGAGTGAGAGAAAGAAAGGGGTGTGTGTGTGTGATAGTGTGCGTATATTTGTGTGTGCGGGCAGTGGCGTCAGTCTGTTTTTAGGTTGCAGGGAGAGATCTTTAGCTCTCGCTGTACCAACCCCTCCCGTGTTCAGTCACCGTGTCACCCCCGTGTTCTGTCACGTATAACCCCCCCGTGTTCTGTCACTGTCACCCCCCCCTGGTCTGTCATCGTGTCACACCCTCCATGTTCTGTCACTGTCGCCCCCCCCCCCGTGTTCTGTCACTGTGTCACAACCCCCGTGTTCTGTCACCGTGTCACCCCCACCGTGTTCTGTCACCGTGTCACACCCACCGTGTTCTGTCACTGTGTCACACCCCCCGTGTTCTGTCACCGTGTCACCCCCCCCCCCCCGTGTTCTGTCACGTATAACCCCCCCGTGTTCTGTCACTGTCACCCCCGTGTTCTGTCACTGTGTCGCACCCCCCGTGTTCTGCCACCGTGTCACCCCCACCGTGTTCTGTCACCGTGTCACACCCACCGTGTTCTGTCACCGTGTCACAACCCCCGTGTTCTGTCACCGTGTCACCCCCCCCCCCGTGTTCTGACACCGTGTCACCCCCACCGTGTTCTGTCACCGTGTCACACACCCCGTGTTCTGTCACTGTCACCCCCCCTCCCCGTGTTCTGTCATGTGTCACCCCCACCGTGTTCTGTCACCGTGTCACACACCCCGTGTTCTGTCACTGTCACCCCCCCTCCCCGTGTTCTGTCACTGTGTCACACCTTTCCCCAGGGGCCATAAGACACTGGATAATTTGCTTGCTGCACAATAATTATCCTAAATAAAATGTTAATGTGTAAAAGGGGGCTCTACCTGCTGTAATGTGTAAAAGGGGGCTCTACCTGCTGTAATGTGTAAAAGGGGCTCTACCTTCCATACTGTGTAAAAGGGGCTCTATCTGGTGTAATGTGTGTAAGTGGCGCAATTTGAATAATGGAGACTATTGTGCAGCCTAATATGAATCTGTATTATTTTTTGCCCACACCCCTTCCACATGAAGCCACGTCCCTATATTTTTGGCAAGTGGGGGGAGCTGCTATTTTGTATGTGGCCCTCGGATACTGACAGGAAATGTCAAGTGGCCCCTCAGCTGAAATAATTGCCCACCCCTGCTCTAGTGTTTACCCTCTAGTGCTGGAGCATCAGGGAGGCCGAGCCTGATGATACATTTCCTCCTGCAGTGGAGAGAGAGATTGTTCCTCCTGCAGTGGAGCGAGATAGAGACAGTTCCTCCTGCAGTGGAGCGGGAGAGACAGTTCCTCCTGCAGTGGAGCGGGAGAGACAGTTCCTCCTGCAGTGGAGCGGGAGAGACAGTTCCTCCTGCAGTGGAACGAGAGAAACAGTTCCTCCTGCAGTGGAGAGAGATGGTTCCTCCTGCAGTGGAGAGGGAGAGACGGTTCCTCCTGCCGTGGACAGGGAGAGACGGTTCCTCCTGCAGTGGAGGTGGAGAGACGGTTCCTCCTGCAGTGGAGGGGGAGAGACGGTTCCTCCTGCAGTGGAGGGGGAGAGACGGTTCCTCCTGCAGTGGAGAGGGAGAGACAGTTCCTCCTGCAGTGGAGGGGGAGAGACTGTTCCTCCTGCAGTGGACAGAGAGAGACAGTTCCTCCTGTAGCGTGTCACACTGCCTGAGCGGGACGGAGAGCAGTGGGCGGTTTGTGTTCCTTCCAACAGGAGTCAGTCTGCACGGATGTGCAGCCTTCCATCTCATACTGTCAGAGTCACTACCTTACCACAGCCGCATGACGTATAGCGATAAGTACTGCGCTTTCACTGTACCAGCCTGTTATATATATGAGTGAGTTACTGCTACTGGTTAGCTAACAATTGTGTGGATTAACATCACTATCAAACACCACAACACTCTGCCAACAAATGGAGTGCACATACCAGACTATAGTGTCTATTTACTAAGCCTTGGATGGAGATAAAGTACCAGCCAACCAGCTCCTGTTATTTTCAAACACAGCCTGTGACATGACAGTTATGAGCTGATTGGCTGGTACTTTATCCCTGATGACTTTATCTCCATCCAAGGCTTAGTAAATAGTCCCCTATACCTTCTCCATCTCTATAAGCGGGGGGGGGAGCAGAGTTATCCCCAGTCACTGTAAACTTCCCAGTCACTTATATGTTAGACACCATGCATATTGACACATACAGGTCATATAACTGAGTGATTAACAGCCCTTTCCAGGACAATGTGTCTATCAAACATTAACAGATCCCAGGTGGGCATGACCTTTATTGAAAGTGTCCTGTACCCACCTCCTATCACATATGTAGACAACTAGAAAGCATTAGCGCTTGTGGGCATACTCATGCCCAGTATGAAGCAAGGTGCCTAGGGGGGATCAGTACTAAATCTCGCTGGACAGGATCCCGGCGGTCGAAATACCGACGCCGGAATCCCGACCACACAATCCCGACAGGGGTGGTGAGCGGAACGCAGCCCCTTGCAGGCTCGCTGTGCTCGCCACACTGCGGGCACGGTGCCTCGCTACGCTCAGCACACTAATTTATTCTCCCTCTATGGGTGTCGTGGACACCCACGGAGGAAGAATATGTCGGGATTGTGGCGGTCGGGATTCCAGCCAGCGGGATCTTGACCGCATCCCCCTAGGGGATAGGATAGTCTCAGTGCCTCATATCATCTCAAGGAGTGATTGTCAGGTCTACCACGGACGTAATACAATAACGCATACATACAGAAGTGCTCAGAAAATGTAACCTCCGCCGAGACCATGACCCATCTACCAATGACAGGATATCCCTGGTAGACTTCATCTTCCCATTGCACATGGTGGACCTCTGGGGATCGTGGACAAAAACAAAAGCGACATTCTTGTAAACTGCAAAATGAGGTATGCAGTGGTCTGGAACGTAGGGCCTAATTCAGACCTGATCGCTAGGCTGCATTTTCGCACAGCGGGCAAGCAGGTCTAAACTGCGCATGCGTAAGCACCGCAATGCGCAGGCGCGTCGCACGGGTACAAAGCAGATCGCCGCTCAGGGATGGGTTTGTGCGAAGGATCCATTCGCACGGGCGATCGCAAGTAGATTGACAGGAAGAGGGCGTTTGTGGGTGGCAACTGACCGTTTTCAGGGAGTGGTTGGAAAAACACAGGCGTGTCCATGCGTTTGCAAGGTAGGTGTCTGACGTCGGTTCCGGTCCCGGACAGGCTGACGTGTTTGCAGCGGCTGAGTAAGTACTGGGCTACAGAGACTGCACAAGATCTGTTTGTAAAGCTCTGCTACACATGCGTTCGCACAGTTGCAAAGCAAATATACACTCCCCTATGGGCGGCGACTATGCGAACGCAGGACTGCAAAAAAAAACCTAGCGAGCGAATTAGCCCCTTAGTTTGTAACAGTCTTGGTGCCCATTTTGTCATAGATTGGAAATTTACTAATAATGTAAAACATTTAATATGCACCAAGGTAGCAGACACTGGGGCTTATTCAGAGTTACTGCTACTGATAAAATCGCATGCTGGGGGCTGCCTAGCAAGTGCAGCGCTGTCCAGCAATGCGATCGCAATTCAATTGCGATCGCAGTGCAGAAAGCGGCAAATAGAGATCGACCCCTATATAAGCAGCCAGGCCTGCGTATACAGGTGCACTGCCGCCATGTTTCCCATCGCAGGAAACGCAGGTGACATCATCCGGGCGCCCTGAAAACGGCCATGACACACCTGCGTGTCCTGCACCACTTCCCATAATGTTGTGTCACCGCCCGTCGTCTGTCAATCACTATGTGATCGCTTCCTACCAGGTTGCGATCGCATAGTGAAAGGTAGCACATGCGCAATGTGGCCGCAGCGCATGCTCAGATGGCGGAAATCGGTCTTCTCCGATATTATCAAAATTGCGTCCATCTCGGAATACCCCCACAATTCCTAGTTTATCACCAAGGTTTCTTGCTAAGAAGCACAAGAAGCAGACTAAGCATCTTTTCTGGGGCACACTTATATTGATTACTAAAATATAACCTTTATTAAATACACTTAATAGTGGCGAAAATACAGTTCTTTTTTATTTGTTTATTAAAAAAAGTATTAAATATAAATGTATTATTGGAAAAAAGTAATATTCTGCTCAATTTAGTAGTCACAAAAATGGTGATAATACTTTAGGGGTTATTCAGAGATGGATGCAGGTCGCTGCTTCCACGGCCAGATCTGCGTCCATCTCCTCAGATGCTGGGGGTCACCCAGCTCAGGCCCCTGGTTTTGCGGCACTGTACAAAAACGAGAAGTTATATTGCAGTATGGAATTATATAAAGGAAATTCATTTTGTGGGAAAGGCACAAAAGCCCTGTACACACTCTTAGGTGGCAGAGACTGTCCTATTAGTTAATGCAGGGATGGGGAACCTTCTGCCCTCCAGCTGTTGTTGAACTGCACATCCCAGCATGCCCTGCAAAAGTTTTAGCATGGCCAAATAGCAAAACTGTAGCAAGGCATGCTGGTATGTGTTGTTCAACAGAGTTAATGGAATGGATTTTGCACTTACTATCTTATATATCTCTCTATTCACTCATTTCTTTGACTATCATCCACGATTCTCGGTGCACTGTACCACATATGTGGGAATCTCTGAACCGTGTCTAACGTGGAAAGCAGATCCACATATTTTCACCCTCTTTTTCTAGTCATTTCTCTCTCCTATATCTCCTCTTGATTTCCTACTCCTCAATTTCTTATATAGGTGCACTCTCATTGGTGTACACATAAATCTCTACTACCATACCATGCTGCCAGCGCCCGATCTCGTCCGATCTTGGAAGCAAAACAGCGTTGGGCCGGGTCAGTATCAGGAGAGGAGACTGCCTGCGAATACCTGGTGTTGTAGAGCGGGAATTAATTTCCCTTTCCATGTGATACGAAACACCAACAGCAGTATCACCACTAATTCTATCCATTAGTGTCTTTATATTCTTTATTGCAATTGAATGCCTCCAATTCTGTCTATAAAGATTGTATTTGTACATAATTCAGGTATTTAATCCTTAGTGTGGTGACCATTGATTACCATTCTACTAAATCTAAGTTAAGTCTATTTGGACTCTCTTAAATATTCTGTTTTGACCACCCCCCAGTCCCATCAATACAGAAACCCTGTACTGGTCAGGGGAAATGGGGGTATGACAATCCAATGTCTACAACCTTTCCGAACACTCTTTGAAATAAAGAGACCAGAACATTTTCAAATTTTTTACAAAATCTTTATTCTCTCACTGATCCCTGGGATGGGAAATTTTGGTTTAATAATATCAATAAAAGTTATGTTTTAAGCATTTTACAGACAATAACATGTCTGCAAAGGCACAGGTGGCTCATAAATTGGGCAAAATTGTCTCTTGTTCTGTCATAGCGGATGACTCACTTGGGGGCTGTACTGGATTCAAGTCTTCAGAGAGTAATTTTACCTCTGAACAAGATATCCAAGGTTCAGTCAAGGATTCAGGACTTGCTACACAGTCAAAAGGTATCCATTCACGCAGCAATGCGTGTGATGGGATTGATGGTGTCAACATTCGACATGGTGGAGTATGCTCTGTTCCACTCGAGGCCTCTGCAGCACCTGATTCTTGCCAAATGGAATGGGCTGTATCAGACGATAAAAAACATCATATGGTTCTTACGATAGAAGTAGGAAGGTCATTAGCCTGTTGGCTACAGACATCCCATCTGGACAAGGGGAGACCCTTTTGGATATCAGATGCCAGTCTCCAGGGATGGGGAGCAGTGTCAGGAAGGTTGTGTTTTCAGAAGAAATGGACCAAGGAAGAAGGTTGTCTGCCAATAAATATATTGGAACTTCGGGCCATATACATGGCACTGATTCAGGCAAAGGACATTCTTCGGGGAAAACCAGTTCAAATCTGCTCGGACAATGCGACAGCAGTAGCGTACCTCAACCATCAGGGAGGAACTCGCAGCCGAAAAGTGATGAAGCAGGTAGGTCACTTACTAAAGTGGGCAGAACTTCATCATCCAGGCTTGTCCGCAGTATTCGTTCCGGGAGTCCTAAACTGGGAATCAGATTTTCTCAGTCGACACGCCATTCAGGCAAGAGAATGGGCTCTACACCCGGAGGTCTTCCAGACTCTAGCAGACAAGTGGGGGTTGCCAGAGATAGATCTCATGGCGTCCCATCAGAACAACAAAGCTCTCGCATACGGGTCAAGAACAAAGGATCCTAGAGCGATCTTTGTGGATGCCCTGTCGGTGAGATGGGACTTTCATCTGGCTTATGTGTTTCCTCCAATCACCCTATTACCCAGGGTGGTGAGAAAGATAAAGCTAGGAATGGGTGCCGTGATACTAACAGCTCCGGCTTGGCCCAGTAGGCATTGGTACACAGATCTGCAGAGAATGTTGATGGATGCTCCACTCCTGCTTCCTCAACGTCCAGATCTACTGATGCAGGGTCCTTGTTATCACAGACATCTGGATCAACTGTCTTTGACAGCGTGGCTCTTGAAACCTCTATCCTAGAGTCAAGGGGAAGGTAATTAATACAATGCTCAGAGCAAGGAAACCTTCCTCGGCTCTCATTTATCACCGAATATGGCAAACCTATATTCATTGGTGCAGTGAATAGAAAATGGACCCTAAGTCTTTCAGTTTCCAAGGTCTTAGCATTCCTCCAGGCAGGAATGGATAAAGGTTTGAAGGTGGAAGTGTCAGCATTGACTGTATGGTTCCAAAAGAAAATTGCCAACTTACAGGATGTGCATACTTTTTTCCAGGGAATGCTTTGCATTTAACCTCCTTTTGTTCCCTCTACAGTGCCTAGTTTTGCTTCATGTGAAGAGGAGACGGGTCAGATCTCTGGGCTGGTAACACATGTGGGGTCTACGTACTAAGCCTTCGAGAGAGATAAAGTGGACAGAGATAAAGTACCAGCCAGTCAGTTCATAACTGTCATATTACAGGCTAGGTTGAAAAATGATAGGAGCTGGTTGGTTGGTACTTTATCTCTCTCTAAGGCTTAGTACATAGAATGTGAGGAGAAGAGCAGAAGCCTAATAGGGTCTGATGGCTCCTGATGTATGAGATACACCAGGGGTGGGAGAAGCTAGTCAGATCTCTGGGCTGGTAACACACAGTGACATGGGTGGAGAGCAGGAGTATAATAGGGGCTGATGGCACCTGATGTATGAGATACTCCAGAGAGTGTGGAGAGGAGACTGGTCAGATCTCTGGGCTGGCAACACACAGTGACATGATGTGAGGAGAGTAGGAGTATAATAGGGGCTGATGGCTCCTGATGTATGAGATACTCCAGAGAGTGTGTAGAGGAGACTGGTCAGATCTCTGGGCTGGTAACATGCACACCATGGTGACATGATGTGGGTGGTAGAGCAGGAGTATAATAGGGGCTGATGGCTCCTGATGTATGAGATACTCCAGAGAGTGTGGAGAGGAGACTGGTCAGATCTCTGGGCTGGCAACACACAGTGACATGATGTAAGGAGAGCAGGAGTATAATAGGGGCTGATGGCTCCTGATGTATGAGATACTCGAGAGAGTGTGTAGAGGAGACTGGTCAGATCTCTGGGCTGGTAACATGCACACTATGGTGACATGACGTGGGTGGTAGAGCAGGAGTATAATAGGGGCTGATGGCTCCTGATGTATGAGATACTCCAGAGAGTGTGAAGAGGAGACTGGTCAGATCTCTGGGCTGGTAACACACAGTGACATGATGTGAGGAGAGCAGGAGTATAATAGGGGCTGATGGCTCCTGATGTATGAGATACACCAGAGAGGTGAGGGGAGGAGACTGGTCAGATTTCTGGGCTGGTAACACACAGTGACATGATGTGAGGGGGAGAGCAAGAGTGTAATAGGGGCTGATGGCTCCTGATGTATGAGATAAACCAGAGAGTGTGGGGAGGAGACTGGTCAGATCTCTGGGCTGGTAATACACAATGACATGATCATAAGGGAGAGGGGGAGAGCAGGAGTCCAATAGGGGCTATTTACAGGGGATTCAGACAGGATCCTGGTGGTCGGGGGTTAGGGTGTCATTGGGGTAAGCTAACTATACTTACCTTGCCCATGTTAAGCAGCGGGATGCCGCAGCTGGTTTCCTGACCGGCGGCATCCCAACCGCCGGCATTTCCTACCCAACACATTTACAGGGGTATAGCCAGAACTTTGTGGGCCCCATAGCAACATTTTGAAGAGGCCCCCTTCCAGTACTTCTAGAGAGATCCCTCTCCACAGCAGTAATTCATTTTATATCCCATAATAGTGCCCTAGTTCATTTTTTTTAACCATAGTGTTGCCATAGTTAATAGTATGCCCCATAGTGGTGCCATAGTTAATAGTATGCCCCATAGTGGTGCCATAGTTAATAGTATGCCCCATAGTGGTGCCCTAGGTAATATTATTGCCCCATAATGGTGGAACACATGAGCACAGAGTATCCTGCACAGGATTAACCTCATTATTTCCACAATCATTTATAAACCAACTATCACAGTATCATAAATCTTATAGTAATGTAAGAATATAATAAGTTGTTAGTGGTGCTTCCCTGGGTTCAGAAAGAGTATAGAGATATACTATCAATGGGGGTTATTCAGAGTTGTTAGCAAACCAAAAAAGTTAGCAATTGGGCAAAAATAAGAATTTACTTACCGATAATTCTATTTCTCATAGTCCGTAGTGGATGCTGGGGACTCCGAAAGGACCATGGGGAATAGCGGCTCCGCAGGAGACTGGGCACAAAGTAAAAGCTTTAGGACTAGCTGGTGTGCACTGGCTCCTCCCCCTATGACCCTCCTCCAAGCCTCAGTTAGGATACTGTGCCCGGACGAGCGTACACAATAAGGAAGGATTTTGAATCCCGGGTAAGACTCATACCAGCCACACCAATCACACCGTACAACTTGTGATCTGAACCCAGTTAACAGCATGATAACAGAAGGAGCCTCTGAAAAGATGGCTCACAACAACAATAACCCGATTTTTGTAACAATAACTATGTACAAGTATTGCAGACAATCCGCACTTGGGATGGGCGCCCAGCATCCACTACGGACTATGAGAAATAGAATTATCGGTAAGTAAATTCTTATTTTCTCTAACGTCCTAGTGGATGCTGGGGACTCTGAAAGGACCATGGGGATTATACCAAAGCTCCCAAACGGGCGGGAGAGTGCGGATGACTCTGCAGCACCGAATGAGAGAACTCCAGGTCCTCCTCAGCCAGGGTATCAAATTTGTAGAATTTAGCAAACGTGTTTGCCCCTGACCAAGTAGCTGCTTGGCAAAGTTGTAAAGCCGAGACCCCTCGGGCAGCCGCCCAAGATGAGCCCACTTTCCGTGTGGAATGGGCTTTTACAGATTTTGGCTGTGGCAGGCCTGCCACAGAATGTGCAAGCTGAATTGTACTACAAATCCAACGAGCAATCGTCTGCTTAGAAGCAGGAGCACCCAGCTTGCTGGGTGCATACAGGATAAACAGCGAATCAGATTTTCTGACTCCAGCCGTCCTGGAAACATATATTTTCAGGGCCCTGACTACGTCCAGCAACTTGGAATCCTCCAAGTCCTTAGTAGCCGCAGGCACCACAATAGGCTGGTTTAAGTGAAATGCTGAAACCACCTTAGGAAGAAATTGAGGACGAGTCCTCAATTCTGCCCTGTCCGTATGAAAAATTAGGTAAGGGCTTTTATAGGATAAAGCCGCCAATTCTGAGACACGCCTGGCTGAAGCCAGGGCTAACAGCATTACCACTTTCCATGTGAGATATTTTAAGTCCACAGTGGTGAGTGGTTCAAACCAATGTGATTTTAGGAATCCCAAAACTACATTGAGATCCCAAGGTGCCACTGGAGGCACAAAAGGAGGCTGTATATGCAGTACTCCCTTGACAAACGTCTGAACTTCAGGAACAGAAGCCAGTTCTTTTTGGAAGAATATTGACAGGGCTGAAATTTGAACCTTAATGGACCCTAATTTGAGGCCCATAGACAGTCCTGTTTGCAGGAAATGCAGGAAACGACCCAGTTGAAATTCCTCTGTAGGGGCCTTCCTGGCCTCGCACCACGCAACATATTTACGCCAAATACGGTGATAATGTTGTATGGTTACATCCTTCCTGGCTTTGATCAGAGTAGGGATGACTTCATCCGGAATGCCTTTTTTCTTCAGGATCCGGCGTTCAACCGCCATGCCGTCAAACGCAGCCGCGGTAAGTCTTGGAACAGACGTGGTCCCTGCTGGAGCAGGTCCTTTCTTAGAGGTAGAGGCCACGGGTCTTCCGTGAGCATCTCTTGAATTTCCGGGTACCAAGTCCTTCTTGGCCAATCCGGAGCCACGAGTATAGTCTTTACTCCTCTCCTTCTTATGATTCTCAGTACTTTTGGTATGAGAGGAAGAGGAGGGAACACATACACTGACTGGTACACCCACGGTGTTACCAGAGCGTCCACAGCTATTGCCTGAGGGTCCCTTGACCTGGCGCAATATCTGTCCAGTTTTTTGTTGAGGCGGGACGCCATCATGTCCACCTTTGGTTTTTCCCAACGGTTCACAATCATGTGGAAGACTTCTGGGTGAAGTCCCCACTCCCCCGGGTGAAGATCGTGTCTGCTGAGGAAGTCTGCTTCCCAGTTGTCCACTCCCGGAATGAACACTGCTGACAGTGCTATCACATGATTCTCCGCCCAGCGAAGAATCCTTGCCACTTCCATCATTGCCCTCCTGCTTCTTGTGCCGCCCTGTCTGTTTACGTGGGCGACTGCCGTGATGTTGTCCGACTGGATCAACACCGGCTGACCCTGAAGCAGAGGTCTTGCCTGACTTAGGGCATTGTAAATGGCCCTTAGTTCCAGGATATTTATGTGAAGTGACGTTTCCATGCTTGACCACAAGCCCTGGAAATTTCTTCCCTGTGTGACTGCTCCCCAGCCTCTCAGGCTGGCATCCGTGGTCACCAGGACCCAATCCTGAATGCCGAATCTGCGGCCCTCTAGGAGATGAGCACTCTGTAACCACCACAGGAGAGACACCCTTGTCCTTGGAGACAGGGTTATCCGCTGATGCATTTGAAGATGCGATCGGGACCATTTGTCCAGCAGATCCCACTGAAAAGTTCTTGCGTGGAATCTGCCGAATGGAATCGCTTCGTAAGAAGCCACCATCTTTCCCAGGACCCTTGTGCATTGATGTACTGACACTTGGCCTGGTCTTAGGAGGTTCCTGACTAGGTCGGATAACTCCTTGGCTTTCTCCTCCGGGAGAAACACCTTTTTCTGTACTGTGTCCAGAATCATCCCTAGGAACAGCAGACGTGTCGTCGGAATCAGCTGTGATTTTGGAATATTTAGAATCCATCCGTGCTGTCGTAGTACTACTTGAGATAGTGCTACTCCGACCTCTAACTGTTCTCTGGACCTTGCCCTTATCAGGAGATCGTCCAAGTAAGGGATAATTAAGACGCCTTTTCTTCGAAGAAGAATCATAATTTCGGCCATTACCTTGGTAAAGACCCGGGGTGCCGTGGACAATCCAAACGGCAGCGTCTGAAACTGATAGTGACAGTTCTGTACCACAAACCTGAGGTACCCTTGGTGAGAAGGGCAAATTGGGACATGGAGGTAAGCATCCTTGATGTCCAGAGACACCATATAGTCCCCTTCTTCCAGGTTCGCTATCACTGCTCTGAGTGACTCCATCTTGAACTTGAACCTTTTTATGTAAGTGTTCAAGGATTTCAGATTTAAAATGGGTCTCACCGAGCCGTCCGGCTTCGGTACCACAAACAGCGTGGAATAATACCCCTTTCCCTGTTGTAGGAGGGGTACCTTGATTATCACCTGCTGGGAATACAGCTTGTGAATGGCTTCCAATACCGCCTCCCTGTCGGGGGGAGACGTTGGTAAAGCAGACTTCAGGAACCGGCGAGGGGGAGACGTCTCGAATTCCAATTTGTACCCCTGAGATACTACCTGCAGGATCCAGGGGTCCACTTGCGAGTGTGCCCACTGCGCGCTGAAATTCTTGAGACGGGCCCCCACCGTGCCTGAGTCCGCTTGTAAGGCCCCAGCGTCATGCTGAGGACTTGGCAGAAGCGGGGGAGGGCTTCTGTTCGTGGGAAGAGGCTGTTTGCTGCAGTCTTTTTCCCCTTCCTCTGCCCCGGGGCAGATATGAGTGGCCTTTTGCCCGCTTGCCCTTATGGGGACGAAAGGACTGAGCCTGAAAAGACGGTATCTTTTTCTGCTGCGAGGTGACTTGGGGTAAAAAGGTGGATTTTCCAGCCGTTGCCGTGGCCACCAGGTCCGATAGACCGACCCCAAATAACTCCTCCCCTTTATACGGCAATACTTCCATATGCCGTTTGGAATCCGCATCCCCTGACCACTGTCGCGTCCATAATCCTCTTCTGGCAGAAATGGACATCGCACTTACTCTTGATGCCAGAGTGCAAATATCCCTCTGTGCATCTCGCATATATAGAAATGCATCCTTTAAATGCTCTATAGTCAATAATATATTGTCCCTGTCCAGGGTATCAATATTTTCAGTCAGGGAATCCGACCAAGCCACCCCAGCACTGCACATCTAGGCTGAGGCGATTGCTGGTCGCAGTATAATACCAGTATGTGTGTATATACTTTTAAGGATATTTTCCAGCTTCCTATCAGCTGGTTCCTTGAGGGCGGCCGTATCAGGGGACGGTAACGCCACTTGTTTTGATAAGCGTGTGAGCGCCTTATCTACGCTAGGGGGTGTTTCCCAACGCGCCCTAACCTCTGGTGGGAAAGGGTATAATGCCAATAATTTTTTAGAAATTAGCAGTTTTTTATCGGGGGAAACCCACGCTTCATCACACACCTCATTTAATTCATCTGATTCAGGAAAAACTACGGGTAGTTTTTTCACACCCCACATAATACCCTTTTTTGTGGTACTTGTAGTATCAGAAATGTTCAAAACCTCCTTCATTGCCGTGATCATGTAACGTGTGGCCCTACTGGAAAATACGTTTGTTTCCTCACCGTCGACACTGGAGTCAGTGTCCGTGTCAGTGTCTGTATCGACCTGAGGTAACGGGCGTTTTATAGCCCCTGACGGTGTTTGAGACGCCTGTACAGGTATTAACTGATTTGCCGGCTGTCTCATGTCGTCAACAGTCTTTTGTAAAGTGCCGACACTATCACGTAATTCTTTCCATAAGACCATCCAGTCAGGTGTCGACTCCCTAGGGGGTGACATCACTAACACAGGCAATTGCTCCGCCTCCACACCATTTTCCTCCTCATACATGTCGACACAGCGTACCGACACACAGCACACACACAGGGAATGCTCTGATAGAGGACAGGACCCCACTAGCCCTTTGGGGAGACAGAGGGAGAGTTTGCCAGCACACACCAGAGCGCTATATATATATACAGGGATAACCTTATATAAGTGTTTTTCCCTAATATAGCTGCTGTATATATTAATATGCCAATTTAGTGCCCCCCCTCTCTTGTTTAACCCTGTTTCTGTTGTGCAGGACTGCAGGGGAGAGTCAGGGAGCCTTCCTCCAACGGAGCTGTGAGGAAAAAATGGCGCTTGTGTGCTGAGGAGATAGGCTCCGCCCCTTTTTCGGCGGCCTTTCTCCCGCTTTTTTTGTGGAAAACTGGCAGGGGTTAAATACATCCATATAGCCCAGGAGCTATATGTGATATATTTTTAGCCATTTAAGGTATTTTCATTGCGTC
The DNA here is from genome assembly GCF_028390025.1 of Pseudophryne corroboree. Lineage (NCBI taxonomy): Eukaryota > Metazoa > Chordata > Amphibia > Anura > Myobatrachidae > Pseudophryne > Pseudophryne corroboree. The sequence goes on from NC_086446.1 coordinate 97,680,975, forward strand.
CCAGGGCGCCCCCCCCAGCGCCCTGCACCCTCAGTGACCGGAGTGTGAAGTGTGCTGAGAGCAATGGCGCACAGCTGCGGTGCTGTGCGCTACCTTATTGAAGACAGGACGTCTTCTGCCGCCGATTTTCCGGACCTCTTCACTCTTCTGGCTCTGTAAGGGGGCCGGCGGCGCGGCTCCGGGACCCATCCATGGCTGGGCCTGTGATCGTCCCTCTGGAGCTAATGTCCAGTAGCCTAAGAAGCCCAATCCACTCTGCACGCAGGTGAGTTCGCTTCTTCTCCCCTTAGTCCCTCGATGCAGTGAGCCTGTTGCCAGCAGGTCTCACTGAAAATAAAAAAACCTATTTAAACTTTTACTCTAAGCAGCTCAGGAGAGCCACCTAGATTGCACCCTTCTCGTTCGGGCACAAAATCTTAACTGAGGCTTGGAGGAGGGTCATAGGGGGAGGAGCCAGTGCACACCAGCTAGTCCTAAAGCTTTTACTTTGTGCCCAGTCTCCTGCGGAGCCGCTATTCCCCATGGTCCTTTCGGAGTCCCCAGCATCCACTAGGACGTTAGAGAAACCATGTTGCGCTGCAGGTGGGGCAGATGTAACATATGCAGAGAGATTTAGATTGTCAGCAACATCTTCCATTTACCATCTATATACTCCTATATACCGTCTGTACAGAGGTGTCACTTGTATAGGTGACACCCAGTGCGGCACCCCCCGCGTGGTCTATCACGGGCAGTGGGTGTGGCCTTGTTAGAAAGGGACATGGCTTCATGGGCAGCACCCCATTTCATCACTTCACGGCTGCCCCGGAGACAGGGCTGTATGCAATGTCGGCTCCTCCACTATGACGGGAGCCAGCTGCTGCAGGAAAATGTTACACTGCAGCACCTGGCTCCTGTCCCTGTGGAGAAGCCGGCATTTTGGTGTCACAAACCTCTGAGGGTGACACCCAGGTGCGGGCCACACCCCACTTCTGACGCCACTGCATCTGTATATGTGTGATAAAATCGGATTTTGGTTACCTACCGGTAAATCCTTTTCTCGTAGTCCGTAGAGGATGCTGGGGTCCATATTAGTACTATGGGGTATAGACGGGTCCACCTGGAGCCATTGGCACTTTAAGAGTTTAATAGTGTGGGCTGGCTCCTCCTTTTATGCCCCTCCTACCAGACTCAGTCTAGAAACTGTGCCCGAGGAGACAACATGCTTCGAGAGAAGGAATTACACAGAGAGTGGTGAGATTCATACCAGCTCACACAACAGGCAAATACGGCTAACATGCCGGAACAACTCAGCAACAACTGAAACAGTAAACAACGCAGAACTTACCTAGGAACCAGGCAGTACTGAACTATAAAACCAATGCAGGAAAACACAGCGCTGGGCGGGCGCCCAGCATCCTCTACGGACTACGAGAAAAGGATTTACCCGTAGGTAACCAAAATCCTATATTGCCTTATGTCCTAGAGGATGCTGGGGTCCATATTAGTACCATGGGGATGTACCAAAGCTCCCAGAATGGGAGGGAGAGCGCGGAGACTCCTATAACACTGCTTGACGAAACTTGAGGTCATCAGAGGCCAAGTATCGAACTGGTAAAACTTAGCAAACGTGTTCGAACCAGACCAAGTAGCAGCTCGGCAAAGCTGTAAAGCTGAGACACCCCGGGCAGCCGCCCTGGAAGAACCCACTTTACGAGTAGAGTGGACCTTAACCGATTTCGGACACGGCAATCCTGGCGCAGAATACGCATGCTGGATAGTGAACCTGATCCAGCGTGAAATCGACTGCTTAGAAGCAGCACACCCAATTTTCTTGGGATCGTAGAGGACAAAGAGAGAGTCAGTCTTTCTATGACAAGCTGTCCTCTTCACATAGATCTTCAAGGCCCTGACAACATCCAAAGCCTTTGAAGCAATTGAGGAGTCGGTAACCACTGGCACCACAATAGGTTGGTTGATATGGAAAGCCGACACAACCTTAGGCAGGAACTGTGGACAAGTCCTAAGTCTTCATGGAAGATCAGATAAGGGCTTTTACAAGATAAAGCCCCCCAATCCAGAATGCATCGGGTAGAAGCCAAGGCCAACAAAGTGACCGCCTTCCATGTGAGAAACTTGATGTCAGCCTCCAGTAGAGGCTCGAACCAAGCCGATTGTAGGAACTGCAACACCACATCTAGATCCCAGGGTGCCGTTGGTGCCACAAAGGGAGGCTGGATGTGCAGAACCCCTTTCAAAAAGGTCTGAACCTCAGGGAGGAAAGCCAATTGTTTTTGAAAAAAAGATGGACAAAGCAGAGATCTGGACCTTGATGGATCCTAATTTCAGGCCCACATCCACTCCCGCCTGCAGGAAAAGGAGAAAACGTCCAAGTTGAAACTCCACCGCAGGAATTTTCTTGATTCACACCAAGAAACATATTTCTTCCAAATACGGTGGTAATGTTTAGACGTTACCCCCTTCCTAGCCTGAATCAGGGTAGGAATTATTTCACTCGGGATACCCTTCTGACCTAAGATCTGGCGCTCAACCGCCATGCCGTCAAACTTAGCCGTGGTAAGTCTTGATAGGCGAACGGCCCCTGCAGTAGCAGATCCTCCCGAAGAGGTAAGGGCTTTGGATCTTCCAGCAGAAGATCCAGAAGATCCACATATCAAGCCCTCCTTGGCCAGTCCGGAGCAATGAGGATTGCCAGAACCTTTGTTCTTCTTACCAGCTGAAGAACCTTTGGAATCAGAGGAAGTGGAGGGAACACATACACTGACGGGAACACCCACGGAGTTACCAGTACGTCCACTGCCACTGTCTGAGGGTCTCTTGACCGGGAACAGTACCTCCCCAGCTTCTTGTTGAGGCGGGAGGCCATCATGTCTATGTGAGGAACCCCCCACCAACCAGTTACCTCCTCGAACACCTCCGGATGGAGGCCCCACTCCCCTGGATGGAGATCGTGTCTGTTGAGGAAGTCTGCTTCCCAGTTGTTTACACCCGGAATGAAGATTGCTGACACCGCTACAGCTTGCCTTTCCGCCCAGAGGAGGATTCTTGACACCTCTGACATAGCAGCCCTGCTCTTCGCTCCGCCTTGTCGGTTTATGTAGGCTACAGTGTGTCACACACCAGAGGCGGCATTCGCCGCGCTTACCCCTGCGTGTCTGCTGGTCGGTGTTGCGGCCTCTGCCTTCGGTGGCCACCGGCTCCGGCGTCTGTTTGGCGCGGCTACCGGCGGTTCTCCGGGGCATGGGCGCCGCCATGACACCCGGCATCACGTGGACGGGGGGCAGGTGACGTCATCAGACTGCTCTGCCTATCCAGCGCTGGCGGGAGATTCAAAGTCAGACGCCAGACAGAGCTTCAGTGCCTGAGTATCGTCTTTCCCTGACGTAGATGCCAGTGCTCCTGTTTCCGGCAAGGATTCCTGCAGTCGTACCCCAGTGCCTCCGGCATTTCCAGCTGCCAGTTCACTGCTCCAGCTTCGGTGTATTCAGCGGCCGGTAACCTTCCTGCGTTCCAGTCATCCGTGCTCCTAGGAATCAGCGTCTCAAGTCTCCGTTCACAAGTTCCATAGTCCAATAGCGTCTCAAACCCCTGCACTTCAATTCCTCACTTCATCAGCGTCTCAGTCTCCATTCTCAAGTTCTACAAATTCAAAGCGTCTCAAACCCCTGCACTTCAATTCCTCACTTCATCAGCGTCTCAGTCTCCGTTCTCAAGTTCTATAGATCCACAGCGTCAGAAACCCCTGTACTTCAATTCCTCACTTCATCAGCGTCTCAGTCTCCGTTCTCAAGTTCTACAGATCCACAGCGTCAGAAACCCCTGCACTTCAATTCCTCACTTCATCAGCGTCTCAGTCTTCATTCACAAGTTCTACAGATCCACAGCGTCTAAAAACCCCTGCACTCCAATCCTTCACATCCTCAGCGTCTCAGTCTCCATTCTCAAGTTCTACAAATTCGAAGCGTCTAAAACCCCTGCACTTCAGTTTCTCACATCATCAGCGTCTCTGTCACCATTTACAAGTTCTTCAACCATCCATGCAAATAATCATCATTCATAAGGTCCACAGGTTATCAGTGACTTTCAACATCACCCACAGTTTCTTCAATTACCAGCATCCCCATTACTGCTCACTTAACCCTCCAGTGGGTCTGGACTTTCCCTTCACTTATTCCGTTGGCATTTGACTTTAAGTTGTTTTCTTTTGCAATAAAGCTCTTTCTTATTTCATCGAACTCCACTGTCAGCCTCCTGTATGAGGAGATCCTATATCAGGCCCTCCCTTCTCCAACTCAGTTGTGGTTCCTCTTCCCAACCATCGGAAGAATCCCCGAGTTCACAACACCCTCAGTCTAGGCCAGTGACACAGTGGTCACGTTGTCCGACTGCACCTGAACAGCCCGATTCTGTAGAAGGTGTGCTGCTTGCAGAAGGGTGTTGTACTCGGCCCTTAGCTCCAGGATGTTTATTGGGAGAAGGGATTCTTGATCCGACCAACTTCCCTGAATGGTTTCCCCCAGAGCGACTGCTCCCCAACCTCTTAGACTTGCATCTGTGGTTAAAAGGATCCAGTCCTGAATTCCAAACCTTTGGCCTTCCAGAAGGTGCGGAAGTTGTAGCCACCAGAGGAGCGAAATCCTGGCTTTCAGAGACAGGCGTATCCTCTTGTGCATGTGTAGGTGAGAGCCCGATCACTGGTACAATAGGTCCAGCTGAAAAGGTCGAGCATGAAACCTGCCGTACTGCAGAGCCTCGTAGGCGGCAACCATCTTCCCCAGAAGGCGGATGCATTGATGAACCGATACCCAGGTAGGTCTTAAGACATCCCGGACCATTGTTTGAATCACCAATGCTTTCTCCACCGGGAGAAAAACCCTCTGCACTTCCGTGTCGAGGATCATTCCTAGGAAAGACAGCCTCCTTGTCGGCTCCAGATGAGACTTTGGAAGGTTCAGGATCCAACCGTGCTTCCTGAGCAGCTGTGTCGTGAGCGCGATGGATCACAACAACCTCTCCCTGGACGACGCCTTGATCAGGAGATCGTCCAGATATGGAATTATGCTTACCCCCTGTTTGCGGTGGAGAACCATCATCTCCGCCATCACCTTGGTGAAGATCCTTGGTGCTGTGGAGAGACCAAACGGCAGCGCCTGGAACTGATAGTGATCCTCCAACTGTGCAAACCTGAGATATGCCTGATGCGGCAACCAAATGGGAATGTGGAGGTACGCATCCTTGATTTCCAGCGACATCGGGAACTCCCCCTCCGTCAGTCCTGAGATGACAGCTCTCAGAGATTCCATCTTGAATTTGAACTCCCTGAGATAAGGGTTCAAAGACTTTAAGTTTAAAATAGGCCGTACCGAACCATCCGGTTTTGGTACCACAAAAAGGTTCGAATAATAGCCCTTGTTCCACTGCTGAGGTGGAACTGGAATAATGACCTCTGACACCACCAATTTTCTGATGGCCTCCAGAAGAATTGTTCTGTCCGCCAGCAGAGCTGGCAAGCCTGACTTGAAGAAACGGTGAGGTGGGGGATCTTGATACTCCAGTCTGTACCCCCTGGACACTATATCCAGGACCCAGGGGTCCAAGCCAGACGACACCCAGACGTGGCTGAACTGCTGGAGTCTTGTCCCCACCTGACCTTCCTCCAGGCCTAGCTGTCCACCTTCATGTGGAAGTCTTAGGGGTATCCGAAGCAGGCTTCTGGGTTTGGGAACCTGCGGGAGCAGGTTTCTTTCCTTTGGCACGACTACCTCTGAAGAAGGTGTTCGAAGGCTTGTTCTTTCTAGACCTCGCGGGCCGAAAGGACTATGACGTGGCTGGTGTAAAAGGCTTCTTCGTAGCCAGTGCAGCTGAGGGGAGCAAAGGAGACGTACCCGCGGTAGCCATGGCAATCCACGCATCCAGGGCCTCCCCAAAGAGAGCCTGACCTGTATAGGGTAGACCCTCCACACTCTTCCTGGATTCCGCGTCCGCAGACCATTGACGCAGCCAGAGACCCCTGCGAGCCGAGACGGACATGGAGGAGATCCCCGCAGTAATGGAACCCAGGTCCTTCATGAAATCTACCAGAAACCCTGCAGAATCCTGAATATGGCATAAAAAACGAATCAACGTCACCTCTATCCAGCGAAGCCGACTCCTCCTGCAGAGTGATTGACCACCTGTCAATAGCTATTGCAATCCAAGCACAGGCTATAGTAGGCCGTAATATAGCCTCGGAAGCCGTGTAAATGGATTTTAGCGTAGCATCCACCTTGAGATCTGCCGGGTCCTTCAATGCGGTAGATCCCGGGACTGGCAACACCACCTGTTTAGATAGCCTGGAGACAGAGGCATCGACTATTAACGGGGACTCCCATTTCTTTCTATCTTCCTCTGGGAAGGGAAAAGCAACCAAGACCCTCTTAGGGATCTAAGATTTCTTTTCCGGAGCTTCCCTGGCTTTTTCAAAGATAGCGTTTAATTCTTTGGATGCCGGGAAGGTGAGGGAAGGGGGGGGGGGGGGGGCTTCTTATTATCAGTAAAAAAGGCCTCCTCCACCTGCTCAGGAGCTGTGTCAGAAATATGTAAAACATCCCTTACAGCTTCAATCATCAAACAAACAAACATCAAACAGCGCTAAAAAAGAGGTGTATATATTTTAATAAAAAGATAATTAAATGAATATATAAATGTGTACAAGTACTGGCAATGAAACCCTGAATGCATAACAATTCCAGCTTATTTGTTAATATAACTGATTAGTAATCATGCACAGATGGTTTGTTAGTCCAACATAATATGAGACTTCATGTAGTTAGAGTCAACTGTGATGGTGGCTTTTTCAGTGCATTAAAATTGATAATTCCTTGTCCAGTTTAAAGATGGTAACAGTGTTAATATGCAGATGTAAACTTGGACAGGAGCTTTAAGTCAGAGATGTTTAAAACAGTGAAGCACACCGGTATTTGATATCACCTTTTACGTAACGCCCAACTCCCAGCAGGGGGCAGTTTTGGGGACTCCCGGCTCCTGGTGTCTTCAGCACATTAATGGTGCCATATCCGGAGGGTCCAAACAAGGGGCTTTTCAAAGGGAAAATTTTACCGAGTGACAGATGCCAGTACTGAACACCAAGGATGACGACTTACGCGTTTCTCCGCCTTCAGTCACGTCAGCGGCTTCTTCAGAGACGTTGTTCAGAATGTCTCTGTGTATCCGTTTATATAGCGGGTCCCGCCCGCTCACGCCGGCGTATTTCCTTTGCGTTCCAAGCCTCGTCTTCGGCTGGATCGCATGCGTGTGACTCAGTTCTTTGTCATTACATAGTTTATCAGCTTTCCGCGGCCCAACCTGGTTTCAGATACTCTGTTACTTTTAACTGCAACTTTGTCACCAGTTAGACGTCCGCATTATAGCATGCAGCACTACATAGGACGGCACATATAAGAAGAGCATATAGCACATTTTAACACAGGGATATGTTTATAAATTAGTAAACAAAGATCACAATACTTGTATACTTAAAATAAAGATTAAAATAGAGCATTGGCTGAAATATATAAACCATTATTATAAAAAGCGTATAAGCATATAAACATTTAAAAATATAAATAACACAATCAGAGTCCATCAGGTGTACCATTGTGTCACTACATTCTACATATCAAGAGTGATGGCGTTAAGATTAGGATATCTAGGGACACCAATTATATATTTTTGGTATAGGCGCTACCAATAGGGCCGTGAAAGTTTTTTACCATTTATGTATAGGGAATAACAAAGCTCTAGATCTAACAATTTAAGACTATATCATTTTAAATCTAATTCATTAACCTGCCCAAGAGGAGTATCCTTAGACCCCTACGTACACACATGCATATCTGTAGAAACCCACATACACACAGGTGTATACGTAGTGTACACATTTATACACTTAGATCAGAAGTTATTATATATAAAAAAAAATAATAAATCTAATAATAAATATAGAGACAAAGCCTTGAGCTAAAATGTGCGCAATAGCAAGGACACATACATAGATAGATGTGTGCACATTTCCATAAGTGCACACGAGCAAATACATGAATATAGCCCTCTCACATAATAGTGTCTGAATGAGGCAGAGCAGAGAGGAAAGAGAGAAGGCTACTCTGGAGATGTATTTATACATTATTTAATTCTACTGTGTCGTTCAGCCCCCCAGGGGAGAGGGTACCCAAAACATAAATCCAGTAGGCTTCTCTCTTACATAATTGTTTAAACCTATCTCCTCCCCGTTTTGTTACACCCACCTGTTCTATTGCCTTTACTGTTACCTCCGTCATAGTTTGTTTTTGGTAGCCTGAGATATGGTAGGAGAGAAAGTGTGATTTAAACCCTTTCAATATATTTCTCCTGTGTTCGGAAAACCGTACCGCCCCCCCCAGCGCCCTGCACCCTCAGTGACCGGAGTGTGAAGTGTGCTGAGAGCAATGGCGCACAGCTGCGGTGCTGTGCGCTACCTTATTGAAGACAGGACGTCTTCTGCCGCCGATTTTCCGGACCTCTTCACTCTTCTGGCTCTGTAAGGGGGCCGGCGGCGCGGCTCCGGGACCCATCCATGGCTGGGCCTGTGATCGTCCCTCTGGAGCTAATGTCCAGTAGCCTAAGAAGCCCAATCCACTCTGCACGCAGGTGAGTTCGCTTCTTCTCCCCTTAGTCCCTCGATGCAGTGAGCCTGTTGCCAGCAGGTCTCACTGAAAATAAAAAAACCTATTTAAACTTTTACTCTAAGCAGCTCAGGAGAGCCACCTAGATTGCACCCTTCTCGTTCGGGCACAAAATCTTAACTGAGGCTTGGAGGAGGGTCATAGGGGGAGGAGCCAGTGCACACCAGCTAGTCCTAAAGCTTTTACTTTGTGCCCAGTCTCCTGCGGAGCCGCTATTCCCCATGGTCCTTTCGGAGTCCCCAGCATCCACTAGGACGTTAGAGAAACCATGTTGCGCTGCAGGTGGGGCAGATGTAACATATGCAGAGAGATTTAGATTGTCAGCAACATCTTCCATTTACCATCTATATACTCCTATATACCGTCTGTACAGAGGTGTCACTTGTATAGGTGACACCCAGTGCGGCACCCCCCGCGTGGTCTATCACGGGCAGTGGGTGTGGCCTTGTTAGAAAGGGACATGGCTTCATGGGCAGCACCCCATTTCATCACTTCACGGCTGCCCCGGAGACAGGGCTGTATGCAATGTCGGCTCCTCCACTATGACGGGAGCCAGCTGCTGCAGGAAAATGTTACACTGCAGCACCTGGCTCCTGTCCCTGTGGAGAAGCCGGCATTTTGGTGTCACAAACCTCTGAGGGTGACACCCAGGTGCGGGCCACACCCCACTTCTGACGCCACTGCATCTGTATATGTGTGATAAAATCGGATTTTGGTTACCTACCGGTAAATCCTTTTCTCGTAGTCCGTAGAGGATGCTGGGGTCCATATTAGTACTATGGGGTATAGACGGGTCCACCTGGAGCCATTGGCACTTTAAGAGTTTAATAGTGTGGGCTGGCTCCTCCTTTTATGCCCCTCCTACCAGACTCAGTCTAGAAACTGTGCCCGAGGAGACAACATGCTTCGAGAGAAGGAATTACACAGAGAGTGGTGAGATTCATACCAGCTCACACAACAGGCAAATACGGCTAACATGCCGGAACAACTCAGCAACAACTGAAACAGTAAACAACGCAGAACTTACCTAGGAACCAGGCAGTACTGAACTATAAAACCAATGCAGGAAAACACAGCGCTGGGCGGGCGCCCAGCATCCTCTACGGACTACGAGAAAAGGATTTACCCGTAGGTAACCAAAATCCTATATTGCCTTATGTCCTAGAGGATGCTGGGGTCCATATTAGTACCATGGGGATGTACCAAAGCTCCCAGAATGGGAGGGAGAGCGCGGAGACTCCTATAACACTGCTTGACGAAACTTGAGGTCATCAGAGGCCAAGTATCGAACTGGTAAAACTTAGCAAACGTGTTCGAACCAGACCAAGTAGCAGCTCGGCAAAGCTGTAAAGCTGAGACACCCCGGGCAGCCGCCCTGGAAGAACCCACTTTACGAGTAGAGTGGACCTTAACCGATTTCGGACACGGCAATCCTGGCGCAGAATACGCATGCTGGATAGTGAACCTGATCCAGCGTGAAATCGACTGCTTAGAAGCAGCACACCCAATTTTCTTGGGATCGTAGAGGACAAAGAGAGAGTCAGTCTTTCTATGACAAGCTGTCCTCTTCACATAGATCTTCAAGGCCCTGACAACATCCAAAGCCTTTGAAGCAATTGAGGAGTCGGTAACCACTGGCACCACAATAGGTTGGTTGATATGGAAAGCCGACACAACCTTAGGCAGGAACTGTGGACAAGTCCTAAGTTACGCCCTGTCTTCATGGAAGATCAGATAAGGGCTTTTACAAGATAAAGCCCCCCAATCCAGAATGCATCGGGTAGAAGCCAAGGCCAACAAAGTGACCGCCTTCCATGTGAGAAACTTGATGTCAGCCTCCAGTAGAGGCTCAAACCAAGCCGATTGTAGGAACTGCAACACCACATCTAGATCCCAGGGTGCCGTTGGTGCCACAAAGGGAGGCTGGATGTGCAGAACCCCTTTCAAAAAGGTCTGAACCTCAGGGAGGAAAGCCAATTGTTTTTGAAAAAAAGATGGACAAAGCAGAGATCTGGACCTTGATGGATCCTAATTTCAGGCCCACATCCACTCCCGCCTGCAGGAAAAGGAGAAAACGTCCAAGTTGAAACTCCACCGCAGGAATTTTCTTGATTCACACCAAGAAACATATTTCTTCCAAATACGGTGGTAATGTTTAGACGTTACCCCCTTCCTAGCCTGAATCAGGGTAGGAATTATTTCACTCGGGATACCCTTCTGACCTAAGATCTGGCGCTCAACCGCCATGCCGTCAAACTTAGCCGTGGTAAGTCTTGATAGGCGAACGGCCCCTGCAGTAGCAGATCCTCCCGAAGAGGTAAGGGCTTTGGATCTTCCAGCAGAAGATCCAGAAGATCCACATATCAAGCCCTCCTTGGCCAGTCCGGAGCAATGAGGATTGCCAGAACCTTTGTTCTTCTTACCAGCTGAAGAACCTTTGGAATCAGAGGAAGTGGAGGGAACACATACACTGACGGGAACACCCACGGAGTTACCAGTACGTCCACTGCCACTGTCTGAGGGTCTCTTGACCGGGAACAGTACCTCCCCAGCTTCTTGTTGAGGCGGGAGGCCATCATGTCTATGTGAGGAACCCCCCACCAACCAGTTACCTCCTCGAACACCTCCGGATGGAGGCCCCACTCCCCTGGATGGAGATCGTGTCTGTTGAGGAAGTCTGCTTCCCAGTTGTTTACACCCGGAATGAAGATTGCTGACACCGCTACAGCTTGCCTTTCCGCCCAGAGGAGGATTCTTGACACCTCTGACATAGCAGCCCTGCTCTTCGCTCCGCCTTGTCGGTTTATGTAGGCTACAGTGTGTCACACACCAGAGGCGGCATTCGCCGCGCTTACCCCTGCGTGTCTGCTGGTCGGTGTTGCGGCCTCTGCCTTCGGTGGCCACCGGCTCCGGCGTCTGGTTGGCGCGGCTACCGGCGGTTCTCCGGGGCATGGGCGCCGCCATGACACCCGGCATCACGTGGACGGGGGGCAGGTGACGTCATCAGACTGCTCTGCCTATCCAGCGCTGGCGGGAGATTCAAAGTCAGACGCCAGACAGAGCTTCAGTGCCTGAGTATCGTCTTTCCCTGACGTAGATGCCAGTGCTCCTGTTTCCGGCAAGGATTCCTGCAGTCGTACCCCAGTGCCTCCGGCATTTCCAGCTGCCAGTTCACTGCTCCAGCTTCGGTGTATTCAGCGGCCGGTAACCTTCCTGCGTTCCAGTCATCCGTGCTCCTAGGAATCAGCGTCTCAAGTCTCCGTTCACAAGTTCCATAGTCCAATAGCGTCTCAAACCCCTGCACTTCAATTCCTCACTTCATCAGCGTCTCAGTCTCCATTCTCAAGTTCTACAAATTCAAAGCGTCTCAAACCCCTGCACTTCAATTCCTCACTTCATCAGCGTCTCAGTCTCCGTTCTCAAGTTCTATAGATCCACAGCGTCAGAAACCCCTGTACTTCAATTCCTCACTTCATCAGCGTCTCAGTCTCCGTTCTCAAGTTCTACAGATCCACAGCGTCAGAAACCCCTGCACTTCAATTCCTCACTTCATCAGCGTCTCAGTCTTCATTCACAAGTTCTACAGATCCACAGCGTCTAAAAACCCCTGCACTCCAATCCTTCACATCCTCAGCGTCTCAGTCTCCATTCTCAAGTTCTACAAATTCGAAGCGTCTAAAACCCCTGCACTTCAGTTTCTCACATCATCAGCGTCTCTGTCACCATTTACAAGTTCTTCAACCATCCATGCAAATAATCATCATTCATAAGGTCCACAGGTTATCAGTGACTTTCAACATCACCCACAGTTTCTTCAATTACCAGCATCCCCATTACTGCTCACTTAACCCTCCAGTGGGTCTGGACTTTCCCTTCACTTATTCCGTTGGCATTTGACTTTAAGTTGTTTTCTTTTGCAATAAAGCTCTTTCTTATTTCATCGAACTCCACTGTCAGCCTCCTGTATGAGGAGATCCTATATCAGGCCCTCCCTTCTCCAACTCAGTTGTGGTTCCTCTTCCCAACCATCGGAAGAATCCCCGAGTTCACAACACCCTCAGTCTAGGCCAGTGACACAGTGGTCACGTTGTCCGACTGCACCTGAACAGCCCGATTCTGTAGAAGGTGTGCTGCTTGCAGAAGGGTGTTGTACTCGGCCCTTAGCTCCAGGATGTTTATTGGGAGAAGGGATTCTTGATCCGACCAACTTCCCTGAATGGTTTCCCCCAGAGCGACTGCTCCCCAACCTCTTAGACTTGCATCTGTGGTTAAAAGGATCCAGTCCTGAATTCCAAACCTTTGGCCTTCCAGAAGGTGCGGAAGTTGTAGCCACCAGAGGAGCGAAATCCTGGCTTTCAGAGACAGGCGTATCCTCTTGTGCATGTGTAGGTGAGAGCCCGATCACTGGTACAATAGGTCCAGCTGAAAAGGTCGAGCATGAAACCTGCCGTACTGCAGAGCCTCGTAGGCGGCAACCATCTTCCCCAGAAGGCGGATGCATTGATGAACCGATACCCAGGTAGGTCTTAAGACATCCCGGACCATTGTTTGAATCACCAATGCTTTCTCCACCGGGAGAAAAACCCTCTGCACTTCCGTGTCGAGGATCATTCCTAGGAAAGACAGCCTCCTTGTCGGCTCCAGATGAGACTTTGGAAGGTTCAGGATCCAACCGTGCTTCCTGAGCAGCTGTGTCGTGAGCGCGATGGATCACAACAACCTCTCCCTGGACGACGCCTTGATCAGGAGATCGTCCAGATATGGAATTATGCTTACCCCCTGTTTGCGGTGGAGAACCATCATCTCCGCCATCACCTTGGTGAAGATCCTTGGTGCTGTGGAGAGACCAAACGGCAGCGCCTGGAACTGATAGTGATCCTCCAACTGTGCAAACCTGAGATATGCCTGATGCGGCAACCAAATGGGAATGTGGAGGTACGCATCCTTGATTTCCAGCGACATCGGGAACTCCCCCTCCGTCAGTCCTGAGATGACAGCTCTCAGAGATTCCATCTTGAATTTGAACTCCCTGAGATAAGGGTTCAAAGACTTTAAGTTTAAAATAGGCCGTACCGAACCATCCGGTTTTGGTACCACAAAAAGGTTCGAATAATAGCCCTTGTTCCACTGCTGAGGTGGAACTGGAATAATGACCTCTGACACCACCAATTTTCTGATGGCCTCCAGAAGAATTGTTCTGTCCGCCAGCAGAGCTGGCAAGCCTGACTTGAAGAAACGGTGAGGTGGGGGATCTTGATACTCCAGTCTGTACCCCCTGGACACTATATCCAGGACCTAGGGGTCCAAGCCAGACGACACCCAGACGTGGCTGAACTGCTGGAGTCTTGTCCCCACCTGACCTTCCTCCAGGCCTAGCTGTCCACCTTCATGTGGAAGTCTTAGGGGTATCCGAAGCAGGCTTCTGGGTTTGGGAACCTGCGGGAGCAGGTTTCTTTCCTTTGGCACGACTACCTCTGAAGAAGGTGTTCGAAGGCTTGTTCTTTCTAGACCTCGCGGGCCGAAAGGACTATGACGTGGCTGGTGTAAAAGGCTTCTTCGTAGCCAGTGCAGCTGAGGGGAGCAAAGGAGACGTACCCGCGGTAGCCATGGCAATCCACGCATCCAGGGCCTCCCCAAAGAGAGCCTGACCTGTATAGGGTAGACCCTCCACACTCTTCCTGGATTCCGCGTCCGCAGACCATTGACGCAGCCAGAGACCCCTGCGAGCCGAGACGGACATGGAGGAGATCCCCGCAGTAATGGAACCCAGGTCCTTCATGAAATCTACCAGAAACCCTGCAGAATCCTGAATATGGCATAAAAAACGAATCAACGTCACCTCTATCCAGCGAAGCCGACTCCTCCTGCAGAGTGATTGACCACCTGTCAATAGCTATTGCAATCCAAGCACAGGCTATAGTAGGCCGTAATATAGCCTCGGAAGCCGTGTAAATGGATTTTAGCGTAGCATCCACCTTGAGATCTGCCGGGTCCTTCAATGCGGTAGATCCCGGGACTGGCAACACCACCTGTTTAGATAGCCTGGAGACAGAGGCATCGACTATTAACGGGGACTCCCATTTCTTTCTATCTTCCTCTGGGAAGGGAAAAGCAACCAAGACCCTCTTAGGGATCTAAGATTTCTTTTCCGGAGCTTCCCTGGCTTTTTCAAAGATAGCGTTTAATTCTTTGGATGCCGGGAAGGTGAGGGAAGGGGGGGGGGGGGGCTTCTTATTATCAGTAAAAAAGGCCTCCTCCACCTGCTCAGGAGCTGTGTCAGAAATATGTAAAACATCCCTTACAGCTTCAATCATCAAACAAACAAACATCAAACAGCGCTAAAAAAGAGGTGTATATATTTTAATAAAAAGATAATTAAATGAATATATAAATGTGTACAAGTACTGGCAATGAAACCCTAAATGCATAACAATTCCAGCTTATTTGTTAATATAACTGATTAGTAATCATGCACAGATGGTTTGTTAGTCCAACATAATATGAGACTTCATGTAGTTAGAGTCAACTGTGATGGTGGCTTTTTCAGTGCATTAAAATTGATAATTCCTTGTCCAGTTTAAAGATGGTAACAGTGTTAATATGCAGATGTAAACTTGGACAGGAGCTTTAAGTCAGAGATGTTTAAAACAGTGAAGCACACCGGTATTTGATATCACCTTTTACGTAACGCCCAACTCCCAGCAGGGGGCAGTTTTGGGGACTCCCGGCTCCTGGTGTCTTCAGCACATTAATGGTGCCATATCCGGAGGGTCCAAACAAGGGGCTTTTCAAAGGGAAAATTTTACCGAGTGACAGATGCCAGTACTGAACACCAAGGATGACGACTTACGCGTTTCTCCGCCTTCAGTCACGTCAGCGGCTTCTTCAGAGACGTTGTTCAGAATGTCTCTGTGTATCCGTTTATATAGCGGGTCCCGCCCGCTCACGCCGGCGTATTTCCTTTGCGTTCCAAGCCTCGTCTTCGGCTGGATCGCATGCGTGTGACTCAGTTCTTTGTCATTACATAGTTTATCAGCTTTCCGCGGCCCAACCTGGTTTCAGATACTCTGTTACTTTTAACTGCAACTTTGTCACCAGTTAGACGTCCGCATTATAGCATGCAGCACTACATAGGACGGCTCATATAAGAAGAGCATATAGCACATTTTAACACAGGGATATGTTTATAAATTAGTAAACAAAGATCACAATACTTGTATACTTAAAATAAAGATTAAAATAGAGCATTGGCTGAAATATATAAACCATTATTATAAAAAGCGTATAAGCATATAAACATTTAAAAATATAAATAACACAATCAGAGTCCATCAGGTGTACCATTGTGTCACTACATTCTACATATCAAGAGTGATGGCGTTAAGATTAGGATATCTAGGGACACCAATTATATATTTTTGGTGTAGGCGCTACCAATAGGGCCGTGAAAGTTTTTTACCATTTATGTATAGGGAATAACAAAGCTCTAGATCTAACAATTTAAGACTATATCATTTTAAATCTAATTCATTAACCTGCCCAAGAGGAGTATCCTTAGACCCCTACGTACACACATGCATATCTGTAGAAACCCACATACACACAGGTGTATACGTAGTGTACACATTTATACACTTAGATCAGAAGTTATTATATATAAAAAAAAATAATAAATCTAATAATAAATATAGAGACAAAGCCTTGAGCTAAAATGTGCGCAATAGCAAGGACACATACATAGATAGATGTGTGCACATTTCCATAAGTGCACACGAGCAAATACATGAATATAGCCCTCTCACATAATAGTGTCTGAATGAGGCAGAGCAGAGAGGAAAGAGAGAAGGCTACTCTGGAGATGTATTTATACATTATTTAATTCTACTGTGTCGTTCAGCCCCCCAGGGGAGAGGGTACCCAAAACATAAATCCAGTAGGCTTCTCTCTTACATAATTGTTTAAACCTATCTCCTCCCCGTTTTGTTACACCCACCTGTTCTATTGCCTTTACTGTTACCTCCGTCATAGTTTGTTTTTGGTAGCCTGAGATATGGTAGGAGAGAAAGTGTGATTTAAACCCTTTCAATATATTTCTCCTGTGTTCGGAAAACCGTACATGTAGAGTACGAGTTGTGCGGCCCACGTACTTCTTTCCGCAGCCGCATGTAATCACATATATTACAAACACTGAATTGCAATTAAGAAATTTTTTAATTTGAAATATTTCTCCATTTGTCTATGATCAAAAGTCAATACTTTTTCTAGGAGAATACATGCAGGTAGTGCATTCTGACCTACCACACCTGTGGAAACCAACTGGTCTAACCGGTAGCCAGTTCCCTCCACCGGTGCTGGGGGCTGTAAAATTCACAAAATGACTTTGTACCAATTTTGATTTTAAATTCTCTGACTTTCTAAATACTACATGTCCTTCCAAGCTCACCTCCCCTTTTAGAATATCATCCATACCTAGTATGGAGGTATTAGTTTTTATAATCTTTTTAATTTCTTTAGCATGACTGTTATATTGGGTTACAAAGGGAGCTGCTTGTAATTTATTATCTACCTTTATTTTATTAGCGGTGTATAGATCTTTTCTAGACTCCAGAAGTTTTACTCTCTCTATCTTTTCTACCTCCAGGAATGCCTTTTGCAGCAGGTCTAGGGGATATCCTTGTTCTTCGAATGATTTCAACATGCTTGTAGCTTGTTGTCTATAGACAGAGTCTGTGGAGCAATTTCTTTTAAGTCTAACCAATTGGCTTTTTGGAATATTATTTTTCCAGCCTATTAAATGTGAACTCATATAGTCTAAATATCTACTCTGGTCCACGGGTTTTACAAACGTTTCAGTGACTAGATGATTATCCTTTACTGTAAGAGTGATATCAAGAAAATTAATAGTGACAGTGCTGAAAGTGGAAGTGAACTTTAAACCAAATAAATTCTCATTTAAACTATCGGTGAAATTATGCAGTGAAGATAAATCCCCATCCCAAATAAGGAACAAATCGTCTATATACCTCCCATAGAGAACCAGGTCCGCCCCGAGACCACGACCCCACACATGCCGCTCCTCAAGGAGCCCCATGTATAGGTTCACGAAACTCGGGGCGAACCTGGTCCCCATGGCGATCCCACGTGTCTGTTAGTAAATGGAAGAGTCAAACGTGAAATAGTTGTGAGTGAGTATAAATCTGATTCTAAAAGAAATCCGGTAAGTGTATCTGTTATGCCGTCATCATTTTTTAGATAATGTTCGACGGCATTAATTCCTAATTCATGCGGAATATTTGAATATAAAGACTCAACATCATAAGTAACCAAATAACATCCCTGTTTCCATGTGACTTTATTTATCATATTTAAAAAACCTTTTGTATCTTTAATATACGACTTAAGCTCACTCACATAACTTTGTAAATGGTAGTCCACAAAGTATGAAAGATTATTTGTGAGGGAACCCACGCCCGAAAATAATAGGTCTCCAAGGAGATGTAGTGAGTGACTTGTGGATTTTGGGCAAATAATAAAAAGTGGGGGTGATAGGATGAGTGCAAAATAAAAAGTGCATGGTATCTTTAGAAATAGCTCCCGACTACTCCATCATCAAGCAGATGTTTCAATTGTAGTTGGAATAGAGCGGTGGGATTGCTGGCAAGCTTTTTATAGAATCCCGTATCATTTAGCTGCCTAAAGGCTTCTTCCACATAATCCGCTGTGTTCAGGATCACAATCTCTCTGAAGAAGCCGCTGACGTGACTGAAGGCGGAGAAACGCGTAAGACGTCATCCTTGGTGTTCAGAACTGGCATCTGTCACTCGGTAAAATTTTCCCTTTGAAAAGCCCCTTGTTTGGACCCTCCGGATATGGCACAATTAATGTGTTGAAGACACCAGGAGCCGGGAGTCCCCGAAACTGCCCCCTGCTGGGAGTTGGGCGTTACGTAAAAGGTGATATCAAATACCGGTGTGCTTCACTGTTTTAAACATCTCTGAATTAAAGCTCCTGTCCAAGTTTTCATCTGCATATTAACACTGTTACCATCTTTAAACTGGACAAGGAATTATCAATTTCAGTGCACTGAAAGAGCCACCATCACAGTTGACTCTAACTGCATGAAGTCTCATATTATGTTGGACTAACAAACCATCTGTGCATGATTACTAATCAGTTATATTAACAAATAAGCTGGAATTGTTATGCATTTAGGGTTTCATGTGCAATCATTGCCGGTACTTGTACACATTTATATATATTCATTTAATTATCTTTTTATTAAAATATATACACCTCTTTTTTAGCGCTGTTTGATGTTTGTTTGTTTTATGTTTATTTAGGGGTTGAGTATTCCCCTTTTTTAACAGCTGCTGTAAGATTGGTGTAATAATTGAGCATTGGCAGAAAGTTATTCATAGTCGCAATTAGCTCTAGCGCCGAACTCTTGTTTTGTTGTTAGCTTCAATCATCAACTGCACCTCCTTAACAAGTGATGCTGTCCCCCTCGACACATCCCCGTCACCGTCTGCAGTGTCAGAGTCTGTGTCCGTGTCTTCCTGCATAAGCATTGCAAGTGCACGTTTCTGAGAATGTACCGCAGGGGACCCCAAGGAAGCAGTATCAGACCATACAACCATAGAGGAATGTAGGACCTGAGTGGCATGCTCAGTCCTAGCAACCCTATCAGAAATCTGAGAAATACAGTAGTCCCCCTCAGAGAGACTAACCATTCTGGCTCTCTAGCCGGGATCTGTGCTACAACAGTGCAATCCTGATCACATGGTATGGAGTCTTCCTTTGAAGACAAATCCTCTGCAGCATATGAAACAGTGTCCCTAGACATGTTGTCACACACACCAAACACCCCACAAACACACAGGGTATTGACTTAGACAGAGTTTACCCCCCAAGAATGGCAGAGAGACACCGAGATTGGAGCCAACCCACATACAGCGTTATTAGAGGTATAGGGAGACCCTTACCAGCGCTGACTGCGTCCCTTAATAGGTGACACAGCCTAAATACAGCTACGCCTCCCTTCTACAACCCCCTGGTACCGTACAGATAACTGGAGTTGCTCTGGAGGGACCTAGACATGCACTGGCAGTGATTGCAGGCAGGAAAAATGGCGCTGAGCACTGCTGGGTCCGCTCTGAGGAGAAGCTCCGCCCCTTCAATGGCGCTGTCTTCCCACTCTTGAAGATTATACTGGCCTGAGGAAATTCGTGCTGACTGAGATCCGCAGACCCCGACAGCTGGAAATGGTCAGTGCAGGGTTCAGTGCTGGCTCAGGGCGCCCCTCACAGCGCCGCACCGCAGCATCGCTGAGCCTTCCGGGAGCCCCACCCTTAAGCCGCCCTCTTCACACTAACCCCCCGCTTGTAAGGGGGGACAGTGACTAACTCGCCACGCTTCAGCACTATGAGGGGGTGGCGGCTGGCTGCCGGGGTGAGCATTCCTCTGTGGCGGGGTGCGATCTGTCCGCTCTGGAGCTCAATGTCCAGTCAGCGGAGGCAGTGGCTCAAGACCCCGCAGGGCGGACACTGCTCCCACCCCTCACTCCCTCGATGCAGGGAGGCTGTTGCCAGCAGCCTCCCTGTAAAATAACAAACTCTAAAAAAAAAACTTTTACTAGAGAAGCTCTGTAGAGCTCCCCTAGCTGTGACCGGCTCCTCCGGGTACATTTTCTAAACTGAGTCTAGTAGGAGGAGCATAGAGGGAGGAGCGAGCCCACACTATTAAACTTTTAAAGTGCCAATGGCTCCTGGTGGACCCGTGTATATCCCATGGTACTAATATGGACCCCAGCATCCTCTAGGACATAAAAGAAATGGGAATAGTATGAGAATATGAGGATGATATCATTACTGAACCAGGCAGAGATGATGACGGAAAGCACTGCCCAGCTAGTTAGTGGAAAGAGTATAGAAAATCTATGATTTAACTGGACTGGCTCCCTACAGCGACGATTGCTGCTGTGGAGCTCATGTATGACACACAGCAAGTGGTGCAGGGAGATGTTACAGCCCCCCTCCTGACCTGCAGCTGCTGCACTTGGGCAGAGAGTATGGGAGCAGAACGTCCAGAACGGTCAGGACTCCAGAACGCCGGACTGGACAGGCGTTTTTAAGGAGGGTCTCTGATGTCAGCGATGACTACTACCAGCCTCCTGTGTCACAAGAATTGTGGATGACCTTGCCTGGCGCAGATAGGAAAAATCTTCCATGTTTCGGGAATTGTGTATGGTTTTGCAATCAGACCATATACTGCGATGCATTCGCAAATTCTGCAATGGGCGTTTTTTCTCTATTTTTGGGCGGCTACTATTTGATCGCAGAAACTGCTATTTAGCAGAAATTGCAATCCTTACTGAATGAGATCCTAAGTGCACACTTGCCAACTTTGATATCTTCCCCTCCGACAGAGCTCCTGGGTGGGGACATGCAGCTGATCACTGTGGCCCCAAACATTCAGAATTCCCCCAGACATCAGGGAGATCAGGCAAGTGTAGCTCGAAATGATGCTTGTTTTTTTGCACCACATCAAATAAAAAGCTGATCATTTGCTAAATGATCATCTAATGAGCACAACACTAATGAGCTATGACACTGTAATGCTTTCTGTTTTACAGCAAAGCACAAGCATCTCCAGGACATCAGAGGACCAGTAGTCATGTCAGTGTGATTAGTGCTGACATACATGCCGACTGTGACATAATGGTACACAGGTCCGGGGAAGATGCTGAGGCGGAGGACTTGTGAACATGTATGGTACTGTATTGTTATGAGCAATACAGTTGTGTAAATATTTTTTTCATTCACATAGTGGGATATAATTATTTTAGCCATATATATATATATATATATATATATCTGCCAGATCTGGCTGGTTGGAATGAAAATCTGGTAATGGATGAGAGCAAATGACAATTGACCATTTGCTCCATTGGAAAATGGTCAAAAAAACCTGACATTCAAATTAGTTAAATCAGGACAGATGCCTTCCCACACAAAAGGGCCTCATACACTACAACGATATGTCTGAGGCTGAAGTCGGAGGCGATTTCCCTTGAACCGCCTGGCAGCTTCCCGGGTGGCAGGATCACATACGATACATCGTATGCAGTCCTTTTGCATACGATGTATCGTATGCGATCCCAGCCATGCCTGCGGGATCCGACATATCACGAGAGCAGCACTAACGACCTAGGGGCTCCAATCCGATGCTCACGGGAATGCGCATCGGATTGGATCGGATGTAAAACACATCTGATTTGCCACTTTTCATCTGATTTATCGGCCCGAAAGATCGAAATCAGATGAAATCGGGCATTATCGTTCTAGTGTATGGGGCCCTTTAAGGTAGGTACAGTCAGATTTTTTTCTGGTATGCCCGACGATCGGACGATTTTTCAGTAAATTGTAGGCATTAATATCTGAGCTACACATTTTTTTTTTCATTTACCAATTTTCTGCCACGTCACAATGCATTTGCATATGTCCGCCCACAAGGCGGATGACATAGTGACAGGAAAACATAGGAAATATGGACAGATTATTGAGAAGCTAGATATCGGAAGATTGTGGCAGAGATTTTTGGTTTGGCCCGACAGAACCAAAAATCGATCGTTCGGGTGTGTGTGCCAGCTTTTACAGAAATATTGCCGAAACGATTGTTCATACACACTATGTGATAAATCAGGCCAATGTCCCAATTACTGGCAAATCGGCCGAATAATTGTATAGTGTGTACCTAGCTTTAGAACATGGAAATGGCTTCTCAACTGAGTGACTTCTCCAATGTTGAACAAGATGCGTTTTCCACTTAAAACACTTCCCACACTCCGAACAGGAAAATAGCTTCTGAATTCACTGATGCTTAACAAGGTATGATTTATACAGAAAGCATTTGCCAGGCACAGAGCACAAAAAGGTCTTTTCGCCAGTGTGAATTATCCAGTGTTTCAGGAGATTTGTTTTCTCTGGAAAACATTGCCCACACTCGGAACACTAAAAAGGTTTCTCTCCCGTGTGAGTCCCATGATGTTCAGCAAGAGTTGATTTGAACATAAAGCATTTCTCACAGTCAGAGCATGAGAATGCCTTTACACTGCTGTGCATTCACTGGTGCCGGATAAAATTTGACTTTGTTGTAAAAAGTTTCCCACATTTAGAACATGGTTAAAGATGTACATCTCCGTGAGTTCCCTGATGAAAAAAGTTTTGCTTTCTGGTGAAAACATTTCCCGCACTCAGGACAAACAGACAATTGATGGCCGCTGTCAGCTGCATTCTGTGCAAGAGCAGCTGATTGATCAGGAAAATATCTCCCCTGCATAGACAGATCAGATGATGCATTAATGGGTGTGTATTGGCAGGGGCAAAAGTTCATCCCAGTCGCCCGGAGGAAAGTTGGAGTTTGGTGCCCCCCTTGAAATAAATATCTTGGTTGTGTGAGGGTCAGACTGAAGAGATTTAGCCATCTGCAGCATGCAGAATAAGCTTTTATTGGTGAGTCCAGCAGCAGTGGAGGGTGCGAGCGGTACCAGATAGGAGTCATCATGTCCCCTTATCGCAGACGTTAGCAGGGCTCCTGGGACAGAGTCCATTAACTTTGCTGTAGAGCTTCATTGGAAGAGCAGCGGATCTCACTACATACCACACATGTGCTGCCAGGGCCGGATTGGCCATCTGGCAAATGCCAGAAGGGCCGGTCCTGTCACAGAGAGCCGGGAAGGCCGCGCGCAGCGCAGCCTCCTGTTCTATGATCTGGCCACTCCTCCGCCTCCTCCTCCCCCCGCCCCCGTCTCCATGGAAATGGGGGCGTGCCGTGAGTCCACGCCTACCTGACTTGCGGCACGCCCCTGTCTTTAGTGTCCACGCGCACATGCCAGGGCCTATTTCGGCTCCCAGTCCGTTACTGGGTGCTGCTGTATGTGGAGGTTCCCCTTTAGGGCTTGGAAGTAGGTGTCTCCATTGCCTCTGGAAGTTACACCCCTGTGTATTGGGGATAGCAGTGTTTTCTGTAGGAGAATCCTGTGTAATGTCCTTATCGTCTGTTTTACAATCTTGCAAGAGTACAAGGATGTTCCTGGTAAGGTCACAGTCTCCTGGAAATGAAGTGTTTGTAAATATGGACATTTGCATTAAACAAGTTATTATTTTCATATGTAAGAACATAAAGCAGTATCCCCAAATGAGCAAATTATTAGTGAAGTGGAAATCCTTAGTTTCATCATGAGTACTTTGTGTCGCAATGTAGTCACAATCCTGGCATTTGGGATCCTAACAGTCACCATCCTCACGCTCACAATACAATGGATCCCAATGGTAAGTATTGGGGTTAGGTTTAAGATTAGGCAGTAGGGGGAGGGTTAGGATTAGGATGTGGGAAGGATGGGATGGGGATAGGGTTAGAATACTCGGGGATCCATTAGCATTGTGACCATTGTTACAAATATTCTCTTGGATTCCACAAAGGAGAATGGTATCAATGTAATAAAGTATATTTTAAATGTCTCTGGGCTGGTAACACACATGACGTGAGGGCGCAGCAGAAATCTACAAGGGGCTGATGGCTCCTGATGTATGAGAAACTCCATACTCCCAGCACTGTCCCCACTACTCCTCCCTTGCGCTCTTCCCTAAATCCCCTCTGCTTGGTCTTCCAACACTGTGCCCACTACTCCTCCCCTGTGCTCTCCCCTAAATCCCCTCTGCCTCAGTCTCCCAGCAATGTCATCAATACTCCTTCCCTGCACTCTCCCAGCACTGTCCCCACTACTCCTTCCCTGCACTCTCCCCTGACTCCCCTCTGCCTGGTCTCCCAGCACTGTCCCCACTACTCCTTCCCTGCACTCTCCCCTGACTCCGCTCTGCCTGTTCTCCCAGCACTGTCCCGACTACTCCTTCCCTGCACTCTCCCCTGACTCCCCACTGCCTGGTCTCCCAGCACTGTTCCCACTACTCCTTCCCTGCACTCTCCCCTGACTGGTCTTCCAGCAATGTCCCCACTACTCTTCCCCGCACTGACTCCCCTCTGCCTGGTATCCCTGCACTATCCCATGACTACCGCCTGCCTCGTCTCCCAGCACTGCCCCAACTACTCCTTCTCCACGCTCACCCCAGAGCCCCCTATGCCTGGTCTCCCAGCACTGTCCCCACTACTCCTTCCCTACACTCTGTCAAAGTCAGAAAAATATCTCTACACACACTGCCATATTTGCACCTCATACTGGTCCGTGCTGCGCATGCGTACGCTCTCCCGTACGTGCGCATACTCACAGTCGCGGGCACCCGCAGGCGCATGGTATGCGTATTTACAGTAGAGTTTATGCGATCGTAGCGTGCGACTCAATCGTTACATATTTTCACTAATAATGTATTTTGTAGATCATGGTCCCTTTGATAGATTCTGAAAGTTTGGTTAATATAGAATGTTTATGAACAGAGGAATCCCTCTTTGTTTGATACGAAGGGTCAGATAGGAGTAATACAGTGGTGTTTAGTATCCATCGGAAGAATATTTAATTAGAAATATTCTGGTGTTGGTTTGAAGCAGATCAATCGCTCGTGCGAATAGTTATGGACATAAGAAGTTTATGAACATTTACTTTATTTGCACTTTATTACCCATGCGGCGGGAAACCTAGTTTCCCTCCCACCTGAGCAGTTGGAAATAGTCACAGCCCACCTGTATGAATCAACCTATGACCTTTTGTTATAATGCGAAGCCGAATTCCTGTGTCCAATGAACAATGAGATTGTAGGGACCATTGAATTGTATTGTGTGTGGGGCATAAATAGGCAGGCCGACCATATCCAGTTCACTCTCTTCAACGGTTCTCATTGCTGATAATCGGGAGCTGGATATCGAGGCGCATGCGATCGTTTCCCCTTGTGCGTAAGTTTTTCTCCGTAATCATACTGTTTCTCTTTTGTTATTGTGGGCCATATCTCTCTCTCTCTTCTCTTTCTCTCATTTTTCTCTTAAACTTAATTGTATTGTATTTACTGTGTAGTTATCTGGTTAGGTAGTCTATGTTATATTGTAGTGTATGACTTGTATTGTGTTTAACTCTTTTGCAAGTATAGCATTCATAATATATATTTTAGGCGTTGGACCCTGAGCACGGTATCTGTGTGTTTCTTATAGTATTAAGTATTCTCAGAGTGTCGGTGACGCTCAAACAGCTTTTAAGGTAATAAGGTTATACTGTGTTGCATTTACTCTCTAATATTACACTAAGGTTTTACTGCACAATACACTGTTTATGGTTTAGATACAAAGGTTTAATATAGTGAGCGTCAGCGCCGCTGGTGATCTCCTCGTGGTCCCGAGCGTTCACTACGCTATAGCGAATCATTACTTTAGTCAACAGCCAATAACGTGCCTGCCTGTGATCTCTTGGCCGTGAGTGAACGTGACGCTTGAGCGTCTCGATCACGGCGAAGCGATTGTTACGCAACTAGCGTACCCTTACGGTACTTCATACATAGATAGCGTACAGTGTTCTTAGACCTCATAAAGGGTATTATATACGATAAATATTTAGCTTTATCAACTCTCCCGACTCCCCTCTGCCTGGTCTCCCAGCACTGTCCCCACTACTCCTTCCATGCGCTCTCCCCTGTCTCCCCTCAGCACTGTCCCCACTACTCCACACCTGCACACTCCCCTGACTCCCCTCTGCCTGGAATCACAGCACTCTCCCAGACTTCCCTCTGCCTGCTCTCCCAGCACTGTCCCCACCACTCCTTCCTCACACTCTCCCGACTCCGTTTTGCCTTGTCTCCCAGCACTGTCCCCACTAATACTCCCTGCATCCTCACCTGACTCCTCTCAGCACTGCCCCTACTACTCCTCTCCCTGCGCCCTTCCCAAACTCCCCTCTGCCTGATATCCCGGCACTCTCCCTTGACTCTCCTCTGCCTGGTCTCCCAGCACGTCCCCACTACTCCTTCTCCACGCTCTCCCAACTCTCCTATGCCTGGTCTCCCAGCACTGTCACCACTACTCCCCTCTGCCTGGAATCACAGCACGCTCCCAGACTTCCCTCTGCCTGCTCTCCCAGCACTGTCCCCACCACTCCTTCCTCACACTCTCCCGACTCCGTTTTGCCTGGTCTCCCAGCACTGTCCCCACTCCTCCTCCTCCTCCCCTGACTCCCCTCTGCCCGCTCTCCCAGCACTGTCCCCACTACTCCTCCCCTGCGCCCTCCCTTGACCCCCCTCCCTCTGCCTGCTCTCCCAGCACTGTCCCCACTACTCCTTCCCTGCACTCTCCCCAGACTCCCCTTTGCCTGGTCTCCCAGCACTGTCCCCACTCCTCCTCCTCCTCCCCGGACTCCCCTCTGCCCGATCTCCCAGCACTGTCCCCACTACTCCTTCCCTGCGCTCTCCCCTGACCCCCCTCCCTCTGCCTGCTCTCCCAGCACTGTCCCCACTCCTCCTCCCCTGACTCCCCTCTGTCCACTCTCCCAGCACTGTCCCCACTCCTCCTCCCCTGACTCCCCTCTGTCCACTCTCCCAGCACTGTCCCCCACTACTTCTCCCCTCTGCCCACTCTCCCAGCACTGTCCCCATTACTCCTTCCCTGCGCTCTCCCGACTCCCCTCCCTATGCTTGCTCTCCCAGCACTGTCCCCACTACTCCTTCCCTGCGCTCTCCCGACTCCCCTCCCTCTGCCCGCTCTCCTAGCACTGTCCCCACTACTCCTTCCCTGCGCTCTCCCGACTCCCCTCCCTCTGCCTGCTCTCCCAGCACTGTCCCCGCTACTCCTTCCCTGCGCTCTCCCCTGACCCCCCTCCCTCTGCCTGGTCTCCCAGCACTGTCCCCACTACTCCTTCCCTGTGCTCTCCCCTGTCTCCCCTCCCTCTGCCTGCTCTCCCAGCACTGTCCTCAAAAAAAACACACACACACCATGACTCTTCCAGGGAGGAGACGGAGCGTTTCCGGGGCGGCGCGGCGTGAACGGGGGCATGATCACGGTGGCTGCGTGACATCACATGCAGCCGCCATGATCGCGAACATGGTGGCGGGAGTCCTCCAGCGCAGCTTAGGCTTCCACAGTTTATGCTAACAAGCAGAAACTGCAGAGCGTTCGCAATTCCTTACATGTTGAACTGGAGGAGGCGGTGGTCAGCATGTTGGGCGGCCTTGCCCAGCGATGGGCGGCCCCCAGCATGCGATCCAAAGGATACGCAAATTCTGCTGATTAGCAGAATTTGCTATCCTTACTACATTAGGCCCAATATTGGGTTGCAAGTAGCACGTGTGTATTGTAACTAATGGTAGCAACACCTCTGATCACTGCATAATTGTTCCAGATAATAAACTTTATATTCTTAGGAATCTGACTGACTGGATGTTGTGATTCTATTGAAAAGTACATCATCAATTGGGGGCTCGTCCAAGATCTGAACACAGGAAATCTCGTATATGCTACCTTATCAGACTCAGATGCTATGCTAATAGGTACTCCCAGAAACAGCTAAATAGGAGTGTCATAGGATACTTGCATATTGTCCCTACTTTAGAGGTTTATAACTTTTCACTTAGATCCAGTGATACCTTTTACACAGCACAAAAGCCGAGAGAAAGAGGAAGGAAAAAAAACAAAAACAAAAAAAGGGGGGAAAGACTTACTTTCATCTGTATAACTCACCTCCTCATTTTGCCATACTAATGAGAGTCTTCATAGTTACGTCCAAGATACATTGACAGTGAAAGCATTGTTTGAATAAAAAGACAGAATCGCCATTGCCCAAGGAAAAACAGTCTACTTTTATACCCAATTGATTTTCAGGTAGATAAAACATTTTTTGGAGAACACAGAGGTGACATAGCAACTTTACCAGACCTTTCATGATTTTCCAGAACATAACCGACACAGACGACACATCAAAGGGCTTATTTTCCTTTTGCATATTATTGTCCAATTTATTATGAGTCATTAGATAAAACCCAAACCCTTTCCCCATCTTGACGCTATGTACGTAGCTTTTCACTAATGTGTGTTCTCTGATGTTTAACAAGATACGAGTTAGTGGAGAAGGATTTCCCGCAGTCAGTACAAGAAAACGGTTTCTCTCCTCTGTGACAAGTCTGGTGCAGGAGGAGGTAAGACCTCTGTGAAAAGCACTTCCCACAATCAGAACAGGAATAGGGTTTCTCACCCGTGTGAATTCTCTGATGCATGCAGAGACTGGCATTGCGGGCAAAGCACTTGCCACATTCAGAACAGGAAAATGGTTTCTCCCCCGTGTGGCATCTCTCGTGCAGAACGAGATAAGATTTCTGAGTGAAGCTTTTCCCACAATCCTCACATGAGTATGGTTTCTCTCCCGTGTGAATGATCTGATGTCTCGTGAGATGCGATTTGTAGGCAAAGCATTTCCCGCATTCGGTGCATACGTATTGTTTTTTGCCGGTATGAATTTTCTGATGAGAGACTAGGTGTGACTTGCAGCTAAAGCTGTCCCCACATTCAGAGCAGATATAGATTTGCTCTCCGATATGGCCCATGCCACGGGAGATAATGTCTGAGGGATTAGGAAAATAATCATTGTGCTTGGAGAGTGGAAACGACAGATCAGAGTGACTGAACGCCTGATGGCTGTGTGAGAGGATGAGATTTTCTCCTTCGGTGTCTTGCAAATTATCTTCCATTTCAGAACCTGGAGAAGACATTGGATGTCCCTCGGAGATGTTCTTGTAGATACCTGTGAAAAAAAAAAGCAGTGTTAAAACTCTATTCTAAAAACAGCCATAGTGTAAAAGATTTTCCAGATTTAATAAAGTTGGATTTTTACTGATGCGCCTTTGTTCTATGTAGTAAAACAAAAGCCATTTTGTTGTAGAAAGTTTTGAAACAGCCGGAGCCAGTTCATTGTACGAAGGGAGGAAGTCCACACAAAGAAACCTCTATGAGTAGATCCCTCCCTCTGAGACTGTGAGTTGGGTACGCCCAGTTTATGTCTAAAGATACCTTTTAGAGTTGATCTTGCACCACTTATTTGTGAGGTATGCTTGCTGAAATCACCTGCTTGAGTGTTATGCATGCAACATGGTGTAGTGTAAGTGAAATAAAAGAGAAACCTCTATATACGTATCCTGCAACTGCTTTGAGTGAGTAGGGTATGCTTATTCTTAACCAAGATTTGGAGCTGGAACCCACCCCATAAATATATTGGTTACTTCACAACAAACTATAAACTTGTTATAAGCATTTATCCAAACCATACTACACATTGAATATTTTTTTTCTATGTCCTCATGTCAACAAGAGGGGAAGAATAAAGGGAAAGGATGAATTTCTTAAGACATCTGGATTTTAAAATACATCACATTGGATTGGTCACTATATAGTAATGTGTGTATTTGAATGTGATTATCTATAGCGTATTTGATTCATTGCCAACTAATTCATTTGTGTATTCCGATTACCTGATTGGGCAGGTTCTAGGCATTTTGGATTGAGTAGACACACCCGTGCATGACAGGATTTCTTTTGTCAGGAATGTGTTTTTTAGTCTGCATTTCAATTCAGGGAGGGATATTGTAATTAGTCAGGGGTCAATTCAATTTGCCGACAGTTGAATAGCGCCGGGAATTAGCTCCCGTTGCTATTCAATACAGCGCCATGTGACAATTGTCGGGAATTCCTCTTGCAGCAGAAACCCGACAAAAGTGCTGGCGCGAGGCTGATTCTGTTGGGAATCAGCATTGTGCCGGGCATTTAAGCCGGAGAATGCCCGTTCTCCCACCAAATCAACCTGTTAAGTCCGGGAGAATGGGCATTCGCAGACTTAACATGAGCAGGATTGAATAGCGATGGGAGCTAATTCCCGGCGCTATTCAACTGTCGGCAAATTGAATTAAACCCTTTGACTTAAATAGCATGTTGGGGACTTTTCAAACTCCCGGGAATTCGATTGTCAGGAATGTGTTTTTTTTAGTCTGCAATTCAATTCAGGGCAGGATATTGTAATTAGTCTGACTTAAATCAGGATTTTGGTACTTACCGATAAATCCCTTTCTCCGATTCCACAGGGGCCAGTGGAGCACAGTTACAATGGGGAAATAGTAGGCAGTAATTGGGAGCTGGCACTTTAAAAATTCTAACACTGTGGCTAGCTCCTCCCCTACTATGTCCCCCCTCCAAGCCAGTCTACGTAAAACTGTGCCCGAGGAGAGCTGTAATAAACAAACTTGAAGGTAGAGGAGGTTAACGCCGCCATGTAAACCAGGATAACACAAAACAACCCTGGAACTTAACCTAACAAAAAGGTAAAACTGAACCAAACAAGCAGTCACATAGTGATCTGCAAACCGTTAAGCAAAAAAGGAGGAAACAGCGCTGGGTGGGCGTCCAGTGGCCCCTGTGGAATCGGAGAAAGGGATTTATCGGTAAGTACCAAAATCCTGATTTCTCCTTCATCCACTAGGGGCCACTGGAGCACAGTTACAATGGGGACGTCCCAGAGCTCCTAAAACGGGTGGGAGAGCGCGGAGAGTCCTGTAACACCGCTCGGCCAAACTGCGATGCAGAGGCCACAAACGTGTCAAACTTGTAGAATTTGACAAACGTATGTCGGCCCGACCAAGTAGCCGCCCGACATAAAGTAGTCATGGAGGCCCCACGGTCAGCCGCCCACGAAGGTCCCACAGAGCGCGTAGAGTGCGCTGAAATCGAAGATGGAGGTTCCCAAGAAGCTGCCAAATAAGCTTGTCTGATGGTCAGTTGAATCCATCGAGACAAAGTCTGTTTAGAAGCCGGCCAACCACGGCGAGCAGCATTGTAGAGAACAAATAAGGAATCTGACTTCCGAATAGTTGAAGTCCTCTCCACATAGATCTTGAGCGCCCTGACAACGTCCAATGTTCTCGAATCCGGAGAGTCCACCGAGAGTGCCGGAACCACAAGAGGTTGATTGATGTGAAAATCAGACACCACCTTAGGTAGAAAAGACATACGAGTACGAAGCTCGGCCCTATCCGCATGAAACACCAGGTAAGGAGACCTACAAGAGAGAGCCCCAAGTTCCG
Source organism: Pseudophryne corroboree (assembly GCF_028390025.1). Taxonomy (NCBI): domain Eukaryota; kingdom Metazoa; phylum Chordata; class Amphibia; order Anura; family Myobatrachidae; genus Pseudophryne; species Pseudophryne corroboree. The sequence goes on from NC_086446.1 coordinate 97,712,725, forward strand.
ACACCCGTCTAGCTGAAGCCAGCGCCAGGAGAAGAACCACCTTCCAGGTGAGATATTTTATCTCCACTGATTCCAGGGGCTCAAACAGCGGGAATGGAGGAAAGAGGTAAACGAACTGGAAATTCCAAGGAGCCGTGAGAGCATCCACGCCCGCCGCCGCCGCCGGGTCCCTCGTCCGAGAGTAATACAGAGGCAACTGATGGTTCAGGCGGGACGCCATGAGGTCGATTTGTGGTTTTCCCCACCGGCGGACCAGTTGCCAAAACACCTGGAGATGTAGAGACCACTCTCCGGGTGCATATCCTGTCGGCTTAGATAATCGGCTTCCCAATTGTCCACTCCCGGAATGAATATCGCCGAGAAGGACAGAGCATACGTCTCCGCCCAGAGAAGGATGTTGGTGACCTCCCTCATCGCTGCACGGCTGCAAGTGCCGCCCTGACGGTTGATGTACGCCACCGTCGTGGCGTTGTCGGACTGAACTCTGACCGCTCGACCGTGTAGTAGGTGATGCGCCTGAAGCAGAGCATTGTACACCGCCCTTAGTTCGAGAATGTTTATGGGGAGAGCGGATTCGTGTATTGACCAGCGCCCCTGAAACCGATGTTCCAGGGTCACTGCTCCCCAGCCTCGCAGACTGGCGTCCGTGGTGAGGAGAGTCCAATCCCATACACCGAACCGCCTTCCTTCCAACAGATGCGTCAACTGGAGCCACCAGAGAAGCGACGACCGTGCCTTTGGAGATAGCGTCACCCGCTGATGAAGGAACAGATGAGATCCTGACCACTGATGTAGAAGACACAGCTGAAACGGTCGAGAGTGGAAGCGACCGTACGGAAGAGCTTCGAACGCTGCTACCATCTTTCCCAGAAGGCGAATGCACAGATACACTGACACCCGACGGTTTCGAAGAACCGACCTTACCAGTGTCTGCAGAGACAGGATTTTGTCCTGAGGAAGGAAAACCTTCTGACGGACCTTGTCGAGAATCATCCCCAGAAACAACAGCCGTTGTGAGGGGCATAAGTGAGACTTCGGGAAACTCAGGATCCACCCGTGACGAATCAGAAGGTCCTGCGTCATCCGGATATTCTGAAGCAACAGTTCTGCAGAGCTTGCTTTTATTAGCTGATCGTCCAGATAGGGAACAATCGTCACACCCTGCTTCCGAAGTAGGGCCATCATGACCGCCATGACCTTTGTGAACACTCTGGGAGCAGAAGAGAGAACGAAAGGAAGGGCCTGGAACTGGAAATGAGCGCCCTGTATCGCGAACCAAGAAAAGCCTGATGAGGAGGCCAAATGGGAACATGTAAGTATGCATCCTTGATGTCTAAGGATGCCAGAAACTCGTTTCTCTCCAACCCCGCAATAACAGACTGGAGGGACTCCATCTTGAACTTGAATACCCTCAAATACGGATTGAGATCCTTCAAGTTCAGGATTGGCCTGACTGAGCCGTCCGGCTTCGGTACGAGAAACAGACTTGAGTAATAGCCCTGCTTCCGATGATGAGAGGGAACAGGGATCACCACCCTTGCGGATAGAAGCTTCTGGACCGCTGCCTGTAAGGCAACTCCGCGGTTGTCGGAAACTGGCAAACCCGTGGTAAAAAAACGCTGGGGCGGTTGTTCCTGAAAATCGAGCTTGTAACCGCAAGTGATTAGATCCCGGACCCAAGCGTCCGGACAGGACTGTACCCAGACCTCCTTGAAATCCCACAGACGAGCTCCCACCCTGTGATCTCCCAGGTGGGAGGGAAGCCCGTCATGCGGTGGTAGTGGTAGAGGACTTAACCTCTGACTGAGCTGAGGCTGCGGACCCTCTACCCCTGCCGCTGCCTCTACCTCTATGGCCACGGAAGGTAGAAGTTCCTCCCCTGGCCTGGCCTCGGAACCTGGAAGGGGTACGAAAGGAGCGAAAGGAAGGACCCCTATATGGCCTGCGAGTGGCTGGAGCAGCAGAAGGAAGATAAGTCGACTTACCACCGGTGGCCTGAGAGATCCAGGCATCCAGATCCTTACCAAACAGAACCTCACCCGTAAAGGGCAACGCTTCTGCTGCCCTTTTGGATTCCGTATCCGCTTGCCACTGCCGGAGCCAGAGAGCTCTGCGGGCCGCAATTGCTAAGGCGGAAATCCTAGCCCCGAGAATACAGATGTCCTTGGACGCTTCGCAAAGATAAAGGGCTGATTCACGGATGTGTTCCGCCCACTGTATCAATTGATCCGCCGGCAATTCGTCACGAATTCCAGAGGACAAGTGCTCCGCCCAAGCTTCGATCGCCTTGTTGACCCAACAACCTACCTGCGCCGGGCGATGTAATACCCCCGCCGCCGAGTAAATAGTCTTCAAGGTGGATTCCAACTTCCTATCAGACGCCTCCTTAAGCGAAGTTGCTCCCGGAACCGGTAGGACCGTCTTTTTGGACAGATGAGACACCGAAGGATCTACAATCGGAGAGGTCTCATAACGTTTCCTGCTATCTGCGGGAAAAGGATAGAAAGACAAAATTTTTCTTGATACCTGAAACTTTGCGTCTGGATGTTTCCAGGCTGCCGTTATGAGCGCATCCAGCTCCTCCGAAACTGGAAAAGTCACCGGCAAGCATTGGTTGGTGCCAAACCTTGAAGGGCGTAAGGCGTCCTGCTCCGTCTCCTCCACCTGTAATACTGAGCGAATAGCAGTAATAAGAGCCTCTATAACCTGAGCTACTGGTTCAGAGTCCCCGTACACCTGATCGTCATCAGTATCCGGTATATCGACATCCTGTATATCCTGTACATCTAACCCTGCCTCATCTAATTGAGGCATATCATCGTCAAAGTCCTGCAACACAGAGGCTAGCAATCTCTTTTTAGAAGCCTGTTGAGGGGGGCTAAAGGACGGAACTTGGGAAGGGATTACCGCCCTAGAGAGTCCTTCTACTGACTTTGCCAATGAGACAGCCCAAGCAGGTTCTGGCTCCGGTGCCGGGACAAGCTGTCGGAACCGGGCCGCCTCTCTATCTTCCCGAGAGGCCTTTAGTTCCCTAGTCAGCAAAGACATAACCTCTGTGAGTTGTGTCGTCCATGCAGGGGCGCTCTGGGGTTCTGAGGAGGGCTGAGCAGATGGCTCTGACTCCTCACATAAAACCTGAACCTGTTTTTGTGTTGCCTTGGAGCCTTTACTGGCCATGGCAGCACCTAACATTGTGACCCTCCCCCACAGGAAAACAGCAATAGGCAGAAGGGGAGGGAGGGGGGAGAGTAGGGAAAAATGCAGCCACAGCAGCCCGATCTATCCTGCACGATACTGTGCAGCTACAGGCTGTAAAGAAGTATATAGATACCCCCCAGTGCCCCCCTTCCCCACTGTAACAGGCTCACTGTGCTGTGCAGTGCCGTGGCGCTTCTCCGTCCCACGCTGCTGCAACAGAAATGGCCGCCAGCGTCTCTGTATTAAATAAATAAAGAAAATAGCCAGAGCTACCCAAGCCCCCGTGACACCTTTAACTAAAACATGTAGTAGCGGTGGAAGGGGGGGGGGGGTGGGCACTCAGCATTTAATAATGTGGTGGAGTGGCCACGACACGCGCCGCACGCAGCGGTGTCCGGCCACGTATACTTACCGCCGCCGAGCTGCTGGAATCTTCAGCCAACGGAGCAGCCCCGACACGCGCCGCACGCAGCGGTGTCCGGCCGGCTCCGGAGAGCTAGTGTCTCCTTCAGCCGGGGCCCATCCCGAGCCGCACGCAGCTGGCAGTGGCAGAGCTGCCAGTCTGTGAGTGTAAGTAAGAAAAAGAAAAATAAATAAATAAATTCTTCAGAGAAGACCCAAGTGAACCAGCTCCCTTGGGCACAAATTAAAGACTGGCTTGGAGGGGGGACATAGTAGGGGAGGAGCTAGCCACAGTGTTAGAATTTTTAAAGTGCCAGCTCCCAATTACTGCCTACTATTTCCCCATTGTAACTGTCCTTCAGTGGCCCCTAGTGGATGAAGGAGAAATATGCATGTCGGGGAAGGGACATGAAGGGGACTTATTTGTACTTCCAGGAATGCAATGTTATATAAGTCAAGACTTGGGAGAAGAAGCCACAACCATTTTGGTACTGACCTGAAAGGAATTGTAGTAGCATTGATAGTTTAACCCAGGTATTTAAAGGTATCCACTTGTTCATCTAGGTTTAGCTGCACAGGTGTTATTCCAGTAAAAATGTTCTTGTGTTTTTCGCATTTAGTTGTAAGCCAAGCTTTGCTGCATTTGTGCAGACCTGGATTAGGATGTTTTGGGCACCCTGCATGTTTTCGGCTAGGAAGAGGATATAATCAGCGTAGACTAGATCTGTGAGGGCTGGATGTTTGTGGGCAACGGTGCCCATTTTATTTAGAAAAGATTTTCTGAGGTTCCAGTTCATAGCTATGTTGAAGAGCATGGACGTTACTATACACCCTTGCTTGACGCCAGTTGAGATTGTGAACAGTTGAGACATTTGGCCTGAATATTTCATTTGTTTGATCCCTTGTTGTAGTAAGCTTGAAGCACCCACTAATTACTTCTAAGCCCTCATATAGCTTCCCCTCACAGTAAAACAGTTCACTAGTTTGTATGCTGTTACAGTTTTAGACTACGTTGGCCTTAAGGCCCGTACACACTGGCCGATATATCGTCCGTTCTCTTGAACGGCCGATATATCGCGGGTCCGTCAGCCAGTGTGTACGGCCAATACGTCTGTGAACTCCGTCGTTCACCGACGTATCGCGTCGGCCCCGCAGCACAGCCGACGGCCAATATATCTAACGATATATTGGCGCGTCGCTGTGTGTGTACGGCGGTCTGCCGTCCGCCCGTACACATGCTGCGGCAGCCGGCGGTGATTGACAGCTGAACTGGGCAGGCGTGTGTACACGCCCGCCCAGTTCATGACGTCAGTCCCCGACGGATCGGGTAGTGTGTATGCTCAACACACTGCCCGATCCGTCCATAGATATATCTGCAGATCAATTGATCGGCAGATATATCTTTCCAGTGTGTACCCACCTTTACTCTTATCAGGTCCCAAATCACAATGAAGCACCTCAAATCTACAATGCTACACTATCTACTCATTAGGGCCGATTCTATTCTGAGCGATGTACAGTTATTTCTCCCAACTTAGAATATTGGCGGGCGTTCAATAGCCTTGCTTGATTTGTTTTATCCCTAATACAATTCTGTGCATGATATGTAAAATAGGTCGCCCTATAATTGGTTCCCGGGGAAGAGAAAGACGGAGATTAGCCTTCCTGCTCTTCTCTTCCTCCCGGGAAGACGCTGTGGCCATTAGCAAAAGAAAGCGTCTCCCCAGACACTCAGCCTGTTACTATACACAGAGTCTGCAGCTCAGCATCCCCCAGCAGCAGCCAGTGGCTGTGGCTCTGTTTACACACACGCTATTACTACTGGGCATGGAGGCTGCTGGCTGGGTTGCCCAAGCAAGCTATGGTTCACACAACAACAATCCCCTTTGCAGTCCCCCCATCAGGTCTGCTGGTGATGGTTGTGAGAGGGTGCTGGGAGGAAAGTTGATGGGTGGGGGGTTGAAAGGGTGAATGTGAGAGGGGGTGTTAGGGTGAATGTGAGTTGTCAGGGAGGAGAAGGGGTGGATGTGAGGGGGCGTAGTGTACTGTGTGGGTGGTGCAGTGTGCAGGGTAGCGGTGGTAGTGTAGTGCGTGCGGGGAGCGTGGTGCAGGATAACAGATGTAGTGTAGTGTTTGCGTTGATGGGGTGCAGGGTAGCAGCGCTAGTGTAGTGTGTGTGGGGAGGCGGGTGTAGAGTAGCGGCAGTAGCAGTGGTAATTTACTGTACTGTGAGTGGGGATAGGGTGCAGGATAGCGGTGGTAGTATGCAGGGGAGGGTGTGCACAGTGAGAAGTAGTGTAGTGTGTGCAGGGAGAGGGTGCAGGGTAGCTGCAGTAGTGTTTGCAGGGAGGGGGATGCAGGGTGAGAGGTAGTGTACTGTGTGTGGGGAGGGGTGTGTACTGGGTGTTAAATTAAGTAAATTGTTTTCTATGGGCTAAATTCCATTCAGCACGGATTAAATAGTGTCAGTAGGGGGCTGCCGCAGCTAATCAATTTAGCGCACCATAAATTGGAGAATGGCGGTTCTCGCAACTTAAACCTGCTGTTTTGTCTGGAGAACCAGCATTCTCTGACATAACTGCCTGGCCGCGATGCTGTTTGCGCCGCGCTGCGGCATAAAATAGCATGGCTGTCCTAGTTGTGTAAGCATAGTGGTGAGATTCCGAACCAGCACACACACCAAGAGGAAAGCCAAGCTAACCAAACTTGAAACAGGAACAGCAACAGCTGAACCAACATTACTTAACCAAGTAACAGTGCAGGAAGAATGAAGCACTGGGCGGGCGCCCAGTATCCTCTACGGACTACGAGAAAAGGATTTACCGGTAAGTAATTAAAATCCTATTTTCTTTTACGTCCAAGAGGATACTGGGGTCCATTTAGTACCATGGGGATGTACCAAAGCTCCCAAACCGGGCGGGAGAGTGCTGAGGTTCCTGCAGAACTGATTGTCCAAACTGAAGGTCCTCAGAGGCCAAAGTATCGAACTTGTAGAACTTAGCAAACGTGTTCGAACCTGACCAAGTAGCTGCTCGGTAGAGCTGTAAAGCAGAGACACCCCGGGCAGCCGCCCAGGAAGAACCCACCGACCTAGTAGAGTGGGCCTGTAAAGATTTTGGACATGGCAAACCTGCCGTGGAATAAGCATGCTGGATAGTAAGTCTGATCCAGCATGCAATTGTCTGCTTTGAAGCAGGACACCCAATCTTATTGGGATCATAAACAACAAACAGTGAATCCGTCTTTCTGTCACGAGCTGTTCTTTTCACATACATCTTCAAAGCCCTCACAACATCCAACGACTTTGAAGTAGTAGCGGTGTCGGTGACAACCGGAACCACAATAGGTTGGTTGATGTGAAATGCGGACACCACTTTAGGAAGAAATTGCTGACGAGTTCTGAGTGCAGCTCTGTCCTCATGGAAAATGAAATAGGGACTTTTGTGAGACAAAGCCCCCAAGCTCCGACACACGTTTTGCTGAAGCCAAGGCCAACAGTGTGACGGTCTTCCACGTAAGATATTTTATGTCCACCTCCTGTAACGGTTCAAACCAGTCCGATTGGAGGAACTGTAGCACCACACTGAGATCTCAAGGTGCCGTGGGATGCACAAAGGGAGGTTGGATGTGCAGAACACCTTTCAAGAACGTCTGGACCTCAGGGAGAGAAGCCAATTGTTTCTGAAAGAAAATGGACAAGGCCGAAATCCGAACTTTTATGGAGCCCAGACGCAGGCCCACATCCACGCCTGCCTGCAGAAAAAGCAGGAATCGTACCAGATGAAAATCCATCGCAGAATCATTTCTGCTCTCACACCAAGAGACGTATCTCTTCCAAATACGATGGTAATGCTTAGACGTTAGCCCCTTTCTGGCTTGGATCATAGTAGGGATAACCTTGTTAGGGATCCCTCTCCTGGCTAGAATCAGCCATTCAACTTCCATGCCGTCAAACGTAGCCACAGTAAGTCCCGATAGATGAACGGGCCCTGTTGCAGAAGATCCTCGCAAAGATGTAGACGGATCCACGGATCTTCGACGAGCATCTCTAGAAGGTCTGCATACCAGGCCCTTCTTGGCCAGTCCGGAGCAATGAGTATTGCTTGAACCTTGTCCTTTTTTATTCGTTTTAGAATTCTTGGGATCAGAGGAATCGGAAGAAACATGTACACCATCTGATAGACCCATGGAGTCATCAGGGCGTCTATCGCCACTGCCTGTGGGTCTCTCGACCTGGAACAATACCACCTGAGCTTTTTGTTGAGACGACAGGCCATCATGTCGATCTGTGGATATCCCCATCGACTTGTCAAGCACCTGAACACATCCGTGTGAAGGCCCCACTCCTCCGGGTGCAGGTCGTGTCTGCTGAGGAAGTCTGCTTCCCAGTTGTCTACTCCCAGATTGAAGACCACCTGACAGCGTGTCTTTCTGCCCAGCGGAGAATTCTTGACACCTCTGACATTGCTGCTCTGCTTTTCGTTCCGCCCTGTCGGTTTATGTACGTTACTGCCGTCACATTGTCCGACTGGACCTGAATTGCCCGATCTTGAAGAAGATGTGAGGCCTGCAGAAGGGCGTTGTATATGGCCCTGAGTTCCAGAATGTTGATCGGAAGGATGACTTCCTGACTTTACCATCTTCCCTGAAACTGCACCCCCTGAGTGACTGCTCCCCCAACCTCTGAGGCTTGCGTCTGTGGTTAACAGAATCCAGTTCTGAATTCCGAACATCCGTCCTGTGATGAGGTGAGAAGACTGTAGCCACCACAGACGGGAGATCCTGGCCTGTGGCGACAGATGGATCCTCTGGTACATGTGAGGATGCGATCCGGTCCATTTGCCCAACAGATCTAGCTGGAATGGTCTTGTGTGAAACGTTCCGTATTGAAGTGCCTCGTAAGAGGTCACCATTTCCCCAGAAGGCGAATGCACAGATGCACCGACACCCGGGTTGGCTTCAGGACATACCGAACCATCGACTGGATCACCAATGCCTTTTGCAACGGAAGAAACACCTTTTGTGACTCCGTGTCCAGTATCATTCCCAGGAATGGGAGCCTACATGTTGGCTCTAGGTGAGATTTCGGAAGGTTCAGAATCCACCCGTGATCCTGGAGGAGTTTGGTTGAGAGACCAATGCTGTCCAGAAACCTCTCCCTGGACGGCACTTTTATCAGGAAATCGTCCAGGTACAGAATTATGGCCCTCATTCCGAGTTGTTCGCTCGGTAAAAATCTTCGCATCGCAGCGATTTTCCGCTTAATGCGCATGCGCAATGTCCGCACTGCGACTGCGCCAAGTAAATTTGCTATGCACTTAGGAATTTTACTCACGGCATTTTCATCGTTCTGGCGATCGTAATGTGATTGACAGGAAATGGGTGTTACTGGGCGGAAACAGGCCGTTTTATGGGCGTGTGGGAAAAAACGCTACCGTTTCCGGAAAAAACGCAGGAGTGGCCGGAGGAACGGAGGAGTGTCTGGGCGAACGCTGGGTGCGTTTGTGACGTCAAACCAGGAACGACAAGCACTGAACTGATCGCAGATGCAGAGTAAGTCTGGAGCTACTCAGAAACTGCTACGAGGTGTGTATTCGCAATATTGCGAATACATCGGTCGCAATTTTAAGATGCTAAGATTCACTCCCAGTAGGCGGCGGCTTAGCATGAGCAAATCTGCTAAAATCCGCTTGCGAGCGAACAACTCGGAATGACCTCCTATGTTCACTTCCTGTTTGCGGAGTAGAAACATCATCTCTGCCATCACCTTGGTGAACACCCTCGGTGCCGTGGAGAGACCAAATGGCAGGGCCTGGAACTGGTAGTGACAGTCTTACAGTGCAAACCATAGATAAGCCTGATGAGGCGGCCAGATCGGAATATGAAGGTACGCATCCTTGATATCCAGAGACACTAGGAATTCCCCCTTCTCCAGACCTGAGAGCACCGCTCTCAGAGACTCCATCTTGAATTTGAACACTCGTAAGTACGGGTTCAAAGACTTGAGGTTCAGAATCGGTCTTACCGAACCATCCGGCTTCGGTACTATGAACAAGCTGGAATAGTACCCCTTGTTTAGTAGATGAGGTGGAACTGGAACAATGACCTAAGTCTGTACCAGTTTTTGGATGGCATGCTGTAAAGTCATACTTGCCTTTTGTGAAACTGGCAAGCCTGATTTGAAGAATCTGTGAGGTGGGAGCTCTTGGAACTCCAGTCTGTATCCCTGGGAAATAAGATCTATGACCCAGTGATCCTGGCACGAATTTGACCAGATCTGACTGAAGAATTGTAGACGGGCTCCCACCTGAATGCCTTCCAGGCATTGCGGTCCACCGTCATGCTGAAATCTTTGAGGAAGCAGAGCCTGAGCTCTGTTCTTGAGCACCTGCAGTTGCTGGTTTGCGTGGTTTACCTCTTGCGCCGCTGGAGGATGTAGAAGCACCTCTGGATTTGCTCTTGAACTTGGCCGTCCGAAAGGACTGTAGCTTAGAAGCTGAATAAGTCTTCTTAGTTGGGGTGGCTGCGGTAGGAAGATACGTAGACTTACCCGCAGTAGCTGTGAAGATCCATTTGTCTAGTTCATCTCCAAACAAATCTCCTGTGAATGGTAGGCCTTCCACGCCTTTCCTGGAGTCTGCGTCAGCAGTCCACTGGCGTAGCCACAATCCCCTGTGTGCCGACACTGCCATAGAGGTGGCACGTGCGTTAAGCACGCCTATTTCCTTTATGGCTTCCACCATATAGTTCGCAGAGTCCTGTATATGCTGCAGGAGAAAGACAACATTCCCCCTAGATTACCTGACCATTTAGCAATGGCTTTAGTGATCCACGCACATGCAATAGTGGGTCTTTGGGCCACCCCAGCAGCTGTGTACAATGATTTGAGTGTATTCTCAATTCCCTCTGTAGCCTCTATTCCCTGTGACAGAGCCACATCCCCCCCTTCAAGTCTACCTCACCCTCCTCCAAGTCTGACCCATCAGCGTCAGAGTCAGATTGCAGGATATAGGCCAGAGATCGCTTTTGCGGACAAATGGGAGGGGACCGAGACGCTTTTTGGGGGACTGAGTCTCTGTTCATAAACTCATCCACAGTCTGTTTTAAGTATTGCATCTCTTTCTCATTGCGGGATAGCTTTGTAGAAAGAGTGGAAATCATTCCTTTGAGAGAATTAACCCACTCCGGTTCAGCCCCGCTAGCTTGTGATCCCTGAGTACCCAGTAGTGAGCACCCTGGTGAAGAGGAACACCCCGCTGTACAAGAAACACACTCTTTGCCTGACATAATGTAATATGACAGCACACACACACACAGGAAAAGTTAAGCACAAAGAGCCCTTCAGGGAGACACAGAGTTGTTTGGAGCCAGCCCCCACCGCGGCCTTATCGCTAATGCCAAGCTTAGCCGGGTCACAGACTAAGTAACCTAACAGGGGACTTAGTACACTAATAGTCGCTCTCCCCCTGCTATGTCCCCCTGGTACCGCTGAGGTAATCTGGAGTCACACTGGAGGAGCTGCGCATCCCTGTCCTGTCCTCGTCTGTGTCCACTGCAGAGGGAAAATGGCGCTGGTGAGCTGCTGGATCCTCTCATAGTGAAGCCCCGCCCCTTCAATGGCGCGCGGTCTTCCCACTTATTTTATACTGGCTGAGGAATCTGGTTTTTAAAATGGAGAGAAACCGTTTTATGGCTGCGTTGCCAGTCTGGGTACTGTGGGGGTCATTCCGAGTTGATCGCTCGCTGCATTTTTTCGCAATGCAGCTAACCGGTTACTACTGTGCATGCGTATGCATCGCAATGCGCACGCACGTCGTACGGGTACACAGCGGTTCATTGCTGGGCGATGGATTTAACGAAGAATCCATTCGCCCAACCGATTGCAAGGAGAATGACAGTAAGAGGGCATTTATAAGTGTCAACTGAACGTATGAAAAAACTCAGGCATGTCCAGGCGTTTGCAGGGCGGGTGTGTAACGTAAATTCCGGGACCAAAAAGACTGAAGTGATCGCAAGGGCTGAGTAAGTCCAGAGCTACTCAAACTGCAAAAAACTTTTTCGTCCCGCTCGGCTGCACACGCGTTCGCACACTTGCAAAGCGAAAACACATTCCCCCGTGGGCGGCGACCATGTTGTTGCACGGCTGCTAAAAGTAGCTAGCGAGCAATCGGTATGAACCCCTGTGTACAGTGTACTGAGACGCAGTTGTGTACTGTGTCTGGAGACGCATTCCGCCCCATTTAGAAGCCGTGCGTCTCCGAACCCTCGTGCCGCCATTAATGGTCGGCGCCCCGCTAACCGGGACGCCGGCTCAGTACTCACCACTCTTCATTCTTCTGGCTCTGTTAGGGGTGGTGGCGTGCTGCGGGAATGTACGCTCGCCGTGGTGGGGCTTACGAATAGTTCCCTCAGGAGCTCAGTGTCCTGTCAGCGGGGAATGGGAACAATAACCCTTCAAGAGGTTGGGCCGTTTCCTCCCCCCCCCCCCCACTCCTGCCCCCAAGTCTCATGAAGCAGGCAGGCTGGTGCCAACCAGCCCTGCCTGAAAATAACAAACATAGAAAATAAATGCAGAAAACTCTTCAGGAGCTTCCATAAGCGTGACCGTCTCCTCCGGGCACATTTTCTAAACTGAGTCTGGTAGGAGGGACATAGAGGGAGGAGCCAGCCCACACTATCAAATTCTTAATGTGCCCATGGCTCCTTGTTGACCCGACTATACCCATGGTACTAAATGGACCCCAGTATCCTCTAGGACGTAAGAGAAATATATATAAATAATAACAAAAAACAATTCATTCAGCCAACTAACTGGATGGGGTCCTAGAAAAGGGTTTGGTATGCACGACCGGCGGTCAGGAGACCACCAGTCACCATACCGACGCCAGAATCCCGGCTTGCAGATGGCTGGCGGGAAGGGCGAGTGGAACTAAGCCCCTTGCGGGTTCGCTTCGCTCGCCATGCTGCGGGCTCTGTGGCGAGCACAGATTATATTCCCACTCTATGGGTGACATGGACACCCACGAGTGGGAATAGGCCCTGTTAGTCAGCATGACGACTGTCGGGACTGTAAGGGGGCGGGATTCCGGCGTCAGTCACATAACTGCCTCCCTAGAAAAGGGCTTCTGGAATAGCCATTATTTGCCACCATTCTCCTGAAGGTAACTTTCTTTGGTTAAGGTGTCTTCTGAGATAAAGTGTACAGAATAAGACTGATGTTATAAATTCTTACAGGAGATAATGGAGATAATGGGGCAGATGTAGTAACCTGGAGAAGGCATAAGGAAGTGATAAACCAGTGATATGTGCAAGGTGATAAACAAACCAGCCAATCAACTCCTAACTGTTTATTTACAAATTGGAGCTGATTGGCTGGTGCGTTTATCACCTTGCACTTATCACTGGTTTATCACTTCCTTATGCCTTCTCCAGGTTAATACATCTGCCCCTATGTGACTTGCTGCTGTATTTAGCATTACTCACCTGTGCTGATATCTGTAGGGATTTCCTCTTCCTTACATCGCGGATTACCCCTCATATACGTCGTCTCTCCTCTAGCATCAATCTGTGATATAAGCACAACTTTCACATCTCCCAGGCGTTGGCGCTGTAAGGAAGGAAATACTGCAATTAAAAGGCTTGGACACAGGAGTGACATTTAATCAGTCTTCCCCAAGGTCTTTGGTCCTTCTGAAAGGTGAATGGAGGAGTGACAGAGGTTTGCACATGGATCATTGGGAAGCAAGTAAAGGGTAAGAGGCAAATTTAACAAAAACAAATCAACTAGTGTTCATGCTTACCTCTCCATCTATCGTCTGTTCATCGAAAAAGATCCATAAGAAAACTGGATTCTTGTGCAGTTCATTGGCAGAGACAGGAGAGTCAGGTTAGGCCATGTCTCTAGGAGGTTAGACACTAAGGGATATATTTATTAAAGTGTGGGTGGACAAGAGAAGTTGGCCATAGCAACCAATCAAATTTCTACTTATTTATCTAGCACCTTCTAGAAGAAAATAGCTAGAATCCGAATAGTTGCTATGGGTAACATCTCCACTTTTATAAACCCGCATGTGTGTCTAGGCACCATTTGGCTAAGACAGGCATGCTTCGATGCAAAAGCATTGAACATGAAAAGTCTTGAATTTGTAATCCTTTGGATCACATGCTGGGGCCGCCCATCGCAGGGCAAGGCCGTCCAGCGTGCTATCAGCCGCTCCCCCCCCCCCCCCCCTTGACTACGCTGAAATTGCGGTCGCACCGCAATTTCAGTGTGATTGTAAAAAATGAGGCAGCCTCCTGCCGCCCGCCGCAATTTTTCTTATTGCAGCTGCTGCGTGTGACGTCACGCAGCCACCCCGATCACGCCCATCATTTGACTGGCACCCCCCTCGTTTCTCCATCGTCGCCCCTACAACGCTCCGGCTCCGTCTCGGAAATGGATGGTTGTGCCCCCTTCACCGTGAATGCCTCTGCCTGACTGACAGGCAGAGGCACCTGCAGAAAAATCCGGACGCTTGCACAGGACGGGTCCCTGTGCATGCGTCCGCATCCTCTTCACATACTGCGATCCAACCTGAATTAGGCCCAAGAACCATGTACATGCTACCTGTAAAGTGCTCTCTCATCTTGTAGAAAGCTCCATCATATTTAAAAGGAACAGTTTTTCCAGTACCAATGAATACATGCACAATCACAGAGGCGTCCATCATATTGTGATGTTATGATGTGAGCCAACCTCTCACTGCTGATCGATCAGCACGGCACGATCCTCCCCCCCCCCCCAGCGGCTGCAGACAATGGCAGCCGCTGGGGAGTGTAAATTAACCCTCCCGAGCCACCCCCAGACCACCCCTATATACCTGGAGGCTGTCCCGGCTTTCAAAATGAAAGCCGCGATGTTCCGATGGTCACAATGTTGCCGATCGATGTTTTTAACTGAAATAATTTGGGATAGGGTTACATTCATGTTATTCACCCAATTCACTCACAATAAAAGAAACGACAATTTCAGAGCAGTTCTTGGCGAAATAAATCGTCAGTTAAGTGGTTAAAAACATCCAATAAGTGACTATATCGCTCTTCTTTGGAAGAACTGATCTGTCCCAGTGTTGTAATTGCAATGTCCCAATTTGAACTGTGGGCCTAATTCAGACCTGATCGCAGCAGCAACATTTTTCTCTAATGGGCAAAACCATGTGCACTGCAGGTGGGGCAGATGTAACGTGCGGAGAGAGTTAGCTTTGGGTGGGGTGTGTTCAAACTGAAATCTAAATTGCAGTGTAAAAATAAAGCAGCCAGTATTTACCCTGCACAGAAACAAAATAACCCACCCAAATCTAACTCTCTCTGCACATGTTATATCTGCCCCACCTGCAGTGCACATGGTTTTGCCCATTAGAGAAACCATTGCTGCTGCGATCAGGTCTGAATTAGGCCCTGTAGCCAGAAACTACCTTAAGGGGGGTACACACGAAGAGATCCGTGATTAAAATCTAAGCAATCTGACTAGATTGCTTAGATTTTAAGCACGGATCTGTCGTGTATGCCCCCCAGCGATAGCGATGCACGGCCCCGCGTATCGCTATCGCCGGTGCTAGATTGAGCCTGCATGCAGGCTCAATCTAGCGGGTCGCTCACTTCAGCGCTGTGTGAGCGGGGGGGGAGATGTGTGCTGCGCGGTCTGTGTTAAGATCGCTCAGCACACATCTCTCCCGTCAGTACCCCCCTTTAAACTGATTCAAAAGACAACAGACATCTGCCCGCAGCGTATAGATACCTTACTAGCCTGTGTTAGATATTGATCTTTTAGCCTGGCTAAATCACCAGTTTTATATAGAACACCAAGAAAGTCAAACTTCTGGGAAAGGATTACATCAGAATTATGGGCCCTGATAATCTGACCGTGAATCTCAGGAATCTGTGATGTATGCCAGTCTCTGCCTTATTAAAAGATCCATCAAGTACAGGATACCCTTCACCCCTCCCCCCAACCTCCCACCATCACCTGGACCGATAAGTATTTTAACCCACCCCTCCCACAGCCTAACGACCATCGGGATTCTGACTATCAGGATTCTGCTGTGACTGTCAGGATCCTCATTGCATCCCTAAGAAAAAAAAGTAGGGACGTGATCCCTCACCTACACCCTGGGCACGTGCAGTGAGATGCATGAGCTTAGAAACAGCCTTAGACAGAGATTTAGCCTAGGCTGGATCTTCCAGATCAGTTGCAAAAGATGAAGGCATCTGAGACGGTCATCGGCCAGCCTCACCAGTAGGGCACAAGGTCACCTTGCAGGACTCCCCAATGGCTAAATTAGAATGGCATTTCAATCATGCTTAAAATATCCTTCCACAAAAAAAAAAGACCTGAAATGACTCACTTTATCAGATATGACAGATAAAGGAGGAAGATAACTGGCACAGAGCACACAATCGGCACAAGTGAACACTAATTCACAGACACCCAGGAGCTGAACCGTGATGCTTCACAAAAACCCATTATGACTTCTCCCCTCCCATCCTAAACTACCGCCACCTGCAGGCCCCGGGAAGCGGACTGCAACTTGAACCACCTCCTCTCTCATCGAAACCGAAGTCCCTTATCTTGCTGCACATGTACGGTGGCAGTACAGAGGTCTTGGTCAACCCCTGCACCATCTGTGAAAAGGTCCTGCTGGAGCTCTGCACCATATTGGGACTGGGATGTGGCGGGAGGAGGTCCTGGCACAAGTGCTTCTTCAGTCTGTTCTGGTCCTGCAAGACTGTGGAGTCTAAGTGGCCACCTCGGCAGTAATAATAAAAAACAAAACCTAGAAACACATACTGCTGAGGCAGCATAGGGCAAACACCCTGTCCTCTATTCACGCTAAAGAAACAGATGAAAGGAGGTCTCTGCAAGATGGGGATACAGAAGATGGAAGAGCTTAAACAGTCTGAAGCACTTGGTAGTGCCAAATGCTTCCTCAATACCCCCAGATGGCCCATAGTCCCCCATGTTAATGAATTAGAAAGAGAGAGACTGCATACACTTTCCTCCAACACATTAGCAATGAGCTGAGGAGGTCACGTGTGGCGCCATGGTGTATATTATATGCTGCTGTGTGCCTCCATCATATATTCTCAGGGGTGCCTCCACCACCCAGGAAGGTGGGGGTGGCGGGCGAGACCCTTGGAATTATACACAGCAATTCAATGATACCTGGGAGACATATTAGATATTGCCTTCTTCTCACAGTCTGAGCAATGCAAAGAAGGTAAGGATAAAATGAGTAAGACAGATGCCATTAAAATGAATAAAAGCCAAGAGCATGGGGCCTAAATCCTGGCGGAGGAAGAGTTATCTTGTAATAGCTTAGGGGAAAGATGCATCAAAGCTTCTAATGAGGACAGGTGGAGACGTTGCCAATGGCAACCAATCAGATTCTACCTTGCATGTATCAAGTACAGTCTATAAAATGATAGCTAGAAGGCAATTGGTTATTACAGGGCAACTGCTCCACCTGTCCTTGTTAGACAGTTTGATACAGCTCTCCATAAGTAAGAACAAGATCACTCGTCCTCACATTTCCAGGAGGCAGCAGCGTCGACAGCCACCCATTGTGTCCCTCAATGTAACAAGGAAAATGGCCGTGTTGCTGCATGTCTGGGCAACCAAAGCATTTCATATCGATGTACCTTATATTCCTGTGGGGTGTCCTTGTCTTCCTCTGTACAGTGCTGTGAGTAGGGGGAACTAGGACTCCTCTCTGGGGTATTGCCATTACTGGATCCAGCTGCAGGAAACACACACAGGGACTGAGTACATTGCTTGTAGAGGTTATTGAAGGCAGTACTTATACATACACTATATATATATATATATATATATATATATTGTAACACTGTAGGGGTGCAAGGCGCCTTTTCCTGGGGAATATGGCCGCATGCAGCAGCTGAGGAACAACACAAGTCCAGTTTCTGGTACAACTGACCCCGGCCAGTTTTATTGAAACAGAAAATAAAACAAACCCCAAAATAAAAATACCTTGCCTGTCCGGCACTAACTAAACATAAGATATTCCTAACTGTCACTAAACAAAACACAGAGTTCTTCAGTACATACTGTATAGCTTACTTGCATCAGAAAACGTGTCTCTCACACACAGATCCTGCAGCCTTCCCAGGCAGTCTGCCTATACTAATCAGGTTAGAAGCACTATAACACTCTTACACAGCTGAAACCCTGATTAGCCCTCTGTGAGGCCAAAGACCCGAACTGGGCCCAATGTCTAGAACTCGTCTTATCTCTCTCTCAGAGCCTTTACCCAGCTTTTACAGCAAACTGAAAAGGTTCAGACAAAACAAAAAGCATTTTTCCTAGAAGTTAACATTTTCTAAAACATGTAAGACAAGAACCTGGGACAAATATACCTGCCCTCAAACACTATCCCAGTGTTCTTGTCACATATCCCCCTCCCCTGTTTCGACCTAGGGGCCGGAACACTTGTAGCCCCCAAACAGAAGATGCGAGACAATGCATCTGCGTTGGCCAATTGTGTTCCCGGTCTATGTTCAACAGTAAACTTAAAATCCTGCAACGCTAGAAACCATCTAGTTACCCGAGCATTCTTGCCTCTATTTACATACATCCATTTTAAAGGGGCATGATCCGTCACTAGTCTGAATTGTCTACCCAAGAGGTAATATCTCAAGGTATCTAGTGCCCACTTAATGGCCAAAGCCTCCTTTTCCACAATGGCATACCTTTTTTCATGCTCATTGAGTTTCCTACTCAAATAAATGATAGGGTGTTCGTCCCCATCTCTGGTTTGGGACAGCACAGCACCTATCCCTAACTCTGAGGCATCTGTCTGTACCACAAATTCTTTTGAAAAATCTGGTGTTATCAACACCGGTTGTGAACACAAAGCCACTTTTAACGCTTGGAACGCCTTTTCTGCACCAGGGTTCCATTTCACCACATTTGACTGCTTCCCTTTGGTAAGGTCTGACAACGGCACCGCTGTGGTCGCAAAATTGGGAATAAACCGTCTATAGTACCCAGTAATTCCCAAAAAAGCCCTTACCTGTTTTTTATTCACTGGACGAGGCCAGTTTTGAATAGCATCAACTTTATTCAATTGGGGCCTAATCAGACCTCTGCCTATGGTGAAGCCCAAGTATTTGACCTCCTCCATTGCGAGGCAGCACTTCTTTGGGTTAGCAGTTAACCCTGCCTCTCTGATTGAGTCCAGTACTGCTTGTACTTTAACCAAATGGGACCCCCAGTCTTTACTGTGAATTACCACATCATCCAAATAGGCAGCTGCATATTTTCTATGGGGCCTCAAAATTTTATCCATCGCCCGTTGAAAGGTTGCTGGAGCCCCATGCAACCCAAAGGGTAACATCTTATACTGGTACAGCCCCTCCGGAACCGAAAAGGCTGTTTTTTCTTTGGCGCTATCAGATAAAGGTATTTGCCAGTAACCTTTGGTCAGGTCCAATGTGGTGAGAAACCTGGCTGTTCCCAGCCTTTCTACAAGCTCATCCACACGGGGCATGGGGTATGCGTCAAACTTGGACACCTCATTTAACTTACGAAAGTCATTACAGAAGCGTATGCTACCGTCGGGCTTCGGGATGAGCACTATGGGACTGGACCACTCACTGTTAGACTCCTCTATGACTCCAAGTTCTAACATGGTTTTAACTTCTTTAGAAATAGCTTCTCGCTGAGCTTCAGGAATCCTATATGGCTTTAAATTAACCCTGACCCCTGGTTCTGTGACAATGTCATGTTTTATTATGGTCGTTCGGCCAGGCAGCTCTGAAAATACCTCCCTATTTTGGATGAGAAATTCTTTAACCTGATTGTTCTGATCAGCTGATAATGTCTCTGACACCTTCACTGCGGGAAGCAACCGGGGTGAAGACACCGAAGGGCAAGGCTCCGCTGACAGAGACAACCTATCTTTCCAGGGTTTGATTAAGTTAACATGGTAGATCTGTTCGGGTTTTCTCTTTCCCGGCTGGTATACTTTGTAATTAACCTCATTCACTTTTTCCCTAATCTCAAATGGACCCTGCCATTTAGCTAGGAATTTGCTTTCCACAGTGGGTACCAAAACAAGAACTCTATCTCCAGGAGCAAATTCCCGTATCTTGGCACTCCGGTTATAGACCCTCTGTTGAGCACTTTGGGCCTGTTCCATGTGCTCTCTGACAACAGGTACCACGGCTGCAATCCTATCCTGCATTTGTGTTACATGCTCAATAACGCTTCTATAAGGAGTGGGCTGTCCTTCCCACGTCTCTTTGGCAATATCCAACAGCCCTCTGGGGTGTCTACCATACAACAAATCAAATGGAGAAAACCCCGTAGAGGACTGAGGAACTTCTCTGATGGCCATTAACAAGTAGGGCAACAAACAATCCCAGTTTTTCCCATCTCTCTCAACAACCTTTTTTAACATACTTTTTAATGTTTTATTAAACCTTTCCACCAACCCGTCAGTTTGGGGATGGTAGATGGACGTCCTGAGGTGAGTGACCTTAAATAACTTGCAAAATTCTTTCATGATCCTTGACATAAATGGAGTACCTTGGTCAGTCAAAATTTCTTTTGGTATTCCCACTCTACTAAATACCTGCACCAGCTCCCTAGCTATCGCCTTGGTTGTGATAGTGCGTAAAGGGACAGCCTCAGGATATCGAGTGGCATAGTCCATAATTACCAGGATATACTGATGGCCCCGAGCAGACTTTAACAAGGGCCCCACGAGATCCATGGCTATTCTGTCAAACGGGACCTCTATAATAGGCATGGGAACTAGTGGGCTCCTGAAATGGGGTCTAGGGGCATGATACTGGCATTCAGGACAGGAAGAACAATATTCAGACACTTCTTTATAAACCCCTGGCCAAAAGAACCTTTGTAAAACTCTTTCAGTGGTTTTTTCTGCCCCTAAATGTCCTGCGGTAACGTGACTATGAGCTAAATCTAGTACCGTTCTCCGATAAGGCTGGGGAACTACCAACTGTTCCACCACATCCTCACCCCTTTTGACAACGTGGTACAAGAGCTCATTACAGATGGCCATGTGGGGATACGTAACCCTGTCACCTGGTACCACAGGTTCCCCATTAACAATCTTAACATTCTCTCTAGCCTTTATTAAGGTAGGATCCTTTAACTGTTCAGACGCAAACAGATCCTTCTTTACCTCCAGGTCAGGCACGCTTTCCGTTCTAACTACTATGTCTCTGTTCCCAGCAAGAGGGTCCTCACTGGACTCCCCATCTGTCACTTCCCCAGCCAAACTAGCAAAAGGCAAAGGGCCAGAAAGTTCCGAAGACCCACGTACATCCATAAAATCACCGGTATTATCAACTGGCTTTTTACTTCTCACATCTGTAGATAACCGTGATTCCCACAGTTTCCAAAAATGAGGAAAATCCCTCCCTATTATGGCCTCATGCACCAAGGTAGGGACCAGTCCCACTTTAACTATTGCTGACCCACAACAAGTTTCTATATTCACCTCAGCAGTGGCATAATGTTGGGTATCCCCATGTATGCAAGTTACCCCAATAGGTATTTGCTGGACCTTTAAGGGGTTCACTAACCCAGCTTTCACGAGGGTAACTAAACTTCCTGAATCTAGCAAGGCCTCTACCCGGTTACCCTCTAAGAACACATCACACATTTGTTTTTCCAGCTCAGGTGAAGGTACCACAGTACAGGCTAACCTAGCAAAGAAAGACATTCTGCGACATTCAAAGGCAGCATCACATTGCATGGGTTCTTGCGTGACTGGGCAATTGGCAATAACATGACCTGGCATACCACACCTAAAACATTTAATCACACGATTATCAACCCGTTTGGGCAGCATAGACCGTTCTAGCCCCATTGGCCTGTTTCCAGGGCCAGTGTTTACAGTCTCTCCAGCCTTGCGTTCTCTTAACCGCCCAGCAACGTTTTCCCACGGAACAGTCTTACCAGTCTTTACTGAAGGGCGCTGTCGAGGATCTATGGGTTGCTGGGTGGTCATCAGTAGTTCCTCTGCTGCCAAATACCTCTCTACCATGTCCACTAATTGGTCAGCAGTACCCGGGTTTCCATGGCTCACCCACTTGCGCAGGACCATGGGCAAAGATCTCAAGTAGCGGTCCATGACGACTCTTTCCACCATCTGGGGACCAGTTAATGTCTCTGGCTGTAGCCATTTTTTTGTTAGCTGAATAAGGTCGTGCATCTGGGAGCGCGGAGGCTTCTCCATGGCGTACAGCCAACGGTGCACCCGTTGTGCTCGTACTGACAGCGTGACTCCCAGGCGGGTCAGGATCTCAGTCTTTAGTTTATCATAGTCCCGAGCCTCAGCAGGGCTTAAATCAAAGTAAGCTTTTTGGGGCTCACCTGACAGGAAAGGTGCCAGCAGACTGGCCCACTGTGCTTTCGGCCAGTTCTCACGCTCGGCAGTCCTTTCAAACGTGGTCAGATAGGCCTCCACATCATCAGCCTCTGTCATTTTCTGCAGGAAGTGACTGGCCCGTATAGAACTAGAGCTGGTTGGAGCACTGACGGCCACATCTCCAACCCGAGCTGCAAGTCTCTGCACCACTTCTGCTAAGGCCTCTCTATCCTGACGCTGTTGCCTGTAAAGTTCATCAACAACTGCCTGCTGTTGTCTCTTATTTTCCTCCATTGCCACCTGCTGCTGTCTGTTGGCCTCCTGCTGTAGTCTCCAATTTTCCTCCATTGCCACCTGCTGTTGTCTCCTATTTTCCTCCATTGCCACCTGCTGTTGTCTCCTATTTTCCTCCATTGCCACCTGCTGCTGTCGGTTGGCCTCCTGCTGAGCCGCTGTAGCTTGCAGCAAGGCTTTAAGCAGATCCTCCATGTCGACAGATTTTTCAGGCGGCTTTGTAGCTGCTTTCACCCAGGACATATTTCAAACCCTCAGGGGTGAGTCTCAGTAACTTCACACTGGGCTGTATCTGCATAAACCACCGTTTTCTGCAGGCCTCACAAAGCTGCTGCTTTCACTTATGCGCAGAACGGTGTGCTCGCATTCTCCACCAAGTTGTAACACTGTAGGGGTGCAAGGCGCCTTTTCCTGGGGAATATGGCCGCATGCAGCAGCTGAGGAACAACACAAGTCCAGTTTCTGGTACAACTGACCCCGGCCAGTTTTATTGAAACAGAAAATAAAACAAACCCCAAAATAAAAATACCTTGCCTGTCCGGCACTAACTAAACATAAGATATTCCTAACTGTCACTAAACAAAACACAGAGTTCTTCAGTACATACTGTATAGCTTACTTGCATCAGAAAACGTGTCTCTCACACACAGATCCTGCAGCCTTCCCAGGCAGTCTGCCTATACTAATCAGGTTAGAAGCACTATAACACTCTTACACAGCTGAAACCCTGATTAGCCCTCTGTGAGGCCAAAGACCCGAACTGGGCCCAATGTCTAGAACTCGTCTTATCTCTCTCTCAGAGCCTTTACCCAGCTTTTACAGCAAACTGAAAAGGTTCAGACAAAACAAAAAGCATTTTTCCTAGAAGTTAACATTTTCTAAAACATGTAAGACAAGAACCTGGGACAAATATACCTGCCCTCAAACACTATCCCAGTGTTCTTGTCACAATATGTATGTATGTATGTATGTATGTATGTATCTATGCTTTTGCACTGCGTGGGGGACCGGCACTGACATGCGGGGCGGGATAGCCCTGTGCTGGGCGTCCCCCCGCATGTCTATGGTCATGATGCAGCCCTGCAAAATTTTGCAGGGCTACGAACAACTCTGAATCATCCCCATTGTACAAGCCCTAGTAATAAAGGAAAGAGGTTTTAATGAATTTTATTTTAATGTGATGTGAATTAAATTGCTTTTTTTAATCTATTTACATTTTCTTTGTATATTTAGTTTCATTAAACATGTGACTTTTAATCCATCTGTTAATTAAAGTGAATATTTTAAGTCTGTAAGCGCTGTTTCAGATTTAATCTTGTGGTTATCTAGTATTATGGGGAATAATAGGATTTTAATTACCTACCGGTAAATCCTTTTCTCGTAGTCCGTAGAGGATGCTGGGGTCTACAATAGTACCATGGGGTATAGACAGGTCCACTAGGAGCCATGGGCACTTTAAGACTTTGATAGTGTGGGCTGGCTCCTCCCTCTATGCCCCTCCTACCAGACTCCGGCTAGAACCTGTGCCCAAGGAGACGGACATCTTCGAGAGAAGGAATTTACACAGAAAGTGGCGAGATTCACACCAGCTCACACATACAAGGCAAACCAAGCTAACCAGCTTACAAACTCAGCATTGCTGAACAACATTACTTAACCAAGTAACAACAGTACTAAACCAAGAACAAAGCAGTACTGAATTAAGCAGGATAACGAAGCACTGGGCGGGCGCCCAGCATCCTCTATGGACTACGAGAAAAGGATTTACCGGTAGGTAATTAAAATACTATTTTCTCTTACATCCTAGAGGATGCTGGAGTCGACATTAGTACCATGGGGATGTACCAAATCACCCAGACTGGGAGGGAGAGCGTGGAGGCTCCTGCAGAACTGATTGACCAAACTTCAGGTCCTCAGAGGCCAATGTATCGAACTTGTAGAACTTAGCAAATGTGTTCGATCCTGACCAAGCAGCCGCTCGGCAAAGTTGTAAAGCCGAGACCCCCCCGGGTAGCCGCCCAGGAAGAACCCACCTTACGAGTAGAGTGGGCCTTAACCAATGTAGGACACGGCAATTCTGCTGTAGAATATGCATGCTGGATATTGAACCTGATCCAGCGAGAAATCGTCTGCTTAGAAGCAGGAGACCCAAGTTTCTTGGAATCATACAGGACAAACAGAGAGTCCGATTATCTGTGATGAGCAGTCGTTGCCACAAAGATCATCAGAGCCCTTACAACATCCATGGACTTTGATGGAATTGAGGTGTCAGTAGCCACTGTCACCACAATAGGTTGGTTGATATGAAAAGCCGACATAACCTTCGGAAGGAAGTGCTGACGCGTCCGGAGTTCCGCTCTATCTGCATGGAAGATTAAGTAGGGGCTTTTACAAGACAAAGCACCCAATTCCGACACGCGTCTAGCAGAAGCCAAGGCCAACAAAGTGACAGCCTTCCACGTGAGAAACTGGACCTCAGCCACCTGGAGAGGCTTGAACCAATCCGATTGCAGGAAGTGCAATACCACGTTAAGATCCCAGGGTGCCGTAAGCGGCACAAAGGGAGGCTGTATGTGCAGAACCCCTTTCAAGAAAGTCTGAACCTCAGGGAGGGAAGCCAGTTGTTTCTGGAAGAAAATTTATAAGGCTGAAATCTGGACCTTCAGGGATCCCAAACGCAGGCCCATATCCACACCTGCTTGCAGGAAGAGAAACCGTCCAAGTTGAAACTCCACCATAGGAAACTTCTTGGATTCACACCAAGACACATACTTTTTCCAAATGCGATGGTAATGTTTAGACGTTACTCCTTTCCTAGCCTGTATCAGGGTAGGAATAACCTTTTTCGGAATGCCCTTCCGAGCTAGGATCTGGCGTTCAACCTCCCTGCTGTCAAACGTAGCCGTGGTAAGTCTTCATAAGCGAATGGCCCCTGTTGCAGAAGGTCCCCTCAAAGAGGAAGAGGCCTCAGGTCTTCTAGTAGTAACTCCAGAAGATCCGCGTACCAAGTCCTTCTTGGGCAGTCCGGAGCAATGAGGATTGCCTGAACTCTTGTTCTCTTTATTAGTTTTAGAATCCTTGGGATGAATGGAAGTGGAGGGAACACGTACACTGACTTGAACACCCACTGAGTTACCAGGGCGTCCACCGCCGCTGCTTGTGGGTCTCGTGACCTGGAACAGCACCTCCGAAGCTTGTTGTTGAGACGAAAGGCCATCATGTCTATTTGAGGTACACCCCAAAGACTTGTCACCTCCGTGAAGACCTCCGGATGGAGGCCCCACTCTACTGGATGGAGATCATGCCTGCTGAGGAAGTCCGCTTCAAAGTTGTCCACTCCCGGAATGAAGATTGCGGACAGCACCACAACATGCTTTTCTGCCCAGAGGAGGATTCTTGACACCTCTGACATCGCAGCTCTGCTCTTCGTTCCGCCCTGTCGGTTTATGTAGGCCACAGTCGTTACATTGTCCGACTGCACCTGAATGGCCTGATCTTGCAGAAGGTGTGCCGCCTGTAGAAGACCGTTGTACACGGCTCTTAGGTCTAGGATGTTTATTGGAAGAATGGATTCCAGACTTGACCACCTTCCTTGGAAGGTTTCCCCTTGGGTGACTGCGCCCCAACTTCTGAGACTTGCATCCGTGGTTAGAAGGATCCAGTTCTGAACCCGGAACCTGCGGCCCTCTAGAAGGTGAGGCAGTTGCAGCCACCGTAGGAGTGAGATCCTGGCTTTCGGCGACAGACGTATCCTCTGGTGCATGTGTAGGTGAGAACCTGACCACTTGTCTAGGAGATCCAGTTGGAAGGACCGTGCAAATCTTCCATACTGTAGCGCCTCGTAGGTGGCAACCATCTTCCCCAGAAGGCGAATGCACTGATGGACCGATACCCGGGCAGGATTCAAAACATCCCGGACCATCAATTGTATCACCAACACTTTCTCCATTGGTAGAAATACCCTCTGCACCTGCGTGTCAAGGATCATCCCTAGGAAAGACAATCTCCTTGTCGGCTCCAAATGTGACTTTGGAAGATTCAGGATCAATCCGTGATCCCTGAGCAGTCGAGTCGTGAGAGCAATGCTCTGCAACAACTTCTCCCTGGAGGACGCCTTTATCAGCAGATCGTCCAGGTATGGAATTATATTCGATCCCTGCCTGCGGAGGAGAACCATCATCTCTGCCATAACCTTGGTGAACACCCTCTGTGCCGAGGAGAGGCCGAATGGCAGTTCCTGGAACGGATAGTGACAGTCCAACAGCGCATATCTGAGATAAGCCTGGTGAGGCAGCCAAATCGGAATGTGGAGGTACGCATCCCTGATATCCAGGGATACCAGAAACTCTCCCTCCTCCAGACCGGAGATCACCGCTCTCAGAGATTCCATTTTGATCTTGAATTCCTTCAGATAAGGGTTTAACAATATCAGGTTAAAAATCAGTCTGACCGAACCATCCGGTTTCGGTACCACAAATAGGTTTGAATAGTAACCCTTCTTTTCCAGATGAGGTGGAACTGGAACAATGACATCTGGCCTTTCCAATTTTTTAATGGCTTCCTGTAGGATAGCCCTTTCCGTCAGCAAAGCCGGCAAGCCTGATTTGAAGAATCTGTGAGGGGGAGCTCTTGAAACTGCAGTCTGTACCCCTGGGACACAATATCCTGTACCCAGGGATCCAGTCCGGATAACACCCAGATGTAACTGAAACGTCCGAGTCTCGCTCCCAACTGCACGTTCTCCAGGCTGTGAGGTCCACCGTCATGCTGTGGATTTTGAGGAAACAGAGGCAGGCTTCTGTTCCTGGGATCCTGTGTGTGCAGGTTTTTTGGATTTTGCCCGGCCACCTGTGAAGAAAGTGGTAGGCGGCTTGGACTTTTTAGCTTTTGCGGCCCAAAAGGACTGCATTGAGGACGTAGAAAAGGGTTTCCTTGGCATCTGAGTGGCTGAGGGAAGAAAGGTTGACTTACCAGCGGTTGCCGTGGAGATCCACGCATCTAATGCTTCCCCAAAGAGAGCCTGACCTGTGAAGGGTAGGTTCTCCACACTTCTCCTGGATTCCGCGTCTGCCGTCCATTGGCACAGCCAGAATCCCCTGTGTGCGGAGACAGCCATGGAAGATGTCCTTGCATTCAGATGACCCAGGTCCTTCATGGCTTCCACCATGAAACCCGCAGAATCCTGTATGCTACGTAAAAACAATTCAATGTCACTTCTATCCATAGAATCTAAGTCCTCTAGTAATATGCCTGACCACTTTACTATGGATTTAGAAATCCATGCACAGGCAATAGAGGGCCTTAACGCCACTCCTGAAGCAGTGTATAGTTTCAATCTTGCGGTCTGCCGGTTCTTTCAAAGCGGTAGACCCAGGAACAGGTAAAACCACCTTTTTAGACAGTCTAGATACAGAAGCGTCTACTATAGGTGGGTTTTCTTCCTATCATCCTCAGGGAAAGGAAAAGCCACAAGAACCCTCTTTGGGATCTGGAATTTTTTCTTTGGCTTTTCCCAGGATTTTTCAAATAATGCGTTTAATTCCTTAGACGCAGGGAAGGTCAGGGAAGCTTTCTTATTGTCTGTAAAGTAAGCCTCCTCTACCTGCTCAGGTGGTTTGTCAGTAATGTGTAACACATCCCTAATAGCCTCAATCATGAGTTGCACCCCTATTGCCAGGGAAGCCTCACTTCACCTCCCCCGCATATCCGTATCACCGTCTGCCACGTCAGAGTCAGTGTCCGTGTCGACTTGCAAAATCTGAGCAAGTGCACGTTTCTTTGGGTATATACAAGGGGATTTTGAGGTAGGGGGAACAGAACCAGACAAAACCTCCACAGATTGTTTTAAAATCTGTGATTCAGTCTCATAATGCGCAATCCTAGTAGAAATCTGGGATATCATTCCCTTAATAGAAGCCACCCACTGGGGCTCAGATTCGGAGGGCTGAGAAAAAATATTACATTCCTGAGTACATGGAATGGATTCCTCTGGAGAAGATACATATTCTGCCGCACAAGACACAGAGTCCCTGGACATAGTAATGTGAGAATTTGCACACACACACACACACAGGAAAATGTCAGACACAGTTTCCCCCAAGTACCTTCAGAGAGACACAGAGTAATGGAGCCAGCACCCACACAGCGCCCCAGAAGGCAGATACAGTATCTGTGTCTGGCGCTGTGTAACCTTATAGATTACACAGTTGTGACTAAACACTCCCCCCCCCCCCCCCCCTTCCTTCTACAACCCCCTGGTACCGCACAGGATAGCTGGAGTCGTGTGGAGGGTCAGCGCTCCCTGACAGCGTCTCTCAGTGATGATCTGCAGGGAGGGAAATGGCGCTGGTGAGCTGCTGGGTCCACTCTGAGGAGAAGCTCTGCCCCCAAACACGGCGCGTCTTCCCGCACTTTGTAGGATTATACTGGCCTGAGGTATAGTGTCTAACAGCAGAACTAACGTCCGATAGCAATTGTGACCAGTTTTCAAGGGTACCTGCGCTGGCTCAGGGCGCCCCTCACAGTACCGCACCGTGTGTACCGCTGAGCCTTCCGGAGCGCAGTGTCAGTACTGCGCTCCCACCCTGATGCTGCCATTTACACCGGTTCACCGCTTGTCGGGTCGCCGGTGACACACTCCCCACCGCAATCTTCTGGCTCTGTTAGGGGGTGGCAGCATGCTGCGTGAGTGAGCGGTCGCCTCGGGGGCTAACGATCATCACCCTCAGGAGCTTAATGTCCTGTCAGCGGAGATAGTGGCCATTAACCTCAGAGGGTTGGACACTACTCCCCCCCCTAAGTCCAACAAAGCAGGGAGGCTGTTGCGAGCAGCCTCCCTGTGCCTAACATCTTAATAAAATAATAAAACTAGAAAAGCGCTAGGAGCTGCCCTGGCTGTGACCGGCTCCACCGTGCACATTTTCTAAACAGAGTCTGGTAGGAATGGCATAGAGGGAGGAGCCAGCCCACACTATTAAACTCTTAAAGTGCCCATGGCACCTAGTGGAACCGTCTATACCCCATGGTACTAATGTGGACCCCAGCATCCTCTAGGACGTAAGAGAAATTTCCTTTTAAAAGAAATGATTCCCTTATTGGTGACAAAAGACATCAGGTTGAAATGGGCTGGTATCAGAATCCCGGCTTTTGGGATGCCGGTGGTCAGAATACAGACAGCGTCATCCCGACGCGCAGGACACCTGTTCAGGAAGTATACTAACACTAACCCCATAACTCTACCTCCCGGCAGCCTAACCCTAACCCTCGCCCCCGCAACCTATACATACCTTCCCCCCCAACCCTAACCGTCCCTGGTGGTGCCTATTCCTAACCCTCCCTCATTGCAGCCTAAACCTAACCCTCCCTCCCCGCAGCACTTGTAACCCTAACCCTCTCTGGTGGTACCCAACACCCCCTCCTTGCAGCCTAACCCTAACCTTCCCCCGCAGCCTAAGCCTAACCCCCCCCCCCCACACACACACAGCCTAAACTCAACAACCCCCCCACCCCCACCCCCACACACACACACACAGCCTGATCGTAACCCGGCCTGGCATACTTACGACTGGGATGCCAGCAGTCGGGATGCAGACAGTCGGGATACCGGCATCGGCATTTTGATCTATGTCGGAGTACCGGCGCCAGTCTTCTGACCAGTATCGGGATTCCAACGTCGGCATTCTGACTGACGGAATCCCAATCGCCAGTATGGTGACCAGATACCAGTTGAAATGGGAGGCAGAAATTTAAAAGTACCAAATATAAGTATTTAATGGTTTAAGACCTCTCCTCCACCAAGAGGCTTCTGTGTTTGCTATGTGATTGACCTGTTGAAGACCTAGGGACCCTCCCCTCCTCTTACCCTCCTGCCACCAACCTTCCTTCTTTTGTCTCCAAGGCCCCCCTTCTTGTCGGTTTCTATAGTGTTTTCTTTTTCATGTGTTGCTTGATTTAAAACTTTAGTGCATTTTGCCCACAATGTGTTATTATCTTCATTTCTGTATCAATATGTTTCACTTTACTGGATGTTTGTATCTATAAATACAAGAATATATAGAAAAAGAAATGGGTGGCAGACCTTGGATAGTGATTGGAATAAGATGCTACAAAGTACCTGTAAGTCAACTCTTTCATCAAAATTGCAGTAGATTCAAGTATTTATGCTCCATGGGGCAAAGCCAACACCTGCGCATAGTTTGGGGGAGGATCTAATTTTGTCCAAAATTTGGAGCTGATACTGCTACGTTTTTCCATCTCCTGTGGCAGTGCCCCTATGGCAGTCAGATCCATTCCTGGATTAATCACACCAATATGCCACACTGTACTGTACTTCTAAATATTTCCTCAATAGGCTTTAAAAGTATACAATACCATTATATTCCAGACAAATTTTCCTTTACCCTTTGAGTTTGGTGTTCGGTAATTCTCCACCTTCACTTCCTTGTATAAATCCCTCTGATCGTCCAAATATTCCATATCCTGTGTGGAGAGATAGACAGTGACATCCTGACACCTTATAGGAACCTGACACACACAATGACACAGTCATCACCCAGACACCTCCCCTGGTGTATAATGTCCCATTCCCAGCAGTCACCTCTCCAGTCATCACCCAGACACCTCCCCTGGTGTTACTGTATAATGTCCCATTCCCAGCAGTCACCTCTCCAGTCATCACCCAGAAACCTCCCCTGGTGTTACTGTATAATGCCCTATTCCCAGCAGTCAACTCTCCAGTCATCACCCAGACACCTCCCCTGGTGTTACTGTATAATGCCCCATTCCCAGCAGTCAACTCTCCAGTCATCACCCAGACACCTCCCCTGGTGTTACTGTATAATGCCCCATTCCCAGCAGTCACCTCTCCAGTCATCACCCAGACACCTCCCCTGGTGTTACTGTATAATGCCCCATTCCCAGCAGTCACCTCTCCAGTCATCACCCAGACACCTCCCCTGGTGTTACTGTATAATGCCCCATTCCCAGCAGTCACCTCTCCAGTCATCACCCAGACACCTCCCCTGGTGTTACTGTATAATGCCCCATTCCCAGCAGTCACCTCTCCAGTCATCACCCAGACACCTCCCCTGGTGTTCCTGTATAATGCCCCATTCCCAGCAGTCACCTCTCCAGTCATCACCCAGACACCTCCCCTGGTGTTACTGTATAATGCCCCATTCCCAGCAGTAACCTCTCCAGTCATCACCCAGACACCTCCCCTGGTGTTACTGTATAATGCCCCATTCCCAGCAGTCACCTCTCCAGTCATCACCCAGACACCTCCCCTGGTGTTACTGTACAACGCCCCATTCCCAGCAGTCACCTCTCCAGTCAGCAGCTGAATGATCTTGTTGGTGAGTTCCAGGATCTTCTGCTCATTGTCTCTCCCATGTATCAGTGAGTGAGGTGGGGGATCCATGACGGGGCTCTGGGTACTGCTCCATTCTCCTGATACACGGGGATAGCTGCTATTTGTGTTACACTCATTGGACTTCTTTAATGGTACATAATCCTATAATATGTTGAAAGACAATAATAATAAAAAAAAGATTCACTGAACACTGTGCTACCACATATAATCTCATGTCAGTTTGTGCCCACATGACGTTAGACTGAGAGGCACAGCTAGGAATATAAAAGTCTTAACATGGTAGGAAACACCACAATGACATTTATTACAGTGCATCCAGGGGATACCTACAGTACCTCTTAAAATACCAGACCAAGTAACATTTGTATTGATAGTCATTTAGATACTATTTATGTGCCATGCATCTAGGTCTTGCATGTGCTGAAGACAGCAGATTTTAGGATTTCAGTGTCTTATCCATTTGTTAAGGTGGGTACACACTAATAGATATATCTGCAGATCAATTGTTCTGCAGATATATCTATGGACGGATCGGGCAGTGTGCTGTGCATACACACTGCCCGATCCGTCGGGGACTGACGTCATGAACTGGGCGGGCGTGTACACATGCCCGTCCAGTTCAGCTGTCAATCACCGCCGGCCGCCGCAGCATGTGTACGGGCGGTCGGCCGACCGCCCCGTACACACACAGCGATGCGTCAATATATCGGTAGATATATTGGAC
Organism: Pseudophryne corroboree; assembly: GCF_028390025.1. Lineage (NCBI taxonomy): Eukaryota > Metazoa > Chordata > Amphibia > Anura > Myobatrachidae > Pseudophryne > Pseudophryne corroboree. The sequence goes on from NC_086446.1 coordinate 97,745,111, forward strand.
ATCGGCTGTGCTGCGCGGCCAACGCGATACGTCTGTGAACGACGGAGTTCACAGACATATCGGCCGTACACACTGGCCGACAGTCCCGCGATATATCGGCCGTTCAAGAGAACGGACGATATATCGACCAGTGTGTACGGGCCTTTAGTTTTTAATTTGACAATGTATTGTGTGCATGTGCAAAATAGGGTAATAACATTGAAGACAGTCATTAATCAGTGTATCTTTGACCATCCAACCATGGGCCTAATTCAGACCTGATCGCAGCAGCAAATTTGTTAGCAGTTGGGCAAAACCATGTGCACCGCAGGTGGGGCAGATATAACATGTGCAGAGAGAGTTAGATTTGGGTGGGTTATTTTGTTTCTGTGCAGGGTAAATACTGGCTGCTTTATTTTTACACTGCAATTTAGATTTCAGTTTGAACACACCCCACCCAAATCTAACTCTCTCTGCACATGTTATATCTGCCCCCCCTGCAGTGCACATGGTTTTACCCATTAGCTAACAAATTTGCTGCTGCCATCAGGTCTGAATGAGGCCCCATGTAAGGCTTGATACACACCTTTTGATTACATTTTACTTTTGATTTCACTTACGTTCAGAAGTATCGATCATAGTGCCGACATGTGCATATGGGATGTAGTTATGTTATCGGCGGCCAGGAGACAGTCGGTTACAATGCCGACCCCTACATCCCGCACGCTTGGAATCCCTACAGTCGGCATGCCGACTAACAGGGACTGTTCCCACTTGTGGGTGTCCACGACAGCCATAGAGTGGGCATGGAACCTAAGCACGCAGCGTGGCAAGGGGTTTTGTTGCGCTCGCCATCCCCCTTATCTGCATTCTGCGGCCCGCAGGTAACACTACCTCAACCCGTGCACACACCTGTACAACCTAACTTGTGATCCCCCTACCCCATCTGTCTAATATCTCGGATGAGAAGATTGTACACACTCTACAGATTACATCTGACATCAGCAGAGATTGCAAACACAATTAGGAGAATGGGCTGTAAACGGGCTGGATAAGCAGCACATACACACACATACAGAAAGAAAACTGGAGAACTGAAGTATTGCATTATCATCTACAGCAGGCATTTTCAACCAGTGTGCCGCGGCACACCAGTTGCAAGGTGTGCCGCGGAGTCATAGTCACTGCCTGCACCTTCAGAGTGAACTGTTGGCCCGGGCTCTTCTTAGAGGATCAGTCGTGCCCCAGGTGTGACCGATGCATTGAAGACGCGGCAGTGTGACATCATAGGTCACGGCCGCATCGTCTCACCACCCAGCCAGCTTACCCGCCTGCATACACATCTTCCAGTTCCTGACAAAGTCCACAACTTTCCCTGCCCACCCACATCCACACCTCCCCGACCATCTGCTGCTCAGTATTCGTAGCACTCCACTATGAACAACCCCCGCCACTGAGGGATAGGGAGGAGGACAGCTGACCGGTGGGGGCTAATATTTGTTATGTTATTTCTCCTGTGGGGAGCAAAAGGATTTATGGGGTGAACAATGTGATTCATTTATGTGGGGAGCAATGTGATTGATTTTTGTGGAGAGCAATAGGATTTATGTAGGGAGCAACATGATTTATGTGGGGGCAATGTGATTGTTTTTTCTATGTAGGCCAATGTATGTGTGGATTATTTTTTACTCTGAGGGCCGATGTGTGTGTTTTTTTCCCGTGGGAAACTGATGGTGTGCCTTTCCAATTTTAAAATATTGTTTGGTGTGCCGCGAGTTAAAAAAGGTTGAAAATCACTGATCTACAGTAATGTAGAATGCGTCCTGTTAACTCCTCCATCATGAGTTTGAACAGAAAAAAAAAAGGTTGTGCTTGTTGTATTGTTGTTACGGTGACCGCACTGCAAGCAATGAGTAAAAAATGCAAGCAAGATGTGTAAATACTCGACAAAAGACTGGCTGAAGAGGGGGATTCTTTATAAACACATGATAGTACTACATGTGCTAATGTTGGTTACGTTTTGGCTGGGGCTAATCTATATATTAATTTTTTTAACGTCGTTTGACCTTTTTTGCACCCGTCACTTTTTGGTGTTTTTTTTGTTAGTGTGTCACATTTTTGTGGGGTTTTGTAGACCCTTATAGGCCACTGTCTCCCCTAGTCTTCTGAGGCTCTCTCGTATGGGGAGAGCTAAAGATTTTGTTCCCCAGGGGGAAGCGTCGGCCAACCCTGAGGAGAAAGGGGCAAATCTAAGAGGGCTTTTTGTCTCCGGGGCTTGGGGATTCAAGGCGCCCCTCCGAGCCTCGACAATGAGGGACCTGAAGAGCCTATTTTTCCCCTCAATGGGCCTTTTGGCTCTGAGGGGATGGGGAGTAATGGGGGTCCTTCTCCTTTTGGAGAGAGTCCAAAGTCCCATGCCCCCAGCACGGTTTTTGCACTGCACTGGGTGTTTGAAGCCACGCACTTTGGGTTTTAATACATGACAGATTTAATAACGTATGCCCACAAAGGCGGCGCTGCTGCCTCTGGATGAACATAGGAAGAACGGTCGTCCAGGACAGTCAGTAGTGTGTACACACTCCGCTTTTAGGCCGACAGTGTACCATCTCATCTGATGAATATAAAACTTCACGTATAACCCGATTTTCAGATGCGACCAGTTTTCTTCCGATAAAACATGATCAAAGGTGTATACACACTCTTAAGTTGTCTCATTAACAAGTCTGGAAACTAAATAATGTCCCGACGATTGTACACGTGTGTACCCAGCTTACGTGCAAGGCACTATGGGGGTAATTCAGAGTTGATCGCAGCAGCAAATTGTTAGCAGTTGGGCAAAACCATGTGCACTGCAGGGGGGGCAGATGTAACATGTGCAGAGAGAGTTAGAATTGGGTGGGCTATTTTGTTTCTGTGCAGGGTAAATACTGGCTGCTTTATTTTTAAACTGCAATTTAGATTGCAGATTGAACACACCCCACCCAAATCTAACTCTCTCTGCACATGTTATAGCTGCGCCCACCACCACCACCACCCTGCAGTGCACATGGTTTTGTCCAACTGCTAACAAATTTGCTGCTGCGATCAACTCTGAATTAGGCCCTATAGGGGAAGCATTGCTGGATTGTATTTAGAACATAGTGACCGATTCTTGATCTGAGTTGCACAGACCTCTCTCTTCATGGACGCACATGGCAGGTTTCTGCATAAGCACATGTACAGAAGTGACTGTCCTATTCTGTTTGGTGCAGAGCGAATGCAGAAAACTTCCTTAACTCGTTGGCGTGCATGTAAAGCTCAGTGTGAGTCTTAGGTTATATAGAAGGAGTAAGATTTACCATGACCATACCCCTCACCTCTCCAGTCAGCAGGTAGATGATCTCCAAGGTGAGTTTTAATATCTTCTTAGTCATGTGACTCCTGTCCTTGTCCATATCGGAGCCTCTGTGATTGGCCTCTGGATAGAGACTATCCCAGGTGATCTATGTAAAACAAAGTTAAAACTAGCATAATTAATAAAACAGAGATCACCTAATGCAGTAACCAATGTGAAATGGAAGACTCTTATTGTGCTGCCATTATAGACAATACATGTAACATTTGTAACCTATGTGAACCTGACCCCTACAGGATAGCAGTAAAATATAACCTGGGGAAACCTTAGAGGGGAATTAAACGTATTGGAGAAAAAACACAGAAACAGAAGGAAACCCGGTGGAGAGGAGAACACCGACCTCATAACAGGATGTGTCTCCTTTATTTCCCCTATAATTGGAAGCTACCTGTGACTTAATAACCCAATGCTATAAAAGAATCTTCAGGAGAATTAATTCTTCCATGGCTGCACTTTAGATCAGCTCTGTGAGATATGACAAGCTAGTACACATGCTTGCTGGCCCAGCTACACCTGCATAGCCAGATTAAGAGGGGGGGGCATGGTATAATATACCCCGAGCACCCCTTTGTTAGGGGGCCCCCCGGCCAGAGCACACTGACATCGCTAGCTTACCCGGTTTTATGAGCTACCGATTGAGCTTTCCGACCAGAGGAGAGATAGGAGGGTGGAGAGAGCTGTACATGACACAGGGATCCCAGCTTCTCCTCCTCCCCGACTGGGTGTCTGAGTCCTGTGTAATCTGTCTCTAGGGTCTAGAGAGAGACACATACACAGTCCTCCTGAGTCCTGTCCCTGTGTGTAAGTAGTACAGAGACTGCTGTTGCTATTCTTGCATGTGACAAGGTAAATTATAGATTTTTTTTCCATTTGTATATTAAGTTAAGTAGTCTTTGTTCCACTACAAGAACATTTTATAAAATAGTTGTCTCTCAATTAGGTGGAAATATAAATAGTACTCAGGCCTTATTAAACTATTAGTTTAAATCTAATATACACCACTGAGTTAAATTTAATATACACAATCCATACCTCCCAACATGACCCAGTCCTGGAGGGATAACATGCTATCTTAAGTTATGATTGCAATTACCTGTGTTGAAATACCTTTCTTATCTATTAAATAGTTCAACACAGGTGACGCCAATCATATATTAAGAGGGAAGTCCATATAGAGAGCATTTTGTCCCTCCTGGAAAGGGTCATGTTGGCAGGTATTCACAATCTAAAATACACTTCCCCATCTGCCACCGTTTTAAGTGCCCCGGGCACCCCCAAGGCTTAATCCAGCCCTGTCCACCTGGTAGTGACGTAGCGTCCTAGAATGGCGTGCCACTGAGTGGGAGTGGTGGAATCTGTGGCCACTGAGTGGGAGTGGTGGAATCTGTGGCCACTGAGTGGGAGTGGTGGAATCTGTGGCCACTGAGTGGGAGAGGTGGAATCTGTGGCCACTGAGTGGGAGAGGTGGAATCTGTGGCCACTGAGTGGGAGAGGTGGAATCTGTGGCCACTGAGTGGGAGAGGTGGAATCTGTGGCCACTGAGTGGGAGAGGTGGAATCTGTGGCCACTGAGTGGGAGAGGTGGAATCTGTGGCCACTGAGTGGGAGAGGTGGAATCTGTGGCCACTGAGTGGGAGAGGTGGAATCTATGGCCACTGAGTGGGAGTGGTCGAATCTGTGGCCACTGAGTGGGAGAGGTGGAATCTGTGGCCACTGAGTGGGAGAGGTGGAATCTGTGGCCACTGAGTGGCAGTGGTGGAATCTATGGCCACTGAGTGGCAGTGGTGGAATCTATGGCCACTGAGTGGGAGTGGTCGAATCTATGGCCACTGAGTGGCAGTGGTGGAATCTGTGGCCACTGAGTGGGAGTGGTGGAATCTGTGGCCACTGAGTGGGAGTGGTGGAATCTGTGGCCACTGAGTGGGAGTGGTGGAATCTGTGGCCACTGAGTGGGAGTGGTGGAATCTATGGCCACTGAGTGGCAGTGGTCGAATCTATGGCCACTGAGTGGGAGTGGTGGAATCTGTGGCCACTGAGTGGGAGTGGTGGAATCTGTGGCCACTGAGTGGGAGTGGTGGAATCTGTGGCCACTGAGTGGCAGTGGTGGAATCTGTGGCCACTGAGTGGGAGTGGTGGAATCTGTGGCCACTGAGTGGGAGTGGTGGAATCTGTGGCCACTGAGTGGGAGTCTATGGCCACTGAGTGGGAGAGGTGGAATCTATGGCCACTGAGTGGCAGTGGTGGAATCTATGGCCACTGAGTGGCAGTGGTGGAATCTATGGCCACTGAGTGGGAGTGATGGAATCTATGGCCACTGAGTGGGAGTGGTGGAATCTGTGGCCACTGAGTGGGAGTGGTGGAATCTGTGGCCACTGAGTGGGAGTGGTGGAATCTGTGGCCACTGAGTGGGAGTGGTGGAATCTGTGGCCACTGAGTGGGAGTCTGTGGCCACTGAGTGGGAGAGGTGTAATCTATGGCCACTGAGTGGCAGTGGTGGAATCTATGGCCACTGAGTGGGAGTGGTGGAATCTATGGCCACTGAGTGGCAGTGGTGGAATCTATGGCCACTGAGTGGGAGTGGTGGAATCTATGGCCACTGAGTGGGAGTGGTGGAATCTGTGGCCACTGAGTGGGAGTGGTGGAATCTGTGGCCACTGAGTGGGAGTGGTGGAATCTGTGGCCACTGAGTGGGAGTCTAGGGCCACTGAGTGGGAGAGGTGGAATCTATGGCCACTGAGTGGCAGTGGTGGAATCTATGGCCACTGAGTGGCAGTGGTCGAATCTATGGCCACTGAGTGGGAGTGGTGGAATCTGTGGCCACTGAGTGGGAGTGGTGGAATCTGTGGCCACTGAGTGGGAGTGGTGGAATCTGTGGCCACTGAGTAGGAGTCTATGGCCACTGAGTGGGAGAGGTGGAATCTATGGCCACTGAGTGGGAGTGGTGGAATCTATGGCCACTGAGTGGGAGTGGTGGAATCTATGGCCACTGAGTGGGAGTGGTGGAATCTGTGGCCACTGAGTGGGAGTGGTGGAATCTGTGGCCACTGAGTGGGAGTGGTGGAATCTGTGGCCACTGAGTGGGAGTGGTGGAATCTGTGGCCACTGAGTGGGAGAGGTGGAATCTGTGGCCACTGAGTGGCAGTGGTGGAATCTATGGCCACTGAATGGGAGTGGTGGAATCTATGGCCACTGAGTGGGAGTGGTGGAATCTATGGCCACTGAGTGGCAGTGGTGGAATCTATGGCCACTGAGTGGGAGTGGTGGAATCTGTGGCCACTGAGTGGGAGTGGTGGAATCTGTGGCAACTGAGTGGGAGAGGTGGAATCTGTGGCCACTGAGTGGCAGTGGTGGAATCTATGGCCACTGAATGGGAGTGGTGGAATCTATGGCCACTGAGTGGGAGTGGTGGAATCTGTGGCCACTGAGTGGGAGAGGTGGAATCTGTGGCCACTGAGTGGCAGTGGTGGAATCTATGGCCACTGAATGGGAGTGGTGGAATCTATGGCCACTGAGTGGGAGTGGTGGAATCTATGGCCACTGAGTGGCAGTGGTGGAATCTGTGGCCACTGAGTGGGAGAGGTGGAATCTGTGGCCACTGAGTGGCAGTGGTGGAATCTATGGCCACTGAATGGGAGTGGTGGAATCTATGGCCACTGAGTGGGAGTGGTGGAATCTATGGCCACTGAGTGGCAGTGGTGGAATCTATGGCCACTGAGTGGGAGTGGTGGAATCTGTGGCCACTGAGTGGGAGTGGTGGAATCTGTGGCCACTGAGTGGGAGAGGTGGAATCTGTGGCCACTGAGTGGCAGTGGTGGAATCTATGGCCACTGAATGGGAGTGGTGGAATCTATGGCCACTGAGTGGGAGTGGTGGAATCTGTGGCCACTGAGTGGGAGAGGTGGAATCTGTGGCCACTGAGTGGCAGTGGTGGAATCTATGGCCACTGAATGGGAGTGGTGGAATCTATGGCCACTGAGTGGGAGTGGTGGAATCTATGGCCACTGAGTGGCAGTGGTGGAATCTATGGCCACTGAGTGGGAGTGGTGGAATCTGTGGCCACTGAGTGGGAGTGGTGGAATCTGTGGCCACTGAGTGGGAGTGGTGGAATCTGTGGCCACTGAGTGGGAGTCTATGGCCACTGAGTGGGAGAGGTGGAATCTATGGCCACTGAGTGGCAGTGGTGGAATCTATGGCCACTGAGTGCCAGTGGTGGAATCTATGGCCACTGAGTGGGAGTGATGGAATCTATGGCCACTGAGTGGGAGTGGTGGAATCTGTGGCCACTGAGTGGGAGTGGTGGAATCTGTGGCCACTGAGTGGGAGTGGTGGAATCTATGGCCACTGAGTGGGAGTAGTGGAATCTATGGCCACTGAGTGGCAGTGGTGGAATCTATGGCCACTGAGTGGCAGTGGTGGAATCTATGGCCACTGAGTGGGAGTGGTGGAATCTGTGGCCACTGAGTGGGAGTGGTGGAATCTGTGGCCACTGAGTGGGAGTGGTGGAATCTGTGGCCACTGAGTGGGAGTGGTGGAATCTGTGGCCACTGAGTGGGAGTCTATGGCCACTGAGTGGGAGAGGTGGAATCTATGGCCACTGAGTGGCAGTGGTGGAATCTATGGTCACTGAGTGGGAGTGGTGGAATCTATGGCCACTGAGGGGGAAATTGGAGAAATTTATGGCAAACTGGATTTATTTAAAATAATGCTGCAGTAAGTCTTCTGCCTGAAAACAAATTAAGAAAAATCAAGGCTAAACTTTTTATTTGCCTTCTCAATAATGTTTACATAATCGTTTTCAAGAAAGGGGGAATTTAAACCGTGCAAGGAAATTTCTCTATTGGAGCTTACAGAGCTACGAGTATTCTCAAGGTTAGAAGCTCATTGTAATGTTGAGTACAAGGGGCCTAACTCAGACCTGATCACTAGGCTGCTTAATTTTTTGTCCTGCGATCAGATAGTCGCCGCCCAAGTGAAGTGTATATTCGCCTGTGCAAGTGTGCGATCGCATGTTTACACTGTGCTACAAATATCCTTCAGTCAGCGGACAGCTGCAAATCCGTTCGCACCTCACTCACCATCGAATGTCTTTTCCAGTGTGTGCAGTCTGCGCACAGCCCAGGACTTACTCCTACAGTGCGATGAGAACGGGCTGATCGGTGCCGGAGCTGACATCACACACCCTCCCTGAAAACGCTTGGGAACGCGTACGTTTTCCCTGATACTCCCTGAAACGGTCAGTTACCACCCACGAACGTCCTCCTCCTGTCAATAAGCATGTGAACGTCCGTGCGATTGAAATTTTCGCACCAGCCTGTCACTGTCGGGCGATGCCTGTTGTTGTTTGGTGACATGCGTGCGCATTGTGGTGCATACACATGCGCAGTCTATCGATAATCATCCGCTGTGCTACGCGGTCATGTCTGAATCGGGTCCACACTATGCAGTTTATCGACCGTTCAGCCTACGAATGCTTCTGCCTTACAGTAGCGACACACACTTTCCCCACCAGCAGCTACAACATTCAATTCCCTGGCATGGACGTACCAATCCAGAATTGCACATTGCGTCTGTCCGGCATCTCAATTCTTCCCTTTTAGAACTTGTCACTACTGTAACTGGCCAATATGAGCACAGCCTGGCACTGCGGTGATGCCTGGAGGCACATGTCACACAGTTAGTGCCCCCCCTTCTGTTACATATCATAGTATGTACTAAAGGTTGTGTCTATGTTACCTTCGTGCTCAGGACCTGGAAGTGACAAAACGAGAGGGCAGGAGAGAACTTCCGCCCTTACAGCACCTAAACGTTTTCCTTCGTTCTCCGTTCGTTTGGGGTAATTATTTTTTTTCTATGCAGCATTGGACCCTTGCGGGCTCGCTTCGCTCGTCGCGCTTCGGGCTCGGTGTCTCGCTTCGCTCGCCACACTATTCCAAATAGATTGTGACATGGACCCTAGGGGTTAAGGGAAAGGTCCTCTCCACGAAGGTAAACTAGATGCTACCATGTACTATAATGTCTTTATATCATGATTGATAACCTAAATGAACAGCATGGGTAATAAGTTGGCAATGTATAAATACAAAATAATACATTCTGCACAGGAAACTGCTTAGTAAATTGCATTGTGTACTGTGCAGAATGGGTCTGCTGAAGTTAAACTTTATGTTTAAAAATAATAATAAATTATACAATACAATAGTAATTAAATATATGAGTACTCACAGCTTCCAACACTTGTTTTATATGGCCCTCATTAGAATACAAGGAGTCTCATGCACTGAGCAGAGGTATAAATATCTCATCCCACCTCCCCAATAATAGCAGTGCATATACATACACAATGAATGAAGGAGCTCTGATTATATAACACATCTCAATGACAACCCTTTCTACAGATATATATGGGAGAGCATAAATAGCAGGACATTATTAATACCTGACTTCCCCTGTCGGTGTCTGGGCCTTGTCTCCACTACTCCTGGGCTCCACTCTCTAATATCTGACAAAGGCAAAGCAGAAAAGGATTGCTGTCTGCGCATGCGCACACGCCCAGCAGCTGCTCCGTTCCCGCTGCGCATGCGTCTTCTGTGCGAGGGGTGACGTCTCAGGAAGTGAGGGGTATCCGCCGGCCATGACTGATGTGGGCATCCCTTCTGAAAACTACTGTGGGACCACATGTCACGTTCCACTTGCGTCCATCACCATGGCAACGACAGGGCTGACTTGCCTTGCTTAGTGTCAAATAATGCAAACTATAGGATCTAATAATTCATTCTATTACTGCACAGTAGTAAAATTGCTAGGTAGGTTTTCTTATGATTTTCATTGCACAGTTATTCCACTGATATCAGTGTGAAGCAAACTGGATCAATCACAACGAAAGCTAAGTTATTATGTAAAATACTGAAACATTAATACATTGCAAAAAAAAAGGCATGAAAGTATAATAATAATAATACTAATGAAGAAAAATGTAAACTAAAAAAAAAAAAAAAATCTAAGAAATAAGAATGAAGGGAATAGGTTCTGCAAAATAGAAACGAAAAAAGTATAAGGTGAGGAAAATTTGTGTTTCAAATCAAGATGCCCCCTACAGTAGCTGCTGGTTTAGAGGATCTCTTATGATTGAGGCAAATAAAGTGTCGCAAGGGAATCTGTGGATCAAGGGCCTGATTGATGCAATGCCAATATTTACGGATGTGGGCAAATATCGGTAAACTCTGCATGTGTGTAAGTCGCACTGTGGCTGCACCAAGGTACCTTAGTGATGTTGCTTGCTGGGAGGATTTATTTGCAAAGTGATTGACAGTCCGGAAGTGTCTGGGAGAGATAACAGCGAGTGGCGTCAAAAACGCAGGCGTTGGGACCATTTTCGGGGCGTGCCTCAGCCTACTTCTAAGATCCCTTATACAGTAACGGAGGCTCTGCTCCCTGCGTCCATGCTGTGCGACCAAATAGACTAATCTGTGACTGACACTGCATATTTGTATGCAGCTGCTAGGATCTGTAATACCTCTAGTAGGCGTCCCAATACAAATCCAGAGGTCTGCCACGTTTGCATATATTTAGCACAGTAGCTGCGTACAAAGACGCAATTGCAGAGGCATCAGTGCCAGTAGCGGATCTTGCCACTGGCAAGCAGGACTTTTGCCCGGAGCGCCACCATCCGGAGGGCGCCGGTGCCATCCGGAGGGCGTCGCACCATGGCCAGATCCGCTACTGTGCCCCCCGCTGTGAAGGGAACCAGACGCTACGCATCTAGTTTCACTTCGTGGAGGGGACCTTTGCTGTGCGGTGCGTGAGGACGTCATCGCGCACTGCACAGCATTGTGGCACAGACGCTAGGAGTCATAATTGACCTCTAGTGTCTATGCTGATCCAAGGAGAGGAGCGTCGCCGGCGGCCGTCTGCAGCGGTATGGAATCAGGAGCGGGGATAGTAAGTATACTTTTTTTTCTCTTCCTGCGGCGCTACAGGGGGCACAAATGGGGGCGTAACTGACCACACCCCGTATGAAGCCATGCCCCTATCGTTTTGCCCGGGGCACCACAAGGGCAAGAACCGGCCCCGATCAGTGCACATCTCTGCATCATGGCCCCATGTGTGGGACTGTGCCATGCTTTCAGGGCCGGATTAATAATGGGGCTAATGGAGCTGCAGCTCCAGGCCCAGCTCCAAAAATAGGCCCAGAGCATCGCAGATCTCTGCTGCAGTAAACAGGAAATAAAATTTCCTTCTACTGCAGCCTGCAGTGCAGCGTCCTAGGTGGCCCCTCCCCCTCCTCCCTCACCACCCGAGATCCGCTTCCCATGTCCGCGGCACCGAAGGATCAAATGACGACGCTGACAGAGACAGAAGAAGGCTTTCTCAGCATTCCCTACAGTGTGTCTCGGCGGCGCCTCCGCGCCGGATGACGTCACGGCAACTGACGTCAAAAAGGTGCCGCCCTGCCTGCCACTACCACACTTGTCCTTATGTCCTGATATGGACTCCGCAGGGTCCGCAACACAGCCCAGGACATGGCAGCAGGGCTCTCAAGGCAGCATCTCCATGAAAGTGGTCGGCTTGGTGGCGGCAGCAGCAGCAGGGTGTCTGATATCCTCCAGACTGAGGTGAGGTATCAGACTCGTTACCTGCTGGCTGCTGCTGACTGATTCAGTAGTGGGGCATACTGAGGAACACGTGTGTATATTATATATTGTATATACACGTGTATATATATTTATGTGTATACATATATAGATGTGTATAGATGATTCTGTGATTTCCACATGCAGCCAAATCTCTCCCAGGATCTATTCTGTGAGACCTATTGAGGAAGCCACACCACTTATACTTTTGAGATTGTTAAACCAGCTAAATAATTCTTGAATTTCGTTGTACGTTGGTCAACATCCGAATCAGAAGTAGTCTTGAATTTAAAATTGGACACCACACTTTAGGTAGTTTGCAAAAATGCCGACATATGGTTGTCAGCACTCCTAAGAGATTATAACCAATAGTATTCCTAGGCGACCCTGTAAGGATTTACGCCCAATTAGTTTTAAGGTAGTTTATACAAAACACCATTATCCAACCGATTACACATTTAAGAAGGAATACCTCTTAAGCTCTAATCAGGAGCCCTGATATAAGAGCTTCATCCACTAAATCCAGATATAGGAGATTCTGAATAATCGTACATTAGAGGTTATGATCCTTTATATTAATTCATCATGAGCAAATCAGCCTTTTCCTATATTCGTTACCCCTGATGAAGTCGATAAGACGAAACGCGTTGGGTTTGTCAGTCAGAGAATCACAACCTAGTCTGTAAAGATACTCCCTGTCGAGCTCGCACCTTGCAAAAGGTGAGGGGATATCTAGATTCCACCTTACAAACGTGTTGGCTGTGTACTCTTTTAGTTGCATTTTATTGACACAATTTTATACTTTGAACTGTGTATACGTTATTAAAATAACTTTTTACTAATTGGCCTGTTGGCCTCTTGTTTGGGTGACTATTTGGTGAGGGGTGTCTGTTACAGGTCCCCAGATTTAAATACCCTCCAGTCTACATTCCGACGAAAATAACGCTGGAAGAACTGTGTAATTACATTCCAATTTAGCGCACTTGGGAAATTCTGTTTATTCGTGTATATATATATATATATATATATATATATATGTATGTGTGTGTAAATATATATATACATACATACATACATATGTGTGTGTTTATGTATATACAATGTGTGTGTAGTGCCAGCTCCAGGCATGGTAAATATGAGCAGCCACTCTAGAAGGGAGCGCATGACCATTTCAAATATGGTGCTGACAATCAGCCAATTGCAGCTCGCGGACCGGCCAGTGGCGGTTCCTGATTGGCTTCCAGGCCACGACCTTTGATTGACTCATGAGCCGGCGCCATATTTCAAATGGCCACTGGAGACCGGGCTCAGTAAGGGGTAGGAGAGATGCACACTGCACTGTGCCTTCCCTCCCTTCCCTCAGACACGAGCAGCAGCAGCCCAGCAACGGTGAGCACTACTGGGGGCATTATATGTATCTGTAACTGCTGGGGCATTACATGTATCTGGCATTGCTGGGGGTATTACGTGTATCTGGCATTGCTGGGGGTATTACATGTATCTGGCACTGCAGGGGCATTACATGTATCTGGTACTGCTGGGGATTTTACGTGTATCTGGCATTGCTGGGGGTATTACATGTATCTGACACTGCTGGGGCATTACATGAATCTGGCACTGCTGGTGGTATTATGTGTATCTGGCACTGCTGGGTGTATTACGTGTATCTGGCATTGCTGGGGGGTATTACATGTATCTGGCACTGCTGGGGCATTACGTGTATCTGGCACTGCTGGGGTTATTAGCTGTATTTGGCACTGCTGGGGGTATTATGTGTATCTGGCACTGCTGGGGGCATTATTTGTAACTGGCACTAATGGGGGCATTACATGTCAGGAGCATTCCTGGGGGATTTAGTAAAAACTGGAACGTTCTGGTCCCCGCAACATCGGACCGGATTCCTGCAGATATTTCAGCCATTGTGGTGGTCAGACTGCGTGGTGGTGTGAAGGGGGGGGGGCATATGTGTCAGCAGTCACCGGGGAGACAGGGAAAGAGAGAGATTACAGCCTTCCTGTATGGTCCAGTCCTTTCAGTTTTTTTTACCACATCCCTGGATCATACAAAAAGGCTGTAATCTCCCTCCCTGTCTCCGCGGTGACTTCTGTCACATACAACTTCCGGGACAAGACATCCCTGGATGGGGACACACATTACAATCTCCAAAGTAGCTGAGATTGCTGCAGGAATTCGGTGCAGCGTTCCCGGGGCAAAGAAGTATATTCCACTGTCAGCATTTCAGGGTGTCAGGACCACATACAATACATTGTATGTATTGCATGTGGTCCTGACGATGGTGTGGATGCCCTGTCACATTGATCGGGTAATATACTCATTTGCCATATATATAAATATATATATATATATATATATAGTAAATCTATGGAGACGGCACTCACAACTGGTATGAAGTAGTATTCAGTGGTCAATAATATAAAAGGTGGTGTATGCTTCATATATGTCCTCCATGGTTTTAGCCACACCCCATGGGTCAAACCTCACCCCAATATCAAAAGTAAAACCCCCGCCATGCTGGTCACACCCCCTGAGATGGAGCACAATAGGCCCTTTATAAATTTCAGCTCCAGGCCCATCAGGACCTTAATCTGGCACTGCATGCTTTGGTTTCCTCCCATACCCCAAAAACCCAACTGGAAGGTTATTTGGCTTCTGTTTCATTACCTCTCGTGACTTGTGTCTGTTTATGAGGGGATTAGAGGATAAGGTGAATGGAGCAGGACCTGATATGAATAAGCAGTGTACAACTGTCACACCCCGCGGGCAGCGGCGGCCGCGCTTACCGCTGCGGGTGTCCTGGATGGCCTGGCGTCTCTCCCCTCCGGCGGCCTCGGGGGTCCGGCGTCGGGTCGGCGGGTCTCTCCGGCGGCTCCCGGAGCGAGGGCGCCGCCATGCTGCTTTAGATTAGGTAGGCGGAGCGGGGCTGACGTCATCTGCCCGCTCCGCCAATCAGACCAAGGCGGGAGGTTCAAAGCCAGACGCCGAGCAGGGAGCCGGCGCCTGTGTATCATCGTTCTGCTTGTCTGAAGCAGTGATTTCCAGAGCTCCCTTGTTCCTATTTTCCGCTGTGTCTCCAGTGTCTCCAGTGTCTCCAGTGTCTCCAGTGTCTCCAGTGTCCCAGTGTCTCCAGTGTCTCCAGTGTCCCAGTGTCTCCAGCGTCTTCACGCACTTCCGTGCCTCCAAGCGCCCGAGCGCCATCACGCACCTCCGTGCCTCCAAGCGCCCGAGCGCCATCACGCACCTCCGTGCCTCCAAGCGCCCGAGCGCCATCACGCACCTCCGTGCCTCCAAGCGCCCGAGCGCCATCACGCACTTCCGTGCCTCCAAGCGCCCGAGCGCCATCACACACCTCCGTGCCTCCAAGCGCCCGAGCGCCATCACGCACCTCCGTGCCTCCAAGCGCCCGAGCGCCATCACGCACCTCCGTGCCTCCAAGCGCCCGAGCGCCATCACGCACCTCCGTGCCTCCAAGCGCCCGAGCGCCATCACGCACTTCCGTGCCTCCAAGCGCCCGAGCGCTATCACGCACCTCCGTGCCACCAAGGCGCCTGAGCGCCATCAGCACCTCAGTACCTCGGCACCTCAGTGCCTCTGTTCCTCAGCACGCCGGTGCCTCAGCACCATAGAACCTCAGCACCTCGGAGCCTCTGCACCTTAGTATCACAGAACTCCAACACCTCAGTACCTCGGTGTCTCAGCACCTCAGTGCCTTCAGCACCTCAATAATACCAGCATCTCTGTACCTCAGCACTCAGCACTTTCACTAGTCTTGTTTTTCAGGAGACCTTCATCATTCCTCCGTGCTTCCTGCTTACCGTCTTCATCCTGTATGAAGAAGACCTACATCCGGCCATCTCTATTGCGACCCAGTAGCGGTTCCTCTTCCCTGTCACCGGAAGAAGCCCCGAGTCCACAACACCCTTCGACCAGGTCAGTGATAGTATACACAGGCCCCATGGACCCGGGGAATCGGAACCCAGAAGCAAGTGCCATCCAAGATCTGGTTTCCCGTGTACAGAGTCAGGAAGCGGCGCAAAACCAGGTGATGCGGTATCTCCAAGAGCTATCCGGCAGGTTGGATCAAATTCAGGTTTCCCTGGCTTCAGTAGTTCCAGTTCCAGCTCCAGTACCCACTCCGGCAGTCGTTCCTGTTAATGCTCACGCAGTGTCCGGTACCAGGTCACGCCTTCAGCTTCCCACTCCCTCTCGCTACAACGGCAACCCGAAGAATTGCCGTGGTTTTCTTAACCAGTGCGAGGTGCAGTTTGAACTCCTCGCACACAATTTTCCCACGGATCGATCCAAAGTAGCATACATTATTTCCTTGCTTGAGGGTTCAGCGTTGGAATGGGTGTCTCCTTTATGGGAGCGATCTGATCCTTTGGTTTCCAACTACACTAATTTCATCTCATCTTTCCGCCGGATCTTTGATGAGCCTGGCAGAACGGCCGCTGCCTCTTCAGATCTTCTTAGAGTTCGACAAGGCTCTCGTTCAGTGGGTCAGTATGTGATTCATTTTCAGACCATAGCTTCCGAATTGCGCTGGGATAATGATGCCTTACGGGCCGTTTTCTGGAACGGGCTGTCCGACCGTCTTAAAGACGAATTGATTACAAGAGATTTGCCAGATTCCTTGGAACAGTTGATCTCGCTCTGTGTGAAAGTGGATCTCCGCATGCAGGAACGAGTTGGCGAACGTTCTCGGTCTGATCGGTGCAGATTCCGGGCTCCTCCGTCTAAACCATCGGTTACGACAGCTCCAGACGAACCCATGCAAATTAATCGGTCTCGACTGTCTCCAGAGGAGCGACAGCGTCGACGTGAGAACAAACTTTGCCTCTACTGTGGAGCCGCGGATCACTTCCTCAAGTCTTGCAGAGCTCGCCCGGGAAACGGGCAATCCTAGCCTGTTCCGGGGAAGTCAAGCTGGGTGTGGTTTCTCAATCTTCTCCAGAAGTGGACTGTTTACTCTCAGTATCTTTGTCTACTAAAACAAAAGTCAAGACCGTCATGGCTCTTTTGGATTCAGGTGCTGCGGGGAATTTTATTTCTCTTTCCTGCGCCCAGAGTTTGGGTTTGAAATTACAGTTGGTCGAACGACCTATTACTATTACAGCCATTAACGGGGTTCAAATTCCTAACGCCTTGATTACGAGTCAGTCTGAGTCAATTCAGCTACAAGTGGGAGCTTTACATCAAGAACAACTGAAGTTTCTAGTTATTCAGGAAATGTCTCACGATCTCGTTTTGGGTTTTCCCTGGCTCAGGCTACACAACCCTCATGTCGACTGGGGGTCGACACAAATAATTTCTTGGAGTCCTTTCTGCCGATTGAATTGTCTTACTCCTGTCGTTCCACTCCGTGCGTCGGCCAAGTTGGACGTGGAGTTAGTTCCTGAGGCTTATCGAGAGTTTTTGGATGTCTTCTCGGAACAGGCGGCTGATAAATTACCTCCGCATAGGGCTTGGGACTGTCCCATTGAGCTCATTCCTGGGAAAATACCGCCTCGAGGTCGCACTTATCCTTTGTCGGTTCCAGAGACACAAGCTATGTCTGAGTACATTAAGTCGAATTTGCAGAAGGGCTTCATCCGTCCCTCCACTTCTCCAGCGGGAGCTGGCTTCTTCTTTGTAAAAAAAAAAGATGGAGGGCTGAGACCATGCATCGACTATCGTGGTTTAAATGAAGTCACCATTAAAAACAAGTATCCTCTGCCGCTCATCACAGAGCTTTTTGATAGAGTGCGTGGAGCTCGAGTATTTACTAAGCTTGACTTAAGAGGAGCATACAACTTGATACGTATTCGTCAAGGAGATGAGTGGAAGACGGCTTTCAATACGAGAGATGGGCATTATGAGTACCTGGTAATGCCATTTGGCCTCAGCAACGCCCCCGCTGTCTTTCAAGGATTCATTAATGAAGTCTTTCGGGATATGTTGTATCTGAATGTAGTAGTCTATTTGGATGACATTTTGATTTTTTCTAAGAATCTTTCTGAGCACCGACTACAAGTTAAGGAAGTACTCCTTCGGTTGCGCAAGAATCATCTTTATGGCAAGATCTCCAAGTGCACCTTTGAGGTTCCTTCTATTTCATTTTTGGGCTACATTATTTCTGGAACTGAATTGCGTATGGATCCGGAGAAACTTTCGGCCATCCGGGATTGGACTCAACCTCTTTCCTTAAAAGCAGTGCAACGATTTCTAGGATTCGCAAATTATTATCGGAAATTTATAAGAGGTTTCTCTACCATCGTGGCACCTATTACGGCTCTGACTAAAAAAGGGGCTGACCCAAGCAATTGGCCTTCTGAAGCAATAGCAGCGTTCAAACAGTTGAAGACCGCCTTTATATCTGCTCCCGTACTTCAGCAGCCAGATTTCCTAAAACCATTCTTTTTGGAGGTTGATGCTTCCACGGTAGGCATAGGTGCTGTACTCTCGCAATACGCCTCAGATGGGAAGTTGCATCCGTGTGGGTTTCATTCTCGCAAGTTCTCCCCTGCTGAACTAAATTACACCATCGGAGACAAAGAGCTACTGGCAATTAAATCTGCGTTGGAAGAATGGAGGTATCTTCTGGAGGGTGCTAAACACTTAATCACAATTTTTACGGACCACAAGAATTTACTGTATCTAAAGACGGCCCAATGTTTGAACCCCCGTCAGGCGAGATGGGCGCTCTTCTTTACCAGATTTTCCTTTATCATCAAGTATCGGGCTGGAATTCTAAATACCAAGGCGGATGCCCTATCCCGTTCAGTGATGGCTTCCGATGAGGAGAATACTATGGGGAAGGCATTAATCCTCAGTCCCATCTCTATTTCTGCAGCTCCCACTAGGTTGGGCCCTCCTCCGGGAAGAATGTCGGTACCAGTTAAATTTCGACCGAGACTGTTGCAGTGGGCACACACTTCTAAGTTTTCTGGTCATCCGGGAATTCAGAAAATGTGGGAATTTCTGCAAAGATCATACTGGTGGGACACTATGAAAAAAGATGTTCAAGAGTATGTCAATTCGTGTCCTCAATGTGCTCAGCACAAAACTCCACGTCTGCCGCCTACGGGTTTGTTGCATCCTTTGTCCATTCCTAAAAAGCCTTGGACTCATATCTCGATGGACTTTGTTACTGAATTACCGCTCTCTAAGGGTCATAACACCATTTGGGTGATCATTGACCGATTCTCTAAGATGGCACATTTTATTCCGTTGACCGGATTACCCTCCGCTTCCAAGTTGGCCCTGTTATTCATCCAAGAGCATTTCCGCCTGCACGGGTTACCTCTGGAAATAGTCTCAGATCGGGGAGTACAGTTTACAGCGAGATTCTGGAGAGCCCTCTGTTCAACTCTACAAATTAAGCTCAAATTCTCTTCTGCTTACCATCCACAGACTAATGGGCAAACTGAACGCGTCAATCAGGATCTAGAGACTTTTCTCCGCATTTACCTTTCCCCTTCTCAAGATAACTGGGTGGAGTTGTTGCCGTGGGCTGAGTTTGCCCACAACCATTTTTATCATTCTTCTACTGGTGAGTCTCCATTCTTTATTAATTATGGATTTCATCCCCAAGTTCCGGAGTTGCCCATTTGTCCTCCAGAAGAAGTTCCTGCTGCAGCCTCAACTCTTCGACATTTCACTCAAATTTGGAGCCGAGTTCATGCCAATCTTAAGAGGGTTTCCGGTCGCTATAAATTCTTTGCGGATAGGAAACGACGAGCAGCTCCTCAATATAAGGTTGGTGACAAGGTATGGCTCTCTACCCGCAATCTTCGTTTGAAAGTACCCACCATGAAATTTGCCCCAAGGTTCATTGGTCCTTTCTCAGTGCGGCAAGTCTTGAACCCGGTCGTTTGCAAATTGGAGTTGCCTTCCCACCTTCGAATTCCAAACTCCTTCCACGTCTCTCTCCTCCGCCCCCTCATTCTAAATCGGTTCCACTCAGCATCTCCTAGGCCAACTACTACTGTGTCTGAAGCTGGGACAGAATTTGAAATCAAAGCTATTCTTGACTCTCGTTATTTTCATAAGAAATTACAGTACTTGGTAGAATGGAAAGGTTATGGTCCTGAAGAGAGAAGTTGGATCAATGCTACTGAGGTAATGGCTCCCCGACTGGTTCGAATCTTCCATTCCAGACATCCAACTAAACCCGGAAAGTGTCCAGGGGCCACTCCTGGAGGAGGGGGTACTGTCACACCCCGCGGGCAGCGGCGGCCGCGCTTACCGCTGCGGGTGTCCTGGATGGCCTGGCGTCTCTCCCCTCCGGCGGCCTCGGGGGTCCGGCGTCGGGTCGGCGGGTCTCTCCGGCGGCTCCCGGAGCGAGGGCGCCGCCATGCTGCTTTAGATTAGGTAGGCGGAGCGGGGCTGACGTCATCTGCCCGCTCCGCCAATCAGACCAAGGCGGGAGGTTCAAAGCCAGACGCCGAGCAGGGAGCCGGCGCCTGTGTATGATCGTTCTGCTTGTCTGAAGCAGTGATTTCCAGAGCTCCCTTGTTCCTATTTTCCGCTGTGTCTCCAGTGTCTCCAGTGTCTCCAGTGTCTCCAGTGTCTCCAGTGTCTCCAGTGTCCCAGTGTCTCCAGTGTCTCCAGTGTCCCAGTGTCTCCAGCGTCTTCACGCACTTCCGTGCCTCCAAGCGCCCGAGCGCCATCACGCACCTCCGTGCCTCCAAGCGCCCGAGCGCCATCACGCACCTCCGTGCCTCCAAGCGCCCGAGCGCCATCACGCACCTCCGTGCCTCCAAGCGCCCGAGCGCCATCACGCACTTCCGTGCCTCCAAGCGCCCGAGCGCCATCACACACCTCCGTGCCTCCAAGCGCCCGAGCGCCATCACGCACCTCCGTGCCTCCAAGCGCCCGAGCGCCATCACGCACCTCCGTGCCTCCAAGCGCCCGAGCGCCATCACGCACCTCCGTGCCTCCAAGCGCCCGAGCGCCATCACGCACTTCCGTGCCTCCAAGCGCCCGAGCGCTATCACGCACCTCCGTGCCACCAAGGCGCCTGAGCGCCATCAGCACCTCAGTACCTCGGCACCTCAGTGCCTCTGTTCCTCAGCACGCCGGTGCCTCAGCACCATAGAACCTCAGCACCTCGGAGCCTCTGCACCTTAGTATCACAGAACTCCAACACCTCAGTACCTCGGTGTCTCAGCACCTCAGTGCCTTCAGCACCTCAATAATACCAGCATCTCTGTACCTCAGCACTCAGCACTTTCACTAGTCTTGTTTTTCAGGAGACCTTCATCATTCCTCCGTGCTTCCTGCTTACCGTCTTCATCCTGTATGAAGAAGACCTACATCCGGCCATCTCTATTGCGACCCAGTAGCGGTTCCTCTTCCCTGTCACCGGAAGAAGCCCCGAGTCCACAACACCCTTCGACCAGGTCAGTGATAACAGCACTACAACATATGTTGGCACTATCTAAACAAAGTATAATTGATATACAGTACATGTAGAGTTACTTTAGGTGGTAATATGTATTTCATACGGCTATAGAAGGTATAAGGGAAAACTATCACCAGACCCTGCGAGAAGGAGACATAGGGGCTAGAGGTGTCTCAAGGGAGGAGGGGACCCATGTGCAGACTCCGTGTGGGGGCCCCCTCCCCTACCGTAGCCAGCAGCGCCGCTGATAGCCCTCTGATCACTGAGACTCTGGCACAGTGCCAGAGTCTACAGCGCATGCGCAGGACAACCCCGAAAAAATGGCAGCTGCACCCATTTTTCGGAGTCCTGCGCATGCACTGTTGACTCTGGCACTGTGCCAGAGTCTCTAGTGCTCAGTGCGCTAGCAGCGGCGGTGCCGGCTACGGGAGAGGAGGGGGCCCCGACATGAACACCGATGGATGCTGGAAAGGTAAGAAGGTCATGGCCCCCCAGAAATGTAGGCAAGTCTCCCGGTTTCCCTGACACCACCATGCACCTCACCCCCCCCTCCCTCCTCGGCCACTCATAACAGAGAACAAGTGGGCGGTCTGAGGAGATCTGATGACACGATTCGCGCTGAATTGCATCACCATAACCCCGCCCCCCACTGCAGAGCCCTGATGCACAATTGTGATGCCATACCCCCTGACCACCCACCTCCCTGGTGGTCACACCCTCGGACAGCCCACCTTGGAGCCAGCCACGCCCCCATGCGCCTACAATGAGGAGGGGACAGCAAAGTAGGCAAGCATGCACCATTACTGCCCACAGCCATATCCCCCATGGGTATCTATGTGGGATGTGATGCTGCCAGACTGATCAATTTCCAGAAATTGACCCCCGCTGCTACTGCTATCTGAAAATGGCGGTAGCCCATTGTAGCCTATGGGCTACTCACCACATTTGTAGCCAGCAGAGGATTTCCCTGGACCCCTCCATGGAAGTGGCCGCTGTGTATGTGCAGTCAGCAGGACCGCGCATGCACAGTAGCCCTGGCAGCTCACAGAGCACATCACAGTGACAGGCTCTGCGGGTGCTTACTAATACATTCAGCCACAGTAATCGCATATTGCAATGCCATCCTGGGTGCTAATATCACGCCTAGATTGCATTAAATTTACGGTAAGTCATAAATGGACCCCACTGGCAGGGCCGAACTGCCCTTCTGGCAAATGTCAGAAGGGCCAAAGGGCTTGTGGGCCGGTCCTGTCAGGTAGAGAGCCGGGAAGGCCGCGTGCAGCGCTATGTCTTTTTGCCACAGAACAGATCTACAGATGTGTCCTCACATATCTAGCCTCAATACACTATACAGCATGGGATGCCTGGTGTGAGTGAGCCGCCTGGTCCCGTGCAACTCTACTAGTGTCGGGTGACAAAAAGTGTTGCATATTGTTCAGCACAATCTGATGCCGGATGCCATCAGAGTCTCATGGGAAATGGTGTGCTGAGAGGAGCTGTTTGGTGCAACTGCAGTAATGATGTATGAGAAGTTGAACCCATCTGTGCATACAGTAGGTGTCTATATCATAGTTGATTGTAGGATATTTTACACAGTGAGGCGGATTCTGAGGATCAAGGAGCTTTGCACCTGTGCACCGCAAAGGGTGCCATGATAGATAGATAGATAGATAGATAGATAGATAGATAGATAGATAGATAGATAGACAGACAGACAGACAGACAGATAGCAGTGGCAAGTCCTACCTGGATGGAACATGCATTACACATCCAAGGGCCTTAAATTACCAAGCCCGTTAGGCAGTTGGGTCTGGCCGATTCTTCCTGCACCACCTGTACTATTGCCAGCCCGGGACACCTCAGTGATCACAATAAACTACAGCTCACAGCGGCTCTTGTGTCTGGAGCTACACAGCTGAACAGACATCTCTCTCATGGGTCGGAGCCAAGCATGTCAGGAATTTCTGCAAATAGGTCAGTCTCCTGTAGTGAACTGGGACAATTATTATGTTTTATTTATTTTTTTGGGAGCCATTGTGTTTGTTTGTTTGTTTGTTTGTTTGTTTGTTTGTTTGTTTTTCCTGTGGGGGCCATTGTGTTTTATTTTCTTCCTATTGAGGCCAATGTATTTTATTTTTTTCCTATTAAGGTTATTGCGTTTTATTTGTTCCCCTGTGGAGGCCAATGTGTTTTTTTTTTCTTTCCTGTGGAGGCCATTGTGTTTTATTTTTTCCTGCCGGGGGGCATTGTGTGTTTTTTTCCTGTTGGGGGCCAGTGTGTTTTATGTTTTTTTCTGTGGGAGACAATTTGTTTTATTTTTTTTCTTGTGCAATGATTTTTGTCTGCACATGCATCTGTGTTGCACCGTGCATGCGTCCCAGTGGTGTTCATACACAGTTGCAGTACAGATTCAGATGCACACAATAAGAAGTGTATTATAAATGTGTTGGACGGTTACAGGGGGTTGGCTAATCAGACGCAGGTGTAACACAGTATGCGCGTGTTATTGGAGTGACATAGGTGTGTTGCTGAAAACGGATCCATATGGAGACACTGAATTGTTCACACTGTAGGCCATATTCAGACAGATGATCTGCACCTAGCATAGGGCTGGTGATAGTTTAAATGGTGCGCCTAATGGTAGCATACAAAGATGCACAAAGCCTGATTGCAGCGCCTGTAGACACTGACAGTGGGACGATGTACACCAGGGAAGGGCTTGTAGTGCTATTAGCATAAAGTTACAGACACAAGTGAGGCGAAAAACGCAAGGTAGACAACTGCGTCCAACTCAGAATCAGGCCCTATAAGAAGGTATCTTGCCCTCTTAGACAGACCCGCCTCCATTAATGCTGCTTCCATAAATTTCCATCCCAATCCACCCCTGGATAGAGAGCATAACTCCCAACGTTGCAAGTGGGCAGGTCGGGATTACCGTGCGCGACTCAAAACAGGAATTTGGTACCTACCGGTAATTCCTTTTCTCATACGCCCTAGAGGATGCTGGGGACACCATAAGAGCCATGGGGTATAGACGGGATCCGCAGGAGACATGGGCACTTTAAGACTTTGAAAGGGTGTGACCTGGCTCCTCCCTCTATGCCCCTCCTCCAGATTCCAGTTTTAGAAATGTGCCCAGGCAGACTGGATGCACACTGAGGAGCTCTACTGAGTTTCTCTGATGTTAGTTTTTTTTTTTTCAGGGAGATCTGCTGGCAACAGTCTCCCTGCATCGTGGGACTGAGGGGAGAGAAGTCAGACCTACTTCCAGTGAGTTTAAAGGCTCTGCTTCTTGGCTACAGGACACCATTAGCTCCTGAGGGTTTGGAACACTAGGTACGCCTAGGGGTTCATTCCCAGAGCCCGCCGTCACCCCCCTTGCAGAGCCAGAAGTCAGAAGACAGGTGAGTAGAAGAAGATAGAAGACTTCAGTGATGGCTTCTGAGGTACCGCACAGCGATCGCGCTGTGCGCCATGCTCCCACACACAGCGGCACTACAGGGTGCAGGGCGCGGGTGGGGCGCCCTGGACAGCATAAAACGCCTCATATGAGACTGGCAAAGTGTGATATGAGTGCCTAGGCACTAAATCCTTACCCCCGCCAGTATTATTATTTTAAAAAAATAGCGGGGCTGAAGCGCGCCATGAAGGGGGCGGGGCTTAGCCCTCACAGCTCTCATCGGCGCCATTTTCTATTCACAGAGCTGCAGAGAAGCTGGTCCTTCCTCACCACTGCTGTACAAGTACCAGGGTGCAAAAAAAGGGGGGGGGGGGCACAGTTAATTTGGTGCAAAAACACGTTATTATAAACGCGCTGCAGGTCTGAGGCATTATATTGAAGTGTCAGAACCGGGATAAGCGCTGGGTTGTGAGCTGGCAAACTCCCTCTGTGTTTCTCTGACAGGATTTACTGTGGGTCTATCCCCTATTTGCCCAGTGTGTCTGTGGGTGTTGGTACACGTGTGTCGGCATGTCTGAGGCTGAGTGCTCTTCCCAGGAGGAGACTGTCTTAGGGACAGAAACGGCTGTGGGAGTGACCTTGTCGGCACCGCTGACTCCTGATTGGAGAAATGTGTTGAATGCTTTAAATGCTAATGTGGCTCTTATTAATAAGAGATTAGATAAATCTGAGTCTCAGAACCAGGCATGGAAGAAGTCTGTGGAGGATGTGTTATCACAAGTCCAGACCCCCTCGGGTTCACATAAACGTTTGTTTGCTCAGTTGGCAGACACAGATACCGACACGGACACTGACTCCAGTGTCGACTGTAGGGATACCAGATTAGACCCAAAATTGGCAAAGAACATTCAGTACATGATTGTGGCAATAAAAGATGTGTTACATATCACTGAGGACCCTACTGTTCATGATACTAGGGTCTGTATGTATAAGGGAAAGAAACCTGAGGTAACGTTTGCTCCCTTTTTGAAAAAATGTGGGAAAATCCTGACAAAAAGTTTCTGATTCCCAAAAGAATTCAGTTGGCGTATCCGTTCCCCCTGGGGATAGAGAAAAGTGGGAGTCACCCCACATTGTGGACAAGGCTCTATCACGATTGTCTAAAAAAGTGGCTTTACCGTCACCGGACACGGCAGACCTTAAGGATCCTGCGGATCGTAGACAGGAAAATACGTTAAAATCCATTTACGTCACCACAGGTACACTACTCAGACCAACCATTGCATCTGCGTGGGTGAGTAGTGCTATTGAAAAGTGGGCAGATAACTTGTCATCTGATATAGATACCCTAGATAGGGATAGCGTCCTTTTGACACTGAGTTATATCAGAGACGCTGCGGCCTACCTAAAGGAGGCGGCGAGAGATATTGGCCTTTTGGGGTCAAAAGCCAATGCCATGGCGGTCTCAGCTAGGAGGGCATTGTGGATTCATCAATGGAATGCTGATGCGGACTCCTAAGAAAGCTATGGAGTCTCTCCCATATAAAGGTGGTGTCTTGTTTGGTGACGGTCTCGCTGATTTGGTATCTTCGGCTACCGCGGGTAAGTCGTCATTTTTGCCTTATGTTCCTCCACAACAAAAGAAAGCTCACCACTTACAGATGCAGTCCTTTCGGCCAAATAAATACAAAAGAGGCAGAGGTTACTCCTTCCTTGCTAATAGAGGAAGAGGAAAAGGTAAAAGATCTCTGGCCGTGGCAGGTTCCCAGGAGCAGAAGTCCTCCCCGGTTTCTGCCAAATCCACCGCATGATGCTGGGGCTCCTCTGCGGGAGTCCGCACCAGTGGGGGCACGTCTCAAGCTCTTCAGTCAATTCTGGGCTCATTCAGCCCTGGACTCATGGGTTTTAGAAATAGTGTCCCAGGGGTACAAACTGGAGTTTCAAGACGTTCCCCCTCGACGATTTTTCAAATCGGTCTTACCAGCTTTTCTTCCGAACAGGGAGGTAGTATGTGATGCAATACAAAAGTTGTGTCTAAATCAAGTCATTATCAAAAAGGCTTTTATTCAAGCCTGTTTATGGTCCCGAAGCCGGACTGCTCGGTCAGACCAATTCTGAACCTAAAATCCCTCAATCTTTACCTAAGAAAATTCAAATTCAAGATGGAATCTCTCCGAGCAGTGATCTCCAGTCTGGAGGAAGGGGATTTCATGGTGTCGGTCAACATAAGGATGCCTGCTTACTCGTCCCCATATATCCTCCGCATCAGGCTTACCTGAGATTTGCTATTCAGGATTGTCATTACCAATTTCAGACGTTGCCGTTTGGGCTGTCCACAGCTCCGAGGATTTTCACCAAGGTAATGGCGGAAATGATGGTTCTCCTTCGCAAGCAAGGAGTCAAAATTATCCCTTACTTGGACGATCTCCTGATAAAGGTGAGAGCCAAAGACCAGCTGGTGCAGAACATTGCGCTATCTCTGACAGCTCTGCAACAACATGGTTGGCTCCTAAACTTGCCGAAGTCGCAGTTGAATCTGACGAAACGGCTGTCGTTTTTGGAAATGATTTTGGACACAGAATTACAGAGAGTTTTTCTTCCAGAAGAGAAGGCTCTGGAAATTCAGAGTTTGGTCAAACAAATTCTGAGACCACCGAGAGTATCAATCCATCAATGCACTCGATTGCTGGGGAAGATGGTGGCAGCCTACGAGGCCATTCAATTTGGCAGATTCCATGCCAGAGTGTTTCAGTGGGACCTATTGGACAAGTGGTCAAGATCCCATCTGCACATGCACCGGAAAATAATCCTGTCCTCCAAGACCAGAATTTCACTCCTGCGGTGGCTGAACAGCTCTCACCTCCTAGAGGGATGCAGGTTCGGGATCCAGGACTGGATCCTAGTAACCACGGATGCGAGTCTCCTAGGCTGGGGAGCAGTCACACAGGGGGAACTTTCCAGGGAAAATGGTCAAGCCAGGAAGTTTATCTACACATAAACGTTCTAGAGTTAAGGGCCATTTACAACGGCCTTCTCCAAGCGGAACATCTTCTTCACAACCCGCCCGTCCTTATCCAGTCGGACAATATAACAGCAGTAGCGCACATAAACCGCCAGGGCGGAACAAAGAGCAGAGCGGCAATGGCAGAGGCCACAAAAGTGCTCCGTTGGGCGGAAAGACATACAAGCGCTCTGTCAGCAATCTTCATTCCAGGAGTGGACAACTGGGAAGCAGACTTCCTCAGCAGACACGATCTCCATCCAGGGGAGTGGGGTCTTCATCAAGAGGTCTTCACAGAAGTGACAAGCCTTTGGGGAATTCCTCAAATAGACATGATGCGTCTCGCCTTAACAAGAAATTTAAGAGATATTGTTCCAGGTCGAGGGACCCTCAAGCAATAGCAGTGGACGCGCTGGTGACACCAGGGGTGTTTCAGTCGGTGTATGTGTTCCCTCCGCTTCCACTCATTCCAAAAGTGCTAAAGATCTGTTAAAGTCAAAAAAAATTGTAATGCATATGCCTTTTACTAACCCCATGCACATGCCCGCTGCGCGTGCACTCGCTCTGCCGTGCGTGCGCATATCCGCAATTTGCGTAACGGAGCTTTTCACGGCCATGCGCCTTAGCGCGTGGTATGCGCATTTACGGTAGAGTTTGTGAGCACATAGAGGGTTATTAGAACATTACATATTTAACCCAAATAGTGCATTTTGTACCCATAGTTCCCTTTCACCATGTCAGCGAGTATTAATAGTTTAAACAGTTCCTGGACAGAGGGATTCGCCTTTGCATGATAGGAAGGGTCAGATAAAGGTTGGGAGGTGATGTCTAGTATCCAGCTGTAGGGTATTTTGAGGGTAACATTCCAGTGTTAGTTAGAGAAAGATCGCATGTTCCTGCGTATAGTTATGTGCAAAAGTAGAATATGAACATTAACTGTATTTACTGTATTTTATGTATGCGGCGGGAATCCAGAGGATACCACCCACAAGAGCAGTTGGGGAAAGACATCGCCCACCTATTCAAATCCACCTATGACCTCTTCTGTAATGTAGAGACACATCCCTGTGTCCAATGGACAATGAGATTACAGTGACCATTGTATTGTGTATGCATGTTGTGTATAAAAAGACCATTGTTGCCTGGCCAGTCAGAAGACTCTGAACGCTATCTGTATGACCAGCGGAGGACCGAGCCGGGTTGCGCTTGCGGACATTCTCACGTATGTACATTCTCTGTAGCCATTGTTCTGTTTAGATTTATCTTGTTAGCCTGTAGTGTATGATTTGTACTGTTTACCTTTTGGAATTAATCCACTGTGGCCTTAGAACCCTGTGGTTGCAACTACAAATCAGTGTTGTGTTTTCACTTTCCTGCAAGGGTTTTAAAGTAGATTTATCTGTATAAGGTGTATTGGTATTGATAAGGTGTACGCACTGCGGGTACTTTGTACCGCCAGCGCTACTTAAGGTTTAAAGGTATTACATCGTTGCAGTACTTTGCTGCTAAGGTTTAAAGTGTGATCATATTATTACATTGTATCATTAACAAGGTTTAAAGGTTATCAATTGTGTGTGCGCTCGCTGTGTGTACTCTGTACACTCAGTGCGGCGTGTGTACACCAAGTGCGTACCACGTGCAGGACTCTGTACGCAAATAGCGTACAAAGTGCGTAGCACGTGCATTTAGTCTAGCGGCCATAGCGGCTCCACGGTAATAGTGTATTTAGAGGTATAGCTTTGCGGTCTAAGATAATATCGACATTATCCATTGGGAGCTCGTCCGGTTCCTTCTCATACCCGCAGCCTAGCAAGTTTACGCAGACTTTATCTATCAGCAAAGGGCAGAAAGGTATCCCCGGAAGCCTTCTCTTGGTTGGTGGATACACTAGTGCTGATTAGATAAGCATCTGCCTTGCATGGTTTGAAGGGATGCTGGAGGGAACCAAAAGGTAAGAACGCAAAAGCTATTTTTAAAATCTGCAAATTTCTGTTTTGGCGCCAAATGCGCACGCAACACACGCATACACCTGTATTTTGTACTTTGCATATCTGCTCGCATTATTGCCATACGCATTGATTACTAGATTCATTTTGACCTGTACTGAGAAAATTTGTTGCTATTTAGTTAAAATATAGAGTTAATAGTTAAGGAAGTAAGTGTAAGACGCACACGCAGCCTGGCCTAGTTGTAAAGGTTTATACAGTAGAAACTGTGTGGTGTGTTAAGTGAGCGATTATAGTTAAATATCGCTTACATTTATAGAAGTGTGGGATTTGTAGTACTGCAGACGTACGGCCTTTGTACACGTGTCTCGGACAACGTTCGGGACTGCGTACGCAACGTAAAGGCCTACACACGTGGCGTGTTTACGCAACGTGCGTACAGGTACGCCCACTAAATACAAATCACACAATAGCATTGTTTCAGTTTAGGCGCGAGACGGTAGCCACGCGATAATAGCACAAATTGATCAGTTTCCAATATTTAGTTTAAATACCTTCTTTACTGTATCACCTCTGGAATTATTCTGTTTTATCTGAATGAAAGTTAATTTTCTGTACAGAAAAACCAAAGTGTATATGAGTGAACGAGCGTGAGTGTGTAAACAATAAAGGTTTTGTGGACCCAGGGAATTCGGGATCCCGTAGGAGACCACACCAGGTGAGTGGACACTTGGTGGCGTGAGAGCGGCTTGCTCACGTTAACATTGATTAAGGTATAAAGGAGCAATTAGTATAACAGCAGACCAAGAGGTCAGCGAAGTCAGAAAACCGCTGACAAAGTCACGCGAAGCTCTGAATACCGTGGCCTAGAAGGTCCGCGAGGTTTTGTGTAGAGAGCGCAGCCCCGGGGGTTGGCGTAGTACCCACATAGGCCCGTTCAGATACGCTCCGGCTGAGGTTTCGCAGCCTGAAAAACGATTCCATTGGTCGCAAGGCGGATAAGTAACAGTTACCTATACGCTGTGCGATTGTACCGCGCGTTCGTGAGTGCAATACTTAGCCCACCGCGATACCCTTTTACGAGTTGTGCGTAAAAATCGCGGGCTCATTGGCGCTAAGTGTAGTACACGCAACGTGATTTGTGTAACAATTTTTTTGTTTTAAGGGAGTTTCGCTGGTCACTCAGGAAATCTCCAACGACCAATATTTACTGGGAAGGGTAAGTCACTCCCACACACTCTCAGTAAATAAAGGTTACACAGGGGCCCGAGGTTGGGTACGACCGGCGCTGACGACAGTGTTCAGGTGTATTGGCCAACGTGGGCATGAGTGGGCGAGAGCGCTCGGAGAACTTTCACCGTTGCCTTACCACTGAGTATTTTGGTTTTTTGTAGGAATTAGCTGAGAAGGCAATACCTGCAAAAGATGGGGGCCAGTTGCTCAAGTAAGGGACGATCAACCAGGGTTCAGGTTGATATTCCGCGGCCCAAGGGTCGGCGAGGTACATAATGTGTGAGAAATATGGCTCACACACAGAGGTTTTATGCAATGAATGGGAACGTATGACTGCGGAAGATAGGGAACCATTCCCTAAGGTAGGCAGTTTTAATCCAGAGGTGTTGCAGAATTTAAGGATTAGGATATGTCTGATAAAATCCCGAAAAGAGAGGATCAGACACTCAAACTGTTTACATTTATGGCAACGAGAGAGTGATATGCAAAGGGAACTAGCTCGCACAGCTGGTTCCAACCCTAGCAGGAAACTGATTGCAACTGCACCACCACCACCGTATATTACAGGGGAGAAAGTGGCTACAGAGAATGGCATACTAATATATGATAAGAGTGAACTTGATAAATGTATTAATGCTAACCCGTGCAAGTTGTATCCCATCTTAAACTTCCCTCAGGACTGCGACCAAGAAGATGAGCCCAGCACGATATCGGCACTCTCTCTAGCAGCCACCATACAAGACACACAAGTGGGCACGGCCCAACCAGTAAGAATAGTAGCAAAGGCCCCTAGCGGAGGGACAGGTGAGGTCGTGTCCACAGGTAAGTATGGTACAGTACATTATGCAGAGACAATTGCACCTCACATTGTAAAAGTAACCCAGAATGATGTAATTGAACTAAATCCTGTCAGGGTGATCGCAGTCCCCAATGGGAAGACTGACGCTCAGGGAATCACTCCCGTCAGGAACATTGCTATGCATTGTCCCTGGTCCCGGACAGAATTGAGGACAATTATGTCTGAATTTCCCGATCCCAGAAAGGATCTAGCCGCATGTCAGAGGTTTATTAGAGAACTAGGTAACGCCACCGAACCCACAAACAAAGATTGGCGGACAGTGCTACGGGCATGTTTGCCCTCTAATATTGACCCTGTGAAATTCATTGCTGATTGTAAATTAGACGCAGAAGTACCTCTCACTGATGAATACACTCAGGAGAATGTACGACAGATCAATCTGCAATTAGGAGTATATTTCCCAACTGTTGTCAAGTGGAATGGTGGAATTAGTAGTGATGGGAGATTTTAACTATCCAGAGATAAACTGGAAAAACGATTCATGTGATACTGCTAGGGGCAGTATGTTTTTAAACACACTAAATGATAACTACCTAGTCCAACTAATTGAGGAACCAACTAGGTACAATGCAATCTTAGACCTGGTATTAACAAACAATCAGGATTTGGTATCGGGTATTATAGTAGGGGAACCCATAGGAAACAGCGACCATAATATGGTCACATTCAATATCAGTTTCTACAAACAGCCCTATACTGGCTTAACTAGGACTTTAAATTTTAGCAAAGCAAATTTTGAAATGATGAGGGTATTTTTCAGGGATATTGAATGGGAAGGTTTGTTTTTAGGAAAAAATACTACGGAGAAATGGGAGGTACTAAAATTCCTGCTAGCTAAAAATACACTCAAATATATTCCTATGAGTAGCAAAAAAGGGAATAAAAATCATAAACCGATGTGGCTTAACAAAAAGATTAAGGAACTTATGGGCAAGAAAAGGCGAGCATTTAAAAAATACAAATCTGACGGGGAAGCAGAGTCATTTCAGCACTATAAGGAATGTAACAAAAATTGCAAAAAGGAAATAAGAGCGGCTAAAGTAGAAACTGAAAAACTAGTAGCAAAGGAAAGCAAAGCAAATCCCAAAAAATTCTTTAAATACATCAATAGCAAGAGATTAAAAAAGGAGAGTATAGGCCCTTTGAAGGGCACGTTGGGAGTCTTAAGCAAAAATGATAATGACATAGCGAACACACTAAATGAGTTTTTTTCAACAGTATTCACTAGAGAGGACCCAATTCAGGGACTGACACACAATCTCAATAAGGACAATATCACACTGATAGGTACTTATTTAAGCGAGGAAGTAGTCTGTCACCGATTAAAACATTTAAAGATTAATAAATAACCAGGGCCCGATGGTATTCATCCAAGGGTTCTAATGGAGCTTCACTCTGAACTGGCAAAACCGCTATCTCTGATCTTTGAGGATTCAGTTATATCAGGTATGGTTCCCAAAGACTGGCGTATAGCGGAAGTAGTGCCTATATTCAAAAAGGGAAGTAAAGCTGAACCAGGTAATTATAGACCAGTTAGTCTTACATCTATAGTGGGGAAAGTATTGGAAGGTATTCTAAGAGATAGTATTCAGAAGTTCCTTGAAACCAATAAGGTCATTAAAAGGAATCAACATGGGTTTATGAAGGACAGATCCTGTCAAACCAACTTACTTGGCTTTTATGAAACAGTAAGCGCAAACCTAGATCAGGGTAAAGACGTGGATGTAATCTTTTTAGACTTTGCCAAAGCGTTTGATACTGTACCACACATGAGACTTATATACAAGCTACAAGAATCAGGGCTAGGAAGCACAATATGCACTTGGGTCAAAAACTGGTTAGATAATAGGAAGCAGCGCGTTGTGGTTAATGGATATTTTTCAACTTGGACTGAAGTGCTAAGTGGTGTGCCGCAAGGCTCAGTATTAGGACCGCTATTGTTCAATATTTTCATTAACGACCTAACAGAAGGTCTAGAGAGCATGGTGTCAATTTTTGCAGATGATACCAAATTGTGTAAGGCTATAAATACAGAGGAGGATGCCGAGTCTCTTCAGAACGACTTAGTTAAATTAGAAGCATGGGCAGCCAAATGGAGAATGCGCTTCAACACAGACAAGTGTAAGGTAATGCACTGTGGTAACAAGAACAAAAATTACACCTACCTACTAAATGGGGTAAAACTAGGGGATTCTGTACTGGAAAAGGACTTAGGTGTCCTCATAGGTAGCAAGCTAAGCAGTAGTACCCAAAGTAGGACTGCAGCAAAGAAGGCTAATAAGATATTAGCATGCATAAAACGGGGTATTGATGCTAGGGACGAGAGTATTATACTCCCATTATATAAATCACTAGTGAGGCCACACCTTGAATACTGTGTACAGTTCTGGGCACCGTACTACAAAAAGGATATCCTGGAGCTTGAAAAGGTACAAAGGAGGGCGACCAAACTAATTAAGGGCATGGAGACGATGGAATACAAGGAAAGGCTTGAAAGACAAGGCATGTTTACATTGGAAAAGCAGAGACTAAGAGGGGATATGATCAACATCTACAAATATATAAGGGGACAATACTCAGAGCTTGCGCGGGACCTGTTTTTGGTTAGATCAACACAGAGGACTCGTGGACACTCGCTCAGGTTAGAGGAGAGGAGATTCCGCACAATACGGCGTAAAGGCTTTTTCACGGTAAGGACAATACGTGTTTGGAATTCCCTGCCCGAGGGAGTTGTAATGGCGGAATCTGTCAACACCTTTAAGAATGGGTTAGATAAATTCCTATTGGATAAGGATATCCAGGGGTATGGTGCATAGTCATGCATTATAGTTACTATTTAGTCAAATCATCATGCAGAGGACACCACAAATAGGTTGAACTCGATGGACAATTGTCTTTTTTCAACCTCAGATACTATGTTACTATGTTACTATGTATGAATAAAATATTCTCCATTAGACAAAAAGAAGGTGAAACGGCTTCTGAATATTTCTATCGAGGAAATGGCTAGATACACTGGGGTCGAGGATATTAAGGAAAATGTACATCATAGAGAGGTAGCTGTGTCCGTATTAATGGACGGTTTAAAAGAAACGTTGAGAACAAGGGTACAAACCACTCAACCAAATTGGAGAGGTATTTCGGTGGCTACATTAAGAGAGTCCGCTATCGAGCACGATCGGAACATCATTAAGCACAGGGAGTCACAGGGGGATAAGCTGATGACCGTAAGTATCAAAGCCCTGAAAACGAAGCCACATCAGCCTAAACCCCAGATCCCTGATGGTAAGTCGTATGTAGTGAAATGTTATAAGTGCCAGAGAGAAGGACATTACGCACGGAACTGTAATTATAACAGCAATGTATATCGACCCCCTAGACCAGAACATGACTCACAGCATAACACACGTAATTGGGATCAGGGACCGCATAGGAGGAATTACGAGCCACATGCAGGGGAAACAAGGAGGTACCCACCTAGGAGGGACTGGCAGACCTCTGGAAATTCTCAGCTACCCCCCTCACATATTGTAGCTGCCAGCACGCTGCGGGAGGGTCACAACATACAATAGGGGTTAGGCCACACCTGTAGTTTGCAGCCAGTGAAATTGATTGCTAGCCTTGGAAATGAACCCGAGGTTACAGTTGATGTAGCTGGTAGATCACTACCTTTCCTTGTAGATACAGGGGCGGCCAGGTCAGTGTTAAATTAAACGGTAGGTATGAAAACAACGGGTAAAACAATTTCAGCAATGGGGGTAACAGGAGTAGTGCAACACTATCCTTTAAGTAGACCTGCGGAGATTACGATAGGGCCTTTGCAGACCAAGCATTCCTTTTTGCTAGCTGCATCGGCTCCGACTAATCTACTTGGGAGAGATTTATTGTGTAAGATGAGGTGAATCATATATTGTACTCCTGAGGGTGTCTTCTTAGATATACCCGAGAATCACGTTCAGGAAGTGCAGGATATGTTAGACACCCCACAAAGGTTAATGTCACACTCTGCTGTTATAGACAGGTGTCCATCCAAGGTAGAGGAAATGATCTCCCAGATACCGGAATCCCTCTGGACCAAAGATGGACAAGACACTGGATTGATGGCAAATGTAGCTCCTGTAGTAGTGCAAGTAAAAGATGGTAGGATAGCTCCAAAAATCCCACAGTATCCTCTGAAGCCAGAGGTGGAATTAGGAGTGTACCCAGTCATAGAGCGCTTGCTACAACAGGGCATCCTAGTTAGGACGTCCAGCACTGCCAATAGTCCCATCTTCCCTGTGAAAAAGAGTGGGGGGAGGGGTTACAGGCTAGTGCAGGATCTAAGGGGGATAAACAAGATAGTTGAGAGCCAATTTCCCGTAGTGCCAAATCCAGCTGTCATCCTCATGCAAATTCCCCCTACTGCAAAGTTTTTCACTGTCATTGACCTCTGTTCCGCTTTCTTTTCGGTCCCTCTGCACCCTGACAGCCAATATTTGTATGCATTTACATACAGAGGAGTACAGTACACCTGGACTCGTCTACCCCAAGGTTTCATTGACAGCCCAAGTATTTTCTCCCAGGCTTTGCATGACTGTTTACAATCCTTTCAACCTGAGAGCGGATCAGTATTAATACAGTATGTAGATGACTTACTGCTGTGTTCAGATTCACTCGAATCGTCCTTGAAAGACACGAAACAGCTTCTGTTTCACCTTTCTAATACGGGACACAAGGTTTCAAAGGATAAGTTACAGTTGTGGCAGACCAAGGTGAAATATTTGGGACATTGCTTGACACAAGGACTGAGACACCTCACCGCTGAAAGAATACAGGCGATTCGCGACATGACTCTGCCACAAACCCAGCAGCAGATCCGCACTTTCCTTGGAATGTGTGGGTACTGGCGAAATTGGATCCCAGGGTTCTCCATACTGGCTTTACCTTTGCAGGAAATGGTCTCCTCGAACAAACCAGACCGGATCTCTCACACAGATGAGTCTGAACTGGCATTTGAGAGACTTAAACAATGCCTATCACAGGCACCTGCATTAGGCATGCCAGATTATGGGAAGCCTTTTGAGTTATACGGTACGGAAAGTGCTGGGTGTGCGGCAGGTGTTTTAACCCAGAGACATGGTGATGCCAGCAGGCCGGTAGCTTACTACAGTGCACAGTTGGACACCGTAGCACGGTCTCTCCCCACATGCTTGCGAAGTGTTGCAGCGATAGCTTTGCTAGTGAGTAAAAGTGAAGATGTAGTGTTGGGACACAACCTGGCCATCTATACACCTCATGCAGTATCAGCCTTACTGAACTCTGCCCAAACCAGACATGTCTCATCAGCACGGTTTACAAGGTGGGAATTAGCACTAATGGCACCTGTGAACATCACCATAAAAAGATGCAGCGCACTAAATCCTGCAACTTATTTACCAGGTGTGCCTGGACAGGCACAAAGGGTGGAGGATGAGAGTGATGGTGAATGAGGATTTAGTACAGACACTGACACACATGATTGTATGGAATATCTGAACCAAACTTTCACTGCAAGACCCGACATTAGTGACAACCCACTGGAAGGCGTAGATTTTACTTTTTACACTGACGGTAGTTGCCACAGACAGACGGACTCGAGAGACTTGTGTACTGGATACGCAGTCGTAGATGACAGAGGTATCATAGAAGCTGAACCCCTGGGCCCACCGCACTCAGCACAAGTTGCTGAGCTGGTCGCCCTAACCAGAGTGTGTGAATTGGCTAAGGGTAAGTCAGCCAATATATATACAGATTCTAGGTATGCCTTTGGAGTAGTGCATGATTTCGGGGCCCTATGGCGCCTCAGAAATTTCATGACGGCAGCTGGCACACCTGTAGCGCATGCATCCCATATAAAAAGACTTCTAACAGCGATACAGGAACCTGACAGAGTGGCTGTTATCAAGTGCAAAGCCCACACTTACAGTCAAGACCCAGTGTCAGACGAAGCTGCTAAATCAGCAGCCAGCACCCCCATACAGACAGATATCACACAACTGATGGTATTCAATACCGTCAACACACAAAAATTAAGTGAAATGCAAAATTTGTGTTCTCCACAGGAAAAGGCAGTCTGGAGGTCAAAAGGATATGGCCTGGAGTCCTCAGGACTCTGGACAGATGGACAGGGTAAGCCAGTAGCCCCCAGAGCATATCTTCCAAGCTTAGCTGAGGCGGCACACGGTCTGACTCATCTGGGCAAAGAGG
Organism: Pseudophryne corroboree; assembly: GCF_028390025.1. NCBI lineage: Eukaryota > Metazoa > Chordata > Amphibia > Anura > Myobatrachidae > Pseudophryne > Pseudophryne corroboree. The sequence goes on from NC_086446.1 coordinate 97,783,180, forward strand.
GTATGTGTAAGCTGGTGAGAGCCTACTGGTGTGCGCCAGGATTCTCTTCTCACGCGGGTAAGAGAGCAATGACATGTCTTATCTGCTTGAGGAAGAATATTGGAAAGTCAATACCAACAGAACCATCCCATATCCCGCCAACAGACGGCCCTTTTCAGGTAATACAAATTGATTTCATACAGTTGCCACCCTGCAGAAATTTAAAGTATGTGTTAGTTTGTATTGACGTGTTTTCAAATTGGGTAGAAGCGTTCCCCGCTGCCACAAATACCGCTACGTTCACTGCAAAGAAAATCGTGCAGGAATTGTGTGCAGATATGGTATCCCTAGGATAATTGAAAGCGATAGGGGTACCCATTTTACAGGTGAAGTCTTTCAGGTTATGTGCAAACTGATGGGAATTAATAGTAAGCTGCATTCTCCGTACCGCCCACAGGTGAGTGCGAAAGTGGAAAGAGAAAACAGCACTATTAAGAACAAGCTGAGCAAAGTGATGGCTGAAACTGGATTGTTGTGGCCAGAAGCTTTGCCACTTGTATTGTACAGCATCAGAACCACTCCCAGGTCCCCCCTTAACCTATCACCCTTTGAGATTCTTTTTGGTCGACAACCCCATGTAATGATTGACCCCCAGGATGATTTGAAATGCAATAATGAGGTGACTGTAAAATATATGGTTAAGAGCCAGCAGTTGAGGAATCAAAACAGCAATCTAAAGCTGGTGATTCCTGATCTACCAAACAGCAATTGTCTTGACATTGAACCTGGGGATTATGTAATGATTCGAAATTTTCTACGCTCAGGTTGCCTTATTGACCGGTGGGAAGGACCGTACCAAGTCTTACTGACCAGCACGACAGCATTAAAGGTTGCAGAGAGAGAGACTTGGGTCCACTCGTCCCACTGTAAGAAGGTCGCTGACCCAGAGAAAGCCTGTGACAAAGTGCAGAGTGCGGAGGAAATCATATCACTGGAGGGCCTGTTCCGGGAAGGTTGAGAGGCAGGACTGTTGTCACGGCACCTGAGCACAGAGAACTACAAGACCAGAGGCGGTTGTCGCACCAAACTTCTTTTCCATTTTTATTATTTTCTCCATCTCCCATTACACGCAGGCGTGTACAAGCGTTTGCAGGGCGGGTGTCTGACGTCAATTCCGGGACCAAAAAGTCTGCAGTGATCGCAGCGGCTGAGTAAGTCCAGAGCTACTCAGAAACTGCAACAACATTTTTTGTGCCGTCGGCTGCACAAGCGTTCGCACACTTGCAATGCGAAAATACACTCCCCCATAGGCGGCGACTATCTGATCGCAGCACAGCAAAAAGTTGCTAGCGAGCGAACAACTCGGAATGACCCCCATTGTTCACACATGAGTGACCCCGCTGACGATGGGGAAGAGTTGACAAACAATGGCAGTTGCTTGGTCATTCCTGGAGATAATTATATATCTGGTGCTAGAAAGGGGGAGGGGTCACAAACAGCAGACAGGGGGGGGGGGGGTGCTTCCCCTTTCCCTACCTGTGCTATCCCCCCAGCACACTAAAAATTACCTGTAACCATGCCTGAACCTATCTGGTAATAGAAATTCAGAGAATTGGTCACACATGGTTGCAAATGCATGTTTAGCTGCTAAGCCACTTCACGGCTTCTCTGATATCAGCAGTCCTAACACTACATAAAAGCAGGGCCTACATAGAGCCATGTGATTTGTCTACAGTAGGCCTCATGATAAAGGCTATCACTAAAACACATCCAGGCAGAGAGCTAACTTATCCGGGAGCCACCCCCAGGATCTCCCATTAGCACTACAATGAACAGCATGCCTTCCAAATACTGCTCCCATTCAATGCCTTTCTCACACAAGCAGACAAACAATGGCAGTTGTTCGGCGAGTTACAAGCAGCACACTCACTGACAAACACCTCCACAAAGACCATAGAGAGCCCTTGGAGTGACACTGAGGAGCGTACACCAGCACACAGAACACAGCAGCACAATGTGTAAATATATGTGTGTAACCTGATAGGAGTGCAGCGGCGCTACCGCTGGTGTGCTCCCCCTTCCTTCTATGACCCCTGGTACCAGTACAGAGTCTGTAACAGCGTGGGTCCCTGGAGGAGCAGCGTGCTTGCAGCCTTGAAGATCCGCAGCAGCAGGAAATGGTGTCTTCCCGCCTCTGGTCCCGCTCCGGGAAGCCCCGCCCCTTGCAATGGCGTGCGGACCCTGCTGTATTTTGTTATACTGGCCATGTTAAGAAACCCAAATTATACATAACAGCACACACAAAGCCTTGAGCGACAGTGAACACTGTGGGGCATAAGCCCAAGCCTGTCTTTTCCGCGGCGGACACCGCAGCTCATGGCCAGAGACCGCCGCGCGACATGCCGCCCAAACTGCACCGGGGACCCGCTAACCGGGACCCTGGTGTAACACTCACCAAACCTTGAACTTCGGCATCTGTTAGAGGGTGGCGGCTAGCTGCTAGAGTGGGCACACATACTAACGATGTGTGATCAGTACCTCGGGAGCTCAGTGTTCTGTCAGCTGGCATTACGAGCCATTAACCCTCAGGAGGTTGGTTCGGTCCCCCTTCTAAGTCCCATGAAGCAGGTAGCCTGGTTGCCAACCAGATCTACCTGAAAATAAATAACTAAAATAAAAAATAAAGGAAACTCTACGGAGCTCCAGAGAAATGCACGCGGCTCCTTGGGCACATTTTTCTAAACTTAAGGGGGGTACACACGGAGAGATCCGTGTTTAAAATCTAAGCAACCTGACTAGCGGGCAGGCTCAATCTAGCGGGTCACTCACTTCACCACTGTGTGAAGTGAGCGCCCCCCCCCCCCTCCCCGCGCTCAGCACATCGCGCTGTGCTGAGGGGGAGGAGAGATGTGTGCTGAGCGGTCTGTGTTAAGATCGCTCAGCACACATCTCTCCTGTCAGTACCCCCCTTTAGTCTGGTAGGATGGGTATAGAGGGGAGGAGCCAGCACACACATATACACACTAAAGGTTTTAAAGTGCCCGGCTCCAGTGGACCCGATCTATACCCCATGGTACTAAAGTGCAGAACCCCAGTATCCACTAGGACATAAGAGAAAAAGGGATTGGCCATGAGAAAATGGGGTGTGGCTTTGCAGGAATGGCGCGATCATGAGCCACGCCTCAAATTTTCATCACTATGGAGGGCATGACCAGTGCTCTGAGATCTGCTGGCTATGCCCCCAGCCCCTCTGTCCCTAAGCAGAACAGCGAGTGAGAGAGGGACTGTCCTGGGAAAATCGGGACAGTTGGAAGGTATGAGATAGCTAGATAGATGGATCCGGTATGATATACCGGCAGAAGGGATGCTGGCTATCAGTATACCGTCAGCAGTATCCCATCTCCCGGAATACCAGCAACGAGTCCCCTCGCAGGCTCGTTGCGCTCACCGCGCTTCGGGCCCGGTGGGTTGCTACAGGTTCTACTCCCACTCGGTTTGCGGCGTGGACCCACCGATCGAATGGGAATACCGAGCAGGTCTCGGGCTACCGCCCGTCGGTGGAATGCCGACAGACGGGATTCTGGCGTCATGCTACTGAACACCGGGATCCAGACAACCTGCATTTTAATTGCCTCCCAGATAGATAGGGGTGTGGTTCATTAGGTCGACATGAGTTAGGTCGACATGCATTGGGTTAACATGATCACTAGGTCGACCTGGTCATTAGGTTGACACATACTAGGTTGACATGGAAAAAGGTCGACATGAGTTTTTTTACTTTTTTTTTGTGTCGCGAAAGTGACCGGGAACCCCAATTAGTGCACTGTGTCCCCTCGCCATGCTTCGGACAAGTTGCCTCGCTCCACTACCGCTGCGCCGGGCACAGGTTACTGTTCCCAATTGTAGTCCACGTGGATCGTTAAGTATGAAAAAAGTCAAGAAATGAAAGGGGGAAAAAATGTGAAAAACCTCATGTCGACCTTTTTCCATGTCGACCTAGTGATAATTTAGACCTAATGCATGTCGACCAAATGACCGCCATCCGATAGATAGATAGATAGATAGATAGATAGATAGATAGATAGATAGATAGATAGATAGATAGATAGATAGATAGATGGATGAAGGGGGAGAGAGAGAGTAGATACTACAGAGATGTATGGATAGATAGATAGATAGATAGATAGATAGATAGATAGATAGATAGATAGATAGATAGACAGCCATACAGACAGACAGATAGATGACTTGAATTGCTGCAGTAGAAATAAAATGGAATGGAACAGCGCCATCTATTGGCGTGCTTGGGCACTCTAACGGGTCCCGCCTCCCATTCACCGTGGATTATTATGGGATCTGTAGTTCTCTGGGTCTCCCATTGATCGCATGCGCAGTGTGCCCGCTAGTGTCACTCCGGCCAGAGCACACTGCGCATGAGCGGTGGGGGCCAGCTGAATGAGCGGCGGTGACGTCACAATGGAGTTGTTGCAGTGAATGATAGAACTGAGTGACACTGCTTTCCCTGTAATGAGCCTCAGCTGCTGCATAAGAGTGAGTACAGCGATTGCACCAGGGCTGAGAGAGCAGTGGGGAGGGAGGGCATTGCCCTGCCATCAGCCGCAGCAGCAGCACTGTGGGTAAAGGATGGAATGTGGGTTATTTAATATTATAGCTTACTGGTAGATAGATACTCACTCTCAGTATAGGTTTAGTATAGTGTTGTGGTTTTCTCTGTGTTACTAGATCATTTTAACACCAGATACTCAGTGTCACTATATAAGTGAGCATGGGTTATGTGCAGGATTATATTTTAACTAGTTCCATGCTGGCTATATTGGGAACATGATCCAGTGGATCACACAAGTTTTCAGAGCGTGATATCAAAATTGGACACACACTGGTAGCAATGTACTGTTACATACCCTCCAACATGACGCCCGGCACCTGCTGCAAAACGCCCTGCTCCCAAATGTCCCACTTATTTTCCTATTGCAGCAGCCATTTTTATTTCATTGATAGTTAACAGGCATCCTTCTCTGCAATCACTTCAGCTCAGGCACCTGAAATTGCAGAATAAGAGGGACGTTTGGAACCCCGGTGTAATTGGTTATGTTGAAGCATGTGTAAGAAGAATACATACTAAACACTGGCGTTTCTATAATGGGTGCAGTGTGTGCGGTGCACACTGCACCCATTTTTAAAATACTCACCCCTCCAAAGTCCAGCGCCGGTATCCGCAGCGCTATTAGAACTCCGTGAGAATGGCTCAGCGGCCATTTTCCCGGAGTTCTGCTCATGCGCAGTAGAGAAATCTCAGGGAAATTGGCCGCCGCGCCATTTTCCCGGAGATCTGCGCAGGCGCAGTAGAGTCTGAGCCCTCTAGTCCTCAGACTCTACAGCGCTCCGGCCAGAAAGGAGGGGGCCCGTACGGAGGAGGCTGAACACGGGCCTTCTCTCTTAAAACGCAGCTGATACTAAATGTTGGAGGTCAGGATGTCGGCGGTTACGTGACTGACCGTGGCATCCTGACACAGAAAATGCAGACATTGGAGGGGGTAAGTATTTTAACCCCGTCCCCTACACTACCCTAATCCTCAGGGTATGGTGGCTAGGGCTAAAGGGCCCCATACACTAGAGCGAATATGCCCGATTTCAGCCCAATTCGGGCATTCGGCCCGATATATTGGGTGAAATCGGGCATTTTTGAGGTGTCTCCGATCCGATGCGCGTTCCTGTGAGCATCGGATCGGATCCTCCAGATTGAATGTGCTGCACATTCAATCTGGTCTGACCTGGGGGCATGGCTGGGATCGCCCAGGATACATTAATGCAAAAGGACAGCATACCATGTATCCTGGACGATCCTGCTGCCGGGGAGATCGCCTACGTCGGTCTACTTAGTGTTGTCATGATTCCGGTGTTGGTCACATGACCGCCAGCATCCCATCAGTCCGGATGCTGAATGTATCCCTGTGTAAGGTATAGCCATAGGCAGCTGTAATTGCATAGAAATAGATATCTGCCCACATGCAGGTCTGTATGTAGATCTGCAAAGAGACTGCCCCTATCCACACGCTTAGTCAACGTCCGTGCTCACCAGCCCTATACGTGACCTGAATACAGGTGTAATTATGTTTATGCGCAACTCTAGCCCGCAGTTTCACCAACAAGGGCCTCCATGGCTTTAGCCTACGTGAGAACGGGTGTAGTATGAAAAGTCTATAGCATACCTCCCAACATGAACCTCTCCAGGAGGGACACAATGCTCTGCTTCTCGGCATTTCTCTTAATTTATGATTGCCATCACCTGTGGTGAACAAGTTAATGGATAAGAAAGGTGTTGCACCACAGGTGACGACAATCATAAATTAAGAGGGGAGTCCAGAAGCAGAGCATGGTGTCCCTCCTGGAGAGGGTCATGTTGGGAGGTATGCTATAGGCAGAATGTCGGCACCAAAATATTGCCAAGTTCTGACTGTCAGAATGTCGACATTCAAATCCTGGAACCCCTGAGATCAGCCCAGTTGCACCTGCACCAGTGGAAATGGCACTAGGATCTGGTTGGGATCTTGATCAATCTCTATTCTGGTTTGCGACAGGCGAGGACTCTAACGTCACGTGTGCATAGTAGGAGCCAAACACGTCAAGAAATAAGTTGGCCGGTGTACCTGGTCTAACGTCTTCACTGAGGATGGACAAGGGCAGGAGTCACATGACTGAGAGGATACTAAACCTCACCTTGGAGATCATCTACCTGCTGACTGGTGAGGTGAGGGCTTCTGGGAATGTCACACTTGATATTAATCTGATTTCATTTGCTAAATCAGGGAGAAAGTGAGAAGAGTGGTGAAGGGTAACCCAGTCTTCGGTAGAATGAATCCACTTGATAATAGAAAACAAAGTGCTCCGGGTCCCTTGATGTCTGTAATGGTCCACTGATGTTCTCCTAGCTTCTGCAACTTGTCTGTGTCAAACTTGTCTGTGCTCCATCTTGGTGAACTTCTCATTTATACAAGTGGAAGTGCATGGATGAACCACAATGACTTGGGGCCTAGTTCAGATTTGATCGCTAGTTCAGATTTTTTGCAGCCTGGCGATCAGATAGTTGGCGCCTAAAGGGGGAGGGGAAAACACTGTGCAAGTGTGCGATCGCTTCGTTAGCAGAGCTGCTCAAAAATCAGTTTGTGCAGTCTCTGCGCAGCCCAGGACTTAGCCGCTGCGATGGGATCCAAACGGCCTCTTCCGGTGCATACAGATGCGCAGTTCAGATCTGATCGAAAACGCACAGCAGTGATCAGATTTGAATTACCCCCTTTGTTTGGAAAGCAAAGAGAGCAATGCCGGAATCCTGGTAAATAATATTCATTACTTTTTAAATTACTGTTCTCCACCGGAACTGCTTTTCCAGTGTTGGTGTAGTGATGCATGTTGTAAAGAGAGTGCAAATTGTTCTGTATTTTGAATTTTAGATGTTTTGATGTGAGTGAGGAGATTTACTGTCATTGTAAGCTAAAGTCCGTGGGGATAATGAGCCTGATTTAGAGATGAGGCGTAATCCTGCCTGGATTTGTAGTGAGACGCCCACCTGTAGCTTTGCAAGTCCCAGCGGCTGCATTCAAAGATCAGTCGCAGATCAGTTTATTATCGGACTTCCATGTAGCCATATGGCCACAGGAAGCAAGATGTCGGAGCCATTGCAGCTGCGTACGGGATCACAGGTTGAGTCACACCCCGAAAACTGTCATGACACGCCTGCATTGTTGCGCCACACCCCATAAACTCCCCCAGACAGTCCCTGACTGTCCGTCACTTTGCGAATAAAGCCTTACTACAGCCGCCATCACAGTACCATGGCGGCACATGTGCACTGCATCTCACACCTATGCGTAGTCGGACGATAATCGCTCAACTGCGTAAAAATCGGGTTTGCGCCCATTTCTGAATCGGGCCCAGTATAAAGATGGGCCATTCCTATAGGAGCTTAGATGTGAGGTCTCTCTACCGTTTGCGTTTTCTGAACATAATAAGAGCTTGTGCTGACGTATATCACCTAGAGCCATGCAATGAACTTCTGAGTAGCGGCATTACCCAGAAGTCTATCCTCCTTGTGGAGCGACTCGTTTCAATGGATCTATAGAATACTTTTGAATGTGATTTTGCAAAAATGTCACGTGAGTTTCAGTGCTGCGTTTTGACTGGGTTATTTACTGCTGCATTTCCCAACATAAAGGACCATATAGTTGTGAAGAAGAAAGCTGGTGAATGTGTCAAAGAACTTTCACCTCACTCCCGGATACATGAGAGAGACCATGAGCAGAAGATCCTGGAACTCACCAACAAGATCATTCAGCTGCTGACTGGAGAGGTGACTGCTGTGAATGGGGCATTATACAGTAACACCAGGGGAGGTGTCTGGGTGATGACTGGAGAGGTGACTGCTGGGAATGGGGCATTATACCGTAACACCAGGGGAGGTGTCTGGGTGATGACTGGAGAGGTGACTGCTGGGAATTAGGCCCATTATACAGTAACACCAGGGGAGGTGTCTGGGTGATGACTGGAGAGATGACTGCTGGGAATGGGACATTATACAGTAACACCAGGGGAGGTGTCTGGATGATGACTGGAGAGGTGACTGCTGGGAATGGGTCATTATACAGTAACACCAGGGGGGTGGTGTCTGGGTGATGACTGGAGAGGTGACTGCTGGGAATGGGGCATTATACAGTAACACCAGGGGAGGTGTCTGGGTGATGACTGGAGAGGTGACTGCTGGGAATGGTGCATTATACAGTAACACCAGGGGAGGTGTCTGGGTGATGACTGGAGAGGTGACTGCTGGGAATGGGGCATTATACAGTAACACCAGGGGGGAGCTGTCTGGGTGATGACTAGAGAGGTGACTGCTGCGAATGGGACATTTACAGTAACACCAGGGGAGGTGTCTGGGTGATGACTGGAGAGGTGACTGCTGGGAATGGGACATTATACAGTAACACCAGGGGAGGTGTCTGGGTGATGACTGGAGAGGTGACTGCTGGGAATGGGACATTATACAGTAACACCAGGGGAGGTGTCTGGGTGATGACTGGAGAGGTGACTGCTGGGAATGGGACATTATACAGTAACACCAGGGGAGGTGTCTGGGTGATGACTGGAGAGGTGACTGCTGGGAATGGGACATTATACAGTAACACCAAGGGAGGTGTCTGGGTGATGACTGTGTCATTGTGTGTGTCAGGTTCCTATAAGGTGTCAAGATGTCGCGGTTTATCTCTCCATGGAGGAGTGGGAGTATATAGAGGAACACAAAGATCTGTATGATGACATCATGATGGAGAATCACTCACCGCTCACATCACCGGGTAAGCAGAAGTTTGTTTTTAAAGTTATCACTGTTCTTTGTTGGCTATACATGAGAGCTGGGTGTGAAAACAATGGAAGGAATAGATCTCATGGCGATACCGGTGCAGGGGATGGGTACGGTATCCCAGTGCTCACCATCACAACGGATTTTGGTGAGTATTCTAACCCTAGCTTGCCCCTCCCGCAACCTATCCGGAACCGTCCTTTAGTGTCTAACCCTAATACTCACTGTTGGGATGGTGGTTGCTGGTATATTGACTACATCCCTAGTGCAGTCCATTTATATACAAATTCTCTTCTAAACCTTATGCAAATGGTCAGAATACTGCATCGCTGGCTCCGTCAGCAAAAGTTAAGTTAGGACTTGTGATGCTAGTCCCTCTTACTAAGTCCCCTTCTCTGCTATTCTGAATATTATGGCACATGTAATGTGTGTGGTGACGGCACAATTGAAGGAGCATTTAACATAACAGATTGACGCATTACAACAAAAACAAAAAGTCCGCCTTCTACTGCGCTATCTGTAAGTCTTCAAAATACTGTCAGTCTTTCAACAAAACCCCAAACCCCAAATGGGGGGAGAATAGACAGTACAGTTTGTTCAAAATGGAAATAGTAGGATGTCACAAATGTAGGTGATTGATAGATGTATATCACGAGGGAATGTCAGGAAAGTTCTCAACGGTTACGCACCGTACTCACATTTACAATGTGCGTGAAGTGTCCATAAAGGTATCTTTTTCATTCCGGACTGCGGTGAGGTCCAATACTCTCCTTCCCTTTAATCGCCCCTCATGAGACAAGAAATAGAGAACAGAGGCAGGACCCCAATGGTGTAATACGTTCGTGGGACCAATTTTTATAGAGTATGTGTGGTGATCTTATTATTTAAACGAGAAACGTACCACACTTACATAAAAACACAGTAAATACTCCTATAAAGGTATCTTTAAAAGCCAAGAAGGTGAGGCGTACCCCAAACTCACGTTCTGTGGGAGTTTTGCAGACACATCAAGGTTTCTTTCAGGTTTCTTAAGAAGATGGCTTCCTGCTTTTTCCTTAAACAATTCTCATTGGAACCATGAAGTTCATGCAAACCCGCAGAATAAATAACTTTTATGATATGTCCATTTATTAGGGAAAACAATGTCCAAATATGGATCACCATGCATAAACCATGGAGGAAAAATCCCCAATACTGGGAGGTAGCAATGGAAAAAAACAGACCTGGGGTGCGGTAAATCCAGATTCCCACACTCCTAGGAACTGATCTCCTGGGTACCGGGGTGAACCTCCTTTACCACCAACGCGTTTCGACTGAAGAGTCTTTGTCAAGGTGCACCTGTGTTTTTTCCATTGCTACCTCTCAGTATTGGGGATTTTTCCTCCATGGTTTATGCATTGTGATCCATGTTTGGACATTGTTTTATATTGTAAAAAATTTATGACACTTTTCCCTAATAAATGGACATATCATAAAAGTTATTTCTTCTGCGGGTTTGCATGAACTTCATGGTTCCAATGAGAATTGTTTAAGGAAGAAGCAGGAATCCATCTTCTTAAGAAACCTGAAAGAAACCTTGATGTGTCTGCAAAACTCCCACAGAACGTGAGTTTGGGGTACGCCTCACCTTCTTGGCTATTAAAGATACCTTTATAGGAGTATTTACTGTGTTTCTATGTAAGTGTGGTACGTTTCTCGTTTAAATAATAAAATCACCACACATACTCTATAAAAATTGGTCCCACGAACGTATTACACCATTGGGGTCCTGTCTCTGTTCTCTATTTCTTGTCTCATGAGGGGCGATTAAAGGGAAGGAGAGTATTGGACCTCACCGCAGTCCGGAATGAAAAAGATACCTTTATGGACACTTCACGCACATTGTAAATGTGAGTACGGTGCGTACCCGTTGAGAACTTTCCTGACATTCCCTCATGATATACATCTATCAATCACCTACATTTGTGACATCCTACTATTTCCATTTTGAACAAACTGAACTGTCTATTCTCCCCCCATTTGGGGTTTGGGGTTTTGTTGAAAGACTGACAGTATTTTGAAGACTTACGGATAGCGCAGTGGAAGGCGGACTTTTTGTTTTTGTTGTATTGCTTTGGTGGAGAGAGAGTGACCTCTCCTTGTTCGCCCTCACTGCGGCCATCTAGGGGCGCAGTTAATCTTTACCATTTTTCTCTGACGTCCTAGTGGATGCTGGGAACTCCGTAAGGACCATGGGGAATAGACGGGCTCCGCAGGAGACTGGGCACTCTAAGAAAAGAATTAGGACTACTGGTGTGCACTGGCTCCTCCCTCTATGCCCCTCCTCCAGACCTCAGTTAGAATCTGTGCCCGGCTCGAGCTGGTTGCACACTAGGGGCTCTCCTGAGCTCTTAGTAAAGAAAGTATTTATTAGGTTTTTTATTTTCAGTGAGATCTGCTGGCAACAGACTCACTGCTACGAGGGACTTAGGGGAGAGAAGCGAACCTACCTGCTTGCAGCTAGCTTGGGCTTCTAGGCTACTGGACACCATTAGCTCCAGAGGGATCGAACACAGGCCCAGCCTCGGTCGTCCGGTCCCGGAGCCGCGCCGCCGTCCCCCTTGCAGAGCCAGAAGACGGAAGATTCCGAGGAGAAAATCGGCGGCTGAAGACTCCGGTCTTCATTAAGGTAGCGCACAGCACTGCAGCTGTGCGCCATTGCTCCCCATGCACACCACATACTCCGGTCACTGATGGGTGCAGGGCGCTGGGGGGGGGCGCCCTGGGCTGCAATTAGAGTACCTTAAAAATGGCAAAACACACATAATATAGTCTAATACACTATATATGTGTAAAAATCCCCTGCCATAATATTAATATAAAGAGCGGGAGAAGCCCGCCGAAAAAGGGGCGGGGCTATCTCCCTCAGCACACTGGCGCCATTTTCTCTTCACAGCTCCGCTGGAAGGACGCTCCCCAGGCTCTCCCCTGCAGTTTCCAGGCTCAATAGGGTAAAAAAGAGAGGGGGGGCACTAAATTTAGGCGCAATACTGTGTATTATAGCTGCTATAGGGAAAATCACTTTGTGTAGTGAAATATCCCTGTGTTATATAGCGCTGTGGTGTGTGCTGGCATACTCTCTCTCTGTCTCCCCAAAGGACTTTGTGGGGTCCTGTCCTCAGTCAGAGCATTCCCTGTGTGTGTGCGGTGTGTCGGTACGGCTGTGTCGACATGTTTGATGAGGAGGCTTATGTGGAGGCGGAGCAGGTGCCGATAAATGTGATGTCACCCCCTGCGGGGTCGACACCAGAGTGGATGGATATGTGGAAGGTATTAACAGACAGTGTCAACTCCTTACATAAAAGGCTGGATGACGTAACAGCCGTGGGACAGCCGGCTTCTCAGCCAGTGCCTGCCCAGGCGTCTCAAAGGCCATCAGGGGCTCAAAAACGCCCGCTACCTCAGATGGCAGACACAGATGTCGACACGGAGTCTGACTCCAGTGTCGACGAGGATGAGACATATACACAATCCACAAGGGGCATCCGTTGCATGATTACGGCAATAAAAAATGTGTTGCACATTTCTGACATTAACCCAGGTACCACTAAAAAGGGTATTATGTTTGGGGAGAAAAAGCAACCAGTGGTTTTTCCCCCATCAGATGAGTTAAATGAAGTGTGTGAAGAAGCGTGGGCTTCCCCCGATAAGAAACTAGTGATTTCTAAAAAGTTACTGATGGCGTACCCTTTCTCGCCAGAGGACAGGTTACGCTGGGAGACATCCCCGAGGGTGGATAAAGCACTTACACGCTTGTCAAAAAAGGTGGCACTGCCGTCTCAGGATATGGCCGCCTTAAAGGAGCCTGCGGATAGAAAGCAGGAGGCTATCCTGAAGTCTGTATATACACACTCAGGTACTATACTGAGACCTGCTATTGCTTCAGCATGGATGTGCAGTGCTGCAGCAGCATGGTCTGATTCCCTGTCTGATAACATTGATTCCCTTGACAGGGACACCTATATTGCTAACCATAGAGCATATTAAAGACGTAGTCTTATCTATGAGAGATGCACAGAGGGATATTTGCCGGCTGGCATCTAGAATAAATGCAATGTCCATCTCTGCCAGGAGAGTATTATGGACTCGGCAGTGGACAGGTGATGCGGATTCTAAAAGACACATTGAGGTTTTGCCTTACAAGGGTGAGGAATTGTTTGGGGATGGTCTCTCGGACCTCGTTTCCACAGCAACAGCTGGGAAGTCGACATTTTTACCTCGGGTTCCCTCACAGCCTAAGAAAGCACCGTATTATCAGGTACAGTCCTTTCGGCCCCAGAAAGGCAAGCGGGTTAAAGGCGCATCCTTTCTGCCCAGAGCCAGGGGTAGAGGGAAAAAGCTGCACCATACAGCCAGTTCCCAAGAACAAAAATCCTCCCCTGCTTCCGCTAAATCCTCCGCATGACGCTGGGGCTCCACTGGTGGAGCCAGGGGGCCCGTCTCCGGAACTTCAGCGACCGGTGGGTTCGCTCACAGGTGGATCCCTGGGTCCTACAAGTGGTATCTCAGGGATACAAGCTGGAATTCGAGACGTCTCCCCCTCGCCGTTACCTCAAATCGGCCTTGCCAGCCACTCCCCGGGACAGGGAGGTAGTACTGGCGGCAATTCACAAGCTGTACCTCCAGCAGGTGATAATAAAAGTTCCCCTCCTTCAACAGGGAAGGGGTTACTATTCCACAATGTTTGTGGTACCGAAACCAGACGGTTCGGTGAGACCCATTCTAAATTTGAAATCCTTGAACACTTATATAAGGAGGTTCAAGTTCAAAATGGAATCGCTCAGGGCGGTTATTGCAAGCCTGGAAGAAGGGGATTACATGGTATCGCTGGACATCAAGGATGCTTACCTGCATGTCCCCATTTACCCACCTCACCAGGTGTACCTCCGTTTTGTGGTACAGGACTGCCATTACCAATTCCAGACGTTGCCGTTTGGTCTGTCCACGGCACCGAGGGTATTTACCAAAGTAATGGCCGAAATGATGATACTCCTTCGAAAGAAGGGAGTTATAATTATCCCATACTTGGACGATCTCCTTATAAAGGCGAGGTCCAGGGAGCAGTTGTTTGTCGGAGTAGCACTATCTCAGGAAGTGCTACAACAGCACGGCTGGATTCTGAATATTCCAAAGTCGCAGCTGGTTCCTACGACGCGTCTGCTGTTCCTGGGTATGATTCTGGACATAGAACAGAAAAAGGTGTTTCTCCCGGAGGAGAAGGCCAAGGAGTTGTCATCTCTGGTCAGAGACCTCCTGAAACCAAAACAGGTGTCGGTGCATCACTGCACGCGAGTCCTGGGAAAGATGGTAGCTTCTTACGAGGCAATTCCATTCGGCAGATTCCATGCAAGGATCTTTCAGTGGGATCTGTTAGACAAGTGGTCCGGATCGCATCTTCAGATGCATCGGCTGATCACCCTGTCCCCGAGGGCCAGGGTGTCTCTGCTGTGGTGGCTGCAGAGTGCTCATCTTCTCGAGGGCCGCAGATTCGGCATACAGGACTGGGTCCTGGTAACCACGGATGCAAGCCTCCGAGGTTGGGGGGCAGTCACTCAGGGAAGAAACTTCCAAGGACAGTGGTCGAGTCAGGAGACTTCCCTACACATAAATATTCTGGAACTAAGGGCCATTTACAATGCCCTAAGTCAAGCAGAACCCCTGCTTCAAAACCAGCCGGTGCTGATTCAGTCAGACAACATCACGGCGGTCGCCCATGTAAACCGACAGGGCGGCACAAGAAGCAGGATGGCGATGGCAGAAGCCACAAGGATTCTCCGATGGGCGGAAAATCACGTGATAGCACTGTCAGCAGTGTTTATTCCGGGAGTCTACAACTGGGAAGCAGACTTCCTCAGCAGGCACGACCTCCACCCGGGAGAGTGGGGACTTCATCCGGAAGTCTTCCAACTGATTGTAAACCGTTGGGAAATGCCACAGGTGGACATGATGGCGTCCCGCCTAAACAAAAAGCTAAAAAGATATTGCGCCAGGTCAAGGGACCCTCAAGCAATAGCTGTGGACGCTCTAGTGACACCGTGGGTGTACCAGTCGGTTTATGTGTTCCCTCCTCTTCCTCTCATACCAAAGGTGCTGAGGATAATAAGAAAGAGAGGAGTAAGAACTATACTCATCGTTCCGGATTGGCCAAGACGGACTTGATACCCGGAACTGCAAGAAATGATCTCAGAGGACCCTTGGCCTCTGCCACTCAGACAGGACCTGCTACAGCAGGGGCCCTGTCTGTTCCAAGACTTACCGCGGCTGCGTTTGACGGCATGGCGGTTGAACGCCGGATCCTGATGGAAAAGGGCATTCCGGTTGAAGTCATTCCTACGCTGATAAAAGCTAGGAAAGATGTGACAGCAAAGCATTATCACCGCATATGGCGAAAATATGTTGCTTGGTGTGAGGCTATGAAGGCCCCCACAGAAGAATTTCAGCTGGGTCGTTTTCTGCACTTCCTACAGTCAGGACTGACTATGGGCCTAAAATTGGGTTCCATTAAAGTCCAGATTTCGGCCCTGTCTATTTCTTTCAAAAAGAACTGGCTTCACTTCCTGAAGTTCAGACGTTTGTTAAGGGAGTGCTGCACATTCAGCCCCCTTTTGTGCGCCCGGTGGCACCTTGGGATCTCAACGTTGTGTTGGATTTCCTAAAATCACATTGGTTTGAGCCGCTTCAGACCGTGGAATTAAAATATCTCACGTGGAAAGTGGTCATGCTTTTGGCCTTGGCTTCGGCTAGGCGGGTGTCAGAATTGACGACTTTGTCCTGTAAAAGCCCCTATCTGATCTTCCATATGGACAGTGCAGAATTGAGGACGCGTCCCCAATTCCTCCCTAAGGTGGTATCAGCGTTTCATTTGAACCAACCTATTGTGGTACCTGCGGCTACTGGGGACTTGGAGGCCTCCAAGTTGCTGGATGTAGTCCGGGCCCTGAAAATCTATGTTTCCAGGACGGCTAGAGTCAGAAAGACTGACTCGCTGTTTATCCTGCATGCACCCAACAAGCTGGGTGCTCCTGCTTCTAAGCAGACTATTGCTCGCTGGATCTGCTCCACGATTCAACTTGCACATTCTGCGGCTGGACTGCCGCATCCTAAATCAGTCAAAGCCCATTCCACGAGGAAGGTGGGCTCTTCTTGGGCGGCTGCCCGAGGGGTCTCGGCTTTACAACTTTGCCGAGCTGCTACCTGGTCGGGATCAAACACGTTTGCAAAATTCTACAAGTTTGATACCCTGGCTGAGGAGGACCTTGAGTTTGCTCATTCGGTGCTGCAGAGTCATCCGCACTCTCCCGCCCGTTTGGGAGCTTTGGTATAATCCCCATGGTCCTTACGGAGTTCCCAGCATCCACTAGAACGTCAGAGAAAATAAGAATTTACTCACCGGTAATTCTATTTCTCGTAGTCCGTAGTGGATGCTGGGCGCCCATCCCATGTGCGGATTGTCTGCAATACTTGTATATAGTTATTGCCTAACTAAAGGGTTATTGTTCTGAGCCATCTGTTCAGTGAGGCTCAGTTGTTATTCATACTGTTAACTGGGTATAGTTATCACGAGTTGTACGGTGTGATTGGTGTGGCTGGTATGAGTCTTACCCGGGATTCCAAATCCTTTCCTTATTGTGTCAGCTCTTCCGGGCACAGTTTCCCTAACTGAGGTCTGGAGGAGGGGCATAGAGGGAGGAGCCAGTGCACACCAGTAGTCCTAATTCTTTTCTTAGAGTGCCCAGTCTCCTGCGGAGCCCGTCTATTCCCCATGGTCCTTACGGAGTTCCCAGCATCCACTACGGACTACGAGAAATAGAATTACCGGTGAGTAAATTCTTATTTTTCTTGTATTCAGATTGACGCATTAGGTGGATAGACTGGCATTGCCAGGCTCCCTTCGGTGCAAGAACCCGCATCCCGGTACTCAAGGCAGTTCTGCCATTGAATGTATTCCATCACTTTGTGTGTTTCTTTCAGATGAATACAGAAACACACTACAGAGAAGTCCTACCCCTCTCTTATCACCGGATGACAACCGAGAATACAGGGAGCAATCAGAGGTAATGTCTCATGTGCAAATTTCCTATACTGTTCTTTCTTTTTTCCTGAAACATGCTTGAATGCCCCTTCCCTATAGTATTACTAGCATAATGGATCCGTCAGCCTACCTCCTCCCACACCCTCGCTCTGTTACACCCCACCCTCGCTCTGTTACACCCCACCCTCGCTCTGTTACACCCCACCTCCGCTCTGTTACACCCCACCTCCGCTCTGTTACACCCCTCCCTCGCTCTGTTACACCCCACCTCCGCTCTGTTACACCCCACCCCCTCACTTCTATACTACTTAGCCCGTTCCCGACGGCATTTCCTGCTCTCCTACATCCGTCCTGCCTTCCTAGCAGGGGCAGCCTTTGAGACGTGCTCCCACCCTGGCTTCCACTCTCATTGAAGAGACTGGTCAGACCATAGGAAATGATTATATAGATTATAAGCAAGATTGATAAGATATATAAGCTATTTAAATGATTATATGGATTATAAGATTCTCTTGTGTACCCTTTTCCTTACCTATGCCGTTGGTATTCTCTTTGCTGTCCGAGGCTCCAAATCTGTCTGCTACGCTCATCGTTCTGGGTACAGTTTCTACTTTTGCTTTCTCTAACGTCCTAGTGGATGCTGGGGACTCCGTAAGGACCATGGGGAATAGACGGACTCCGCAGGAGACATGGGCACTTTAAGAAAGAATTTAGATTCTGGTG
Organism: Pseudophryne corroboree; assembly: GCF_028390025.1. NCBI lineage: Eukaryota > Metazoa > Chordata > Amphibia > Anura > Myobatrachidae > Pseudophryne > Pseudophryne corroboree. The sequence goes on from NC_086446.1 coordinate 97,801,323, forward strand.
TGCTCTGGCTCCTCCCTCTATGTCCCTCCTCCAGACCTCAGTTTGAATCTGTGCCCGGACGAGCTGGGTGCTGTTCAGTGAGCTCTCCTGAGCTTGCTGTAAGAAAGTATTTTGTTAGGTTTTTTATTTTCAGGGAGCTCTGCTGGCAACAGACTCCCTGCATCGTGGGACTGAGGGGAGAGAAGCAGCCCTACTCTCTGAAGATAGGTCCGACTTCTTAGGCTACTGGACACCATTAGCTCCAGAGGGATCGTACACAGGATCTCACCCTCGTCGTCCGATCCCAGAGCCGCGCCGCCGTCCCCCTCGCAGAGCCGGAAGACAGAAGCCGGGTGAGCATAAGAAGCAAGAAGACTTCGAAATCGGCGGCAGAAGACTCCTGTCTTCACTGAGGTAGCGCACAGCACTGCAGCTGTGCGCCATTGCTCCCACACACACCTCACATACTCCGGTCACTGTAAGGGTGCAGGGCGCAGGGGGGGGCGCCCTGGGCAGCAATTGGGACCTCTTTGGCAAAAGTTTAGCATATATACAGTTGGGCACTGTATATATGTATGAGCCCCCGCCAAGTAAATGTATATTTAAGCGGGACAGAAGCCCGCCATCGAGGGGGCGGGGCTTCTTCCTCAGCACTCACCAGCGCCATGTTTTTTCTCCACAGCACCGCTGAGAGGAAGCTCCCCAGCCTCTCCCCTGCAGTTACACGGTAGAAGAGGGTAAAAAGAGAGGGGAGGCACATAATTAGGCGCAAAAATCAATATAAACAGCAGCTACTGGGTTAACATTAAGTTACTGTGTTATTCCTGGGTTAATAGCGCTGGGGTGTGTGCTGGCATACTCTCTCTCTGTCTCTCCAAAGGGCCTTATGGGGGAATTGTCTTCAGATGAGCATTCCCTGAGTGTGTGGTGTGTCGGTACGTGTGTGTCGACATGTCTGAGGTAAAAGGCTCCCCTAAGGAGGAGATGGAGCAAATGTGTGTGTGAGGGTGTCTCCGTCGACAACGCCGACACCTGTTTGGATATGTGTAATTAAGTTCTAAGGTGAATTTATTGCACAAAAGATTAGAGAACAGACAGGGAATCTACCCATGTCTGTCCCTATGTCGCAGAGACCTTCAGAGTCTCTCAATGATCACTATCCAAAATAATAGACACTGATATCGACACGGAGTCTGACTCCAGTGTCGACTACGATAATGCAAAGTTACAGCCAAAATGGCAGAAAGTACTCAATATATGATTATTGTAATAAAAGATGATTCGCATATCACTGATGACTCATCTGTCCCTGACACAAGGGTACACATGTTTAAGGGGAAGAAAGCTGAGGTAAATTTCCCTCCTCTCATGATGAAAAAGAGCGGGAATCTCCAGACAAGAGACTGCAGTTTCCCACAAAGAATTCTCAGGGAGTATCCTTTCCCTACTAGGGCCAGGATACGATGGGAATCTTCCCCTAGGGTGTCACGTTTGCCCAAAAGGTAGCCCTGACTTAACAGCTATTCTCAGGGACCCTGCAGATAACGTGCACATTCTGGTACACTACTCAGACCGACGATTGTGTCGGCATGGGTTTATAGCGCTGTAGCAGCGTGGACAGGTACCTTATCAGCAGAGATTGAGACCCTAGTATGTATATATATATATATATACATATATATATATAATGTATATCTCCTATATATTTGCCCAAGTCTGTGACTCTGTGCTGGCCGTAACGCTGGGCGGAGTCACAGGCACAGATCTGGCCAGGAACAGTCCCCTCCCTCTCTCCGCCCAGTCCCCTCCCGATCTCCGCCCAGTCCCCTGTCTCCCTTCTCCCCGTACTGCCCCTGGTGAGTGGTGACACCGCAGCTGCTGACTGTGAGCGGAACTCACATTACCCGCCTCACAGTCTTGCGGCTGCCACTGAGTCAGGGAGACATGCTGAACAGTGACTCGCCCCCCCCCCCCCCTCCCGCCCGCCCGCGGCAACCACCCGCGGCAAACACCCGCATCTGCCCCCCTCCCGCGGCACTCCCGTCCCCTCCCCCTCCCGCAGCACCAACATCCGCAGCACTCCCGCCCAGAGTCTTCACTTTTCTAACACCCGCTGCGGTCGCTGGCGAAAAGGGGGCGTGGCTTCACGGAAAGGGGCGTGGCTTCGCGTCCCGACCCCCGTTTTCGGCACGTTGTGGTTCGGGGGACACTGCTGAATCTGCAGTGCTGGCTTCTGCGCTGTGACAGGAGCCGGCACTTTGGTGTCACCCCTCAGAGGGTAACACCCGGGTGCGTGCCGCACTCCCCGCACCCACGTTGTGGCGCCACTGCTCCTGCCCCCTCCCCCACCCGTAGCACAAACACCCACCGTCTCCACCCACCACCCGCGGCACTCCCGTCCCCTCCCCCACCCAGAGCACAAACACCCACGCAACCCACCCGCGGAACTCCCGCCCCCTCCCCCACCCGTAGCACCAACACCCGCGGTAACCAACCGCTTTCGCCCCCCACCCGCTGCACTCCCACCCTCTCCCCCACCCACCCGCAGCACCAACACCCGCGCCACCTACCCGCAGCACCCACCGCATCCACCCACCACCCGTGGCACTCCACCCCCTCCCCCACCCGCAGCACCCACACCCGCGGCACCCACCGCATCCACCCACCACCCGTGGCACTCCCCCACCCGCTGCACCAACACGCGCACCACCCGCGGCACTCCCGTCCCCTCCCCCACCCAGAGCACAAACACCCGCGCCACCCACCCGCGGAACTCCCGCCCCCTCCCCCAACCCGTTGCACCAACACCCGCGGCAACCAACCGCATTCGCACCCCACCCGCGGCACTCCCACCCTCTCCCCCACCCGCAGCACCAACACCCGCGGCACCCACCGCATCCACCCACCACCCGTGGCACTCTCCCCCACCCGCAGCACCAACACCCGCGGCACCCACCGCATCCACCCACCACCCGTGGCACTCCCCCCCCCCTCCCACACCCGCTGCACCAACACCCACACCACCCGCGGCACTCCCGTCCCCTCCCCCACTCCACCCAGAGCACAAACACCCGCGCCACCCACCCGCAGAACTCCCGCCCCCTCCCCCACCCGTAGCACCAACACCCGCGGTAACCAACCGAATTCGCCCCCCACCCGCAGCACTCCCACCCTCTCCCCCACCCGCAGCACCAACACCCGCGCCACCTACCCGCAGCACCCACCGCATCCACCCACCACCCGTGGCACTCCACCCCCTCCCCCACCCGCAGCACCAACACCCGCGGCACCCACCGCATCCACCCACCACCCGTGGCACTCCCCCCCCCTCCCCCACCCGCTGCACCAACACGCGCACCACCCGCGGCACTCCCGTCCCCTCCCCCACCCAGAGCACAAACACCCGCGCCACCCACCCGCGGAACTCCCGCCCACTCCCCCAACCCGTAGCACCAACACCCGCGGCAACCAACCGCATTCGCCCCCCACCCGCGGCACTCCCACCCTCTCCCCCACCCGCAGCACCAACACCCGCGCCACCTACCCGCGGCACCCACCGCATCCACCCACCACCCGTGGCACTCCACCCCCTCCCCCACCCGCAGCACCAACACCCGCGGCACCCACCACCCGTGGCACCCCCCCCTCCCCCACCCGCAGCACCAACACCCGCACCACCCGCGGCACTCCTGTCCCCTCCCCCACCCAGAGCACAAACACCTGCGCCACCCACCCACGGAACTCCCGCCCCCTCCCCCAACCCGTAGCACCAACACCCGCGGCAACCAACCGCATTCGCCCCCCACCCGCGGCACTCCCACCCTCTCCCCCACCCGCAGCACCAACACCCGCGGCACCCCCCGCATCCACCCACCACCCGTGGCACTCCCCCACCCACAGCACCAACACCCACACCACCTGTGGCACTCTGCCCCCTCCCTCACCCACAGCACCAACACCCACTGCCCCCCCCACCAGCGGCACCCAACGCATCCCCCACATCCGCTCCCACCCGCGGCACTCCCACCCGTAGCTCCCACACCTGCAGCACCCCCCGCCCCTCCCCCACCCGCTGCAACCCTGCCCCTCCCCCATACCCACCCTCTCCCCCACCTGCAGCACCAACACCCGCGCCACCTACCCGCGGCACCCACCGCATCCACCCACCACCCGTGGCACTCCACCCCCTCCCCCACCCGCAGCACCAACACCCACACCACCCGTGGCACTCTGCCCCCTCCCCCACCCACAGCACCAACACCCGCGGTAACCAACTGCATTCGCCCCCCACCCGCGGCACTCCCACCCTCTCCCCCACCCGCAGCTCCAACACCCGCGCCACCTACCCGCGGCACCCACCGCATCCACCCACCACCCGTGGCACTCCACCCCCACCCGCAGCACCAACACCCGCGGCACCCACCGCATCCACCCACCACCCGTGGCACCCCCCCCCCCTCCCCCACCCGCTGCACCAACATCCGCGGCACTCCCGCCCCCTCCCCCACCCAGAGCACAAACACCCGCGCCACCCACCCGTGGAACTCCCGCCCCCAACCCGTAGCACCAACACCCGCGATAACCAACCGCATTCGCCCCCCACCCGCTGCACTCCCACCCTCTCCCCCACCCGCAGCACCAACACCCGCGCCACCTACCTGCAGCACCCACCGCATCCACCCACCACCGTGGCACTCCACCCCCTCCCCCACCCGCAGCACCAACACCCGCGGCACCCACCGCATCCACCCACCACCCGTGGCACTCCCCCCCTCCCCCACCCGCTGCACCAACACGCGCACCACCCGCGACACTCCCGTCCCCTCCCCCACCCAGAGCACAAACACCCGCGCCACCCACTCGCGGAAATCCCGCCCCCTCCCCCAACCCGTAGCACCAACACCCGCGGCAACCAACCGCATTCGCACCCCACCCGCGGCACTCCCACCCTCTCCCCCACCCGCAGCACCCACCCACCACCCGTGGCACTCCACCCCCTCCCCCACCCGCCCCTGCAACCATAGCACCCTCACACCCACCCACCCCCAACCGCACCACCCCGGCTAACTGCCCCCTCCCCCACCCGCGGCAAAGCCGTGCAGAGGTTAACGGGGCGAAGCCCCTAACGACGGTGTGAAGAGCGCCCGTAGGGCGCGATGAATCGCCTAGTATAGAGATATATATATATATATATTAAAGATGCTGTCTTAAGAGATATATATATATAAAACATGCCCAAAGAGACATTAGTCTACTGGGTTCTAGAGTCAACGCTATGTCGATTTCTGCTTGACGTGTCCTGTAGAATATGCAATGGACAGGTGATGCCGACTTAAGAGGCATATGGAAGGCTGAGGATTGTGTGGAGAAGGGATCTCGGACCTGGTCTCCACAGCTATAGCTGGTAATTCTGATATTTTGCCTTATATTCCTGCACAGCCTAGGAAAGCACGACATTATCAAATGCAGCCTTTCGAACACAAAGAAACAAGAAAGTCCGAGGTGCGTCCTTTCTTGCCAGAGGCAGGGGCAGAGGAAAGAAGCTGCACAACACAGCTAGTTCCCAGGAACAGAAGTCCTCCCCGGCCTCTACAAAATCCACCGCATGTCGCTGGGGCTCCACAGGCGGAGCTAGGCCCGGTGGGGGCACGTCTTCGTAAGTTCAGCCACAAGTGGGTTCACTCCCTGTTGGATCCCTGGGCAATAGATATTGTGTCTCAGGGATACAAGCTGGACTTTGAGGAGATGCCCCCTCACCGACGGCCCTGCCGGCTTCCCTCCACGAGAGGGAAATAGTGTTAACTGCAATTCACAAATTGTATCTTCAACAGGTGATCAAGGTTCCCCTCCTTCAACAAGGAGGGGGTTATTATTCGACCATGTTGTAGTCCCGAAACCGGACGGTTCGGTCAGACCCATATTGAATTTAAAATCCCTTAACATATACCTGAAAAGTTTCAAGTTCAAGATGGAATCGCTAAGAGCGGTCATCGCAAGCCTGAAAGGGGGAGATTTTATGGTGTCTCTGGACATAAAGGATGCATACCTTCATGTCCCCATTTATCCACCTCATCAGGCGTACCTCAGATTTTCGGTACAGGATTGCCATTACCAATTTCAGACGTTGCCGTTTGGTCTTTCCACGGCCCCGAGAATCTTCACCAAGGTAATGGCGGAAATGATGGTGCTCCTGCGGAAGCAAGGTGTCACAATTATCCCGTACTTGGACGATCTCCTCATAAAAGCGAGATCAAGAGGGCAGTTGCTGAACAGCTTATCACTTTCTCTGGAAGTGTAACGGCAACACGGCTGGATTCTATATATTCCAAAGTCGCAGTTGGTTCCTACGGCTCATCTGCCTTTCCTAGGCATGATTCTGGACACAGACCAGAAAAGGGTTTATCTCCCGATAGAGAGAGCTCAGGAGCTCATGACACTGGTCAGGAATCTATTAAAACCAAAACAGGTGTCAGTGCATCACTGCACTCGAGTCCTGGGAAGGAGGGTGGCATCATACGAGGCCATTCCCTTCGGCAGGTTCCATGCGAGGACCTTCCAATGGGACTTACTGGACAAGTGGTCCGGGTCACATCTTCAGATGTATCGGTTAATCACCCTGTCCCCCAGGGCCAGGGTGTCACTCCTGTGGTGGCTGCAGAGTTCTCACCTTCTAGAGGGACGCAGATTCGGAATTCAGGACTGGGTCCTGGTGACCACGGACGCTAGCCTCCGAGGGTGGGGAGCAGTCACACAGGGAAGAAATTTCCAAGGTCTGTGGTCAAGTCAAGAGACTTGCCTTCACATCAACCTCCTGGAACTAAGGGCCGTATACAACGTCCTACGTCAAGCGGAGCACTTGCTTCGCAGCCAACTGGTTCTGATTCAGTCAGACAACATCACCGCAGTGGCTCAGGTGAACCGCCAAGGCGGCACAAGGAGCAGAGTGGCGATGGCAGAAGCCACCAGAATTCTTCGCTGGGCGGAGAATCACGTAAGCGCTCTGTCAGCAGTGTTCATCCCGGGAGTGGACAACTGGGAAGCAGACTTCCTCAGCAGACACGACATCCACCCGGGAGAGTGGGGACTTCATCAGGAAGTCTTCACACAGATCACATATCGGTGGGAATTGCCACAGGTGGACATGATGGCATCCCGCCTCAACAAAAAACTACATATTGCGCCAGGTCAAGAGACCCTCAGGCAATAGCGGTAGACGCCCTGGTGACACCGTGAGTGTTCCAGTCGGTCTATGTATTTCCTCCTCTTCCTCTCATTCCCAAGGTGCTGAGGATATTAAGGAAAGGAGGAGTGAGAACAATCCTCATTGTTCCAGATTGGCCACGAAGGACCTGGTATCCAAATCTGCAAGAAATGCTCACAGAGGACCCGTGGCCTCTTCCTCTAAGACAGGACCTGTTGCAACAGGGGCCCTGTCTGTTCCAAGTCTTACCGCGGCTGCGTTTGACGGCATGGCGGTTGAACGCCGGATCCTAGCAGAATAGGGCATTCCGGACGAGGTCATTCCTACGCTGATAAAGGCTAGGAAGGACGTGACAGCTCAACATTATCACCGTATATGGCGAAAATATGTTTCTTGGTGTGAGGCCAGGAATGCTCCTACAGAGGAATTCCAGCTGGGCCGTTTCCTTCACTTTCTACAGTCAGGAGTGAATTTGGGCCTAAAATTGGGCTCCATTAAGGTCCAGATTTCGGCCCTATCCATTTTCTTTCAAAAAGAGTTGGCTTCTCTACCAGAAGTTCAGACGTTGTAAAGGGAGTGCTGCATATTCAGCCTCCTTTTGTGCCTCCAGTGGCACCTTGGGATCTTAACGTGGTGTTAAGTTTACTGAAATCACACTGGTTTGAACCACTTAAAACGGTGGAGTTAAAATATCTCACGTGGAAGGTGGTCATGCTATTAGCCTTGGCTTCGGCTAGGCGTGTGTCAGATTTAGCGGCTTTGTTACATAAAAGCCCCTATCTGGTTTTCCATATAGATAGAGCAGAATTGCGGACCAGTCCACAGTTTCTGCCAAAAGTGGTGTCATCTTTTCATATGAACCAACCTATTGAGGTGCCTGTGGCTACTCGTGACTTGGAGGATTCAGAGTTACTGGATGTGGTCAGGGCTTTAAAGGTTTATGTAGCCAGAACGGCTAGAGTCAGGAAAACGGAGTCGCTGTTTATCCTGTATGCATCCAACAAGCTGGGTACTCCTGCTTCAAAGCAAACTATTGCTCGCTGGATCTGTAACACGATTCAGCAGGCTCATTCTGCGGCTGGATTGCCGCTGCCTAAATCAGTTAAAGCCCATTCCACTAGGAAGGTGGGCTCTTCTTGGGCGGCTGTCCGAGGGGTCTCGGCATTACAACTATGCCGAGTTGCTACTTGGTCAGGTTCAAACACTTTTGCGAAGTTCTACAAGTTTGATACCCTGGCTGATGAGGACCTATTGTTTGCTCAATCGGTGCTGCAGAGTCATCCGCACTGTCCCGCCCGTTTGGGAGCTTTGGTATAATCCCCATGGTCCTTACGGAGTCCCCAGCATCCACTAGGACGTTAGAGAAAATAAGATTTTCTTACCGGTAAATCTATTTCTCGTAGTCCGTGGTGGATGCTGGGTGCCCGTCCCAAGTGCGGACTTCTTCTGCAATACTTGTATATAGTTATTGCTGCAATAAGGGCTATGTTATTGTTGCATCAGGGTTGAACTGATGCTCTGTTGTTGTTCATACTGTTGACTGGGTAAGTTTATCACAAGTTATACGGTGTGATTGGTGTGGCTGGTATGAGTTTTGCCCTGGATTTCCAAAATCCTTTACTTGTACTGTATTCTAAAGTTCTTTATAGTGCCCATGTCTCCTGCGGAGCCCGTCTATACCCCCATGGTCCTTACGGAGTCCCCAGCATCCTCTAGGACGTAAGAGAAAATAAGATTTTACTTACCGGTAAATATATTTCTCGTAGTCCGTAGTGGATGCTGGGGACTCCGTAAGGACCATGGGGAATAGATGGGCTCCGCAGGAGACATGGGCACTTTAAGAAAGAATTTGGATTCTGGTGTGCTCTGGCTCCTCCCTCTATGTCCCTCCTCCAGATCTCAGTTAAAGAAACTGTGCCCGGAAGAGCTGACAGTACAAGGAAAGGATTTTGGGAATCCAGGGTAAGACTCATACCAGCCACACCAATCACACCGTATAACTTGTGATAACTTTACCCAGTTAACAGTATGAACAATAACAGAGCATCAGATAAACCCTGATGCAACTATAACATAACCCTTATTTAAGCAATAACTATATACAAGCATTGCAGAAGAAGTCCGCACTTGGGACGGGCGTCCAGCATCCACTACGGACTACGAGAAATAGATTTACCGGTAAGTAAAATCTTATTTTGACCTATTATCACTGTACAGGTTGAGTCTCCCTTATCCAAAATGCTTGGGACCAGAGGTATTTTGGATATGGGATTTTTCCGTATTTTGGAATAATTGCATACCATAATGAGATATCGTGGTGATAGGACCTAAATCTAAGCACAGAATGCATTTATGTTACATATACACCTTATACACACAGCCTGAAGGTCATTTTAGCCAATATTTTTTATAACTTTGTGCATTAAACAAAGTGTGTATAAATTCACACAATTCATTTATGTTTCATATACACCTTATACATACAGCCTGGAGGTCATTTAATACAATATTTTTAATAACTTTGTGTATTAAACAAAGTTTGTGTACATTGAGCCATCAGAAAACAAAGGTTTCACTATCTCACTCTCACTCAAAAAAGTCCGTATTTCGGAATATTACGTATTTCGGAATATTTGGATATGGGATACTCAACCTGTAATAGGCTTTTGTATGTACTTTATGTCCTCCAAAGACTGTTTTGTATTTTTAATGCACTGTTTATAGCGCTGCAGACCCCCTTGTGGCACCCTCTGAACAAAGGATAATATTAATAAATAACAGGATGATTTGGGAAAAGCCTATGACGTTAGTGTTGCTTTTGCTAAGCAGGACTATGGTTCTTTTTCCCACGAGCAAAATTAGAATCTTTATGATATCACACGTCACATTGGTAACTCCATACTTAGATATTGGGGGGGAATGTAATAACCTGCGAGTAGCAGGAAATGCGAGACTTTGTGCTAGCTCTCCCGTTTTATTTTGTTTGTTTTTAAAGCGGCAATCATTTACACGTCAAAACCAGGTTGGTTTTGCCGTGTAAATGATCGCCGCTTTAAAAAACAATAACGGGAGAACTCTCACAGAGTCTCGCACTTCCTGCTATTTGCAGGCTATGGGGTATATGCAATTCACGGCGAATCGCGGCAATTTTTCGCCGTTTTTTAATTCGACTAAATTCGCCAGGTGAATTCCGGCAGGTGGCTGCCGGAATTCACCATATTCAATGAAAAACGGATTCGCCAGAATCGCGGGCGAAAATCGGCCGATTTGGCGGATTTTGCCGCGATTTTAAAAAACGGGGAAAAACGGGAAAAACCCGGGGGGAAAAATGGCGTGGGGTCCCCCCTCCAAAGCATAACCAGCCTCGGGCTCTTCGAGCTGGTCCTGGTTCTAAAAATGCAGGGGAAAAATTGGGCAGGGATCCCCCGTATTTTTAAAACCAGCACCGGGCTCTGCGCCTGGTGCTGGTGCCAAAAATACGGGGGACAAAAAGAGTAGGGGTCCCCCGTATTTTTAACACCAGCATCGGGCTCCACTAGCTGGACAGATAATGCCACAGCCGGGGGTCACTTTTATGCCGTGCCCTGCGGCCGTGGCATTAACTACCCAACTAGTCACCCCTGGCCGGGGTACCCTGGGGGAGTGGGGACCCCTTCAATCAAGGGGTCCCCCCCCCCCCAGCCACCCAAGGGCCAGGGGTGAAGCCCGAGGCTGTCCCCCCCCATCCAATGGGCTGCGGATGGGGGGGCTGATAGCCTTTTGTGATAATAAAAAGATATTGTTTTTTCCAGTAGTACTACAAGTCCCAGCAAGCCTCCCCCGCAAGCTGGTACTTGGAGAACCACAAGTACCAGCATGCGGGAGAAAAACGGGCCCGCTGGTACCTGTAGTACTACTGGAAAAAAAATACCCAAATAAAAACAGTACACACACACCGTGAAAGTAAAACTTTATTACACACTACCGACACACACATACTTACCTATGTTGACACGCCGACTGCCACGGTCTCCGACGATCCGAGGTACCTGTGAAAAAATTATACTCACCTTCCAGCGTCCAGAGATAAATCCACGTCCAGAGAGATAAATCCACGTACTTGTAAAAAAAACAAAACGCAAATACCCGCTCCATACCGGACTGAAAGGGGTCCCATGCTGACACATCAGACCCCTTTCTCCCGAATGCCGGGACATCACGTGACTCCTGTCACTGAAGTCCCTTCAGCCAATCAGGAAGCGCTACTTCCGTGGCGCTCACCTGATTGGCTGTGCGCTGTCTGTGCTGTCAGACAGCGCATCGCAAAGCCGCTCCATTACTTTCAATGGTGGGAACTTTGCGGGTAGCGGTGGGGTTAACCCGCGGTCAGCCGCTGACCGGCGGGTGACCTCACCGCTAGCCGCTAAGTTCCCACCATTGAATATAATGGACGGGGCTGTGCGATGCGCTGTCTGAGTTCAGACAGCGCACAGCCAATCAGGTGAGCGCAACTAAGTTGCGCTTCCTGATTGGCTTTAGAGACCTTTCAGTGACAGCTGTCACTGAGAGGTCTCTCTGCATTCGGGGATAGGGGTCCCATGTGTCAGCATGGGACCCCTTTCAGTCCGTTTGGTCGGGTGTCCGGTTTGTTATTTTCTACAAGTACGTGGATTTATCTCTGGACCCTGGTTGAGGTGAGTATATTGATCTTTTATTTTCAGGTATCCGTGGATTCTACATGGAGAAGAGGACCGATGTCGGCGTGTGAACATAGGTAAGTATGTGTGTGTCGACGTATGAAATAAAGTTTTACTGTCGACGGTGTGTGTGTCCTGTTTTTATTTGGGTATTTTTTTTCCAGTAGTACTACAGGTACCAGCGGGCCCGCTTTTCTCCCGCATGCTGGTACTTGTGGTTCTCCAAGTACCAGCTTGCAGGGGAGGCTTGCTGGGACTTGTAGTACTGCTGGAAAAAACAATATTCTTTTCATGATCACAAAAGGCTATCAGCCCCCCCATCCGCAGCCCATTGGATGGGGGGGGACAGCCTCGGGCTTCACCCCTGGCCCTTGGGTGGCTGGGGGGGGGGACCCCTTGATTGAAGGGGTCCCCACTCCCCCAGGGTACCCCGGCCAGGGGTGACTAGTTGGATATTTAATGCCACGGCCGCAGGGTACGGCATAAAAGTGACCCCCGGCTGTGGCATTATCTGTCCAGCTAGTGGAGCCCGATGCTGGTGTTAAAAATACGGGGGACCCCTACGCTTTTTGTCCCCCGTATTTTTGGCACCAGCACCAGGCGCAGAGCCCGGTGCTGGTTTTAAAAATACGGAGGATCCCCTGTCAATTTTTCCCCCGCATTTTTAGAACCAGGACCAGCTCGAAGAGCCCGAGGCTGGTTATGCTTTGGAGGGGGGACCCCACGCCATTTTTTTTTAGGATTTTACCGTTCCAGCAATAAAATAAAAAATTTAAAAAAAAATATTTTAAAAAATATATAAATAATATTTGTGCCTCCAAAAAAAAAAAAAAAAGTACCTAATCCCTTCTAATATAAATAGATCTGCTATTCCCCCAAAAAAAAACACAAAAAAAAACATGTTTAAATTTTTTTTATTTGTTTTCACCCTCCAAAGTGTGGCGGATTGAAAATGACGAATTTGCTGTCTAAAAGCACTGCTGTCGAATTTCCAAACTTGAATTGAATATGCTTTGGTCGAATTGCAGCACTTGTATCATTGCAGAAAAGTCGAATTTGCAAAAATTCGAATTTCAAAAAGTCGAATTTTGAAAGTCCGTTTTTTGGTCGGAAAGCACTGAATTGCATAGGCAAATTTTTTTTTTGGTCGAAAATGACCCGAAATTCGACAATTTCGGGAATTCGACCGCAATTGCATATACCCCTATTACTTTCCCCCCATTGCATTGTTCGAAAGAATAATAAGCTGCATAAAAAAAACCTTGATACATTCGCATTCTACCTTATAGGGAATTAATGAGTGCTCCGTGGGCTCGGCCCGGTTTACAGTCAAGGTTGATAGAGCCGTCTAGGTGGCCCTGGTTTGGTCCCTCTATTATCATGTCACCTCTGGATACCAGGTCATAATGTATTGCTGAGATAACTCAATAAGACACACACAGCCGCATGTCTCATAAGTAATCTGCTTTACTTTGGTCAGCTTCGATATTTATACACGTATATTGGCAGTAAATGATTAACACAATTATATAACTTCATATGCCCCTTGTCCTTCTGCTTATCTGGAGCTACATATAGATATTTTCCATTTCTGAGGAGAGAGCAGGGTGCCAGATGCTCACTTTCACACACAATGTTATATAGAAACACGCTTTTATATTTTCCATATGTTCAAGCTAGTTTAATCAAATCTCTTTGTAATATTAAAATGAATTGCATTATTATAATTAATCAGTTTCCCTCCTATTTATAATAATCAAACATTACAGGTTCATCTGGTATTACAATATGACATTACAGTTGAGCTACAAGGCATCACATAAACTCTACCTAAAAGAGACTAAGCAAACAGTCTAGCTATAATGGTGCTAAGGGCTATGTTCCCATAGGACGGTGCTTGTCACTCTATCCCACGGAAGGTAAAGAACCGTTCACATCATATCCATTAAGGTAGACTGCTCACGGCTCCTTCTTGCCAAGCTCTTCTGTAGTTTCTTCTTTGAGTTTACACTTTACAAATTTCTTTCAAGCTGAAAGGAAGGGAAACAAAATAGAATCTTAAATTCAGATATATGCAATTTGCTAAAAAAACATCACTATTTCAACAATCTCCTTTGCATGTTTGCATATTTCATCGTTCAAACTTAACTTGAGCAAAATTGCAGTGGAACCCAAGTTTCTCTTTCCTTAATTGACACAGAAGTGGGCGTGGTCAGAAACACTCGATATGGACCATCAAATCTGGACTCAAGTGACTTTTTCACGTGTCTTTCCAGATGCACCCAATCTCCTGGTTAAAGCTTGTGGGGATTCAGATCTGCTCCTGAATCTGGGAGATAAAAAAAACTAGAGAACACAGAGGTGTCAGTTTCTTCAGTAAGAACACTTTAGCATCCCTTTCTGGTTTCTGTGACACACTCACTAATCTGATACTGTAACTTCTTGTACTCCTTATCTGCAAATATCTTCTAAACTTAATTTTCTATCTATTGATCTTGCTGTAGCTTTTGCCATTGGCCAATAACTGAAAAATGTCTGTGACTATCAATACATCTTTGGCAGTTAGTTATAGTCAATTTGCAGTATGGAAAATAACTTTTGGGGATTGCTCCAAGGGTTGTCTTGACCTTCTGTCCTGGATTGGACATTTCCACATATCCAGCAGGCTTGTACAAACTTGGTTGCATCTGGATAAAATTCTGGAGCTATCCATCTTTCTGTGACTAGGTTTCCCATCTGATCATTTCCCAGGTGTGTGAGTCCATGGTTCTTCTTCTTGTCTGGCTCCTCTTCTCTGTCATGCTGCTTTTTCTTTAGGACCTGCTTGTTCCTGAAATTTCTTCAAACCCTGTAGATCAGGCATCTGAGGCTTTGCTTCTTTCTGTTACTTCTGTATGTGTGGTGTAGATGGCTACCTTTACTGGTTGTTTCGTTGCTTTCTCTTTCCACAGGCTTCTTTCTCACTCTCTTCTGCTTTGTTCTGAAGTTCAATCAGCGTAGCATAATCAGGCATTTGGTCTGGCACTGGAATGGTTACTGTATAGGCTTGCCTTATCTGCTGGGGGCATTTTGCTGCCCTCTTTGCTTCAGCATCTTGCCAGATTGTTGCCTCTTGTTTCAGGAGTGTCATTTCTTCATGTGCCTGGATCTTCATTACTGCAACCTTTTCTGTGGCCCTTGCAGAGCTCTCAACTGGTGTCTGATCAGGGAAGCACGTTGTATGTCTTCGCCACTTGCCTTCTTGAAGCCTCTGCTTTTCCATATCTGTCCCACAATCCTGTGCTGGGATGGTAGGGATCCTGAGTCCACAACTTCATGTTTGCTGGTTACTGCGTATCCTGTATAAGGAATCCCATCCTCATAGTATCTTGAACCATCCACATAGAGATTGTGCTGTGCATCAGGAAGGGTTGTGTCTGTGACATGAGGTATTGGTTGAGTCTCTTGTTCCATCAGAGCCATGCAGTCATGGGAAAAAAAATTTATTGTGAATATTTTCATCACTTTCTGCATTCCCATAGTTCATGTGGTCCTCATCATCCTGGTTACTCTGGGTACCATTGCTAGAGATATTATATGTCCCTCTTCTCCCTCCTTTTGAATCTAGAGATTCATACTCTGCTCCTTCTTCCTGCAATAGGGCTGGTAGTAGAGTTGCTGGGTTGAGGGTGGTGCATCTCTTGATGGTGACATTTGTGGCACTTAGTAAAGCTACTTCATACTTGGTGAGTCTTGCGGCTGATAAGTGCTTAGTTCTGGCTTGCTGTAGTATTTCAGTCACCACATGTGGTACCTGAATGATCAGTTCATGATTAAGCACAATGTCTATGCATTTCTGTTTGAGGACTGCTGTTGCTGCAACTGCTCTGATGCAGGTGGGTGCTCCTTGGATAATGTTGTCCAGTTTGCTTGAAAGATAAGCCACTGGGCGTTGCTTGCTTCCATGCAGTTGCGTGATGATTCCAAGTGCATGACCTCTTTCCTCATGGCAATAAAGAGTAAATGGTTTGGTGTAGTCTGGCAGACCCAGTGCTGGTGGAGATGCTATGGCAGCCTTGAGGTTCTGAACTGCTTCTTCAACTTGCTCTGTGGTGTAGCTTGAAGCCTCTTTCTTTGTGCTGTCATACAAAACTTGCATGTAGATAAACTTCAATTGCTGCTTCAATGCTAGGCTTCATGATAGCTGGAATATTGCTGGTATACTTGATTCCTTGTGGGGTATACTGAATAGTAGCTTGCATGATGTTAAGGATATCAGCTCCCAACAAATTCACTCTTTGAAGAGGGAGGGGCTGTCCTCCCAGTCCTGTCCCATCGACATAGTGGCTGGTTAAGAGTTCTTCTGGGACGTCAGTTTTCTTAAGTACAGTGACTGCTGCTCCAGTGTCCAAAAGGCATTCTAGGGTGTTTCCTGTAGGTAGAGTAAGCATAACAGTACCTTTTATGCGGTCAGTGTAGGTGTCACTTGAGTAGGTGGACCCCGTAGCAGGATTCAGTCATTCCTGTTGTACCGTGAAGTTTGGGACAGAGTCCTTATATTTCAGCCATGTCTGGTATTTTCTGCTTTTCTTCTTCTGATGACCTGAAACCTTGCACCAAAAACATTTACCAGTCATGTCTTCACCCTGCACATTTCTTGTGGTGTAGGGCCTGGAGTTATTTACACCTTTACCTTGATTTTGGACCTTATTTGTCTTGGTGTTAGACTGGGCAGCCTGCACTACATGTATAGTAACAGCTGGTGCTTTGGAAGTTCTCTTATCTCTCCTTTCTTTCTCGTTATCTTGAATCCCTTCTAGGACTTCTACTAGTGAGGTAATGTTCATCAAATTTGCTTCTGGTCGGACTGCATACAACTGCTGCCTGTATTCAGGTCTAAGTCCATTAAGGAACCTGGTCTTAAACAGTCTGGCGTTGTTAGAGTATTCCCTTATGCTGAGGTTTTTTTTGTACCAGATCAGGTTCAGCTGGTGCAGTGTCTCTGATTTGCTTACATCTGACTTGTACTCTATACAACAGTTGTGAGCCTGAAGCCATAGTATAGCGGTTGGCTTCAAGGGGAGCATTCTCAATTTTCCCCCTATCACTATCTGCCTCCTGGGGAGCTATGGCAAGAAGCATATTATATTCACCTATTCCTATGGAAGCTCTAAGAATCTGTTCTAAATCAACCCAACACGGTCTATACACTTGTTTAATCTTTTTTTCAAATTCAGCTGGACTTTTTCTGATATCTGGTAAGTCATTTACAGTACGCATAACCTCTGAAGGGAGCCAGGGTATGTATTGTTCCTGCTCCACATATGCTGCAATATAATCTTCAGCCCCAGGTAACCTATCAGTTGTATGTCTGGGATTAGCATGACTACTAACTCTAACAGGCATTACATTGTAATTTTTACGAGATATTCCTCTTGGATCTCTGTTAGGACTACTAGCAAAGTTCCACAACCTCCTAAATATCCCTGGAGTTTTTGGTTTAACATTTTGTGATTCACATGGTCCTGAATTTGGCTCTACCCAGTTACCACAAAAGAAACATTTTTCACTTCCCTCCAGAACACATCTCCCACAATAAAGACACTTTCTTTCAGGGTAGTGTATAACTTTCCTAAGAACCAGTGTACCTTCTAGATTTTTTTCATAACTTAAAGTATTTTCATAACGTTTTTCAGGTGTCATTTGTTCTGCATATGTTGCTGAAGGAGTTAAAACTCCTGCTTTATCATGTGTCCTTGATTCTGCATGCATTGATACTGCTGAGGGGGCTGACCCCCCTTCCACATTCCCATCATTATAAATAGCATAACATGTTATTGTAACATTGGGTGGTGGTATTATATTAGACCTACAATCTTCCTGTCTAATTCTTTCCTCATCTTCCAGTTCTTGTGAAACAATAAGCCATATATTTACAGTGTCCAAATAACCTTTCTTTTGTAACCAGTGACTATCTGTGGCCTGGAACCTTTTCCAAGCCTCTGTCCTTCCCTCACGTTCTGCTAAGCGCTTCATCTTACTCCCTTTCCCTCCCATTGGGGTAATTAAGCCCTCTGGGTGTGGCCGAATCCACCTGCGGTGAAGAGGGATATGTCCTTGAACGAGAAGTACCTGTGTATCACAGGCTATAAGTTTTGTCTGGACACAAACCTTTCTCAGCCTATTTTTGTTTCTACTGAACTTGTCTGACTGTACTAAATCACATTTACAATACATGCAATCTAAAACACCATATTCAGTCTTCTAACTTTTCTGACAACTTGTTGGACACTGCTGGTATTTTTAAAAAATGATCAGTAGGTTAATCAGCTAAGCATAAAGGATATGGTTCATTTCTATGCACTGACAACAATTGAGCATCCAAATGATATCCCACAATACTAGCAAATTCTGTTAAAATGCCTTTCCTATTCTGAGATGGTTATCTACGTTGCAAAAAACACTGGGTAAATCGTGCATAATAATGAACCTTAGTACACCTCTGTACTGCACACAATTGCAAACTAGGTACGCCTTTGTATTCTATTCCAATTGTTCTGTGGGCGCATGCGCTAATAAGACATAGACACAGATTCAGTCATTCAGCAACATTGGACTTTTACAACATGTAACAATGATTGTTTATCAATGGTGCAGGCGAGGTTTAGTTTTTGTGTCTCATATGGCCTCCCAGGGGCTTCCATTGACAGGTGACAGGACAAGCCTACAGTTGCACGTGCCAAGGGCCGTCTTTGATGACCTTATGGACTAACCACCTTTATACACTTTACACCGTTTCTTATCTTAAATCAGACAGTTTACATGACATAGACAAGACAGTAAGCTGTGCATTATGGCGTCAACTGTGGATCAGCATACCACAAATTCCAGCTAGCAATCAGGTCCCGTAAATGGCTGACCCAAACTTTCATACATATAGAACATACAAACATATGACAACACTGCAATATGCCTTACGCCTTATGCCTTAGCTTTATACTGTAGCTGCAACAAGCAATGCACCTTAGCTAAGCAATACACCTGTATATGCCTTAGATTACAACAAGCAATAAACTTTAGCTGCGCAAGCAATACACCTGTATCTGCCTTAGATTACAATAAGCAATACTTTTTAGCTGCGCAATACAACATAATTCAAGTAATCTAGGCTGTGTGACAAGATAATCGGGTTTCTTTATAATGACAGTTCAAGGAAAAACATAAATGCACATTGTCCCTATAATGGACTTAGAATTACACTCAAGAAGTCTGATTTTGAGCAAAATATGGCTGCAGTCCCATCGTTTTACTCACCCAATGTGAAATCAGAGTCCCTGAGAACAATTCGCCTCCAACACAGAAACTCTCATTAGATGCTTTTCCTTGTGTTAGTCATCCCGTAGAGTCCCCCATTAAATGATAGAGCCGTCTAGGTGGCCCTGGTTTGGTCCCTCTATTATCATGTCACCTCTGGATACCAGGTCATAATGTATTGCTGAGATAACTCAATAAGACACACACAGCCGCATGTCTCATAAGTAATCTGCTTTACTTTGGTCAGCTTCGATATTTATACACGTATATTGGCAGTAAATGATTAACACAATTATATAACTTCATATGCCCCTTGTCCTTCTGCTTATCTGGAGCTACATATAGATATTTTCCATTTCTGAGGAGAGAGCAGGGTGCCAGATGCTCACTTTCACACACAATGTTATATAGAAACACGCTTTTATATTTTCCATATGTTCAAGCTAGTTTAATCAAATCTCTTTGTAATATTAAAATGAATTGCATTATTATAATTAAGAATGGTAGCTAAGCTTTTATCTCTATCAAGGTTAAGGAGGAGGGTTGTACAGGGTACAAGATCATTTACTCTTCTGTAATGCCTGTGGAAGAATCAGTGTTACCATGTAATAGATGTAACACATGACGTGCAGTGCATTGGTGTCCGGCCATGTAACTTGACACTTCATTATCTTGGTGACTATTTAGGATGAAGAATTGAACATTGTGGTAGTTGATATTGACACACAGACCGAGGAAGAACCGATGGACATACAAATTAAGGAGGAGGACTTCCCTACAGATATCGGCACAGGTGAGGAATAATCACTAAATATAAAAAAAAATCCCACATACTCTGTTGAGTTCACAACAGTTTTGTTTTACACCATCCTCTGTCACTACAAGCTAATCAGGGTAAAAATATCTTCCCATTAGGAAAGTTGGGAGCCAACAGTCCCTACTAGACTATTATTGTCACACTGACGGGTCCTACTGATTCTTGACCCTTGCGCACCGGCAAACACTACGCCTGGACATAACTGGGGAATTACTCACCACCAGGCTTTTACTACAGCCTCACTCTGTACCCAGTATTGCTAATGTGGGCACAAATGCGGACACTGGCAACTATCTGGTTTAATACCACTTGTACAAAAAAGTTGTTTCTGGAAGTCTAGAACTGGCAACAGTGGAGCTCCCCGGTTTCTGCTGGAGGAAATTTTGCTCATACAATGGGGGCCCCAACATGGTCTTAGCAAACTTGTTCATAGTCGGCTTGGCCAGTACTTTGCCAGTAGTGCTGTACTGGGCCCACCTTTTCTGTAACAGCTGGCTGTGTCTTTAAATGCATGCACCTGTCACTGGTTACAGAATCAAGATTATTTTAGGACTGCCTCCGCCTTGGCCAGCTCTCCCGTCCAACTCGGTGTCCCAAATACTGCACCTCCGCTGTTCATATCTGACTTGTTCTATTGTGTTGTCAGTGGTGTGCTTGGATGTGGGCTAGTTCTCTCCAACATTTTCTAAATATACTTCTCTTGTGTTATTGAAGATGCCAGAGTCTTCCAATTAAGCCTCGGTGAATTCCTGGCATTGCACCGTGATGTGGCCCAGCATCTGTTGGAAGGCATAGCTAAAAAAAAAAAAAAAAAGGGCATTACTCTAAGCGTGTAAAGGCTGAATGGGAAGATGAAAGCTGGCCACTCCTGTCACCCCTTGTCAAGGACATTTACCAGTGCTGCTTGCTCAATTCCAGGATGGTCACCTACTGTACACGCTTTGAATGTGATTGGCATATATCACAATTACTTAATTCAGCATGGTATAGTCTTTCATCATGACCTTCCTAGATGCCATGGGGCTATGGGATGGGCAGTTACACCAATTTTCTATCAATTCCTCAAGCTCTTTTTTATTTTTAGTACTTTGAATCCAAGCCTATTTAGCATTCCAGGTGCCAAATAAGCTAAGCCTCCTACGTCTCTACATGGAGATCCACCAGATGAGATGGGTCCTCTGCCTTTCCAAAACCTCTCCCAGTTGAACTTGTCTGTGCTTTGGTCTACTTACGACTTATCTGGACCGAATATCTACCCTATAGATGTGGTACATTTGAAGACTTCTCTTGCATGTCATTGGTTGACCGTGTATGGTCCAGATTTAGCTGCCTCTCATTTCTTAATTCATGTGGGTTTCAGTACAAACATTTTTGTGGATCTCCATTCTACTTGTACATATCCTGTCGAGCCTGGAGGTTGAAATGGATTATTTCCACTCATCTTTAAGGACTCTCAGACACTCGAGTAACTCAGTAGGTACTTTGTAGGATTTAAATTCTCCCTGCCAACTCTCACTAGCTTAAGCTTGGGGTCCTCTGACCTTTTTTCTAGATAGTACTTGAATGAGTAGAACCTGGTGGACCTTGCGGTACCTCTCTATGCAAAGAATAGATGCTACTGGGATCAGTCCCAATCTTCAGCCATATGACAAGGGGCTCAGCAAGTGCTCAGTTTTAGTTTGTGGGTGTTAGGGGATAATTGGACCAGTCTCTCTGCTGAATACATCAATCGGGACATGGGCTACAGAGCATTAGGGTATAGGTGGCAACGTCAAGAATTTATTATACATCTTTCTAAGCTGAGATAAGTAGGGCGACCTGCTACTTGCTGGAAAGGCTTCCAGATGACTGGCATGGGTTGCAGGACGCTTCATAGTGGGGACCTCTGATTTTCTTGCAAATTTCACATGCTGCCTCACATCTTTTTCCATCCTGATACACGTCTGCCACAGAGAAGCTACAGGTCCCGATCTTCATTACACCAAGGTGCCCTTCCACTGGTACATCATAGACTGGCACTAGTAGCTTAGCTCAATATGGTCCTGACACTACCAGCTGTTGTTAGCCATTCAGCAATTGCTTAGGGAATATCCGTTATCTTAGATGCTAATCTGTGCTACAAAGGGCAGCTCAGCAGTAGTTTGTCCGTTATGCTGTTCTAAATTCACTGAAGGTCTGAGTAGGCCTATGTATTTACTTACAGGGGAACAGACTTTATTGCAACCCACCATACGATTAGTCTGTTTATAAGATATATACACTCCCGGGCAACTCTCCCAGGTTTACCTAGCCATGCTCTAGGTCAGTGGTTCTCCACTCAAGTTCTCAGGTACCCCCAACAGGTCATGATTTCAGGAGTTCTGTCTGTGGAAGAAGTTGTGAGGATTACACTGGCCCGGCAAAATAAATCAGCTCACTTGTGCGTGATTAAAGAAAACATGACCTGTTGGGGGGTACTTGATGGCTGGAATTGAGAACCACTGTGCTATAGTATCACACTGCTGCCACCACATGTCACAATGTTGCTGTCCGTCACCAGTACAAAGGCTGACAGGCTTTCCTTACTATGGAACTCTACTTCCATTTCTTCAGACAGCAACACTTTAGCAGGAGTAGTATTCCCCACACAGTCCTTTCTCTTCCCGCTGTGCTTATTTAATATGCCCTTGTTATTACCCACACAGGGGCATCCTGGATACTGGGGGAGTTAGCTGGCAGTCAGTTTGGATTTGTGATGCTGACCTTGGCTCTGCTGGGTCTGGAGATAAGGGGCAAACAGAATAGGTTAGAACTAGTTTGGGGAGATAACACAGGATCATGAGTTGTTTAAGTTAGGGAAGGGTTGTCCCCTCGATGGCTGAACCCCTTACTCTACCTCAGCATAGGGAGAATTCCAAACTGACCAGTGGCTTCCAATAGTCTGGCTGCTCATCTTAGTTGACAAGCCTGGACCATTGGGTTAAGGGGGCTGGCGATTCATGCTCTTGGGGCAGTAGGTGTAGAAGAAGTGTTCATTGGCTATACCTGAGTGGTTGTAGCTCACATAAATATTACAGTATTCCTCAGTTTCTTAAATGCTTCTATTTTGTAAGTGGTTTGGGCACCTTCCTGACGAGAGGTGTACCCAGAAGTAGATGTTTACAAAGGATATACACCTGGCGCTATTATCATCAAAGTATCAGCAGCTAGTCCCGGGAGTTAAGTTTCAATTGCCCCAAACATGAAAACAATACAAAGAAATATGAGACAGCGCTTCTTTACTTTGATTCTCCTTTTATAAAATAAAACACAGTAAAATACAGATACCGGCCAGTACCTTTAAAATACATCATATTCTATAACATAATAATCATAGCCATATCACTTGGCAACATTCGATCCTGCCAGTTTAAATACCCTGATAATAAAATGAAGATCTTATTTTATATCATAGTCCCATGAATGTTCATCTATGATCTCTGGAAGCAAGTAATCAGCTGTATTGTGCACAATAATTTCTCGTAAGCAATATACTCCCAGATAACTGTTGGTTCACCTCTGGGGTAAGCTGTTAATAAGCATGCATATCTCAGTGCAAATTAGTATTCAGCAGTTCTTTTAGGCACACCATGCACATGCACCAATCTCCATGCAAGTTATACCCCTTTTCCACCTACGAGCACGGGTCGCAGCCGGGAGCCTGACACGGGAGCTGCCCGGCTGCGACCCATGCTCAGCCTCTTTCCCGCCAGCAGTCACCTACCCGGCATATTGCCGGGTTGGTGACGCTGCTAGTGACGCGGCAGGGGCAGGGCTGGGAGATCACATGATCTCCCAGCGCTGCCCTTCCATACAGTGTGGGCTCCCGTTTACAGTACAACCCTACCCGGATCATACCCGTGTCCTACCCAGGTAGATAGCCGGGTAGGATTCACAGGTCACTTGATCCGGGTTTTTGCGGGGGGACCCTTTTCCACTTGCAAAAAACACGGTTAAATGCGCGCCCCCGTGTATTTACCCGTGTTTTTTGAGCTAGTGGAAAAGGGGTATCAGTAATAAGCAGTTCTTTTAGGTGCACCATGCATTACACCAATAATACCTCTCAGCTGCTCCTGTAGCTTGCAGCCTTGCCTGGAATTCCAAGCTGTCTGTGCAGAGTCCGTATTATCCCCTTAGCACTGGGGTATGCAGAATAGATAATAGCCGACCGTCTTAGCAGATAAATGCTGCAAAGATATTTCTCTCCTTAGGTGTCCTGTCCGTACGGAGAATCAAAGTAGAGAAGCGCTGTCTCCTATTTCTTTGTAGTGTACCCAGAAGTGCTTATTATTTATTACATGATATCGGTTAACCCTCTCTCACTCAAGTTCTCTCTTTAGATGTAGGGCTCCCCTTCAACACCAGTCCAAATTTCACATTTTGTGTTGCTTTGTTTAATAGATTTTTTTTCGAGTACATTTTATTTATCTATTTTAAAAAAATGAAAAAAAGGCTTCAATTTGGTAGCACGTCACGAGAAATGTTTCTTTTACCATTCTATCAGCTCACCGCTGGTTTATGATGCATAAAAGGATTGCAGGTCTGTTTAACGACTGAATTTGAATAACGTACAAACGCATTTTGAATGTGAAGAGTCAGCTGTGGTACACACTCCCACTGCTTGGCTCAGGGTGGTGAATAAATGATGTCGTCCACCAGCAGCAGCAGCAGGAGTTTTGACGTCTCCCAGCTAAGAAACTATTAAGTGTACATTGAAGTGTTTTTCACCACACTAACACGTTTCAGATGGGAATTGTAAAACTACCTTACACTGTATATACCCCCAAATCTCTAGGTAAGCTGAAACGGTGCAGTGGGAGAACATATTCTGTGACAGGCTGTCAGGGTTGAGTCACCCAGAGTTGCAAAGTAGAAGAAATATTTGCAGTAGATAATAAAGTTGTACAGTAGATGATTTGAGAGTAATGAAAACCAATTATTTTGTACAGTGTGTAATGAGGAATCAGCTATCGAGTTCCTTCAGAAACACAATATAATACCACGGGGGCGAAAGTGTGATAACAGCCATGACATGAAACCGTCATTCAGTGATGAACAGCCCCGCTGGAGATGTCACAAACGATCATGTAGATCAAAAAAGGGAATTCGACAGGATACCTGGCTTGAAGGATCCAAGATTCCTTTGAAAACAGTGGTGCATTTTATTTATTGCTGGTCCCGTGAATTGACGTCCATCAAATTCTGTAAGCAGAAGCTCAACATGTCGCAGCCGTCTGTTGTCGACTGGAACAATTATATTCGGGAAGTCTGCGTCTGGCGCATGGAACAAATGGACACGACAATTGGCGGAGAAGGATTGTGTGTTGAAATAGACGAGAGTCTCTTTATCCACCGTAGAAATAATGCAGGGAGAATGTTGCCCCAACAGTGGGTCTTTGGTGGATTTTGTAGGGCGACCAAAGAATGCTTTATATTACAAGTTCCCAACTGTTCTGCCGAGACCCTGTTGTCAGTGATCAGGCAGAAAGTGAGACCGGGCTCCACAATAATATCCGACCGCTGGCGAACATACATCGAGGTTGAGGCGAAGAGTTGTAAACCTCAAACCCCGCACCACCGATATCATTTTGTGGCTCCCGAGAGTTTTGCCAATACCCAGCAGTTCAAACAGATGTGGGGGTCTGCAAAATGGGCAAATAAGAAGAGAAGAGGGACCAATAGTAACTTCCTCGATTCTTACTTGGCCGAGTTCATGTGGAGAATGAGAGTTGATGACCGTGACCCTTTTTACGCTATCCTCAAAGACATAGCCTCGTTCTATTCCTCGGTCCGCGAAGAAAGAGACTCTCGTCCGCTTCTAGAAGTTGGAAGGGGTGGCTGTTAAATTCAGTGGCGTTCGCAGTACAATAGAAATATAATGGTTACATTGTTCACTGGAACGTTAATGTAGTTTGTGGTAAACTGCAGTTGTTATAATGGGTTAAGTATGGGATACCGTCAGTCAGGATGCCGAAGGTAAGAATACCGACATTGGAATCCTGACTGGTGCAGGAGGCAAGTACCGCTAATTCTAACCCTCCCTCCCCGCAGCCTAACCGTAAACCTCCCTTCCTGCAGCCTAACCCTAACCCTCCCTTCCTGCAGCCTAACCCTCACTTCCTGCAGCCCTAGCCCTCCCTTCCTGCATCCTAACACTAACCCTAACCCTCCCTTCCTGCAGCCTAACCCTCCCTTCCTGCAGCCTAACCCTAACCCTCCCTTCCTGCAGCCTAATCCTAACCCTCCCTTCCTGCAGCCTAACCCTCCCTTCCTGCAGCCTAACCCTCCCTTTCTGCACCCTAACCCTCCCTTCCTGCAGCCTAAGCCTAACCCTCCCTTCCTGCAGCCTAACCCTCCCTTCCTGCAGCCTAATCCTAACCCTCCCTTCCTGCACCCTAACCCTCCCTTCCTGCAGCCTAATCCTAACCCTCCCTTCCTGCACCCTAACCCTCCCTTCCTGCAGCCTAACCCTAACCCTCCCTTCCTGCAGCCTAACCCTAACCCTCCCTTCCTGCAGCCTAACTCTCGCTTCCTGCAGCCTAATCCTAACCCTCCCTTCCTGCAGCCTAACCCTCCCTTCCTGGACCCTAACCCTCGCTTCCTGCAGCCTAACCCTAACCCTCCCTTCCTGCAGCCTAACCCTACCCCTCCCTTCCTGCAGCCTAACCCTGACCCTCCCTTCCTGCAGCCTAACCCTGACCCTCCCCGGGATACTTACGTTTGGGATTTCGGTGTCGGGATTCCTGCGCCAACATTTGGACTGTCAGGATCCCAACTACATCCCATTATAATTATGTATGTTTTTTCTTAAAGTTAAAGACATTTGCTGTACATTGCTAATAAGAAGGTAACATGGTTCACTCTGTTATACGTTTGATGTGATGCACTGAATAAAAGTACTGCTCTGTGATTAACAATTCTGTGATATTTAAAGGTAATGCGCTACACTATGTAACAGTTATCCGACTCAGATTCACCCTGAGATACGCAAAGGTGCGTACGTTCGCTATGGCCCATTCACAGTTGGCTAAAGCTCACTAGATGCGGCTGCATATGGACCTGCGAGTGATTGTTCTGCAATAGAATTTCACTGAGCTATATGGTAGCATGTCTTGCAACTAATTCATATTTGTATTCCAGTCCCTCTCTCTCTCTCTCTCTCTCTCTCTCTCTCTCTCGCTCAGTGTAGTGGCGTTATGATGTCAGACAGGCAGCGGGAGATTTGAGTACAGCTGCCAACATAGCGGTTAGTGCGAGTGACACCCATATACAACGCTTTGGCCGTAAATGAAGATTTTGTGATCATGTCGATCTTTGTAATGTGTTCCAAAAACAGCTGTAGATTTCAGCTGCCTGATAGTATATTGGAATGTTCACGCAGTTTGGGCGGTAGCTTTCATATAGTAGACAAGTACCCTAATATGTGTCATTTATATAGTCTGACACAGTTCTAGGGACAAGACCTAAGGTTTATATGTACTTATGCTATGCCACCATTGCACATAGGTACTCTATGTACAAAATTAGGTAAACCGCTATTGGAATATAAATATCTATAACTTTCCTGTGCAGTAAGGTTTGGGGCATGGTATACCTCCGGGGCTCACCTGTGAAGCTGGGTCACGATTATTTGGGGCCATGCTATCTCCTCCGTAATGTGAACTGTCATTGTTATTATTAGGGACAGGTGAGATCCAATCAGGACTTGCCAAATACTGCTACTGAGGACCAAAAGTTACTTTGGTGCAGTTTACGCCCGTTTTATTATCAGCAAACGGATCCCACCTATTGCTGAGGGTCCAAAGCCACCGCTATTATCAGCCAACATAGATTTACCTCAGATTTGTGATCTTGAGCCTCTAGGGGAGATGTATGAAGCAGTGAAAAGAGGTGTGTGGAGGTGAGTGCCAGTGGCTACATATCATTTAATAGAATGCACGTGATAAATGTTACCTCAAAGCTGATTGGTTGCTTCAGAACTGCCAGAAGCAGCAGCCATCTTGATTCATGAGCCACGTTTATATACTCGTTAAACATTTTGTGTTTCCACAGGTATTCACTGCAACAGGGATTCTCATAGTTTCCCTCAAGACAGCGATGAACTCTTCGAGACTGAACAAATTGCTGCCGTTAACTTAGACATGGAAGACTTCTATGCGGATCTGTCGTCTGATCACCCAGAACCTGGAAAACGATGCCATAATGTTCTAGGCCCAGCAGACAAGCAGAAAGGAAAATTTCCTTGCCCAGAATGTGGCAAACGTTTCATTTCTAGCTCGTACCTTGTTATTCATCAGATGATCCACACAGGGGAGAAACCATTTACCTGCCCCGACTGCCAGAAGTGCTTCAGGCAGAAGTCGGAGCTTACCGTACACAGGAGAACTCACACAGGGGAGAAGCCATTTTCCTGCCCCAATTGTGGGAAATGCTTCAGGCAGAAGTCCTATCTCATTATTCACCAGAGAATTCACACGGGGGAAAAACCGTATACCTGCCACGACTGTGGGAAATGCTTTATAAGTAGCACCTACCTAGTTTCTCACCAGAGAAATCACAAAGGGGAGAAATCCTTTGTGTGTCCGGAGTGTGGCAAGAGCTTCCGCCACAGAGCCGGGCTAGTTTCACACCAGATCACTCACACTGGGGAGAAATCGTTTGAGTGTCCCCAGTGTGACAAGACTTTTAGGCAGAGGTCGGGGCTGGTGGCCCATCAGAAAACCCACACGGGAGAGAAGCCATTTATCTGCTCGGAATGTGAGAAGTCCTTCTACAGTCACGCCAAGATGAGGGAACACTATAAAATCCACACCGGCGATAAGCCATATGAATGTCACGACTGCGGGAAAAGTTTCAGCCAGAGATCGCAGCTCGTCTCTCACCAAAAAATCCATAGCGAGGAGAAGCCCCATGTGTGCTCTGAGTGCGATAAATGTTTTAAGAGGTCAACTCATCTCGTTAAACACCAGCAAGTCCATAAAAAAGAATTCTTGCTGTAGTACAGTGTCGATATACGTGGTGGTCACTGCTTGGCACTGAAGGGACATTATGCCTGTAAATACTATATATATATATATATATATATATATATATATATATATATATATATATATATAAATAAATTTTTTTTTTTTTAAAGTACATATATTGAAGAGCTCTTTTTCCACAATAAAACCAGGTTCATGCCGCAAAATGTGTAAATGAAACTGGAAAAAACTGTGAAACTGCAGCAATATAGACTGCAAGCATTGTCTGAAGTGTGAGAGTATTCATAAAGATCTAACCTCAGTACGCCATACAGTACGAGCTCACTCACGCCAGGTCCCATGCAACTCTGCTAACGTTGGTCGTCTTTTTTTGCCAATAAATGTCTTAAGCTGGGTACACACTGGAGCGATGTCGTTCCAAAATGCCGTTTTGGAACGAAACATCGTTTACATCGCTCAGTGTGTTGCGAGCTCCCACGGTCGCTAGGTTTGATGTGCTGCTGAAGGACGGAACATCAACGTTCTGACCTTCATTAACATCGCTGCAGTGTGTACGGGCAATCTGGCTGACAGGCATTCGATGTCGGAACGAATGGCCGTTGTCCCAGTGTGTACCCAGCTTTGGGGGGGGAGGGTATCCAATTAGAGGTGAAAATACATACATCCGTTTTTCGCAATTTTTCCCAATGTTTCAACCATATTTATTTTTATACAGGCTATCCAATTTGGGCCCCTGTAAAAAAAATAAAGAGATACAGTGAAACTTGTGTATTTTCGGTAGAAACAGGGCTGTTTCTGGGGATTTGGTTTCGCCTGCCTAAGGCAGGTGAAACAAAATCCCTGATAAGCCCACGGTAATTAACCGTGGCTAATTGGATACCCCCTTCATTCGCAACGTAATGCGACTAGGACGCACGAGG